>NC_141689.1:1171602411-1172202411 GCF_964263255.1 Lissotriton vulgaris | reverse complement strand
GGAGGAGTGTCGCCCGACAGCCTGTTGCCAGCAGATAATAAATAAAATGATAATACCAATATGTCATTATCATTTTATTTATGCTGTCTGAGTCGAGCAAGGAAAATTGGGCGGGGCTTGCCGGACAAGGCAGGAAGGAGGCGTAGTGTGCACTTACAGGTGTGCGTGTCGGTTTGGCTGGCTGTTTTAGGCTGTCCAAACAACATGCGCACTTATGTTTCTCCAACCCAGCTGTGTTGCACTGCCAGGTTGGAGAAATGCCACTAGCTGCAATGCACAGTCTGCAAACGAGGCCGCTCAGACCAATCCTTAGCCATAAGAGCCGAATCTTATTTGGGTGGGGAGGCTGTGCCATGAAGGCCCATCCCCTTTGGGCCGGACAAGAGGAGCAGCAAGGCAGCTAGCTGCGGGAGCGGAATGGCAGGTAAGTCATTTTTATTTTCATATTATGTCTCCCTGTGCCCAAACCCCCTGCCTCCCACGCAGCAGCCCAACCTATATAGATAGGCAGCGCTGCGCTGATAAAATACAGATCTGGTCTTTGCAGCAGGCATATTACACCTCTATGCTACTTTATGGCGAGTCCAAGCTGCCATTAGACAAAACTCCAATCTCTCTTTTGAGCAGAAACATTAATCAAAAGAGTTATCTTGAGATTTTTATTGTTGCCTGAAAGCTGGACGCACAAGTGACTCTGCAGCAGGTGTTTTTAAATTGTATGTTATTTCTAAAGAAAGTGCCCCCCCTCAGGTCAGTGACCGCCCTTCAAGTCAGTGACCAGTGAGGCCGCACAGGTTGCACCGCCCAAAGCCAGCCCTGCCCAGCATCCATCCACTAGAGGGCACTATGTGGAGTACCTAGGCAGAGCAGTGAGTTCATTTACATCTGAAACAATAATGTCGACCGCAAATGCCTAAGCAAGGCCCAGGTATCTACTGCACTTATTGGGCACCACTTCCCTTCCTGGGTGTCGCTTTGTTGAGCCTGGTCTCCTTGTGCCTCTGTATCTGTTATTTGAAAGGCATCCAAAGAAACTGCCTGCCGGATTCCTAGCTGGTGTGAGCATGAGAGGCAGTGGTGACAATTTGCATTGATCCCTGGGCCTTGTGCCCCAAAGATATTTAATTATAGGGGTTCCTGGTAGAGACCAGGATCAGTAAATCAGCACTGGCTATTTATTCAGTTTGTTCACCCTGACCTTATCTACCTGCCCGGAAGAGCAAAAAATGAGCTTTGATAATGGTTCTGTTTTATTTTTTTCAGAAATAAAATTCTGCCACTAAGAAACTGTGAAGTGACCTTCAACGTGTCTTTATCGAAGAGAAACAATGGCTTCTTCAGCCTTTGCAAGGAACTCCTACAACAATTTAGTTAAGTGATGTGTTAGATATTCTTTCCAGAATTCCACTTCTTTGAACAGTTGCAGTTACTTTGACGATCATGGCGTTATCTGCTGAGAACATATAGAACACATTTTGTAGTCATGAGATAATAGACACCATACAAAAACAGAAGCTCTTTCCAAATTACTAACAAGTAAAATGCCACAAAGCCCAGTCTTAAAAGGAACATGCATTAAATGTTCAGCTGACAGGGAATAAGTACTGAGTAAAAATAAGTAATTCTGCTGGACGAGGATTAGGTGTTGGAATACATATTACAGCAATGAAAGCCATAATCTCCGAGGCATCAAGCACTCTATATAAACATGTTGTTATAAATAAAAAGGTTTTTGGGGAAAATTATAATGTGTGTTTCTGGGCTCACAGAGTTTTATAGAATTGAATTTCAAAATATCACATACCATATCAAATTGATTTAGCTGTTGTAGCTTTAGATTTTCTATTATATTGAATTTGCAAAGTGTTCCCAGCTGACGTTTTGAATACAAAGGATTGTGAATAAGCATTAATTATATTATTTTGTTGCTAAATGTTTTATATTAAATTAACAGTTCTGGGATTTAATCCCAGGTTCTTAAATTGGCTAGATTGTGTGTCCAGGGACAGTTATATCCCTGTGCCTCAGTAAACTCTCCAGTGTATGTGATGCAAGAAAATTCCTTAAGTTATATGGAGACCATACAAAGTTACTGACTGCCTCTGACCTAATACTAGAATTTGATCTTTATATTATTATTCATTTGAAAAAGGTGAAATGATAGTCTACTAACAACATGACACACAGCTCAAAACACTTGGACCCTCATTATGATGTTGGTCTGACTGCAACCGGTGGCCTGTCGGTTGCGGTATGACCACCATCTGCTGCTGCAGTCAGACCGCTGCATTAAAATGCATGGTGGTCAGAGGCCGGGCAGAAGGACTGACCAAAAGTTCCAAAGGGCTCAAGGAGCCTGTCTGACCATCAGCTGGAATGTAGGGGCATATTACCGAGATGTGCGTTGCAAAACGCACAACGCACATCTCCGTATCGCCGGCTATCGCCGGATTTCATCGCCTAAGTAGTGCGCAATTATCAATGCGCATCAGGCAGGCGATCCGAAATCCGGCGATAGTCGGCGATATGGCACATTAGCGCATAAAAACAAACTTTGTTTTCATGCGCTAATGTGGGCCTTGTTAATATGGCGGGGGGTGGATTCAGCTTTATGATCCACACCCCCATGTTAACAATGCCTAACGCCTGGCCGGAGCAGGTGTTGGGAGACCTGCGATAAATGAGTTTATCGCAGTTTTTTGTCTCCCAACGCCTGCCTTGGTAATAGGGTGTTCCCACCTCCAACCACATTTTACATGTGGTTGGACGTGGGAACGCCCACTTTGCATGTCATTAGCGATGTTTATCGCCGACATGCAAAGTGGGCTCAGGCCAGGCTTTAAAGTGCCCTTGGTAATAGGGCTCTAGCTGTATCGCCGCTTTCTCGGCACAATTCGCCGAGAAAGCTGTGGAAAATTAATACGGTTTGGTAAACATTATCTGCGTCATCTTGCCCTTTTCCCCCGAATGCCACACTTTTTGTCGTGCACACCCGCCATTTTAGGTGCCTTGGTCAGAACCACACTCTGCACGCCGCTGACCCCTAGCACGGCTCTTCACCCTCACAAGCACACCCCCCGCATGCTGCCAGCCCCCGCTCTCACATGCCTTAGGTCATAAACCCCTCTTCCACGCAGCCCTGCCTCGGAACCCCATCCTGTTCCCAGCGCAACACTTCCCTCCATCCCTTTCATGGTCCCGGATCCCTTGATAACACCCCTCTTTCCTTTGTGCCCGTTTGTCTCACTCGTTCCCAAGCCGCCACCTGGCCCTGCGGGTACTGTCATTGCCCCCTTCCTCCTGTACAGTAGGAAACACCCCCCCAATCAAAGGATCCTTGAGTTAATCAAAGCCCCCACCCCATGAGATCCGATCAACCTCACACATTCCGTGAATCGGCGGAATGTCCAGCTGCGCGATAATCATCATCCGTTGTGACCGGGGTGGGGACTTGAACTGTAAATGTGCGTGGGAACGGGCCTGAAGCGGGGATTCTGAGGATGTCTTTCCGTACAAAAAAGGGTTGACAGATATGTGTTTTATGCAATAAAGTAATAAACCTGTGTATAAGAGGCCAGGCCTCGGAGATGCAGTTAGAGCACCTCGTGACGATACTTGCTGTCCGAACTGATGTGTTTCTCCTCCGGAGAGAATAAAACTTCTGTTTCCTGCCTTCCAAGTCTCCAGCGCCTGCCTCTTTGTTTGGTAAACTTAAGTGGGTATAGAGGCGGCTAACGCCGGGCAACTTCGGAAAAGGTCTTCTGCCTGTACCTTTTTCAACAATTGGCGTCCCAAACGTGGGGCCCATCAGCGACACGTGGATCCAGTGAGAGAGGTCCTGACGACAGAGTGAACGACTGCAACGATCGGGAGAGCTCCTGCCCAATAGACCCTCGTCTGGCAGCCGATCATCCGAACTTCACTGGTTCCGAACAGACCTCTCTCGAGTGATCTACGGTCCTGACTGGGAACCATCAGGAGTGCCGCGAGGAATACGAAGAAAAGAGGACCATCGGGCGCTGGATTTGAAAGACAAGAAACTGACCATGCGGTCCGGGTAAGGTCGTGTAAACACGACAAATTGCGAAATGATTGTTTGATTGTTTGGAAAATACTAGTATTACTCTTTTGCTGATTTGTTTGGAGGCTCGCTGTCTGCAAACGGAGAAACAACCGGCTCTCTCTTTGCAAGCAGTGAAGGATAGGTAACGCAGCCGTCGTGCCTATCTTTCTCCCCCACTGATTGATTGTTTGAACTCGAACTACGGTTCGTGGATTGTTTTCGGGAGATTTCCCTCTCCCACACTGATTAATTGATTGAACCCGAACTACTGTTCGCGGATTGTTTTCTGGAGATTCTCTGTCTACAAACAGGAAAGAACAGATTCCCTCTTTGTAGATAGTGAAAGGGTAGGTGACGCAGACCTTTGCGGGCCTACTTATTCTCCCCACTGATTGTTTTGATTGGCCGAACATTTTGATATTGGTTCTTGAGATATTCACTGCCTGCAAACAACGTAGAATAGAAATATTCTGTCTAGTCTTTGCACGCAGTGATGAGATAGGTAGTGCTAACTTTTGACCCCATTGTGATCCGTCATGTCTATCTTCTCCTCACTGATTGGTAGCTGGTTCAACCCGGACCGTTTATTAGAGGTGGACCATCTAGCTCCGCTGGAAGGCACCCCTAATAAAGACATGTTCACAAAATATGGATTAGTCACCATAGCTTATAGTAAGCTATGGCACAAGTATACCAAAGTAAATCAAGAGAAACAGTGGCCACTGATAGGATCCTTCGACCTTGATAAAATAGAAACGTTAGAAATAGCCCTCTGTAGTAGTAAGACAACGCCTATTATGCTCGACAGTCTCGGTATGTGGCGCAAAGAAGCAATGCTACGAAAAGAAAGAGACGAGGTCAGAGTAGGTAAAGAAACGCGACAGACAACCTTCCAAGCATCTGAAAGGCCAAAGGAAGGGATAGCGGCGACACGGTTCCAAGGAGTAAACACAGGAAGGGAACGGTGTAAAGGGATGTACCGACAGGACAACCCCAAGACACGACGACCCGAACGTAATCCTCCGACATTACGCGCGGGGCGAACAGACTTAGGACAAAATCAATGTGCTTTTTGTAAATATTCCGGGCACTGGAAAGCCCAATGCCCGACTCTACTGAACGCAGGTAAGAGCAGAGAGCCGACAGAGATAACAGGCCGGCAGAAAGGGAAAAAGCGTGAGACAAAGATGAATCAGACTGATACAGACAGGCCGGATAGAACCACCACGTTTGATTACGCCCGATGGCACAGATTTCGCCAGACCGATTTCAGCGACATGTTTGAGTTCTCATAGATCGAACAGCGCTAAGACGGGAAACCCAGTCAAGCTCTAGGTTACCCGGTGACGAACCCCATACTACCGCTACTGTTCCCGAACACAAAAGCCACCCTTTCGGATAAACATACAGAAACAACACACAGGGTAGTTTCGGACAGATTAGTACACATTCCATTAAAGAACTCAAACTTTGAGCGCAATGAGACTGATTACCCTCTGCTGCCCCCACTCTGTGGACAAAAGCAATTACAGGCCTACATAGACAACCCCCCGTTCAGGAAAACTGTTCTTGTGGACACCCCACCCCCCCCATTACCCAGGCATAAATACCTACCCCTACTGCAGTGAGGTTCTCGTAGTAAAAAGATTCAAGGAAGCCAAGTCTCTGTCAATATAAGTTAAGATTTAATTCCAGTAAAGTAAAACCATACTAATAGGAGCAATACAATACATATTACGCCCACTCCGGAAGTTCCCAAAATGCAACAGGTCACCGGTCACGCCCATCCGGAAGGTGAAACACTCAGCACGTGTGGGGCGGGGTCCTGCCGACAGCCAGCAATCACGGAGGTCGCCGGTGGGATGCCCAGAAGGCACCATGGGCCCGGCATGTCCCATCCTCTTCTCCCATATGGTCTAGCGGTTAGGATTCCTGATTTTCACCGCCGCGGTCCGGGCCACGAGTAGGGAGGGGGCGGATGCAGATGACCCCCTCCCTCGTATCTTCTGGTCCGGCCATCACGAATACCTCCGCTGAAAATTGGTGCAGGGTGGGCTGGGAGAGGGAGGCGACGCGAACGAGCCTCCCTCGCCTCCCCAGGTGGAGGTTTCTCAGCCCCGGCCCGGCGCAGAAATCCTCCAGCCGGCCGGCCACCCTACTTGCCCAGCACAGAACATGGAATGGCCGGCCACCCTACTTGCGCAGCACAGAACATGGAATGGCTGGCCACCCTACTTGCGCAGCACCGGACACAGAATGGCCCACAACCATACTTGCGCAGCACAAGACATATGACGGCTCTCAAGTACTGGTGGAGGCACCACAGCTGCACCCTAGCGCCCCAAGCCGAATGTCCTGCTCCAACAACACAGTTCCGTTTTTTCGCCCTAAGAAGTCTATGTAACTAGGACGCTTGCCCCCCTGGGCACGAGTCCCCACCTCCGACAGCATCTCCACGACCTTGAAGATTCTACAAGAGTCCAAGGAGCCCTCGGCCCCTACAGGCTTCCGGTGGGGAACAACTGCTTTGATCACTAACGACGTAGCCACAAGATGGTGATGCTCTCGTGTCAGCGCCAGCTTCAGTCTGAACCATCCAGAAAGATTGTGGGCTAACAAATTCGAGCAAGTTCCAGCTGAACCTCAACGTGACCCGGTAGGGGAAATTTTGCTTCCCTCCCCACCCCCTTTTTTTTTTTGATTGATGGTCCACATTGCCTGCCCCTTCAGTTAGCACAAGTCTTTTTGAACTATCGAAAGGAACTCTGGTCCAACCGCCGGTTGTTGGAGACATTTTGTCCCTGATGCTGCTTCCGGACTAACCCGGCCTCGCCCAAAATGGCGCCGGTGTCAACAGGAACTCACGAACACCTCGTGGTGTTTTTAGCTAATAAGACTTGATGTTCTGAAATATGTATATGATCCTTTGTACACTTGACGAAAAGGAGGGAGGGTTCACTTGGCGAACATGTAAAATGATCCCGTTAAAATGTTGGTTTCAATGTACGATTTATTATGATATTATTGCAACTGATACATAACGTCGCTTATGAGACACGCCCACGGTATGCCTCTAGGAAATTTGATTGCAACTAGTCTAACTATGCTTCCAATTACGAAACGAATGCCCCCTGATCCCTCAACTATTGATAGATGTGTTTATTCTCCTGCAAAATGACAAAACAAACCCTTTTTACACGTTTTATTAATGCTGCAAAATAGCCCCCTACTGTACGTGCTTCAACCAACACCGTGTCCGGCCAAATACAATTGCACTCTCATATTTTACACGCTGATCAAATCATGTTAATAAAGGTTTTTCAAACTATGAACAGGTATCGCATACTTTTGTAAATGTGGGATCAGCGGGAAGGTTTTTTCTGTGCAATCTGTTTTGTTCTCTTTTTAAGGTTATTAGAAAAGGGTTACCCAGCCCTGGATTAACGATCGAATCTAAGGCACGTTACGTTGCCTCCAAATGTGCGACTGACCCAGGAACAAACGCATGAAGAAGGACCTCAACTTCTGAGAACGGGTAAAGTGACACTGTGTAAATGATAAAATGTTATAAAGGCATGGTACTCACAGGTACTAAGGAACAGGGTTGGCCGAAGAGCCGATATGCCTTAGGACATCACCGCATGGGGAATGATTTAAGGATCCCGATAGCTGGATACGTCTACAAACTAGATACCTCGCACTAAGCGCCTCTGATTTTTAACGTTTCCCTACACATGACCTATAAATGCCACACTCGGACCGTCTCCCTCATGAACAACCTATCGCTTGCCATCCTTACCACACTGCCTGCGTCCCTGGCTTCAGAAACCAAGACCCCAGGGATTGCATCCTGGGGGGGGATAAGACGAGTATGTGGTAAGTAAAGAATTTTCGTGCCCGTACATTTGATCTGCTCGAATGTTGTCCCCCCTCCCTTCCCCTCTTTTCCTCCCACTACAGGTTACATTGGAATCACGACTGGGGTATAGTGAAGATCCGAAGCCACGCCATGTCTGATACATGAAGCAGACGAACACAGCGAGGTGGCACCTAAAGACACCCACACACTGCTCTTGTAACGAAAGAGCCAATCATTGTATGATATGATGAGACGCGATCACCCCTAACCTGTGTTGCGTGAATGAGCCCATATCACGTATGTCTGAAACTATGAGAAAAGGTTTTCTGTGCGACTGAAGCATTGACTTAACTAGACAAAGGACCGAGAGTGCGAGAAGCACAAAACAATGGTGCTTTTTACTCAATGCATGTCCCTCTGTACCAGACCTAATGCTCGTCCGTCCCAAACTGCATGCTTTCTATATTCTAACACAGATCTGTAATGTCTCATGTTGTGTAACGCGCTGAATGGCCTATCTTAGTACACGGCCACTCTCCATGTTGCACGTGTACTATTTAGTCTATTGTTGCATATCTCTCTCTCTCTCTCTTTTTTTTTTTTTTTCTCTCTCTCTCTTCCACACTCCCACTCTTCCTAACGACTGGCACCTAATTGGCGAACCACCATCCCTGGTGCACCACCCAATTGGCTCCAAATACCGCAAGTATTTGCTCAAATTTGCCTTAACTAAAATTACATTGATACCATGTTACTACCTCTCCTTTCTGCTAAATATTGATGTGATCTAGATTGGCCAAGAAGGAAAGGACAGGTAAGACGACTGAGGTTCCCTAATCTGACCCGTAATAAGGGAACTACATGTCAGTGGCTTCTATGATAAAAATGCCTCAGGTAACGCGACCTTCCCAGTCCCGAATTGTCTCAATGTCCAGACAGTAAAAATGATCAAAGCATCCCCGTCTTCCCAGAACGCCCCCAGTCTTGTATCAGCTGCCCCGGACGAGAGTTTGAAAAATGTGGCTCACCCCTGGTCGTAAAAGATGGGTCGACTTACGGCTGACCCAGGCCAACCGTTGTTCCTAGAAATGATTTTTTGATGAACAAGCTACAAAATTTAGAATTTAAGAAATGTCCCTGAACGCTTACCAACTGAACTGTGGCCTTCTGCTAGATAACGCCCTTGCGACTCAGAACAAGATGATAGTCCCTCACCCCAGTTTGCTATGTTCCTAGTTGTTTTTCATAAAACCCCGGTCACCCCAAAGATGAGTCGAATAGTTATCGCAAGCCCCCCCCCGTTTTTATGAAGTAGCCAGGTTGTAAGAGACTATGTAGAAATTAGAATGATGTTTGCAAAGTTAAGATTAGATTGAAATGAAGAAATTGTTGCAGTAAACCCTGTTGAGAGTAAAATGTTTAGCTGAAAGATAGGATGCATTGATATAATGGAAAATTGTTTAGCTCATGTTCATTTCTCAGAAAGATATCCATCAGGCCATGGTGATAGCACGTTGCACTTTTTCGTAAAATACACAGCCCTGAAGAACGGTATAGCTTTGTAAGACTCGTACTAGAAAAGTGGGTCTCTGCCAGTAGAGCTGACGTGACTGTAATAAACGAATGCAATGAATAGGTATCAGACCTCGTACCACGACAATGAATGTAATACTGACAAATGCCAAAGAAATAGTTACGATGGAAAGTTGTAGAGAATCCAGCAAACCTATCATCAATTATTTATACGTTGGTCGTAAACCCCAATGTAACGGATGTTTCCCCAGTTGCTTGGAGTTGGGAGAGAAATAGACTTATGTGATTACCTTCCTCTGCCAATTCTCTAAAGACTGTCTTTTCAAAACTCATTTAAGGGTACCCCTGTCGGAGGAGAGAGAGACCGGATGTGGGAGCACGCGGCCTGACTACAGATCGCGGAACACCTGCGACATCAACCAAGGCGGGACTGCAACAGTAAGGAGTCGCAGGACAAGGCACAGAAATGAAAGGAAAGGGCTGACCTGATGCCCCTGCTCGATGATCAACATGTGCCGAAAGGTCCCCGCCCTCTGAGCCCGGTCATGGGCCCACCTACCTGAAATTTTCCGTCCCCTTGGTCTGTTCCCGATCTGGCCCTGCTCCATCCCCTCTTCCCCCGACCTACCACAAGGACTACCCACACACCCCCTTCTTCCACCTGAACTCTTTGACAATCGACTCGAAAAAGAGCAAAAAAACTGCAGTCCGATTGACTAGGGTTTTGTTGCAAACTAAAATGAAACTTGGGTGCCCTGTCTAAGGTACCCATGAAAGAACAGTGAGGACACAGGGCGAAAAAGGACCTTTTTGACCAGAAAAACGAGGAAAAGGTCATGCCCTGCAACGCAGGACCCGGAATAGAGCTGAACGCATAGCTCCACCGCCGGTGCTCAACAGTGCCAACAGAAGACGACAAAGAATGCTGAGAACTCACTGATAATGGTCCACGACAATAAAACACTGGAAAAAGCAACACCCCTCCTCTTCGAACGGTGACACCCCTGATTATCGTTTTTACTACGTCTCATTTCTCTCCCAGCCACCATTGTATTGATTATGCTCCAACCAAGTATGAAATGAACTTACATATGTAATAACCTATCAGTTCGTATTCCGAATGACTATAAGCATCTATGAAATGTACCCAACGCTATCACTACAGGATCATTTTTTGTTCGACATTTCATTACTATGACTTTCCTGCAACAAGCTCAACGATGGGCCCGCCTCCTAAGATGAAAGATTTTAAATGTAATGTTTATGCTCAGCTTCTTTGCCTGAATTTCTACTTCTTTACTTATAACTGCCACAGTAGACATGGATGGGAAATAGGCCAGCAAGATGTCTTGTGAATGTTAAAGGGAGGACTGTGGAAAATTAATACGGTTTGGTAAACATTATCTGCGTCATCTTGCCCTTTTCCCCTGAATGCCACACTTTTTGTCGTGCACACCCGCCATTTTAGGTGCCTTGGTCAGAACCACACTCTGCACGCCGCTGACCCCTAGCACGGCTCTTCACCCTCACAAGCACACCCCCCCGCATGCTGCCAGCCCCCGCTCTCACATGCCTTAGGTCATAAACCCCTCTTCCACGCAGCCCTGCCTCGGAACCCCATCCTGTTCCCAGCGCGACACTTCCCTCCATCCCTTTCATGGTCCCGGATCCCTTGATAACACCCCTCTTTCCTTTGTGCCCGTTTGTCTCACTCGTTCCCAAGCCGCCACCTGGCCCTGCGGGTACTGTCATTGCCCCCTTCCTCCTGTACAGTAGGAAACACCCCCACCATCAAAGGATCCTTGAGTTAATCAAAGCCCCCACCCCATGAGATCCGATCAACCTCACACATTCCGTGAATCGGCGGAATGTCCAGCTGCGCGATAATCATCATCCGTTGTGACCGGGGTGGGGACTTCAACTGTAAATGTGTGTGGGAACGGGCCTGAAGCGGGGATTCTGAGGATGTCTTTCCGTACAACAAAGGGTTGACAGAGATGTGTTTTATGCAATAAAGTAATAAACCTGTGTATAAGAGGCCAGGCCTCGGAGATGCAGTTAGAGCACCTCGTGACGATACTTGCTGTCCGAACTGATGTGTTTCTCCTCCGGAGAGAATAAAACTTCTGTTTCCTGCCTTCCAAGTCTCCAGCGCCTGCCTCTTTGTTTGGTAAACTTAAGTGGGTATAGCGGCGGCTAACGCCGGGCAACTTCGGAAAAGGTCTTCTGCCTGTACCTTTTTCAACAAAGCGGCGATACAAGCCCTTGCGAATAAGCCCCAATATTCTCTACAATAAGAGCGGTGTCTGCCTGATCAGTCACCACCGTGGGTATTAACATATCCCTTTTAGGCAGCCCTTCAATAGCGGTCTGACCGTTTCTCCACAGCCTCTGCTACGAAGCCTGGGGGTAAATTGTGGTGCCCCCCTAAAGATCCATACATCGTGATGCAGGCACCGCATGGTGCCTGCCACATGGTGCATGGATGTTTGTAAACATACCATTGTGGGTTGTGCTGTGGTCCTTTTCTGATTTCCAGCACATGCCCCAACAGTAATTGGTATGTTTCCGACCGCTGTGCTGGCAGTCGCTTCTTAATACAATAGGTGGGACCTCCGAGTTCTTGTCGGTCAGTCCCATTCATGCTACGATTTCAGTTGGATGCTCTTCCAGCCAGCAGCATAATTTGCCTCTTTATGTGATTCAGTCTATTACTGGCACATCCTTATAAGCATGCTTTCTAATTCTTTTGTGGTAATTAGCCACATGAAGTTTAGCCCTACCCTACTCTCACTTTAACATCTCTCTACCCACCCATTGCTTGGCTTTCTTGTTGCTTTCATTTTTATGCTTTTTATTTAATGGCTTCCCTTTCTTTTGTTGTATTTACTCCTCCTTTGAACAATAGTGTCTTTACCATCCTTTTGAATGGAAGACTTGTATCCTTCTACTGCTCCCATTATGAGAACTACTCCATGAGAGCACGCCATGAGAGCACATGTGTGTTCTTGCTCTTTCCGGTAGAAGCTGCATCCCCTCTCAAACATCTGTCCCTGCATGTCGTCTATTGCTCCCCTTTGTCTTCCCCTCAGTTCATTCAATGTTTCCCCCAACAGGGCTTGCTTTGCTTTTTTTCCCTCTCTTCACTCCCCATCTCAAGCTCCTCCGTGTCCCCCTGTTTTTACTTCTCCCATCACCAGATTCCTCCCCCATGTATTTGTTTCTACCTCAACCCTCTTGTCACCTTGCAAATTTTTTAATTAAAAATGTTCAGGGCCGTACAGCTGCTGATTGCTGTCCAACAACCCTGTTTCCCAAAAAGTGCATTTGTTTACTTCTCCAACTGAGTTGACTATCTTTGAATGGTAAAAAAAAATTGCAAAAAATGGCATCTCCAACATTGCATGTGGTGTGGGCATATTTCATATTGCTTCCATGCAAGTACAGAATGAATCATTTTCCAGCTGTATGAGCAGCGGCCAAAAGTTTTAGCATAGGTGATAGATAACACAGGCCAGATCCATTGGATTTGCCAATGCTTGTTTTTGTCTTGGGAGTGAGAGATAAGATGGAGCAAAAGGGAGATGGAAAATAAAGTGAGATAAAAGAAGCAAAGAAAAGTTAAAACCCAGAGGGAACCTGGAGTTTGAAGAATGGAAGCATTGAGAAAAAAAAGGAAGATAGTGGAAGTAGCAGATTAGAATGATAGAGTAAATGGATGAGCATGCAAAGGTTGTGAGAGTACCATGAAGATTAAGGGAGAGGATAAAGTAGGTGATATAAATCGAGTCAAAGGAACGATGGTATAGAAAAATAGTAGGTGAAAAAGAATAAAAAGAGAAGGAATAAGTGTGCCTTTACACAAAAGGGAATCTTAAGGAATAGAAGGAGAGGAAGAGAAGTGAAAAATCGTTAACTGGTGAGCGGTGGATTGACAAAAAGATATCCTGTTAGGGGAAGCTAAAGTTTAGTATTTAGTTGATAGAAAAGATAGAAAAAGAGTGATCCAGCTGAAGTGTTATAATAATTTTATTTTAAGGTTGCAACTTCCTTTACTACTTACTTATTCATCCGTCTAACCTTAGCCGGCCCTTAACAGTCAGAAGAATCCCATCTCCTGTACCACAGAGGCAATGGTCCCCTGATGGACTTTTCTCCACCAATAGGAGGGGTAGGAATTAGGGTGTGTCAGACCACATTAGTCACCCATTGAGGACCATTAATTAGTGACCAACTCACAGATTTTAATTAAGGTTCAAATACGCAACCCTCAGGACCATACTGTAAAAGTTGAGTATTTCAATGGGAATGCCCAAACTCCTAAAGTAGTTAAGCCTACCCAGAATTATGCAAAAGTTCTGCTACCACCACACAGAATAGGAAAAGCAAGAATTGGTATTCGGAAAAGATGTCCTAATTCTCTCTGCAATTCATTTAAAACTAACTAGAGAAATAGAACAGTCCAACGAAAGAACATCAGCACACAATAAAAGACACAGGTACATTTAAGCAGTTTGGTAATCTATTATATTGTAATTACAGTTTATATAGCGCTTACCTTCCCAGACGAGGTGTTGAAGCATTTTTTTTAACGAGTAGCACCCTAATCAAAGCGAGAAATCTTTTTCAGTCAAGAATATTACAGCATATGGCACTAGGTTACACATGTAGGGGCCTATTACAATGGAGGTTGGAATGCCTCCGACCTTTGGTTTCCCTCGGCTTTTACTTCAACTTTGCCCGATTTCTCCCCCATGACTTATTTGATACCTCACCCCTCTTGTCACCGTGCACATTTTTTTTTATTAAACTTATTCTGGGCCTTACAGCTGCCATTTGCTGTCAGGCAACACAATTTCCCAAAAAGTGCATTTGCTAGAGTAAACACGATTATTTGTTTACTTCTTTAAGTGGGTTGACCATCTTTGAATGGTAAATAAAAGATTGCATAAACTAGCTCCCCCATCCTTCCATGTGGTACAGGCATATTTCATACTGCATCCATGCAAGTACAGAATGACTCGCTTGCCAGCTGTACGAGCATTGGCAAAAAGGTATAGCAAAGCCCATAGATAAAACAGGCTAGATCTACTGGATTTGCCAATGCTTGTTTTTTGTCTTGGGAGTGAGAGATAGGATAGGGCAAATGGAAGATGGAAAAGAAAGTGAGATAAAAAGAAGCAAAAAAAGGTTAAAAACCAGGGAGAACCTGGAGTTCGAAGAATGGAAGCGCAGAGAAAAAAGAGGAAGATAGTGGAAGGAGTAGATTGGGACGAGAGAGCAAATGGATTAGAATACAAAAATTGTGAAAGTACCATGAAGATTAAGGGAGAGGATAAAGGAAATGAGAGAAACTTAGTGAAAAGTATTATGTTAGAGAAAAAAGATTAGGTGAAAAAGAATAAAAAGAGAAGGAAAAAGTGTGCCTTTACAAGAAGGGAAGCTTAAGGTATAGAAGGTGAAGAACA
This sequence comes from Lissotriton vulgaris, assembly GCF_964263255.1. Taxonomy (NCBI): domain Eukaryota; kingdom Metazoa; phylum Chordata; class Amphibia; order Caudata; family Salamandridae; genus Lissotriton; species Lissotriton vulgaris. The sequence continues at coordinate 1,172,187,488 of NC_141689.1, read as the reverse complement.
GAAGTGAAAAATCGTTAACTGAGGAGGGGTGGATTGACAAAGAGATATCCTGTTAGGGGAAGCTAAAATGAGTGAGCAGCATAGAGATTTAGGAGATAGAAAAAGAGTGATCCAGCTGAAGTGTTATAATATTTTTATTTTAAGGTTTCGACTTCCTTTACTACTTACTCATTAATCCCTTTAACCGTACTGGTCCCTTTACAGTCAGAAGAATCACACCGTCTCCTGTACCACAGAGGCAAAGGGCCCGTGATGGACCTTTTTCCACCGATAGGAGGGGTGGGAATTAGGGTGTTCCAGACCACAACATTAGTCAACCTTTGAGGACCATTACATGGTGACCAACCCACAGATTCAAATTAAGGTTCAAGTACACCGCCCTCAGGACCATACTGTAAAAGTAGAGTCTTACAATAGGAAGACCAAACCTCCTAAAGTAGTTACACCTAATCAGAATTATACAAACCAGAAGTTCTTCTACCACCAAACAGAATAGGAAAAACCAGAGTCGGTATTCAGGAAAAATATCCTAACTCTCCTGCAATGCATTTACAACTAACTAGAGAAAATAGTACAGTCCAATGAAAGAACATCAGCACACAATAAAATACTCAGGCAAAATTAAGCAGTTTGGTTATTATATTGTATTGTAATCGCATTTATATACCGCTTACTACCCCTGACGAGGCATCAAAGCGTTTTTTCGGCGAGTAGCATGCTAATCAAAGCACAAAATCTATTTCAATCAAGAATATTGCAGCACGTAGTACTAGGCTACACATTTAGGGACCTATCACAATGGAGGTCAGAAAGACTCTCTGACCTTCGCTTTCCCTGGCTTTTACTTCTACTTCACCAGATTCCTCCCCCATGCTTTATTTGCTACCTCACCCCTCTTGTTACCGTGCACATTTTTTTATTAAACTTTTTCAAGACCTTACAGCTGCCATGTGCTGTAAGGCAACACCATTTCCCAAAAAGTGCATTTCCATGAGTAAAAACTATTTTTTGTTTACTTCTTCAAGTGGGTTGACAATCTTTGAATGGTAAATAAAATAGTGATCCATTATTCCATGTGGTGTGGGCATAGTTCAGATTGCATCCATGAAAGTACAGAATAACTCCCCCGCCAGCTGTACGAGCATCGGCAAAAAGATTTAGCAAAGCTGATTGATAAAACAGGTTAGATCTATTGGATTTGGCAATGCTGATTGGAGGGGTGCTTATTAGATTATTCCAGACCACAACATTAGTCACCCATTGAGGACCATTAATTGGTGACCAACTCACAGCTTCGAATTAACTTTCAAGTACACCACCCTCAGGACCATACTGTAAAAGGAGAGTATTGCAATGGGAAGGCTCAAGGTCCTAAAGTAGTTAAGCCTAACCAGAATGATTCTATTATACAAACCAGAAGTTCTGCTACCACCACACAGAATAAGAGAAACAAGAATTGGTATTCAGAAAGTTGTCCTAAATCTCCCTGCAATGCATTTGCTATTAACTAGAGAAAATAGTACAGTCCCATGAAAGAACATAAGCAAACAATAAAAGAACGAGGCAAATTTAAGCAATTTAGTTATTCTATTATAGAACCAAAATTAATTAAAATGAGAAATCTTTTTCAGTCAAGAATATTACAGCATGTAGTACTAAGCTACACATTTAGGGGCCTAATACGATAGAGGTTGGAAAGCCTACGACCTTCAGTCCGAGGCTGTCTGACTCCCATCGTCAACTTTAATTCAGACCAACTGATTATGTATCAGCAGTTTGGACTTAAAACCGGCCGGTCATTTTGGCTGGCTTTCAACGGCTCAAGGAGTCAAAACTAGCTTGTAATCCCAAAGGGTGGGACTTTCGGACCTTGGGATTTTGATGAAAACCATTTGGGAAAGCATGTTTGAGAGCCCCCAGCAGGGCCCCCTTGTGTGTGGGGCCTCCAGTTGGTGGCTGAGGGGGCACTTATGCCTGCCAAGGGGTGCAGGGATGTACAGCACCTCCCATTTCCCTATGGGAGCATGTATTATGGCTGTAATGCATGCTCCCATAGAGAAATATTGGAATGCGTTCGGTTGGTCCTGTTTACGAGATGGTAAGTCCGCCCAACATTGTGATCACACACATAGTCAGACATTCAAATCCAAATGAGCATGGTTTGAGGTTATAGATTCCAACTACCATAGAAAGGCAGAAGGATAGTCAGCTCTTTAACAGCATTCAAAAGAATTTCAAAAGAAAAGGGGTAAAAAGGATCACGTTTAAAGTCCTCTAAGGGCGAATCCATAACAGTAGGCAAAAAGTGGAAATTGGCAAAATTAAGTAGTTGGGCAAAGAAGGATTCCAATCCAGCTGCTAAAGGGCAGCATCATCAGCATAAAGCAGTTCAGAATTTAGAAATCAATGATGATTATAATAATCATAGAAAAAGCATTCCGTCCTCTTTCAGAGAATTTTTTTGTATTATATCTGTGACCCATAGGAAAGAAAAATCAATAGAGTTGCCTTGTTTCCCTCAAAGAGTAAAAAGTATAGCGACCCTCGCTCCAAAGAAAAGAAAAATCATGGCGGTCCTCCTTCTTTGGGGTTTCTTCTTTTGTAGTCCGTTTGATGAAGCATCACCCCATTGTGGCCAGTCCATCACATGTTTAGTTCCTGTATGATTTCCACAAAATACATTCAGATGCTCTGGCATACTTTCCTATACTGTTCATGGGAACAAACAAGCATTCCGGAGCACAGAGGTTTGTCCATAGTCAGAGGTATGTAAGAAGTAGGAAAGAAGTATGTAAGAGGTTTGTCCATAGTCAGAAGTATGTAAGAAGTATAGTAAGAAGGCTGTCAGAAACTGATTTGGGGGGCCCGTATATGGCCCTCCTTCACCTGTAGGCCTCCAGTTGGGGCACGAGGGGTTACCCATGGGATCTCTCTTTACAGCCATGCACAGTGTGGCAGGCACAATGGTGTGCCTGTCACAAGGTGCAAGCTTTTCCCCACCCACCTCTTTTTTCAATGGGAGCCTGTGTACTCGTTCGGAACACAGGCTCCCATTGGAGTCAATGCAAGTCTGATTGAACGATGTTCAGTAGCATCATAATTGGTTGCTTGGATTCGCAGATCCTGATTCGGTTGGAAACGATTCCGAAACTGATTCGGTCAGATGAGTTTTCGAACGATATCATAATATCCCCCTTATTGTCTGCTGCACCTAAATACTGGACACCTAACACTTGTTGACTATTATGAAAAATAAAGTATACAATAAGGCACAATCCCACCTCGGGAAACAACCTTTACAACGCAACTTTTACAACGCACTACCATTACAACGAAACTTTCACAATGCAACATCCATTACAACGCATACCATTACAACGCAACCATTACAACGCATGACACTACAACTCATACCACTACAACGCATGTCATTACAATGCAGTCATTACAGCGCATACCATTACAACGCATAGCATTACAACACATAGTACCCTTACACTATCCAACACTTACCCTACTGTTGCACCCAATGGAGTTAGAATAGTAATTTTTACTCCTACACTATCCAACACTTGCCCTACTATTGCACCCCCCTGAAGTTAGAATAGTATTTTTTACCCCTACACTATCCAATACTTACCTTTCATGCAATGTAATGTTATGCGTTGTAATGGTATGCGTTGTAAAGGTAGTATGCAATTTAATGGAATGCGTTGTAAAGGTAGTTTTTAAAAATTTGTTGTAATGGCATGCGTTGTAATAGAATGCGTTGTAATGGATGTTGCGTTGTAAAAAATGTGTTGTAAAGGTATGCGTTGTAAAAGTATGTGTTGTAACGTCATACATCCTCCCACCTCCTGCCTTTCTGAAATAAAAGGAGCCCTCGTGTCATCAGACATTCAATTCCATGGTGATATTGCTCTGCCGTCCTTTAGATGGCCACTGGGCACAGACCACCTTTCTCTAGCTTTCGGCTAAACACAAATGGCCTGTTTCACAAAGGTAACTTTCACAAAGGCAACTTACCCTTTTGAGTAATTTATCATTTATAATTTGAGTAACTTTATTACTTTTTGTTTATCCACAAAATCAGAGTGTGAGTTACCACTAAAAATAGAAACAACAGTAAGTATAGAACCACACATAGCAAACCACTGGTACTGCAACATCCAGCCATTGAAAATAATGGAGATTGTATTTATTTTTTTAAACTTGTTTTTATTGGCATTTCGTTATCTGAACAGTACAGACCATGTAAGTAATCACATAAGCTAGAAAACGTAGAGCAAGAGTCAAGGAGAAAGGAAAAAGCGCAAGCATGTGAGTCACCATCATGGGGATCATTGGGTTGGGTCTGCAGAGTCCATACTGCGGTGTTGCCAAGTAACGGGGGGACAGAACTCGGGGAGGGAGCATCTGGGCGTTTGCATGGGCATAACAAGAGGAAATGGGGGTCAGGCCTCTGAGGGGTTAATGACTCGTGTTTACAGTGTGTAGGGCTGCCAGAGGGCGGGAGTGTTATGTCAGATTGGGCATCGGGCCAAACGCCCCGGGAGCTAGGTAGTATTGTGGGACTGTGAATCGTCAAAGTACAGTGCTAGTCGTTGGTCAGGGGCTGCAGGCTCGCGGGGGTGGGGGGATCGGTCGGGGTGGGTGCAGTTGCAGGTGTAGGCGTGGCCGGGTCATTATGGCGCGTCAGCTGTCGGAAATGATGCAGTAGCATGGCCCATTCCATAGAGATGGGGTGTTTACGGGAGCCTTTAGCCTCCTCCTCCTCCCACAGGGCGTCTTCTTCCGCCGCTGCCCATTTACAAACTGCCCCTGTCCATGCTGCTATGGGGGGGGCTTCTAATGATCGCCAGTGCATAGCTATACATCTTTTTGCTAGCAGTAACACTAGGGATACAAAACGCCTGTGTGCCGGGAGCTGTTTCGGAATGTGGAAAAATGCCCAACGAGCTGGATTCCCAGGTGGCTAGGGTTGTGAGGCCCATGAGGTCTTTCAGTGTGTTGTGTACCATCCGCCAAAGGGAGTGGAGGTCCGGGCAGCTCCAGAACATGTGATGGAAATCTGCATCTGGGGAGCGGCATCTGGGGCAGAGGAATTGTGTAGTGGGGTAAATTTTCTGCAGCCGCGTCGCGTCAGATACGCCCTGTGCAATGTGTAATATTGGATGTTTTTAAAACGGGCATTCCTAGACGTACGTTTTGGGGCTTCAAGCGCCTTGATCCATTCAGTGTCGTGTAGTGGGCGTCCGATGTCCTCTTCCCACGCGGCACGTAGGGACACTAGGGTAGCACTCGAGAGTTCTCGTATCGCCTTATATAACCAGGTGACCAAATGGCGTCCTACACCCATGTGCAGGATTGCCTGTACAACTGGATGTGTGGCTTGTTCTCCGGCCTGGAGGTTGTGGTAAGGACGGAAACATTCGAGGAGCTGGCGATATCGGAGGAATTGACTGGGGGGGAGACCGAATTCGGCAATAAGCCGATCGAGTGATTTTATCCGACCCTCCTCAAAGAGCGACTCCATGTCCGTAATACCACACCGTGTCCACTCAACTAGCATGGGGGCTGAGAAGTATGAATCCGACCTGGGCCAGCCGACCAACGGGAGCAACGGGGGATATATGACGCACCACCGTGACCTGTAGAGGATATGTGCGCCGCGGTTTAGTGCCTGGGAGAAGAAGACGGGTGAGCTCCGGCATCGTAATCCTACCTGTTGAGGTACTGGCCTCTTGTTTGTGCCGGTCCGCCATCCAGTACGACAGCCATTGGAGCTGGGCCGCCAGAAAGTAGGACTCAAAGGATGGGGCTCCGAGGCCTCCCTGGGTGGTGGGAAGCTGAAGGGTTTTCAAGGCTACCCTGTGCCGGCCCGATCCCCAAATTAGGGCACCTAGGAGGGAATTGAGGTCCCGGAAGAAGGACCTGGGTGGGACCACCGGCAAGTTGGTAAAATGATATAAGAGCCGGGGAAGCATTACCATTTTAGCTAGGGCAATTCGTCCTATCGGGGCCATTGGGAGCCTGGTCCAGAAAGCAACCGCTGGTCGAAGGCTCGCGAGCGCCCTGCAGTGATTGCCCCCGAAGATGTCAGCGGGAGAATGGTAGAGCTGAACCCCTAGGTATCGGGGGCCATCCATGGACCATGAGATCCTTTGCATCCCCAACCAGGTATCGCGGGGTGGAAGGGGTATACCGTGGATTTATCCCAGTTCACTCAGAGGCCCGAGGCATCAGCGAATTCGGTAAGTGCCGTCCATATGGGGGTGAGGTCGTCCGTAATATCCCGGACATAGATGAGGAGGTCATCCGCGTACATAGAGACGCAGTGCGTGACTCCCGCGAGTGGGATGCCCCAGCTCATACCTCCCTGGCGTAACCTGATCGCTAGTGGCTCGACTGCTAGGGCGAAGAGGAGAGGCGAGAGGGCGCATCCCTGCCTCGTGCCTCGCCGGACCTCGAACGCCGCCGAGATGTATCTCCCAATCCGGACCCGTGTAGACAGGTCTGCATATAGGAGCCGCGTGTATGCCATGAGCACAGGGCCGATGTTGAGGCAACGTAGGACCGAGAAGAGGTACAGCCATGTGAGGGTGTCGAACGCCTTCTCCAGGTCCAGGATGAGACAAGCGGAGCGAGGATACCTGTCCCGTACCTGGTCCTGAACATGGAAGACGCAGCAGATGTTCTGTGAGGTATTTCTCCCTGGGAGAAAGCCGCACTGGTCCGGGTGGACCAGCGGGCGTATGACTTGGGCATATCTGTCTGCCAATACCTTCCCGAGGAGTTTACAGTCTGCAGACAGTAAGGTGATAGGGCGATACAAGCCCATAACATGTGGGTCCCGGTGTGGTTTTAAAAAGGTCACGATTATCGATTCCCGTAGTGAGCGGGGTAACACAACCTGATCGAGGGCCACCGCGAACACCTGCGCCAGGCGAGGGATCACTAGAGGGGAGAACGTCGAATAGTATTCTAGCGGGAAGCCATCAATACCTGGGGCTTTATTGCGAGATATGGCCCGCAGCGCCTGAGTAATTTCTGAGGGCGCTATTTTGGCGTCGAGCGCGAGATTGTCGGCATCCGAGATCGTGGGTATTGGCAGTGGGTCAAGGAAATGGGGGACAGACGACTGAGAAAGCGAGTTCGGGGTACCGTACACTACGGTGTAGTAGCGTTGGAACGCCAGAAGGATCTCCACCTGGGAGCGCACGAGCTCACCCTCTGGGGTGATGATGTCCGTGATCGGTTTGATTTCGGTGTCCTGTCGCGCCAGCCATGCGAGCATCGCACCCGTTTTGTCCCTGTCCTTATGGACTCTGGAGGCATACGCCCTGAAATTATATTTCCGGATATCAGCACAGGCTGCCTGGTAGGCTGATTTTGCTTCAGCTGTGAGCGCAGTGTGCTTCTCAGAGGGATCAGCTTGTTTAGTGAGTGTAGCTAGGCACCGTTCCGTGATTGTAAGTGCCTGTTCCAACGTGTTCTGGACCCCTGTGATTTGTTTAATGCATTCCCCTCGTGCCACCACCTTGAACGCATCCCACTCTATCAATGTCGAAGAGGCCGTGTTCGTGTTGTGCATGAAGTAGTCCTGTATGCTGCGTGTGTGTGAGTCTCGGAACACCTGATCAGTCAGACATTCCCTAGGTAGCCTCCAGGCAGGGACAGGTGGGTGTGGGGGGAACCAAGTGAGCCACAGTATGTGAGCGTCATGATCCAAGATGACCCGTCCCAGGTAGTCCGCTGAGACGATCCTAGGGAGGATCTGCGCTGAGCATAGAAACCTGTCTAGGCGGACCCGGAGGTTGTGAGGGATAGAGTGGAATGAATAAAGGCGGGTATGAGGATGTATGTGTCGCCAAGCATCGGTGAGCCCCCAGTGCGTGGCCCAGGCCCGGAACAACTCTGATTGACAGGGAGCTGGGGAGCGCGGAGGGGGAGGGTGCGATCGGTCCAGGGAAGGGTCAAGCGCACAGTTGTAATTGCCTCCCAAGACCCAGGGAATGGCAGTGAATTGGGCCAAGACTCCCGTGAGGTGATCCTAGAACTTGTCTTGCTCAGTGTTAGGGGCGTATATGCTGCCTAGGAGGATCCCCTGACCGTCTGAAAGCCCCTCCAGTAGAGCGTACCAGCCCTCCCTGTCCACCACCCGCTTAAGTTCCCGGAAGGGTTTGCCTGACCTAACCCAGATTAAGGCGCCGCTTGCAAAAGCCGAGCATGTTGTAGCACAGAACGTCCCGCGCTATTTAGCCTGCAGCCTGCCCAATTCGGGGCCATTAATGTGTGTCTCTTGTAGGAGAGCAATTCCAGCCGTCATGCGCTTGATGTATGAGTAAACAGAATATCGCTTACTGGGCGTGTGAAGGCCCCGTACATTGAGTGTGAGGACATTAACGTCTGATCGTGGAACTGCCATCAATCAGAGGTCGTGTAAACGCCTGAGAGCACCCGGGAGGCCCGGGGGAATGTGAGGTCGCACATCGTGTGCATGCCCATGCGCGCCTTGCTGCTGAAGGGAAGGGACAGGAACTGCCAGGAGGGAAAACTGTTGTAACAGGGGGCGGGAAACAGTCCCAATGCAGGGGATACATCACCGGGGGCGGTATATCCAAACTAGTGTCCCACCAGGGGAAGAATACAACAAGTAACTGCGGGGTTGGCAGCGCGTGTGTATGCGAGGCTGGGCACTGATCGGGCTTTTGTAGGAGTGATGTATGTCGCGTGAGCCTTCATAGGAAGAGCGCTTAGGCAGATTCAGAGCACATTCGGCAAGTGGGCATAAAGAGGATACAATCCAGTCATATATTACTCAGAGGTGCTAGGTCGCCCATCCAGGATAGCGTCCATCGTTTGCGTGATGACTAGGGGGGAAGAGGCCTGACCTATTCCCAACATTGTGCCATCACTGTCACGGTCTTTCTCCGGAGTGAAAAGATGTGGATGGCGTTCCAGGTCTGGTGCCAGGGGTGACGAGTGCAGTTCAACCACCGCTCTCAGGGCATCTCGTCGCTCTGGCATGATCTGCGTTAAATCAGACGATCTCACGGGGGAGGATCCTTGGCTCTTGTAGGGGTTCGCTGGGGGGCGCTTCAGACCACGTCTCCTGGATCTCTGTGAGTGACTGTTCCGGTCTCGTTGGCCTCCCGCCTTGGGTAGTAATGGGCAGTGGAGCTCAGCCCAATCTCGTGCCTCCTCGGCCGTGTCGAAGAAGATGGCCCTACCCTTGTGGAAGACCTTGAGGCGGGCAGGGAACAGCAAGGAGTACAGGACATCGTTTGCACGGAGGCGCCGTTTGACCTCGAGAAATGTGGACCTCTGCTGCTGAAACCCTCGAGCATAATCTGGGAACAACATGACATGCTGGTCTTCCACCTGCAAGCAGTCCGCTGCCCGGGCCGCGCGGAGCACCGCATCACGGACACGGAAATGTAGGAACTTGGCCAACATGGGTCTAGGAGGGAAGCCTGGTCTTGGCTCCCGGGCGGGGACCCTGTGAGCTCGTTCGACGGAGAAGAACGCCGAGCGCTCCGCTTCGGGGGTGAAAGACCTGGTCCAGGACTCCATATAGTTCAGGGGGTCGGAGTTCTCAATTCCCTCCGGAAGGCCCAGGACGCGGATGTTACAGCGTCTCGACCGCCCCTCCAAATCGACTGTGTGCTCTTCAAGGGCCCCCACGCAACGCAGGACCTCCTGCAGATCTGTCTCCTATGCCTTCACGGCGGGTTGTAGGTCGGTCAAAATCTTCTCCCCTTCCGACACTCTGTCCGCTAGTTTGCGGTGATTGTCGCGGACCAAGCTGATGTCCGTCGAGAGGGTGCCCAAACGTTCTTCCATTGACTGTTGGGACATCTCTATGGCTGCTAGTACCTGGTCCAGCTTCGCCGATAAGGTGGGGTCCGTTTGTGGCGTGTTGGATTGCAACCAGGTCCGGGTGCTTGGCATATTCTCGGGGCCGTTTCAGGAACGGTGGTCGCCTGTGTGCCCTTAAGTTTCCCCATGCTGACAGCAGGTGGGGCGCTGTGAGTCAGTGAGGGCAGGGAGAGGCAGGCCCTTGGAGGAGAGGTCTCTCAAGCAAACCCTTGTTAGGGGAGGAGGCGAGGTCACAGTAGGTGCAGGTTGGCCAGGGGCTAGTCCACCAGGGCCTGGGCTTCCGGGCGGTGAAGTACTTGCACTTGAAGGGTGATGCAGGAGCGTGGGCTGCGGGGTCTCCTCGCTGGCTGTCTTCGTTGTGGGTGCGGGCAGTCCCGCCCTGGTGGTCCCTGCAGCGGGGGGAAGGACACGTCTCTGGACACTTCGGTGGGGCCAGGTGGCTGCAGCAATCATGTGGCAGGGAGAAAAGCGGGGGGCTAATCCAGCCCTCCCAGGAGCAGGTAGCAGGAGCATGTGGGTGGTGCGCAGCGGTCAGGGGCTCCAGAAGTACAGCTGGGAGCTCCTCTGACGTCGTCCCTCTCAGTCGAGTATGGGCGCCATGTTGAGGTCAGGCACCGCCGGGGAACAGGCGTCGGATGGCAGCGGTAGGCGCTCCAGACATGCAGTCGGTCTCTGCTCCGCGCCTACATCCGGCGATGGGCGTGGCGATGTCGGCAGGTTCCGTGGACTGCCCGGTGCGGCCACCGGGGACCGGAATGCAGCAGGGATGAGCCCTGGGAGTGTCTGGACGGTTCCTGTAGCCGGGGGTGTGTCGCAGTGGCGGGGCACTGCAGCGCCAACTCCTGCTGGTCTCGCGCCTGATCTGGGCAATCTGCCGGTAGTCACCTCACTGCTGTACTCAGGGGGCTCGGGGAGAGCAGTGTCACCGGGCCGTGGCCGCCATCTTAGGTCTCGGCTTGCGGCTCCGGTGGAGGCAGTCAAGGAGGAAATTCGCCCCTTCCAGCGTCCGCAGAGACACTGTGGTCGACGCTCCGGTGTGCAGGAGTGCTCCGGTTAGCAGTTTGGCGTTGTGGGGCTCACGGCGATCCTCGGGTCTGGTTAAGTGTCAGCCCGATCGCGGAGCCTCAGCAAAACACGGCCGCCATTGTGGCTTGCTTAGCCACGCCCCCTTGAAAATAATGGAGATAGGGAATTAAAAGTAAACCTTATAGGAAACACTGTTAAAATAAATTATTTAAATAGTTACAGAGATACATAAATATAGGGAATTATAATTAAATCTCATGAGAAATACTGTTAAATTGAATAAATTAATTTTAAATAGTTACCAATGTACATAAATATAAAAAAATAATAAAATAGAAGTATTATATTATTTTTTTATAAAACATTTTAATAGCCTATTTTGAATTTAAAAATACTGCAACCGATGTGTCACAAAATATAGCTAAATTAATTGTAATTAATTCTATACTTCACTTTTATAAATATTAGTGCATATAAAAAATTACTGATCTATACTATTTTAGAAATACCACTTTTAGAACGTGGACATTTCTCTGCACTTACTGTTCTGTGTGCTGGACAGCCTGTCCCCAGTACACTTCTGGGCTGAGCTGAGCTGGGTGACAGCTACATTTGTGCATTCTCTCTAGACAGCCACAACACAGGACACTCAACTGCATCTGCAGTCATCTGCGTACTGATGAGTATTCTTGGGCCATAGGGACAGGGAGGAGCTAGCAATTCACAGGAATAGGTAGTATCCTGTCCTCACACAAAAGGGTGATTTACTCTCCCATCGCTAGGCTGGCAGACATGACTGGGCTGAAAAGGTAATTCAAAACTTCAGAGGAGTAATTTGAGGTCAATCCCACATCAAAGACACTATTGGGTATAAGTAGTGGGTTTTTGACCCCCGCTAGGGAGACACTTCATTGGACCTGTACCAGACACTGCTTTCTCTAGGTCTGCACAATGCCAGAAGGACTGCTGTGCTGTGGGGAAGGACTTTAACTCTGCTAACTGCTCTGCTGTGTTGTCTTGCAGGGGTGCCACTTTACGACTTGCCTGGTTGTGCTGGCCTCCTGCCCTATACCTTTGTGCTGTGCTGAACTACAAGTGTTCATCAAGGGCTTGATGACTTGCCCCCTATTATGGTGGTCTCATCATTATCAAAGACCTCACCCCCTTTCACTTCCATGGGACTCCACAACTGGTGACTCCAGGAGTGGGTTTTGACACAGATCAGCTCGTGAGCCGATTGATGCCTTGATCTTAGTGCAAAGACCATCAAAGCAATGGTCTTTGCCACGGACACGTTGCTCTGCTTGTCTACAACCGGCGTTGTCTATGAAGCTCAAGCTTGTGCCGATCTAAATCACTGCCACACTCCAAGTGGCTGCAGCACCTTCCAGCACGGCTCTACTGTGATGTGTTGCCTGGGTGACCAGGGAAATGTCCAACGACACAAGGTTCATCAGCCATTGACGCACATGCTTTTGTGACCCAGTTCTGCTGACAACTCAGGGCCGCTGACGAGGTCTGCTGACAACTTGATTGAAAGGTACTGTACTGAGGCGTTGGACCCACAAAGTTCCAGTCATTGACCCACATTTTTGCAGGCGGTTCGCCTTTTGTTTAATTTTCCTGGAACCAAGGGGCTGTATCACAAAGTACCTCTGGTGCCATTTTGTACACTGCTTTGCCCTGCAACAAGAAGAAAATAATACTTCTCAGTAACCACACAATAGTATGTGCTACTAGCATGGGGTTTACCTTAATGACTGCACACGTTTTTTGTATAACTCTGTCATTACTGTGGGAATTTAATGTGATAACTTGAAAAGTATATATTGTTTTTTTGTCATTTTGATCTTGTTTTGTTTATAATACAATAACCTATTTTCATAAAACTGTTTGCGGTCCTTTTGTGGTGGATTCATTTTGGTATTGTGTGTGTCACAAATACTTTACAGATTGCTTCTTTAGATAAGCCTGACTGTTCTGTGCCAAGCTACCAGAGGGGGAGCACAAGTTATCTTAGTTGTGTATCTAGCTTACCCAGACTAAAGTGGTGAGTTCTGCCTAGCCTCTGTGTATACCTTAGCCAACCAGAAACACTATTTCTAATAGTGATTTAATTCAAACTCCTCCTGTAGGACCTAACAGGCTTTATCACTTGCCTTCACGTGACCTCGCCCAGTCTGGAAGTTCCTACAGTGTCCGAACTCTGAAATCCTGACAGCCCTACTACCTGACCCAACCAGGCCCACATGCCCACTAAAGTTTGTGACTCCATGCCAGAGACTTAAGATTATCATGCCATATCTGCAGTAACAGATGAGTGGCAGGAGGGATAGGACCACAAGGCCTCTCCCCATATAACAAATGTAGCAACTGCACTAATTTCATTGTCCATTTCTCCGATGCACAGGGAGGATCTCCAGAGTCGAGCCAGGATTCATTTATAATAACCATGTGTGCTACCCTAGACTAGGAGTGAATGTCTGCCAAAGTGATACCCCATCAATTTTGGCCTGATAACATGTTGGAAGGCAAAGTCATGCCTGTTTTGCTCGCACAAGAGACCGCCAAGGATTGAATTAATCCTTTTAAATCAGGATGAAGGGATGAGATAGGGGTAATTTTGCAGTTGATGGAGAAATTGTGGTAAGGCCACCATTTTTAAAAATCACAGATTGCCCTAGTAACAAAAAGGACATTGCCCATCATTTTATTAATTTGAGGCTGAATGTATCAGGCCCAAGTCAGATTAACACCCAGCTCATCTTACTCTCATTGTTCAGAAGTGAGATAGTGTGATAACAAGAGCAACGATCTGGGGATCAACCCATTTTATGAATGACCACAATCTTTGGGATATATAGATTCAAAGACAGACTTTTAGTAAGTACGGATTTCGAGATTCCACTGAGAGGCAGCCCCGGCAGCCTGGACATAGATATTTGTGAAAAATTATTTGGCAAATGTGTTAGGCCCTAGTGTTTCATGGGGGTGGGGCTGCTGTACAGCTGAATTTCTGTAATGTTCTCTTCCGGAGTGTCCCTCTCCTTCCCTGTCATACCTCAGACTCCTTGGAGTGTAGTGGTATTCCCCTTAGTTACAATGCTGCATGATATCAAGACCTATTTTTGCACAATCATTGTAGGGTCTTGCTTGCTTTATAGACCTACTGGTAATTTTCCCTCTGAGTAGCCAGCTCAATTGCATCTGTTTAAGGAGAGCTTGGGTATGTAAGGAATTATGAAAGACCACGTGCATGGGAGATGCCAAATATTGGGCCTCCAATTTTTTACAGGGGTCTCAAGTTCCACCACCTCTTGCTACTTCCACTCTGGACCCCCACCAGGTAACTAGTCACAACACCTCGGAAAGAGTCCATAAAATCTTTCAATGATGTTCTGGGTGATTGATTGAACAGAGCCTTTATTAATCTTCAAATACAAGTCTACTAACTTAAAAATATGTGTGTTGTAGTCAGGTCCCATCAGTCACCATGCGTCCAGGCACCATCACTTTTGTACCCCCCTCGGAGTTCGCCGCAAACAAAGCATGACCGGGAATGTTCTGACAGACCATGAGTCAAAATCTGGAACTCCACCACTTTATGAAATTCAGAAATCCCCACCAACAAGAAATCAGTTCAGGATAAAAACCTATATGCCTTGAGCTTGGATGGCGAACCCTCCAAGCATCAGTGATACTCAGTTTGTGAATAAACTTAGCAAGGATCATTGGAAAACAACAGTCCTCAGATGGCCCCCCACACCTATCCCAGACCCAATCTACCACCCCTTTCAAATCTCCTCCCAGTATCCACAACCCTGGGGAAAGATTATCATAACATAAACATTTAGCACCAGTATGGACTTGCCACGCAGCCACCCCACCACTTCCACATAGATTCTGATTTTATCAAGCCATAACTAGTCCACCTTGATAAGCAGATTTTTCAAATGAGAATGCCCACTTCCCTACACCCCTTTCTAAAACCCAAAAGATAAGCATAGAAGAAACCCTCCCAGGCAAGAAAAGCATATTAAGTGCCCAGTAAGCGGGTGTCCTGAAGGAGCAAAATATCCAGGTTATGTCATATAGCTAAGTAAATGCTAAAGGAGGGCCAAGGGAAATTTAGAGACCGGCAGACATTTAGTCCCACCTAGTAAAGAATACACACAAGGAAACACCCGGGTCTGCCACCAAAAGTGAATAAGAAACCTAGATAATCAAGGAGTATTCCTTTTTTAGGATGAAACTAAAATGGTACTGGCTATACAGCCCTCTCTGATCAGGAGGAGCGCTTCAGGTGTTTTAATATGTAGTAGAAAACCCTATAGAGACAACAAGGTGGTGATGCTAGCTGAGCATACAAAATGTGAACGATTTGGGATAACTGTGATTAAAGCTAACTCCAAGACAGGTGTCCAATTGTAGTCTTGTCTGCCTGGGTTAAGATTAAAGAGAGTGAAGAGACACTGCAGTGGTCAACTGCCCCGGCTTTTGCGTGTCATTGGTCAACATGTTTCAGCAAACTAAACCCTCATCCTAGGTGTACTGGCATTAATCAGCACCTTAGAAAGATTCACTTAGGCTTAAACAACGTGTATAAAAAGAAAGGAGATACAGAACCATTTTCCCATTGCAACTTGTGCTGCAGCCGGAAAAGGTCTGAACACAAGCTGCATTGGTAAAATGCATATTTTCAAACATCCATGTACCATGTGTCAGGCGCCATGTGGTGCCTATCACGGGAGTAGGATGTTTCGGGGGGGCACCACATGTGCCCCCAGGCCTCATAGCAAGGGCCGCAGAGGATTAGGGCATTGCTAGGGGACCCCAAACTCTGTTTCCAACAGCCTTTCAATGGCAGTAGGAACGCGATTGAAAGGCTGTCTGAAAGGGACATTGTTATCCATACGGCGGTGAGTGAGCAAAAACTACCCATATTGTAGGGAATTACAATCGAACTGAAGGTCAAAAGGGGTCCATGAGCCCATCGTAACCATCAGTCGGTCCCACCGCCCTACCACTAACCGCTGTGCATCTCAATGCGGCGGTCTGACTGTGGCAGCAGACTGTCAGTTGAGATCCTACAAACATCCTAATGAGGCCCTTTGTTACAACCCGCAAATGTCAGGTGACCTGCCTCAACTTGAGAGACTCTGGCATATGGCTCAGGTTGCCTTCTGTCCTCTAGAAGAGGGCCCCTGTAGAGTTTAACCACGGGAATGCATTAATAGTTATTAACATTGAAACTCAGACTTAAGTAAATTAATTAATTTATAGTATGATGAAAAAATATTGCCACAAAAATGTTAACATTCAAACAAGGTTTAAAAATATTTTGAAAATTAAATAATAGGAATGCACTGTTTGTATATATTTTGTAAAATTAAAATATATTTATTTATATTTTTAACAATTTTATATAATTAACTTTAATTTAATATTATGATCTATTGGGTTTTATTTTAATTCCTTATCTTCATTATTTTGTATGGGAGGGTGTTCCAGTACTATTGGGTGGCATGTGTGGCACAGGACTTGCAAGTATACTTTTTATGTGAATAGGCCAAAGGTAGTAAACTTACTCAAAAGTGTAAGTTACCATTGTAAAACAATGTGACACTTTTTATAGAATATCTCATTGCATAAAAACATTTCAAGAGGGTTTCCTTGCTGCCCAAGCCATGCATTGGAATGCTGCTTCGGAAATTTACATACATGAGGCAATAAGAACATAGCGTATGCATTACCCAGGTATGGAGCACCATGTAGATCTTTTCAACATATTACTAAATAAAACCATTAGTGCTAGTACCTCATGTATATATCACCTATCCCACTTTATACAAGCCATCTTATATCAGTATCATAAGAAATCAATGACAGAACACATCTGATTTCACCATAACAATGGACAGGGGTCAAAGGACATACACAAAAGGTTTGGAGGTGCAGTGCGCAACTTGACCCTACCAAAATGTTTATCAATCTGTCTCCCATGGTAACATATTACAAGACATCTAATGTGAGAGAGAAGGAACGCACACATCACATGTTTTTCTGTGTTACCTGCTCTATCTAATGGAGCTTATTCTGCTGCTTCTAGATCAGTATTATTGTTGAGAGAATCTTGTGTATGGGAAAAGATGAAGCTGCCACATTGCAAGCTGCATATTTTTGCTTACATTACCCCTTCTTCTGTTGTCCATTATCTTTTTCTTTGCATTTGTGTGGTGGAGGCTTATCCTTTTGGAGTACATGTTTTTCCTGTTCTGCATATGTGAGGGAAAAATAACTGTGTTGCATTTGCAATATTTTACCTGTTCTCTCACTGACTGTGAGTTAGCTCACAATATTGTAGACTCTGCTTTACATTACTCTTTTATGTGGATCACCCTGCTATTAATTCTGTTCTACATGTCCTGTGTATGCAGGCTGTTTATACTGTTGTTGGTTATGCTGCACCTATTATTTATGTGTATTTATAATGGAAACTGGCAATGGAATTGCTTTTGGTGTTATACCTGGGCAGTGCTAGTGTGTGTACGCGAAGATTATCTGACTATTGTTGAGCTCACTTCCCCTATGAATCCTATACTAATGGTTTTGTGTTACAGTTTTATGTGATACTGAAGCCTCCTGTGCTGAGGCAGGCCTGGTTTATGTTGGTGCGAGGTAAGATTGTGTGCTAATGCTTGATAAACAAGGGGAGGGACCCCCACACAGAGTAGCACAGAGTATAAAAGTGACACCCTCAGAACTTCATTTGAGAAGATTCTTGGACCTGTGAAAGATTCAGAAGAAAGACTGCCCTGCTGTTTGGAGATAGAATAATGGGCCTGAATGCATTTAACCCATGTTCCCTTTAGAAGTGACTGCTATATGACTGGCCTATGTTTGAGCTACATGGACACAACAAGGTAACAGAGTCCTTCCCTGCAACTGACCAGCTAATCAGTACCAACTGAACCTACCTGAGCCCTGCTGCTGGCCTCTCCTGCAGTAAGTCCTGAGACTGAAGGGGTGCCACACTAGGTCCTGGACCCTTGGCTGGCATCAGAGTATACAACTCCTACTTCCAAACTACAAAGACTGAGCTAATGGTAAAAATCAAGAGGTTTGGAGCTCTTCGTACCCCAGAGAGGATTTTTCGCATCAGCAAAAACCACCCCATCTCTTGCAAAATGTGAAGTTCCAACAGTGATCTGCTCTTTGCATCAGTTAAGACTGCCGGTTGTTCCTGCCAATGCAAAGCTCCAGCAGTGACTTGCTGTTTGTGCTGACAACTATCTCCTTGTGGCTTCTGCCAACGAGAGCCTCTGGCTCAGGCCCCTTGAGTGGACTAGGACTGTTTGACAAGGTAATACTCTTCTCTAGGTCAAACCTGGCCCCTTTATACAACCTACACTCCATCATGGTTGGCCTGAACTTGTAACTTTTTCCCTGTACAGTGTGCTCAGATGACCGTGAATGGTAATTTGTTATTTTTGGCTCTATTTTCACCTGAATGGTTAAAATTCAAAGAACCATAACTTTGGTTCTACTGATTGATTTTCCGTCATTTTGGTGTCATTTTTAATTACTAAAATGTACTTTTATAAATTGGTTTGGGATTTTCCAGTGTTTTCAATTTATTACTGCTTGATTGCTGCATAAAATCTTTACACATTGCCTCATAAAGCACGACTACTTTGGTACCAAGCTACCAGAGGGTTAGCACTAGTTTATTTAATGACTTTTGTGGTTCACCTTGACAAGGATTGGTTTTATTTCTCCAGTAGTACTCTTAACCCCTCTCAACTAATGAGCCTATTATTTACAATTTTATTAATGGGACAAACACTGAAATTGTTCAGTTGATACTTTTGCAGGATTGGTTTGACAACATTTTCTGCTGTCCAGGTTACCTTCTTGAATAGAACCTTATTTGGAGGGCAGAATATACCAGTGGGACAAGGCTGAAGGCTGTGGCTCTACAAGGTGACATACTTTCACCATGAATTGCCTCCGAAGTTTTGTTTCTTGCCTCTTAAATTCCCTTCTCCACCCGAACATTGAAATCTTGCCAGCAGAAACTGAGTCATCATCTTGAAGAGAAAGGGGGTTGGGAGCACACTGCCTCACATCCCAGCAAAGTTTGCCCCTTTGCATCCTGGGAAATGCATTATTTTTAAAAGTATCCCTTGAGCCAGCAAGCTGGCAAACTATGGAGATGTACGTGTGTGCCTGTGAGTGATACTGTGACCTGAGAGGAACTTGGGAGCATTTCCAGCAAACCCAGGTGATTTTTCTTTACTCTCTAATACTGCTGCTCTCTACCGATGAAGGTCTCAACCTAGAAAAACCTGTGTACAGATATACAGCAATGTCTGCACCAACTTTGGTGAAAAACTCCAGCTAAATTAGAAGTAAGTGTGAACTGTATACTGCATTTACCAGGATGCAAAGGGGCGAACTGTGCTGGGAATGTGAGGCAGTGTGCTCCCAACCCCTATTCTGTTTAAAAGGCTCCCTTACGTCAGCAAGCTGACGAGCTTCGGAGATGCACCTGTTTCCCTGTGAGTGGTACTGTGACCTGAGAGGAACTTAGCAGCATTTCCAGCAACCCCAGATGATTTTTCTTTGCTCTCCAATACTGCTACTCACTACTGATGAAGGGCTCGACCCAGAAACACGTTTCTAGAGATATACAGCAATGTCTGCACCAACTTTGGTGAAAAACTCAAGCTAATTTTGAATCAAGTGTGAACTGTATACTGCATTTCCAGGACCAAAGGGGCGAACTGTGCTGGGACTGTGAGGCAGTGTGCTCCCAACCCCCATTCTGTGTAAGAGGCTCCCTTGAGCCAGCAAGCTGACAAGCTTTGGAGATGCACCTGTGTTGTAGCAGGACTGAGAACTGCTCTCCCACTGATGACGAAAATCCACCCTTCCACTTAGACTTCAGCTAATCAAATGCCAGGGTCCTTGCAGAATCTTCCACCAGGCGCCACTTAGGGGCACACTCAGCCAGAACACGTTCTGGTCCGGCGTAGGCTGCAATCAAAAAATCCCCAACACCCCCTGCATCATGTCCTGATGAAGACCCGTAGTGACTACCGAAGAGAGCACACCGTGGGTTGAAACGTCGACGATAGAACAAGGCTCAGATCAACAAAGTCCCTGCATACCAAAGGGAGTATTAGTTGCCACTGGGGCCCATGGGTATGAGTCTGGCCACCAGATACTTTGTCCTTTCCCTTGTATATAAATCCTGAACCACAAATTGCTCTTCACTAAGCACATATGTCACATGAGCACTGTATATATTTCACTTATTGCAAACAGCCTTTTTTTACTTTTGAAAAGATGAATATAAATGAATTAATTAATTCAGATAAAATGCAAAGTGGATATGCACAGACTGTGATATTGTGATTATTCCTGATAACTATTCACATGTGTTTAGTCGTGTGATTTTCATGCTCTATGAATAGTTGGGGTGTACGACACTTAGGGGCGGATTCCGATTCCGGTCAGAAGGGCTCCGAACCATGTTCGGAGCACTTTCGACTGAATCGGCTGGATTCCTTTCCGACCGAGCCATACCGATGGGCTCGGTCGGGAAGGAATTTGACTCAGATTTCTGGATGGCCTCCATTGATCCCGGCACCCGGTGGCAGGCACCTTGGGGTGCGGGCCACAGGGTGCAGGGATGAACTGCACCCCTGCATTTCACAATGGAGGCATGCATTCCGCTTGGAATGCATGCTCCCATTGTGAAGCACACGAGTGCGACCGAACAGGGCTTGGTCCCATTGTACTTGCAGGGCGTAACCGGCTACAGCAGATCGGTCTGTTACGGCTGCTAAACGATGACGGACACGGAACAGGCCCCTTAGTGCGTTGACGAAATAACTTATGAGAACTCGACAGAGCTCTACTGATGAAGGGCTCAACCTAGAAAGATGTGTCTAGAGGTATACAGCAATGTCTGCACCACCTTTGGTGAAAAGCTCCAGTTAATTTTGAAGTAAGTGTGAACTGAATAATGCATTTATCAGGATTCAAAGTGTCAAACTGTGCTGGGACTGTGAGGCAGTGTGCTCCCAACCCCCATTCTGTTTAAAAGGCTCCCTTGAGCCAGCAAGCTGACAAGCTTCGGAGATGCACCTGTGTGCCTGTGAGTGGTACTGTGACCTGACAGGAACTTGGCAGCATTTCCAGCAACCCCAGATGAGTTTTCTTTGCTCTCTAATACTGCTACTCTCTCCTGATGAAGGGCTCAACCCAGAAACACGTGTCTAGAGGTATACTGCAATGTCTGCACCAACTTTGGTGAAAAACTACAGCTAATTTTGAAGTAAGTGTGAACTGTATACTGCATTTACTAGGAGTGTGAGGCAGTGTGCTCCCAACCACCATTCTCATCATCTTGAAGCTCAGTACCATGTCATTTAGAACTGAAACATTTTGAAGCTCAAACTTTTAAAATATGCAAGAAAGGCCTGTATTATCCCTTCAGGCTTGAAATGGTCTAAAATCTGCAAAGACTATTCTTTAACAACAGCCTAACAGGTCTAAGAAGAACATTATTTTAATCACTCCTTGTCAAACCACAGACAAAATTTCTATTCCAACTGGGCATGCTAATTATTCTTAGTAAGTTGCCTTGGGTTCATTTCTTGTGCAGGTCTCAGTAGAGTTTGCAAGTATTTCTTCGCTTAGGTGGAAAAGAACCATGGTTTGAGGATTATCACATGCATGAATTTCAACATCAGTGCATGACACTGTGGCCTTTAGAGCAGTATCTAATGTGAACAATTTACTTGAATTGTGCCCCATTTGCTTGTGACCGTCTTTTTTGTTTTACTTGTATTGTGCCCCTTTTGCTTGTGACTGTCTTTTTTGTATTCTGTGCCTGTATTTATCCGCTTCTGTGACCCGTCCTTCCCACGTGGTATTGTCTGCCACTTTCCCCGCTGCTGTGTCCCCTGCAGCCTCGTCCGTCCTCTCATCGCTCCAGTCTTGCATTTGAATTGTGTTTTGCTTTGTGCACCTTTTGCTCTGTGACCGTCTTATTGTGGTGTATTCATCTGGTTCTGTGACCGTTTCTCCCCGCTTGCCATTCTCTGCCACTTTCCCCGCCGCTGCGTCCCCTGCAGCCCACCCCCGCTCACCCATTCTTTTCCCCCCTCCCAGCTGCCCCTCCCTCCCACCTCCCCTTTATCTGGCGGCCGCTGCGCGGCAGTGACAGTGACCCTTGACCTTGTCTGCAGGGAGGTCACCCCCACACAGCGCAGCCCCAACTGACTGCACCCGTGTCTCTGCCCGTGTCTGCCCAGCTGCCGCCGCTGCTGAGGGACATCGAGGCCCACCTCCACCCGCAGGCTACCACCTGCCCCTTATCCCTGGTGGCCAGTTGTAGGCCGTAGGTTTGCTTTCCTGCTCTAGACTGCTCTAGACTTGCTTCTAAATTTTACTTGTATTGTGCCTCTTTTTCTTGTGACCGTCTTTTTTGCATTCTGTGCCTGTATTTATCCGCTTCTGTGACGTCCTTCGCGCGTGCTATTGTCTGCCACTCTCCCCACCACTGTGTCTCCTACGGCCCGCCCCCCCCCCCCGCCAGCCCTCTCATCGCTCCAGTCTTGCATCTGCATTGTATTTTGCTTTGTGCCCCTTTTGCTCTGTGACCGTCTTATTGTAGTGTATTCATCTGCTTCTGTGACCGTTTCTCCCCGCTTGCCATTCTCTGCCAATTTCCCTGCCGCTGCGTCCCCTGCTGCCCGCCCGCCAGCTCACCCATTCGTCGTTCCCCCCTACCAGCTGTTCCTCCCTCCCACTTCCCCATCTTATGGCGGCCACTGGTGCGCGGAAGGCACGCCTAAGGCAACCGCATCTGCACCCGTCCCGCCTGGACAGCACCCAGCACCAGAACCCCTTGCCCCGCAAACACCACAACACCGACTCCGCTACAATACCAGCACCCTCAGCGCACTCAACCACGGTTGAGAACACACTCGCTACCAGGCCGCCCCGAAGCGCACCCTAGGACCCTTCACCTGCTGGAAATGCGCCATCACCAGTATCCGGCTAACTAAACCACCAACCAAAGAACCCAACTACCTCAGATGCTTTCTTCTCAACACCCACTCCGCCCACAAACACGCCATTGAACTCTGGGAACTTCTCAACTCTACCTCTCCAGTTGTCGCCTTCTTGACGGAGACCAGGCTGAGCCCCACCTCAGCTCTCAACATCACCACATCCCGGAAGGCTACAAGATCACCCGCAGGGACGGCCCCAACGGTGGAGGAGGAGGTATCGCCATCGTCCACAGGACCACCATCGGAGTCTCGACCAATACCGACGACACCCTCAGCACCGCCAAACGCATACACTTCCAGATCAACACCGACCGCTTGAGACAACACCAACCCACGCCGCCGGGCCACACGCTCGACCCCATCTTCACCGCAAGCCCCAACATCTCCTTCAACCACATCACCGAACCCCACTGGACTGACCACCACTGCATCCACTTCACCTTCAGGAAGCCCACCACCGCACCCAACAGATGCCTCGACGCTGCTGGAGCAAGCTCACAGAAGACCAGCTAACCAACACCCTCGCCCAGAACCCACCCACTGACTTCACTGACCCCGACACCGCCGCCCGCAACCTCAGACAATGTTCAACAACTGTGCCAACACCCTCGCCCCACTCAAGACACCCTCCAACATCCACACCAACAAGAAAGCCACCTGGTTCACCGAAGACTTCCAGGCCTCCAAATCAACATGCCGAAAACTGGAGAAGAACTGGCTCCACGAATGAATACCGGACAGCTACGCAGCCCACAAGAACCCCACCCACAGACACCATCAACTCATCAGAGCAGCCAAGAGAGCCTCATTCAAAGACCACCTGGAAAACAACGCACACAACAGCAAAGAGCTCTTCAACATCGTAAAGGAACTCTCCAACCCCAGCTTCAACACCAACGACATCCCGCCTTCAAAAGACCTGTGCGACTCGCTGGCCACCTTCTTCCACCACAAGATCGCCGACATCCACGACAGCTTCAATGCCACCACCACCCTGACAACCACCGCCCCCACGACCACCACCTGCACCAACCGCCTGCTCTCCTGGACCAGCATCAATGACGAGGACACCAGCGAGATCATAAACACCATCCACTCCGGATCAAATTTGGACCCATGCCCTCACCACATCTTCAACAAAGCCAGCACAGCCACCGTACCCCATCTCCAGAAAGTAATCAACATCTCCTTTGAGACAGTAACCTTCCTGGTAAGCTGGAAGCACGCGGATGTCAACGCCTTATTCAAGAAACCCGAGGCGGACCCCAAGGACCTCAAGAACTTCCAACCCATCTCCCTGCTCCCGTTCCTGGCGAAGGTCACAGAGAAAATCATCAACAAACAAATGACCCGCTTCCTCGAGGAGAACAGCACCCTGGACACGTCCCAGTCTGGGTTCCAACCCTCATTGCGGTCACCGATAACATCAGGACCATGCTTGACAACGAAGAAACAGCAGCCCTCATCCTCCTAGACCTGTCAGCCGCCTACGACACGGTCTGCCACCGCACACTACGAACATGCCTACATGACACAGGGATCCAAGAGAAGGCCCTGGACTGGACCACATCCTTCCTCTCCGGCAGAACTCAGAGCGTCCGCCTCCCCCCTTTCCGCTCCACTATCACCGAAATCATCTGTGGTGTAAGCCCGGGTTCTTCTCTCAGCCCAACGCTGTTCAACATCTACATGGCACCCCTTGCCTATGTCGCCCGCCAGCATGACCTCAACATCATCTCCTATGCCAAGGACACCCAGCTGATCATCTCCCTCACCAAAGACCCTCACACCGCCAAAACCAACCTTCACGTAGGAACGAAGGCCGTTGCCGAATGGATAAGGAAGAGCGACTGAAGCTGAACCCGGACAAGATGGTCCTCATCCTCGGGTCCACCCCTTCATCCTGGGACAATTCCTGGTGGCCGACAACACTAGGAACAGCCCCGACACCCACCGGCCACGCAACGTAAGGGTCATCCTCGACTCCACCCTCTCCATGACTAAGCAGATTAGCGCCGTTTCCTCATCCTGCTTCAACACCCTTCGAATGTTCCGCAGGATCTTCAAGTGGATCCCTACCGAGACGAGAAGAACAGTCATCCAGGTCTTCGTCACCAGCAGGCTGGACTACGAAAATGCCCTCTACGCAGGAATGTCGACCAAGCTCCTGAGACGACTGCAACGCATCCAGAACGCTTGGCACGTCTGATCTTCAACATCCCCCGCCGCAGCCATTTCATTCTCCACCTGAGAGACCTGCACTGGCTCCCCGTCAACAAGTTGATAACCTTCAAATTCGTCATCCACGCACACAAAGCTCTCCACAAGACCCGCCAAGCATACCTCAACAGACAACTCAACTTCTACACCCCCAACCGTCAGCTCCGCTCCGCCAGCCTCGGTCTCGCCACAGGCCCCCGCATTTGAAGAACGACCGCTGGCGGCAGATCCTTCTCCTGCCTCGCCGCCAAGACCTGGAACACCCTCCCCATCCACCTACGGCAGACCCAAGACCTACTGGCCTTCAGGAGACTCCTCAAGACCTGGCTTTTCGATCACTAGTAGCACCACCCCTCCAGCGCCTTGAGACCCTCACGGGTATGTAGTGCACTTTATAAGTGTCATGATTGATTGATTGAAGTCAGCACGCACTTCAGGGGAGAAACATTGCAACAGATAACAGGATAGGTCTGTAGAAATTTCACACATAAATATGTTTGATGGTTCAGGTATCTACATTTCTAAAGCAAATTGTCTCTGCTCAGGGATGACAGGAGTGTCTTGCTAACGTCTTGCCAACAAGTGACAGCTTTTGGGGTGTTGACCGGTAAAATATCACCATTAGATATAGTATTGTTAGATATTAAAATGTGTCCTTCTCAAGGTGCTTCCTGATTTGGACAAAGGGGGGCCTTGGTCAACCCCCATCCTCGGAAATTCACAAGCCCCCTCACACACAACTGATGGGATGGGACTTAAGTTTTTAAGTGTCCCGTAAACTGTGCTAACAATTCAGACAACACATTTCCAATTGCCCCAATCCTCATCAATCATCAAACAAACTTCTTATCAAACTCTGCACCTTGAAAAACATTGTGTACAAAAGATTTTGTAACATTGACCCTTCATGAGTGGTTAGCTCCCACTTCAACACCTTGGTTACACCTTTGGTGCAGACTTAACATGTACAGGTTAATTTTTTCTTCTTCTTACGGGCTGGAGGTTCGGGCTCCGAGGACGAGCCTTCACTCACACCAAGTCCTCTAGAATTATTGGATGAAATCTGATCAATTTTGTCCCGAACTGATACATGATTGTTGTAAACTGGCCATCCAGTTGCCCTGGGAGAAGCAATAAGGGTTTGTTGTTATGCGATGGCGAATTAATACTAGATATGATTGCAAGATCTTCATTATAACCTCTGGAGTGCATGGTCGGTTCCTCCTCCACAGATGTCATTTCCTTGCTTAAAACACCAACCGTTGAGGTCAAATGTTTTATGATTAACAACTTACTATTTGTGACGATTGACAGCAGCTTTGCAGGAACTAGTCCAGTGGCAGGCTTGCATTTGTCGATTTTTATGGATTAAAATCCAAGAGGAAATGAAAGACTGAGGCCCGGTCCGGTCTAGTACTGGTAAGGAGGGGCAACAGTGAGTTTTATAAGTGCCAAACACCCTCCTCCAGCTAGCACAACAGGATTCTGGGTTATGAAGTCCAGCCCTCACCAGCAGCAACCTATTAAGCAGCGCCTAATGCATTAACTGATGTATATTAGAGTTCTTTCTTTGACAATGCAGTTCTGGTCTTTCAGGTAGTTATCAAGTTGAGCCAGGATGCATTACAGGTGTGTTTCAATGAGGTTCTCTGATTCAGCAATGATTGTAAATACCAACTTTTTTACTAAGAAAAAGTTCCTGCAGTAGCTCTTTTCAAAGAAATCAATAATAGCCTCTTCCAAATCAATTTCCCAATCTTGTTCTACTTTTGATTTATTTCTAGTACCAGGCATATCTTGTAATTTTTTATATAATTGCGAAGCCGAGGAAGAAGAGGAAGGAAAAGGAATAGTGAGAGGGGACGACACGGTGGTAGAAGCGGAATCGGGAAGGGAGTTATAACTAGAGAGAACAGCAGCACACAATAAATTATATTGAGGAAGAAAGGAGGAGGGAAGGGAAAAATGAGACTGGAGAGATGAGAAAGCAATACAAAGACCGTCTTGAAAAAGTTGATGAATCCAAGAGAGGCCAAGAGAATGCCAGTCTTTCCAGAAAAGGGTCCTGTTTTTGATTTTAATATGAGGATTGTACCAAATGGTAGATTGTAAAGATTTCGACCTGTCGTCAAGACCCTTCATGAACAGAGGAAGAAAGAGTTTTCTTGTATTTCTAAGAATCAGAAGAGACATTTTTTTCAGAATATGTGATGAAGATACAAATTCCTGAAAGGTAAATGGATGAAAGAAGGAGTCTTCAACCTGAAACCATAACGGAGAGAAAGAAACATCTGAAGAAGCGTCTATAAAAAAAAAATGGAATGAGAAAGAAAAAATGAAGTATGATAAGAGGAAAAGTCCGGAAAATTAACTCCACCTAAATGTTTAGGACGTTTGAGCTTGGACAAGGACATTCTATCTTTTTTATTTTGCCACAAGAATCGAGAAAGAATAGAGTAAATGTTCTTAAAACCAGAATTTGGAAGGTTGACAGGAAGATTAGATAGAAAAAATAAAACTATTGGGACCAACATAATTTTAATGGAATTTAACCTACCCCACCAAGACAAAAATAAAGGATGCCATCTAGTCGTGACGTCTGATAGAGTTGTTTGTAAATTTTTAATATTTAAAGTCACTGTGTCTTTAATGGAGGGAGTAAACCAGAGACCCAAATATTTTATTTTAGAGGGACTCCAATGAAAATAAGAAACCAAAAAATCAGCATGAAAGTAATATTTATTAAGAGAAAGAATTTCGCATTTATCTACATTAAGTTTGTAACCTGAGACCGCGGCAAACAAAGAAACTTTGTATAAAAAAGCTGGAATAGAGGTCTGAGGATGAGAAATAAATACAAGAATGTCATCTGCATAAGCAGACAGTTTTAAGTGATTTCCTCCATAAGGAAACCCCGTAATGTCATTATTCAGTCTGATCCTAGACAAAAAAGGTTCTAACGCTAAAATAAAAAGAAGAGGAGAAAGAGGAGAAGGAGGACATCCTTGACGCACACCCCTAAAAAGAGAAAAGGAAGAAGACACCAGACCGTTACCCAAAATAAAAGACGTAGGAAAAGAATATAGTAGAGAAATACATGAAATGAATTTGGAGCCAAAACCAAACCAAGAAAGAGTGGAGAACATAAATGACCAATTAACCCGATCAAAATCTTTTTCGGCATCTAAAGCGATAGCGGCTAGAGAATGATTGTAAGTATGAGACTTACTAAGAACATCAAAGAAAAGGCGAATATTACCTGATAAATGACGCCCTTTGATGAAGCCACATTGTTCCCTGCCAATAAGCTGGGGGAGAATTTTATCCAAACGTAGCGCTAAGATCTTAGCAAAAATTTTATAATCCAAATTGATTAAAGAAATAGGCCTATAATTCTTACATAATGTATGATCTTTATTATCTTTGGGAAGAAGACAAATTAGAACTTCTTGAAAGGAGCCATCAGATTTCTGAGAAGCTATAAAGAATGAAAATATTTGGTGAAGTTTAGGAACAAGAAAAGCAGAAAAGTGAGAATAAAATTCTATGGAAAACCCATCTGGGCCAGGGGCTTTACCTCTTTTGAGAACCCGAAAGGCCTCTAAGATGTCGTTGGGAACAATATCTTTGTCTAATGGTGAGAAATCCACATTAGACACAGGAGGAGGGGAATAGAAGATAGATATTGATGAATAGCAGAGGGTAAAGGAGGATTTTCTGTAGTATATAAAGTTTGATAAAATTCTGTAAATTCAGCCAGAATATCCTCATCCTTATGTAGAGTAGTATAGGAAGAAGAAACAATAGATTGCATTTTTGTCCGTTCTTTTTTGACCTTGAGGTAATTAGCAAGCATATTTCCAGCCTTTTTTTGAGTAGAATAAAATTTAGCACTAGATTTAAGCAACAACAGATTGGCAGACTCCGTGGATAATTTATTAAAGGAGAGTTTTGCATCAATAAGTTGGGTAAGGACAGAGGAGGATTTGGTGGAATAATACGAATGTTCTAACTGTTTAATAGAAGATAGCAGAGAGGATAAAGATTGACTTGTGAGGCAACATTTTTTAGCAACATAAGAAATAATAAAATCCCTAGAGGCAGCTTTAAAGGTGTCCCGAATCAGTCTCGGTGATGAGAGTGGAGATTCATTTTCTGTAAAAAAAAGTGGGAGGCAAAATCAAGAAAAGCAGGTGTAAATGACTTATCTAAAAGGAGGGCGTTATTAAACCTCCATCTTCGTGTACCTTGAACAGGAGGAAGTAAGTCAAGCCCCAAAGATACAGGTGCATGGTCTGAGATCAATATAGTCCCACAAGGTTCTTCCCTATCCCCCCTCCTTTTTAATTTGTATCTTTCCCCACTCATCCGTGCCCTCCGACAGTTCAATGTCACAGCGTTCAACTACGCTGATGACATACAACTAATTTTCAACATTGATTCCTCTGCTGATTCCATTTCTACTTTCCAAAATACCCTCTGCTTTATCAGCAATTGGATGAGCTCAAACCATCTGAAGCTCAACCCCGACAAGACCGAGCTGGTTCTTGTCGGGGGCTCTTCCAACCCTTGGGACTCCTCCTTCTGGCCGGTCAGCCTCGGCAGTCCACCCCGCCCTGCCAACTGTGCCAAAAGTCTGGGAGTCGTCATCAGCAGCGACCTCTCTATGACGCCCCAGATTAGCGCGGTAGCTCCTCCAGCCATTTTCAATTAAGGAAAATTAGGAAAATCTCCCGGCTACTTACTTCCGAGGCCCTTACCCTGGCCCTGCTTGCGCTAGTAATATCGAGGCTCGACTACGCCAACGCGCTCTATGTTGGCATCCCAGCCTACCAACTTAGGCGGCTTCAGCTGATCCAGAATCAGGCTGCCCGCCTGATTCACTTTCTCCCAAGAGATCAACACGTCCGCCCCCTCCTAAAAAGCCTTCATTGGCTCCCGGTAGCCGCCCGTTGCAAGTTCAAGCTGGGCTGCATCATTTTCAAATCCCTTGCCGGGCAGGGCCCCTTCTTCATTTCTTCCCTCCTTCAACCCTATGTTCCCCCTCGCACTCTCCAGTCTTCCCAACTGGCCCTGTTATCCACTCCCAGATACAAGAGGAAGAAACACGGCGGGCTTAAGTTCTCCTTCCTGGCCCCCACTTTTTGAAATTCCCTCCCTCTGCCTCTCAGACTGTCTACTCCGTACCCCAAATTTAGATCTTCTCTTAAAACTTTTCTTTTTACTGAATCCTACCAATAAACGTCCTCTGTTGCTTCCTCATCTGCTCTCTTCATTACGGCGCCAAGAAACCTAATGGTGTTAGTTGCGCCTTACAAATTTGTTTAACATAACATAACATAACATAACTAATGTCTAAATGAGTGATGTGTTGTGTCAAAGCTTTGGAAATGAAAAGGTGATCTATTCTAAGCATGGGTGAATTTTGCGAATTCGTGATCCGCGAATTTGCGGATTTGCGAATTCGCGATTCGCAAAATTCGCGAATTTGTGCAAATTTGCAGATTTTTGTTTTTTGCGTGTTCGCGGGGTTTTTTGCGTGTTCGCAGGGCTTTTTGCGTCTTTGCGAGCCGCTTGCATAGCGAAGTTACCCATGCAGTCGTTTATGGGAGAGGGAGAGAGATAGATAGATAGATAGATAGATAGATAGATAGATAGATAGATAGATAGATAGATAGATAGATAGATAGATAGATAGATAGATAGATAGATAGATAGATAGATAGATAGATAGATAGATAGATAGATAGATAGATAGATAGATAAAGAGAGGGAAAGAGAGAGGGAGAGAGAGAACGAGAGAAAGAAAGAGAGGCCGGATCTCTGAAGGGCCAGATTCCTGAGTTGCCCCTACAGAACATACAGCTTTTCATTTTTAGCAAAATGCATATGAAAATTGTGCTGTAAAGGTCTCTTTTAGTGTAACCCCTCCTGACAACTCAAAATGGGTGTATTTGCCATCCTCTTCCTTCTTCCTGTTTTTTATATCTGTAAGTGCTTCCTGATGAGGTTAAATTCCTTGGACAGGTGCCTCGTTGCCTACTTGTAACTATTCTCTGACCCTGCTTCAAGGGTCAGAGCAGGTTCAGAGAATAGTTGCAAGTAGGCAACGAGGCGCCAGGAAGCAATTAGCAGCAGGTGTCCAAGTTGAAGTTAATTTGTTTGTAACCCTTTTGTTAAAGGTTACAAAGAAATTAGGTTCAACTTTTGCACCTGCTGCTGTAACCCTTGCTTGGCTGAAAATTCGTCCCCGCTGATTCGCGGATTTTACAGCGATTTTGCGAGATTCGCAGATTGCGAAATCGCGGAAAATCCGCCAAATACGCCCACCCTTAATCTGTTCTTGATTGAGAAGAGTGAGCATGTGAAAAATAAGTGTATTCTTGTAAAGCGGGGTGACATAGTCTCCACGAGTCAACAAGAGATCTTTGAGACATGGCGGATGTGAATTGGTTTTGGGTATGAGATGGAGAGATACAAGAATTGGATTTTCTGTCTAAAATGGGTGTCCATAATCATATTACAGTCCCCACCAAGAATGAAATAATCATCAGTGTATTGCATTGAGGAAGAGAGAATTTGAGGCCAAAACTATTTATCTTGTAAAGTGGGGGCTAATAAATTAAAAATGGTTAAAGGAATTTTGTTAACCAACAAAGACACAACCACCCATCTACCTTCTGTATCTACATCTTGATTGAGAAGTTGAACGCATAAACGCTTATGACAAAGAATTGCAACCCCATTACGTTTTCCGGAACCAGGTGAAGCAAAAACATGGCCCACCCAATTACGGCGTAACTTAGAAATTTCGGAGTCCTTAATATGTATTTTCTGCAATAACACTATATCCCCTTTTAAATGAGCTAAATGGGAAGGAATATGTTGCCTTTTATTAGGAGAACCCAAACCTTTAAAATTCCAAGAAATTACATTCTTAGACATCTACATTTGTAAAAATAAACAACAATAGCATAAATAGCCAAAAAGAAATGTAACCAGTACCAATAGAAGCAGTACAATACAAACAAGAAAGAGTAAGAAAGAACATACAGAGGACAATGAAGAGAAATATGCAAAGTGGGATAGAAGATGATAAGAATATATGAAAGAGTAAACGAGTGTGAAGAAGAATAAAAAGGAAAGCGGAACAGAAAAGACAGAGGAAGAAGAAAACAAGTATTGGAGAAAAAGTAGAAACACAGAAATACAGAAAATGTGATATACAACTTGAACAAAACTAGAAAGTAGACATACCACGAAAAAACCCAAAAAAACAGGAAAGTAGGGGATGGTGGAGCCACATAGAGGAGACGACAAGGCCAGCTCGGGAGGAGCACAGAGACGCACGTAGGGCAAAATGATCTCCAGGTACAAACAGGAGGAAAACCACAAGAGGAACCAGAAAGCCGCATCTACAAGGGAGGAAGAAAAAACATCATCAAAATATTACGAAGACACAAAAATTGAGCATAATATAAAATTAAATCACAGTACCTTAATAAAATACAAATATAAGTAGAGAAACATAGACTAGGCACAGAAGGGAACACAAAAGGGTAGAGAACTGCTGAAGGAAAGGCATATTGCGACTAAATGAAAAGATCACATTAATAGGACCGTAGAGAGTCTCATTGATGAGGAATATCCATAGAGACCGAGGAGCAGGAGTCAAGGAATTTCTGAAACTGGTCTGGCTCTTTGTAAGTCGTCGTTTTATTGTTGTAGGTAACCTTAAAGAGACACGGATGGAATAGACCATAACGAGCATTTAAAGAACGAAGGGCAGGCCTCATGTCCAGGAACTTTTTGCGACAATCCGCTGTAGGTTTAGCATAGTCTTGTGCAAAAAAGAGGTTGGAGTCATTCCAAGAAATCTTACCCTTTCGTTTAGCAGAGCGGAGAACTTTAAGTAGGTCCGTGTACTCCAAAAAATACAAAATGACTCCTCTAGGTTTTGCAACAGGAGAGGTAGAAGTAGAAATACGAGAAGAAGGACCCAAACGATGCGCTCTTTGAATGTTAAGTGGAGGAGATTCTGGCAGTCCCAAAAGTTGAGGTAAGAAAGATTGGAAGAAGGATATAGGGCTAGGTTCTTCAAGTCCTTCATTAAGGCCAAAAATGCAAAGGTTGTTGCGCCGATTTCGATTTTCTAAATTTTCGACTTGGCTTTTAAGGTGCTGTATCTCTGCCTGAATGTTAGGAACCACTGCTGTAACAGTTTGGATTGAGGAAATAGATTTTTCTAAAAGGTCTACATTTTGTTCAGTGTGAGACCAATTATCCTCTAGATGTTGAAAGCGGGCATTGGTGTCGGCCATTTATGGCTTAAGCGAATGTATTTCCTCCATAAAAGGCTTCAACTAACGTATCTCGTCCAGTATGAGTTCCATGGAAATGGAGGAAGGTGTATTAGTAGGCAATAGAGGATTTGTTTTTGCCCTCTTGCCAGTGTTCGCAGTTGAAGAAGAGGACCCTTTAGCGTCGAACTTTGGATTAGAACGAAAAGAGGGTGCTGGAGAGTTTTTCAAATGAAGAGAGTCATTCATTCCATCTTCAGTGGTGTCCTGCAAAACACTAAAGGGATTCGTATCAACCAAAGATTGCGGAAGTGGTTGAAGTGAGGAACGGTTCTGGTGCGCCATTGTCAGTGAAAGATGATTGGTACTAAGTAGCTAAGTCGCACTTAGAAAATACTAAAATGGTATCAGCAATGAAACATAAATCGCAATCACTACTGGGTACAAAAAAGGAGAATGACATCAAACCTCAACCTGCAGTGTTAATGGAGAAGGTACAGAAGTGTATGAGTCTCAATTTGACATAAAAGACGACGTATCAAAAAATACCTCACAGAAGAAAATGTCCTGTGAGGAATTCAAATGAATAACATCACCAATTCACAAAATGGCGGCCATAATATATATGTGGGCTGACTGAGGTACAGAAAAATCGCCCAAACGCTAATTTCTGAGAAGCCAGGTATAGAAAACGAGGTTAAAGTCCAGGAAAGTTATGTAGAAGTACATTGCAGGCAGAGAAACGTTGAAAAAATCAATAAAACAGATGAGAGAAACACCCACTAAAAAGCGTAGCTGCTCAAAATGGCGGCCGCGACAAAACGCGGGGCTGTAGAAATGAAAAATAAAATGCTCATAACTTCCATTTTTTGATCATCCTCCTTACCAGCAAACATGTCAATCTATCCAGCGCACATTCTGCCGCATGTGGGGTTGATCCGGCCAGTTCTGCGGGCAGTCAGGAAACCTGGAGATGCTCCGAGCCGCTACGTCGCTACGGAGCTCTCCGAGAGAGCCGCCATCTCCGCTGACGCCGAAGCCACGCCCCCATCAATAATAGCCTCTGCTACATAAATGCCTTTAGATTTCTATTTGCAATCGAATCTTTGCTGAGCTCTCTTCCATGTAATGCGTGATGTGTATTAGTGTTTGCAGGTGATGGGCACCAGCACTTGCTTTATGTGACCCAGTCCTAGTTTTCATCATAAGTCTTTGACTCAGAGCAAAAGGGAGAAGGATGGAGAAAGGGAGAATTGAGATGGAAGAGAAGGATAGAAAAACAAGGACAACATGAGAATAAAGAGGTGAAAAAGAATCTGCAAGAGTAAGAGAAAGTCAATACTTCAAGAAAGAGGCATGGATTGGGATCAAGATGAGGCTGCCTTGGTATTCAACATCCCTGTTATTCAGCAGTGCCAGCAGTGTGATCATAGGGAATGTAGTTCAAGACAGAGGTTGTTTTCTGCATAGATGTAACTTACTAATTTCCACCCCTTTAAATGAGACTTGAGGGCTCCTAAGACTGAATTGACAACTGAAACTTTACTATTGGTAACTTTCCACTGGTTTGTGTAGATCGCCCACGCTGGGCTGGAGCTCTCTCCATAGAAAATAATAGGGAAATTAAAGAAAATGAATTTTATTTAACAGTATTTTTTAATTAAAAATATTCAAACACGTTTTCCCATCTTTTATTTATCTCGAACTACCACCGTAATAAGGAACAACAAACCTGCACTAAAACATATGACTACATTTTAAACTATTTTTTTAAAATTTATAATTGCATTACTTTTTTAATTAAATAAAATTGATTTTAATGTTAATTTCACCTCCTGCTTCCCTTGAAGTATCATTTGTGTTCAATGTATCATAAACGTGGAGGCAAACTAAGAAATATATTATTTGTGATTTAAATTTAAAAAATATAATTTACTATAGATTAAAATGTTATTCTATATATTAAACAAATTATATTTACAAATGTTTATTATAAAGCATTATTTTAGAATAGGATAGCTTTTGTGAATGGGCTCCGATATGTTTATCAGGCATGTTTGCCTATTACACATTGAAATCACAAATAACTGCATAAACAACATTGTAGGTAGATAACATATGAAGCAAAATAAATGGAGCTCTTAGCAGCCGCTTCCAAACAAAATAGGGCCCGATGTACTAAGAGACAGGGCGCAAAAGCAGTAGCAAATTTTGCACTAACATTTTGTGATGTATACCCACATTTCCAACGTGATCTATGTACTTAAAAATCGAATTACAAAATCTCTTGCCACAAATGGGTTACTGATCCATCTACCTAAGGAATATACATGAGCTAGTTTGGTATTTGAGGCCCCCTGTGATGGACTACAATCACAGACTTGGTGGCCTGCAAGGTACAACCGAACACAATTCCTGTATTTTGCATTCCTCAATGAGAAATCTTTTTTATAGCAGCCTGTGTCCCTTAAAGGAACTGCTGCTGCTTTAAAAAAAAAGGTTTACCATTTGAGAAAACATCATGAGGAGCAGGCTTTGAAAACCTTGACCACTGCCTGCACACCTTGAGGATTCCATGCCAACACTGCAAACAAAGGGAAGGCGTCCCTTTTTGTCCAAGATGGGTCCATCTACAACCATGTCCCCCATTGTGATGCCCATTGAGTTTGCACTCACCGTGTGTAATCTCAATATGAAGTACAGGGGCATATTACCAACAACTAGCGATAATTATCGCTAGGTTGGCTTAGCGGCAATATTTTTATCGCCGAGCTGCGGTGATTTTTATCGCTTAGGAGCCTTGATATTATCAAGGTTTATCTCCTGAGCGATAAAAATTGGCCGAAATGCATGAATATCGCTGAAAAGTCAGCGATATTCATGCATTACCGAGCAAATGCTCTTAGCCATGTTATCCACCTCCCATTGGATAACATGGCTAAGAACTGCTCAGGGGCAGTTGTTAGCTTTTGGAGATATTTGCGCTTAGCGCGAATATCTCCAAAAGTTGGTAATAGGAGATAGCGATGTTAGCGACTGTTTCCAGTTGCTAACATCTTGGCACGCCCACTTTGCATGTCATTAGTGATAAATATCACTGACATGCAAAGTGGGGCCCAAGATGGTCGCTATCTCCTACTAGCTGTCGCTAACTGGTGTTAGCGACAGCTAGGTAATAGGGGGATAATTTTATCTCCGCTTTCTTGGCTTTTAAAGCCAAAAAAGCGGAGATAAACCCCCTTGATAATATGCCCCACAGTCATTGTGCCTCCCAACAGCTTTTTTACCGCTGCACTAGCGTCTGTACTGTGAAATCATGAACATTAGTGAAACATTCCATTGTGATTGCACTGATGCAAAAAGGGGGCCAACACGATCTGTATTCCAGAAAGAACCATTGCAAGCTTCTGAGACCTCATCTGTAATGTCAAATTGCTACTGGTGTGCAAGAAGTGGGTTCAAACTCAGTTGAGCATCCGGGTCACTTTTTGTAATATGGTCCATGGTGTGCGACCTGCCTTGTCCAAAGTTTTGAGCGATTTGAAAGATGATGATAACTCTAGGCATAAGACTCGTGTTAATGCAAACACTAGGAGATTATTCATCACAGCCTATTAGCATGTTCCTTCACTTATCCTTTATATTTCATAGTTTCCTTTACTACCATAACATTAAAAAAAGATCAGTAGATTTGCGAACCTTTATGTTCTCTTTGTTATATTCAAAGGTAAATAATTAGACGGTAAACACGTACTTATAAATAAAAATAAATAAAAATTCCTCGATAATAGGAAAAAATACATCAAAGGATTCCGGAGTGTGCTTGTGTAAATAAAGAGATTAGTAGAGGATGAAAAGATGAGTTCCCCTGATAAATACTAACCAAGTCTTTAGGATGTTTTAAATTCTCTCCTTCTGTAGTCGGCTGCCCTTTTTCTCTTGGGAGCGTTAATTATGCAAAAGGCAGGATTAATGTTTATCATCAATTTAGCTTGGTGGCCCAGTTTCTAATTCCCTAAATAAATACACAAACAGCGCGCTTGGTTGAGTGTTGTGAACTAGAGGGGTCCCTCCCGCGCGCTCTGTAGCCTGCCTCATCAAATGAGAGGCTACACGGCTGCTGCTGACATCATTAGAACATTCAAGAACTACAGAGCGCCTGGGGACGGCGGGCGGGAGCCGCACATCTGTGGGCTCTTTCTGCACCTGGGTCCTACCTTTTTTTCCTTCAAGATTGATATTGGTGCAGCAACAACATCTGCGGTACTGAGAACCCCCACTGTGGCGACATAAACTTGTGTAGCTGTAGATATTTTCCAAAGATATTGCTGAACATGGTACATTCAGTCACGGTACTCTTTGCAGAAGGAGAGAGGTAGATACATAGATAATAGAATGAATTGAATGAAAGACAGGCAGACAGACGAACAGAGAGAGAGAGAGGGGTGGAGAGAGAGAGCGAGACAGAGAGGCGAGAGACAGAGAGAGAGGTAGAAAGAGAACAGGAAGCATGTCATTTGTTTTTATGTCACTAGTCATTTTGATCACATTAACACCAGTAAGCATTACCTTGTATTGGCTCAGATGTCATGAATTATTTACAAGACTCTCCATCTAAACACTCTGAACTACCCACACGAGGCAGTCAGCAGAGTTTTCCATAACATAGGGCCTGATTTAGATTTTGGCGGGATTGGTCCTACCAGTGCTTTTTTAGCAGCCCAATTTAGATGTAGGCAGGCAATGGGAGAGAAGACCACCATAGTCCTGCTGACTACGCCAGGACTTCACTGCTCGCACCGACGCCGGGATGGGCTGCAGCAGGCGGCGGCAACAGGAGTCCAGCCACGATTCCGGCTGTCCAGATTGGGATGTAGCTTATTTCAAATGGAGTTCCAGCGGAAGTCCCTCCTACTTTGAGTTGCCAGAATGGGAGGGAAAAGGGTTGAAAAAACACCTTTTCTTTGGGTTCCATCAGCAATTTCATCCTACACACCGTCAACCAGGTCCTCCCTCTCCTGCTGCACCTTGACGGTAATGGACCGGGGACCTCGTTTTAGACAGAACCATAGGTAGGCCTCTCTGGTGTATGCGGGTGTATATTGCATGGTGTGTGTATGTTGTGGCTGTGCAATGCAGTGTGTAAGAAATATGGTCAGTACACATTACAAAATACACACAAGGACACATACACAAAATATATGTATTTTTTACACCCAAAACATTATCTATCACTTACCTGTCTCAGCACTACCATATCATCACTGTGTCAACAGATCATCGCTCGTACACTGCCAGCACGACATGAAGATCTAAATCGGCTGAATGCAGTACCCCTGGCCGGTTTGCGGCGGAGTACTTTGAGCCAGGTGACAGACCGCTGGGTCGACGGGTCTCCTATCTCCACCCACAACATCTAAATACAGCGGGTGGTCCATCGTCTACTCGATGGAGTACTTGTGACTGCCACGTTGGCGGGACATTCGCAAGACCACCAAGATCAAAATCAGGCCCTTTGTTAACCTA
This sequence comes from Lissotriton vulgaris, assembly GCF_964263255.1. NCBI lineage: Eukaryota > Metazoa > Chordata > Amphibia > Caudata > Salamandridae > Lissotriton > Lissotriton vulgaris. The sequence goes on along the minus strand of NC_141689.1, from coordinate 1,172,148,445 downwards.
GACGTCCCCATCTTCATTAGATATGACGTAAAAAAACTTTACTTAGTCTTCCTCTAGTGACGCAGTTCCCCTCTGAACCCCTATTGTGCCACATCTCTCAGCTTCTTTGAGAAACAGGCAAAGACTGCTTTTCATATATGTACTTAATTGGATTTAACACCGCTTCATAGGGATCAATCTTAGCAGATTTGGGTTGCTAACAGTATCAACTCATGCAAAGGCAATATTACATTTTTTGCTGAATCAATTGTACTCATCCAAGTTCTCAGGGAACATCCATCTGCCTTTGGACGTCATTGTCGGGCAAATTTAATATGCATGTTCTTATTTTTTTGTAGATCTGCTATAATATCTATAATAGATTTTAGCAAAACTGCCACTCATCTCAACTCGAGATATTACTAAGAATGTTCACTGACATTTTACCCCAGCTTGAGATAGTATTGTGAAAAATGAAGCTAACCCTACAGCTGTCGTTAAGGCAATATTAAAATGCTCTAAATAATTAGTGTGTTTGTTCGCACATCTATCTCCTTGAGAAAGAGTGCTAGATTGAACACTATGACATCCTTGGTCCATCTGCGCTGGGGGCTAGTGAAGTGCGATCTTCTCCTCTCACTTCAGTTTGATGGCCTAAATAAATAATCAAACGTCCACTTCTACAAGGCATATTTTGCAAAACGATCTGGAGACATATGTACAAGGAGTTAATGCCACCAGAACACTACTTATTTTGACGTTCTGGTGTCGTTAACACCTTTGCCTTATTTACAAGGTGGCATTAAGCCACTTTTTGTGGCTTAACGCTGCCTTGTAAACAATGCCCCATTTACGCAGCACTTAAGAGGAATTAATTGTGTTGGTCACATTTTCTCAACTTGTTACGAAGATTATACCTGTACTGCTGGCAGTATGTCCTTATAGTGGTCCGATTTAAGACATGTTCCCGTCAGCGGTATACTGCAGTGCCAATGCCTGTTTCAGCTTTTGTTGTTTTGGGCATATTTTGTTCAGCCAACATAAGGAATTTTACCATTCTGCAGTTTAGTTGTGTATTTTTTGGGTATAAGCAGGCTTGCACCTCTTGCCTCCTGGTGCGGATGCCTTTCTGTTTGAAAGGTTCTCTAAGAAACTGTTGCTGTGCTTGGTGTAGTTCCTTGCATTTTTACACAACCTGCTCTGCTCTTGTGCTACTGTCCTTAACCATGGTGGAAAGTGTTGAACACACTGAAAGCTTCCCATCCTATGCCTCAGAAAGTTCATTTTTGTGAACTTAGGGTAACCCTGGTTGAAAAATGGTTGTGGAGTAAGTAATTGTAGGAGTTAAGGGTGATTGAGGCATGCGATTTGTTTGAGAAGCTTGCTTTGTCCTCCACCAAAGAATTTTTTTTAAGGTCTTCCAGATCAGTTTTTTGAAATTGGGATAGGCAATTTGCGCATCCCAGAGTCCTGTGAGTTTGGTAGATTCTAGGGCTAGCTGAATGTAGCTTCTAACTTGGGAGAGCTCCCTGTGCTGTATATCCTGCCACAGTAGATAGTTTAGCGTGTTTGTGGTTGCTTCTAATCCTGTGCCAGCAGATGATATAAGCAACATACCTAGCTAGATCTTGTCGTAGGAGGCCAAACTCCAGCCTTATTTGAGCAAGCGATGTATAGGACGGAAGGCAGAACATGATTCTATAGGCTTTGAACTATGTGTTGTCCAGCTCCTTTGAATCTCTCCCCCACATTGCCTCACTGACTACCTTCAAAAGCGGAGTCAGGGTAGGCCCCATCAAGTTGCTTGCCAGATTTTTCATCGTTAAAGCAATCAGCAGACCTTTTCTTTTAGTTACCTCTTTCTGGCGCCAGAACTACCGTTTTGTCTTGTCAAACATATATTTCCAAGGTACTTGTATTCGTGGACTGGATCAAGTTTTGTGCCACCAAGGATCCAACTTCTCTGAAGGTTCTTTTTGTTGTTTATTGACATTGTCCGAGTCTTTCTCAAGTTTATTTTTAAGTTGTTTTCTGTGGCGTAGTTCTGCATTTCTGTCAGTAGATGCTGGAGACCAACGTAAGTGTAACTAATCAGAACTACATCGTCTGCGTACATGAGGTTGCACAATGTTTTCCCTCCTACCCTCAGTGAATGTGAATTACAGGCATCAAGCACGTTTGGAAGGTCAGCCATGAATAGATTAAACAGGGTTTCAGTCCCTTTGTTGTGGGGACTTTCGAGGAGATATAGGTACCGCCACCTAGTTTCACCTGCACCCAGGTATCTGCATGTAGATGTTTCAGCATGTTTAGAGTAGGCTGTGGTATGCTCTACTGCGCCAATTTCCCCCACAGTCTACCCCTCTCTACATTATCAAAAGCGGCGGTAAAGTCAATTTGGCATAGGTGTAAAGGTAGTTTTGCGGCTTGAGCTGCATAGAATATTAGGGAGATTGTAAGGATGTTTGTGAATGTGCTGGAAATTTTGCTTAAGCCGCTCTGGTTCAACGGTATTATGGAGTTTGCCTCTGCCCAGTTTGTCAGCTCCTCTAGTATGGTCCCCGCAAAGTATTTTGCTTCTTTGTCTATCAGAGCTACTAGGCGATAACTATTGGGCTCAGCCTTGTCTCCTTTTTCATAGATTGGCACTTTTATCGAGCCCTTCCAAGATTCCAGTATTCTGTTTAGCCGCCTGACTTCCAGAAATAGAAATTGCAGAATATCAGCCTAGTCTTCACTCTTTGCTTTGAACAGGGCAGGTGGAATAACGTTTGGTCCCGGATCCCCTTCTTTCCTCCCTTTAGCAATCTGCTTTTTGATTGAGAGAGGCAGAGAGCAGGTATCCTTGCCTGATGGTCTGTTTTCTTTGTGTGGCTGCTCATTCTCCCTCATCTCCGTTATACTTGCTTCGACTTGTTCTTCAGATGTCCAACTCAAAGCCATTTGAGTTCCAGCACTGTCTATTTGGTTGTTGAAGTAGGTCGTAAGGAATTTTACCCAGTTTACTTCTGAAATATTTGGAGCACAGAAAAACTGGAAAGAAATAGCTGGAAGCCATAACAAGGCCAATCTGCATGCAGGATTCTTCATATGTAAAAAAAAAATGTATTTAAGGATTGATGATTAGAATAGCGATTCATTTAGGAATAATGTCTATGTTGTTATACAGTATGATTTGACCCCAACGTCAGAAAATATATTTTGATCTGCATACACTGCTTTTGTCTGTTACAGCTAGGCAGCATTTTGTTTGAGTTTTTTGCACTTGGATTTGATTTGGGCTTTCTTGGCATGAGCATTGGGGCCTTGCATTTTGAGGGAATATATTTATCTTCCTTCGCATAGGAATGAGTGGAAAATAATGATTGGGTTTAGGTGAGCTGTATTGCAATGTATGAAGTAGTATTCTAGATTTAGACTGATGCTTGGCATGTGGTCCGATGCTCCTTCCAAATGTCCTATTATGTTCCTTCCCTCCTCAGGGGTTTAACAAAGACATCTGCAGTGAGTGTGAGGGGCCCCTTCAGTATATCTTGCAGGGGGCATGTTTTGTGACATCACTGTCCCTCCCTTCATTCACCCATCATTCTACTCCCTTCCTCACAACCTCTCTGCCCAGCTCGGCGGAAGTGTAGAATATTTCATAGCTCATTTTGATGTGCCTGTATACATCCTGCCAGGATGGTAGAGGTCCTGGAGCTTCCTGGCCCTCAAATCAGACCCAAATCAATATAAATGAAGCCTTTGACTGGGGTATCAGATGGAAGTTTGTCAGCAAAGTAGGTTTTAAAAAAGGCATGGTTAAAGGTGCTGAGAAAGAAAAAGTTGTTTGTGAGACATTGGTGAAGAACTGAAAGGAGACCAACAGTTATGTTAAGCAAACAGCAATACATATTTTCCAGGTCTTCACTCGATTTGCTGCAAGGTGCTAGTTTGCTATTCTTTAATGTATTTTCTCGATTGATTACTCTGGTTCGAGTCTATGTGCATGCTTTGATGAAGGAAGGTAGTCTCTTTTCCATAGACTGCACTTTTAGCATTAGAACCTCTAATCTAGATGCATGTTCAGCTCGTTTTAAATGATCTTGTAATAAAATGCCTCTTTTTGGCAGATTCCCCTCCCATTGTTTAGACCAATGCTGCTGTTGTTTTTTACTCTGCGCACTAAGAGACTGCTGACCAGATCGCAGCGTGTGTGCTCTGAACTCTCAAACATGCTAAAATTGGCTATACTACCAACTGCCATATTTAACTTGCCTATGAGTCCGTAGTTTAGGGTATAAAGTGTATCCAGGGCCAGGACGTAAAATGTCACTGCAGTACATTTTATGCAAACCACTGCTGTTGCAGGGATTCTGCGCAAACACAGAACTATGCGTATGGTAATAAGACCGTAGTAGGTAAGGACTGAGTCATCCCACCACCTTAACACAAATAAGCCCGGGACTGACTAGCTATTGTGCCTCACTTGCCCTCCTACTCACCCACGAATACACAAGTGATTAGGTACACCAGAACACAACACTCCCGATTCTTTCAGGAATCGTGGTTGCAAGACCCTCTCTTTTCGCTACCACTCTTGTATTCCTCCACAACAAGATCTGACAGAAACATGAGCAAGTTTAAAATATTTATTTCAACTAACGTGCTCTATGATGCAGTACATGTGCCACAACAAGCAGAAAAATGCATATCACAAATACTGTCAGCATAGCAATTAGTCCGTAAATCAGGTTGTTGTATACTGTCATTATATGACAGTATACAACAACCTCCCTCCCCTGGTTCAGAAGCAAGCTGATTATATATAAGAAGATCTCCGGGTGTTCTCTTCAGACCCCTTCCCTCAGACTATAGTAGAAAATGTGGCATCACAGGTGTTGTCATGCTCTTCTCCCTGGAAAGGTCCCTCTCCAAGTATGAGCTATCAATCTGTGTATTCCAATAAGCCCAAAGCATGTATTCAAAACAACAGCTGCATTTGCATGTTTTGTCTAGGTGCTACGGCCTGACCTGAACAGAATACCGAGAGGCTTTGTTGTTCGACCTTGCACACAATATTCAGACTTAATTCCAGGAACTCGATGTGCCTAAAAAATAACAGTATGTTTTTGTGCGAAAGTTGCAAGCGTGGCTTTTGACAAACATGTGCGTGTAGTACCATGTGCAAAGAAGCGGACAGTATGCAGCATATTCATGCTAACTTAGTGAAAACAACAATGTCCCCTCGGTCCATGTGACACTGCCTTCCACCTGTACCCTGGCTGTGAAAGTTTAAACTGTAAATTCTATCTGTCAAAATGAACCCCTTCATCATGGCTAAACACTCCATTTAAATATTAAAAGTCATGCCTAAGTTGGCATTAAATACCCATAAGGCAACGTGCAAGGTATTTAAGAGCAGGACATGTAAGCATCTGTCCTTAAAGAGATAAGACAAAAAGCTATGTTCACTGTAGAAGGGGTAGGTGGTCCATTGGAAGTTAATGTTAAAAGAGAATAATGTTTTCCCTGCATAGGAACCGGATAAAAAAAGTTACTTCATGGACTTTAAAAAATATTTTTTACATATCCAAATCATAGATAAAGTTGAATTTGTGACAAAGATTTTACAAAGGGCATTCCTCTTCGGTTGTCCTTCTAGCCAGCCATTGGGATACGAGCTGGCTCCAGAACTGGTTTTGTGCGACCGCAGGGGAGGGTTTGCTCATGTCAGTAGCCACACCTTTAGAGTGGTATAGAAGCAGAGGTTCTGCCACAGAGGGCTAATTGCTTTCGATCAGTGAAGTATATCCACAGAGATAAATGACTATCAATTAGTGCTACATATAAACACCCTTTAAACAAACATTAGAAATAACAACAACACTGTTTGAAAACAGTTGGAGATGATCAATATATTTAAAGTCATATATCGTCTGTGCTTGGTACATAAGAAAATTCAGACCAAATACAGAATGTGGACAATGTTTTGTAACATATATAGACATGTGTAAGAATGTGCCTCATTAATAATACAGGTGCTATGATAATAGACAATAAAAGAAAGTCAACACAATTAACATATATATAAATAAGTTTGTTTTAGCGCCCAAATACAGTTGATGTCCTTAAAGAAGCATGTGTTATTTATCCTGTCTTATGCATGTCTATTTGGGTATGGTACGCTTTGTTCATAGCATGTCGACGTTTAAACCCCCCGAAAGGAAGTGTAAATGGGCAACATCACACTGGGGTCTTCATCAGGACTAGGAACACGTTGGTGCACAGACTGCAAGGTAAGGACAATGAATACTAAATGTCAGTGTTAATGAATAAGCTGCTGTCGTTGTGTAAGGTGGGAATTACCAAATCATGCTCACCTGTTATGTTAACTTCTCAGGATAAAGGAAAATCGCGTGTGATCCCTTCTCATTAATTTGAACCAGTGTTGTGAGAAATAACAGACGCCAACAAAGATGCCCTTGGTGGAGTCTGAATAATGTGACCCAGTAAATAGTAAACTTAGTCAGTTGCAGAGAAAAAACTGCCTACCTTAAAATGTGGATGCAACCTTCCGAACCGTTCTGCTATCAAAAATAAGCCAATTAATGAGCTTCCTCTGTGATGGAGTAAATAAATGGACCTTCCCAAAGACCTTTGAATAAAATCACAGGGAAAGATTGAGTGAAATCTAAATAGCCAGGAGTGCGAGTTTAACTGACCCCTGTTTATTATATAAAGCTGTGTCACTAAGCAAAGTTCCAATGTAGCTTACCGCCTGCAGCTGAAAAATCAGTGTTGCTCGGTCGTGAAGAACCACGTCTCTGAAGATGCGTTCTAAGTTGCTCATATTTAAGTGGAGGGACGCAGAGTCTATATGCACGCGCCTAAGTGGGCTGCTACTGACAGGTGGTAAACGTCAATGACGCCGTTCTAGGTTGCCGAAGCAATCAGGTGAATTTTCTCTGGTAATGTCAGTATAGTTTTAAATTGATGCTGGTCACATTGCTATCTCAAGGCATTGTAACTTTCATTGACTGGAAGAGAGAACAAATCAAAGCAATTGCAAATACGCCATAAAAGGTCAGGATCCCTATTCTATCTGTCCCATAATTCACTGTGTGTGATACCCATATTAGCAAAGTTGATGCACAGGTATTGCCAGCATAGTCTAAAGGCAAATGCCAGTGACATTGCTATCTACTAGCCTTACCATGAATGAACATATTTAAGCAGTTACAATTATGGCATAACAGGTCAGTATCCCTGTTCAGCTTGTCGCACAATCCTTGCGTCTGATACAGTAGTTCCCAAATTAGCAAAGTAGATGTCTCCTGTGAGTCACTGTTCTTACAATATATTAGAACACTCATGAAGGAGGACCAAACATATGGTATGGGTCGAGGGTTCTTAAAATACACAAAATTGTTAATTCAAATCCAATCAATGAAGTAACATGCATCTACTACATACATCATTTTTGCCCCTTACTATGTTCTGAACATATAATATATAATCTTAAGTTACATTACAGTCATTAGGTGGTTATTCAGACTTGAATAATTAATATAATTCAAGCAACATCTTACAGCTTTCGACACAGCAAGTATGTTAAATTAGAATGCATGCACATTATTCCATTGTTCTTCATTAAAAAGCTGGAAATGCCTATAAGAAGGGTTTTACACCATGCATAGTTATGACATTTGTCTTGATATCTCCTCTGATTCATTTAACCCTTTGTTAACAGAGTCAAGTATATGTATCCACTAGCACTCTCGATGTTTCAAAATAGATGTGGCATCCCCTCCTCTGGGGTTTTGTAGGATTCTTTCTAGCACCCACCATTTCAAGCTGTCTATTGGGTGCTGTAGAAGGTTGCAGTGCTCCACTAGGAGAGCACCTTGGACCTTACAACAAATCCGTGAGCAATGACGCAGGATACGGGTCTTGACTTTTTGCCTGGTTTGGACAACATTAACCTTTTTACAGGGGCACTTGGTAATGTAAATTACATCCTTCGTATTGCAGTTGGTGTGATGTTTGCGTGTGAAATTCTTCCCTGAGTGGCATAACTCCTTCTGCTCTACAAGCAGTTCACCTGCCTTACAGGGTCCACACTTGTAATGGCCCACTGAAGGTGGTAAGATTAGCTGAGTACTGAGGTCAGGAACAAGTGTGTTCATCAAATATGAATTGCCCACATGATCACGGATATTCCTATCTCTTTTGAAAGCAAATAGAGGTGGTTCTGTAGAACAAATTTTACTTGTGATCAGTTACCAATGCTTATTAAGGATATTTTGTATCTCATTGCTTCTGTTCCCATAGGTCGATACACCCTATCATTCATTTTCTTCTGGTCATCTTTGACCTCAAGTAGTGTTTTTCTGTGACAACACCAAGCCCTTTTCTAGACTCTCTTTAGTAGACCTCTGGGGTAACCACGATCTTTCAGTCTCATGATAAGAAGGTCAGATTCCGTGAAGATATCTGCCCGGTGAGTAGACTTTCTTCATAGCTTCAGGAACTGGCCAAATGTAAATTGTCCCATAGGTTTCTGGGATGAAAGCTTGAATATATGAGTAGTGTATTCCACTCCATGGGCTTCCTTAAGAGTGTTGTGTATAGGGTGTTTTCCATTACTTTAATCCTTAAATCTAGAAATCTATTTCATCCTGACTAGATGATATGATGAAATGTATGTCCACTGATCTGTTATTCAGCCATGTGCAGAATTCTTGTAGTCTGTCCTGTTCCCCTGTCCAAATCAAGATGAAATCGCCAATGTACCTTTTCCAAAGGGTAATATTGACAAAAAAGGATTTTCATTATTATATATGAACCTGCCCTCATAGGCGTCTATAAAAAGATTAGGCATGTGCACGTAGGTGCGGTGTCCCTCCACATAAATACGGGCCGCTTAGGACGTGTCTTCAGAGACGTGGTTCTTCAAGGCAAAGCAACACTAATTTTTCAGCTTGCCGGAGGTAAGCTGCATTGGAACTTTGCTAAGTGACACACTTTTATATAATAAACAGTGACCAGTTAAACTCACATTCCTGGCTATTTATCTTTCACTAAATCTTTCCCTCTGATTTTATTTAAAAGTATTTGGGAAGCACTTCGTGCTCCCTTGTCTGGAAGGTCCATGTATTTACTACATCACAGAGGAAGCACAATAATTGGCTTATTCACAATAGTAGAGCGAATTGGAAGGTTGCATTTGCATTTTAAGGTAGGCAGTTTTTTCTCTGCAACTGACCAAGTTTACTATCTTAATGTGTCACATTATTCAGACTCCATCAAGCGTACCTTTGTTAGCACCTGTTATTTCTCACAACACAGGTTTGAATTAATGAGAAGGGATCCCACATTATTTTCCTCTATCCTGAAAGTTAGCATAACAGGTGAGCATGATTCTGTAATGCCGACCTTACACAACATTTAGTATACATTTTCCTTACCAAGCATGCTGTGCACCAACGTGTTCCTAGTCCTAAGGAAGACCCCAGTGAGATGTTGCCCACTTACCCTCGCTTTCGGGGGGTCAAAACGTCGACATGATATCAACAAAGCATACCATACCCAAATAGACATGTATAAGACAGGATGAATAACACATGCTTCTTTAAGGGCATCAGCAGTATTTGGGCGCTAAAACAAAGTTATGTATATATATATGTGAATTGTTTTGACTGTCTTTTATTTTCTAATGTCATAGCACCTGTATTATTTATGAGGCACACTCTTACACACACACACACACACATATATATATATATTACCTACTGGCGGTCGCCAGTAGGTAGTTATAGTTAGGATTTTTTTCAATGTTAAATCTCAAAATTCTATTTGGAATACCTTTGGCACCGGTTGACGAATCTGCCTGAAAATTTCCTGAAAATGGCCTCGTCGAGCTCCGGTTCTTCCTTGAAAGTTTGGGGGGGATACGTCAAGCGGGGGCCGAGATAAAAGGGGGGTCCCAAAATGCGTTTTCCCCATGTTAATTTCCATAGGGCGGTCGATTTCACTTTTAGCTCGAACGGCTGAATGGATATACAGCAAACTTGGCAAAATTGTAGGGACTGGTAGCCCGATGTGCCTTTGCTATGTCTCAAGATATGTGCTCCAGTGGATTTTGAGTAATTTAGGTTCAAAAAAATATATATATCTATAGGCGCTCTCCGGTGCGCGCACCGGAGAGCGCTCCAGGCGCGACACGCGACTTGCGCGCAGAAAGCTGATTGGCTCTTGGGTGTCTGTAAACATTCTAAACAGTCTGGAGCGGCCGCCTTCTTGTGTCTCGGTAAAATCGAGACACAAGGGGTTTAAAAAAATGGGCAAAGGACCATAAGGGGGAAGAGTAGACCCCCTTTGACCCCCTAGTTTTGATGTGGGGGCCATAAAAGGGTCCCGCGGGTAAAAAAAAAAAAAAAAATCGATTTCCGCGGGGGGCGCACCCGGTACGCGTACCGGAGAGCTTACTGGGGAGCGTACCATGGAGATAAAAAATGACAGATTTTTTTTCACAAAAAAAAATGCATTTTTTTATAAATTAGAGCTAGTTCTGAAAAGAACTTTTTTTTTTGATTTTGTTGTTTTATATTTTTTTTTAGACTTTTTAAAACAATTTTATAATTTTTTTGGATTTTTGTCAAGGGAAAAACAAAAAACAGGGATTCCAAAACGGCTCAACAGGAGCAAAAAAATGTGAAAATTTAGGGACTGTCAGGGCAGCGGTGTTGCTGTTTCTTTAGGGCAATGAGTTCAACACTCTGCTCCCCATAGCAGAGCAGTTCGTCACACTCCGTGCACAGAAATTTGATGCCTGCAAACTCTGGCTGTATGTTAGGGACCATTCTTCTACGGGATGGTCCCGAAGGTGTTGCTCCACCAGTGGAGGTGCTGCCGCCATCTGTGGGTAATTTCCGTGCCAGGTCTCTGACACTCTCCCTCGCAAAGTTGTTTGGGTGTCTTCTTTTGACATGCCTGATTAAATTGGCATTTCCAAAACTATATTTTTTCAGAGGATTGCCTCTGGATAAAGTACTACCACATATTTTGCAGGTTACTTTTGGAGCGTTGACTTTTTTTTCTCCTTCAGGGATGTTATAAAATTTCCAGATGAAATGGATTTTTTTCTTCTGCCTAGGAGGGTCCTCATCTAAAAATGCCTCTGAATCACTGCTGGATGATTCTCTTGCAGCCATTGCTGTAGATCAGGAAAGTAGGAGATGAAGATAGTACACAGAACAGCTCTTGCTCTCTCCAAGTACAAAGCAATAGTGAAGGAAATGGGTGGGGATTTCATTCTTTGTAAAAAAAACTGTTAGCAACCAATGAAAAGTGTTATTTTAGGGTCACATGACCCGACGCGCTTACGCTGCGCGCTCCGAAGCACTTCCGGGTGCGTTTACGCGGCGCGATCGTAGGCGCTTCCGGGGCGCAAACGTGGCGCGATCGTAGGCGCTTCTGCGTGCGTTTACGCGGCGCGAATGTAGGCGCTTCCGAGGGCACTTACGTTGCGCGCCGAAGTGACGTCATCAAACTTTTACAGAAATGCATAATCATTTTCCTTATAAAAAAAAAACTGATTTTATTTGTATGGTACGAAATGTTTTGCATTATTATTAACTTTTCATTCATATTTTTTTTTCACGAACGACAGTAGCGCTCTGGGTGCGCTTTCAGGTGAGCTCACCGAAAAGCTTACCGGAGAGCTTAGCTGAAAGCTTCCCGGAGCGCGCACCCAGAGCGCAAAAGAAAAAAATTATATAAAAAAAATGAATACTTAAAAAAAAACAGCAAATTGTAAAAAAAAAAAGGTTAGAAACTCGATATAGAAAGGAATTAGCATTTAAAAAACCTATGAAATTCACTGAAAAAACCATAGGTTTCACACCAGTTATAGTTAGGAATTAGCATTTAAAAAACCTATCAAATTCACTGAAAAACCATAGGTTTAACACCAGTTATAGTTAGCTGGAAATTTTACTGACATAAAACCATTGAAATTCCCACGTTATAGTTAGTTGGACTCACTATAACTTGCACATGTAATGCACTGCTGATGACATCACATATTACATCACTCATGACATGGTCAGTGACATCACTCATGACATCACTGATGACAGAGAGACTGACCTACTTTCACTCGCTAATATATGTATTCACTACGATACACTTAATAAGGCAGATATCCAATTTTTTTTTTTTTTAAAACATCCATTAAGACAATAATTTAAACAAATATTCTTCCATCGACCTTAACATACATATATAAAACATATTTATTTATCTGAAAGACACACATTCACTGGATGGTGTCATCAGTGCATTACACGTGCAAGTTATAGTGAGTCCAACTAACTATAACGTGGGAATTTCAATGGTTTTATGTCAGTAAAATTTCCAGCTAACTATAACTGGTGTTAAACCTATGGTTTTTTCAGTGAATTTGATAGGTTTTTTAAATGCTAATTCCTAACTATAACTGGTGTGAAACCTATGGTTTTTTCAGTGAATATATATATATATATATATCTTTGCTCCAACGTTCATCAGTATCGCGAGTCACTCTGCTGGCGGGTGCTGCCACGCCTTGGTGTACCGCGTCTTAAATAATTGCTCCACAGCTCTCTTCACAAATCCCCAAGTAAAAGAAAAGCGGCAGCACTCACGGGCTTTGGCAATTTACAACAAACTTTTATTCAAGACAATATATATATATATATATATATATATATATAGTTATATATTGCAAAACATTGTCCACAGTCTATATTTGGTCTGAATGTTCTTATGTACTAAGCACAGATGATATATGACTTTAAATATATTGTTCATCTCTAACTGTTTTCAAACAAAAAGTGCTGTTGTCTTTTCTAATGTTTGTTTAAAGGGTGTTTATATGTAGCATTAATTGATAGTCCTTTTTCTCTGTAGATATACTCCACTGATGGAAAGCAATTAACTCTCCATGGCAGAACCTCTGCTTCTATACTGCTGTAATTCCCCAGATTCTGCATGCTGCTGGGACACCACATTATTATTGACACCTTTAGAGTGGGCACAGGAGTACTGCACAGGGTAAGAAAGGATCAGCAATCTTGGTTGTAGGAAGAGAGTAACACTGTGGGATTGTTTGCAAGAAGGCATACGTGAACTGCTACAAAAGTAATTATGATTTTTCTGGGAACCTTTTCCCTATTGGTCAGGGCGTGGCCAAAAAACACCCTACCCAGAGTGCCATCCATAAAGGTGGGACCCCCAAGGCACCTTCTTTAGAAAACTGCTGGACCTGTGGAAGACAGGAGAAGAACTGCATCTTTCATCCACTGAGAGCCAAGAACCCTATTATAGCACTTGACTCTCAGGATAGCAAGGCAGAATAGTCCAAGGCCTCCTCAGGTGGTGTGGGCCAGTACCCTAGGCATGCAACAAACAACATATAATATGTCATTGTCCAGTCAGTGCTTGTACTTAGTAAAAGGAAATGTACTTTGTTATGTATGCGCTACGCAATAGTATGCATTCCTAACAAGCCCTGAACTCCATACTCCTAACATATACTAGAAACTATACAATAGAATATATATGTCAAAACCTACCTACTTCGTCAGGGTGCTACAGCATTAATAAAATAATAAATATGTTATAATAACCCAAGGCCACTCTATCAAAATCACTAAGAATGGTACCATCTTACAATGAAAATCATTAGCAGATGTAACGACTTACTGTTGAATTTGTTTAAAATAGCTAGCCTCCTAGAACATTAAAAACTAACCTAATGTAGAACTGGCCTCCTTTGAAAACCACTAGTTTCATATTCAAATGTCCTAATCCCTCTGTAGGGGCTTGTAGGCACGTCCTTGACCCCAGATGACCCTGCCAGCGGTGCTCTCATTAATGAGACAGCAGACTTTCTCTAGGATGTTTCCTTTATTCTGCTTGTTATCTGTTGTATTTCTTTTATTGTTGTACCAGCTCAATCAGGCACCATGAATTCTCCACACTGGAGTTGGTGGAGGAAACTCAAATGCCCCTGCAAGCTGTCTGACTCACACCAATCCTGACATACTGGGCTTTCTTCTCTTCTGTGTGCATGGATTGCAGGTGGGAACATATGCCCAGGTGCACCTGCCATCCCTCCAAACATGAGCACAAGGGGACAGGGGAAGCACCTGGGGCTGAGGCCAAAACAGAGCTCTCAAGTCTGTCCTATTCAGTTGCTGGGGAGATGTGGAGCCCCAGGGCCATAATGCAAATGAGCATGGTGGTGCTTTACTTGTTGGTTGTTTCTTTTTGGCTTCTTGCTGTGTCACTTCCCAGGGTATTGGTGGTCCCATAGAACAAAAACTCCTAATTAGAAGGGGGCCCAATGCATGCTCCAAGTGTATTCCAATTAGCTTATGCCAACCCTAGGACTCCTTACCCTCCCCAATGGTAACCTCAAAACCATGTGGGTTGCTACTGATACCCTAGCCAGACCCAGACCCCCTGCGGCTACAGACTTCTCTTGGAGTTTTAGTGGACCCTGTTGAAAAAATGTAAACAATTTAGGTGCATTCCGCATCTGGTGGCAGGACAAACCCACAGGAGGAGTTTCTTCAGGCCTACTGGCTTCTAATTCTTTGTTTTCTACTTGGAGCTTGATTTATATTGTGCTCCCCTTCTTGCAACAGATCTTTCTCTTGTCTGGGTGACTGGAAGTTCTCTTTGGCTTCCTCAGTGACACCCCTAAGGATTCCTAGGCAAAGTGCCCTCTCTGTCAGTACTCCCCAGGTCCTATAGCTTCCTAGCCACTTGCAAGCTACCTTATTGTCAGCAGGAGTTAGGGCCTTTTCCTTCTGGATGTCACACACTTGCAGAACCAGTCCGCAGCAGAACCAAGGGAACCCTCTGGATCCCCCCCAGCAGCTCCATCTCTCTACTGTTCATCAGAGGATGTAGGGGGGCAAGCACAGCAGTCCCTAGAGAAACAAATCATATCCTCTGGGTATCAACTGAAATCTGAAGCACTTAAATCCATCCTCACAGCAGGTGTCAGCTGTCTTCTCTAATCCAGCTGAGCATTTCTTCTGCTTGACTAACCCCATGTCCATTCGTTCTTAAAAGTCTTTATGCAGGAGCTTTTAAGTGGTGGTAAAAAGTTCCAGAAAGTAAGCACCTCTGCCCAATCCTAGGTTGATACATCATCAATCCATCCCTTTTGACATCCCCCTGCACAGCATTTTGGGACATTTCAGATTCATAACTGAAGTGGTCTGCTGAAAGACCTTCTCTGAGGATCCACTCACAGGACCATAACTGGGGTGGCAGAGCATCTTCAGGCCCACTTCCAAGGGTATAGGACTGGAGTGGCATTGCTTAGGGGGGTAGGACTCACCGCAGACAGAGTCCAGGTGCTGCGTTCAAGGTGATTGGAGCCTTTCTGTCCCTGTGGAGCTGATCAGGAGGTCAGTCAACTATCCCTTGGAGTCATTCGGTAACTGGACATAATATCGACTATATAATATCGAATGGACAAAATATCGACGGAAAAATATCGACATTAACAAAATATCGACTGTAGGAATATCGTTGAAAAAAATATCGACTGCAAAAATGAACCAAAAATATCGAATACAAAAATATCGACTCAAAAATATCGACTAGACAAAATATCGAAATATAGTGAAAGTAAAAAATATCGAGAAAATGTTAGAAAATATTGATTTTATAAAAGAATATATATATAATATATAAATAAATAGTACCTAATGTTTAGGAGCGGGTTGTGGGTTTATAGGGGAATAGGGTGGGAAGTAATTTAATAATAATTAATTAGTTAATATATGTTTGGTAATTGTTTTAATTAGATTTTACTTGGTAATTAATTAATATTAATTAGTTAATTGTTTAATTGATTAATTAGCATATAATTTAATTGATTAATTGATTAATTGATTATTAATAATTATTAATTTTAAAAATTAATTTGTATATGATTTTAATTTATACATTGGTTATTATTTTATAATAATTAGTGATTTATTGTATTAAGAATTAGCATATTATTTACATTTATTAATTGCTAACACATTAATTATAATTAGTTAATGATGTAATTAATATATTGCATATCATTTAAATAAATTAATTGGTAATTAATTTATAATAATGACTTAATTACATTAATTGTATACATTTAAATGTAATGTGTTAATTTATGTTGATGTTAATTAATTAATTGGAATTAAACAATATTAATTAATCAAAAATATTATAGCTAATGTGATAATATATTTTATAATAGTTTTTTAAAAAATAATTGTTTTTTTATATATTTATGTTTAATGTACTGTTCATTATTATTTATAGTGTTCTGGCTTAGTTTCATAGTTTTTGTTATAGGTTAATTTTTTAGGGTTCAGGGTCATTTTTCTAGTCGTGAGTAAAGGTGTCTTTAGTGGGATTTGGGAAATTTTTTCGTTTGTGGGTAAAAGGGTATTTTTGAGGTTGAGGGTCAGTTTTCAGTTCTTGTGTAAAGGGCTATTTGTAGAGTTCTGGGTCAGTTTTCAGTTTGTGGGTAAAGGGGTATTTGTAGGGGTCAGGGTCAGTTTTCAGTTTGTGGGTAAAGGAGTTTTTTGGAGGTTCAGGGTTAGTTTTCAGGTTGTGGGTGTAGGGGTATTTGTAGGGTTCAGGGTCAGTTTTCAGTTTGTGGGTAAAGGGGTATTTGTAGGGTTCAGGGTCAGTTTTCAGTTTGTGGGAAAAGGAGTATTTGTAGGGTTCAGGGTCAGTTTTCAGTTTGTGGGTAAAGGGGTATTTCTAGGGTTCAGGGTCAGTTTTCAGTTTGTTGGGAAAGGAGTATTTGTAGGGTTCAGGGTCAGTTTTCAGTGTGTGGGTGTAGGGGTATTTGTAGGGTTCAGGGTCAGTTTTCAGTTTGTTGGGAAAGGAGTATTTGTAGGGTTCAGGGTCAGTTTTCAGTTTGTGGGTGTAGGGGTATTTGTAGGGTTCAGGGTCAGTTTTCAGTTTGTTGGGAAAGGAGTATTTGTAGGGTTCAGGGTCAGTTTTCAGTTTGTGGGTGTAGGGGTATTTGTAGGGTTCAGGGTCAGTTTTCAGTTTGTGGGTGTAGGGGTATTTGTAGGGTTCAGGGTCAGTTTTCAGTTTGTTGGGAAAGGAGTATTTGTAGGGTTCAGGGTCACTTTTCAGTTTGTGGGTGTAGGGGTATTTGTAGGGTTCAGGGTCAGTTTTCAGTTTGTGGGTAAAGGGGTATTTGTAGGGTTCAGGGTCAGTTTTCAGTTTGTTGGGAAAGGAGTATTTGTAGAGTTCAGGGTCAGTTTTCAGTTTGTGGGTGTAGGGGTATTTGTAGGGTTCATGGTCAGTTTTCAGTTTGTGGGTAAAGGGGTATTTGTAGGGTTCAGGGTCAGTTTTCAGTTTGTTGGGAAAGGAGTATTTGTAGGGTTCAGGGTCAGTTTTCAGTTTGTGGGTGTAGGGGTATTTGTAGGGTTCAGGGTCAGTTTTCAGTTTGTGGGTAAAGGGGTATTTGTAGGGTTCAGGGTCAGTTTTCAGTTTGTGGGTAAAGGAGTATTTGTAGGGTTCTGGGTCAGTTTTTAGTTTGTGGGTAAGGGGGATTTGTAGGGTTCAGGGTCAGTTTTCAGTTTGTTGATAAAGGGGTATTTGTAGGGTTCTGCGTCAGTTTTGGCCTTTAGGGTGAAGGGGTCTTTTTAGTGTTTTGGGACAGTTTTGGGTATTTTAGAGTGCTGATGTATAGTTTAACTTAACAGTGATACATTAAATTTATTACACGAAAATAGCTATTATTATAACTTTACATTAGTACCCTTTATTTAGATAAAAACAATTTATGTATTAGCATGTTTCCAGACAGTAGCTACAGTGGAGGTGGAATTCTAAATATTAATTGGTTGGTGTCCAGCACCATCAGTAATATTACCAACACTGGAGTTGGATTAATAAAAATACATTGGTTAGTCTCCACCACATTTTATGGTATTAGCTTGAGTGTAGTAGGAATAGTAAAATAATTTTTGCTAGTGTCCTGCAGCTTCTATGATTTCATATTGACTGGAGTAGTAACAATACATATAAAATTGGTCAGTGTGCAGCACATTTGTATACATTTGTTCATTACTGTATTTTAATAATAAAAATTAATGCAACATAGATGTTTTCAAATTAGTTTATTAAACAATTTTTAATTTTTTTATTGTGTACTACAATAAAATCAAAAACAAATATAACATCACATTTTTTTGGACTTTTATTATTCACACAATAACATATTTACATTTATATACATGTGGTCAATGTAAAAAATAATTTGGATTACTAGATTCTTTCAGTAAATTTTACATATTCCCATCAGTCATTTACAATTTAAAGTATTTATATAGAAATACATTAAACAATGATTTGTTATATATTTCTTACATTAATATTTAATAATGTTCATATTAAATATTAATATAATAAAATATATAATACATATTTCTTTTTAACAAGTAACATGACTATTATTACATTTGTTAGGATAAATTGAAATACAAAAATAAATTTTCTTGGTGTATATTTCACACAATGTTGTTTTAACATAAAACATATAAATCGCTTTGGTTGTAAAGTTTATAATTGTATAGGGAAACAATATGTTTAATTATAATATATGGTATTTATCAAATATTTGTAAAGCAATTATATAATTATGTTATACTTAGAAATAATTATATAACTTTTTTGACTAATTAATAAAAATAATAATTTTTTTATTAATTATTATTATTATTATTAATTAATAAACATAAACATTCATTTATTATTAACAAAAATATATACATTCACAGATAAAATAGAGACTTTTTTCAGGCCATTCTTTATATACTAAATGGTTCTACTTGTTATATTAATAACAATAAATAAGTTATATTATTTATCATTATTAATTATTCCCATAAACATTTATAATGTTTTATTAAAATTATACACAAAATTAATCATATTAATATACAGAATAAATAAATATTTACATCTTTTATTCAAAGTTTAACATAATTATTTAATATTATTAATATATAATACATATTATATATTAATTTATATTAAATATATTTTTTTTTGTTAATAAAGGAAAATTGTCATGAGTATAGTGTATTAATTTGTTACATTATACATGTGTATGTATTATATATTTTACATTTCACATTGTTTATTCTATTATCCTTTTACACAAATGGGTTAAGGGGACTACTTTTTTACCGCGTAAGGTTATTGCGCTCCATTCAGGACTGGAGAAGCTCGCGGTTGGGAGTTGCTTCGCGTGGAGAGAGGTAAGGTTATTTTTAACTACAAATTATAAGTAAGTGGTCATGTTTGAGGGTGTAATCAAACTCTGTAGTGTTTTTTGGTGTATGTATTATTAGTTTAAGTAGCGTTTGGGTGAAAAGTCTCCGTTATAGATGTGTCGTGCTTTTTTTCCTTCAAGTCTAATTTTAAGTGTTCGGAAATGTCTTCTTACATGGTTAATGTTAATTGTTAGTATATTTACAAATGTGAAGGGGGTATTTGTGGGTGGCTTTCGTTATGTATGTTATTTAACAGGTTTCGGTTCCTCGCATGAAAACTACATGGAAGGAAGCGTGTTTTTTAACGGAGAAACAAATGTTTAAGTTATTAAGCTTATATTTTGACTTTTATCTCCTATTTTTCGTGTTTGCCAGGAGCGGTTTTTTCACTTTTTAAACCTTTTTCGGGTTTTTTGGAGGGTTTCGAAACGGATTGATACATTGATATGCGTGACCGTTTTTTTTAAATAGTGTGTATATAACTTTAAATCCTAACGTGTACACACTATTGTTTTCGGGATTTCCTGGAGCGTTTTTTTACGTTTTACAATTTATTTTCGGGTTTTTGAGGGTTTCCCATATTGGAATAGTAAGATATTGGATTGGATTGTATGGATTGATTTTTACTTGATTGCGTCTCTCAAGTCCAAAAATTGTAAGTATTTATTTTACAATTTTGATTGGGTGGGAAATGTCGATTTCTAATGTTATGTGTATGTTATAAAAAATTATAAACATTGCATATTTGTTACGAATTTTTTTACATAACTTTTAAAAGTTTGTCAAACAAATATGTTTTATTTATAATTCATTATATATGTTTATGACATGTTAATTTTATTAGTATTGTAAGAAGACATTCGTATATTTACTTGACATTTTTATAGAAGACTTTTTGCTATTATTGCCAGGTATTCTAAACCTCTAGTTGTAGGGTATAATGTGACTTGACTTTGAAGTAGTCGGAACATTTGTTGGGTTTGTTTAGTGAGTTTGGGCCCTATTTGTGACACTGATTGTTCCATTCTTAGTTCCTGATAGCTTTGTTCTTTTTTCAAAGCTTCAAGAAGGTTGTGGAATGTGGGTTTGCCTCTGTTTGTAGTTGCTTGGAAAGCATTATGCCACCCTTCAACACTGTTGTTGGTTTTCGCCTCTTGGTTTAAAGTACTGAGATAGACATTCCACCAAGGGATTTGGAATTTGGGCTGGCGTCGATGTCCTGATCTGTGCAACCTTCCCACCCAAGTGTCTTCAAAATAGTCTAGCAATGGTGTTAGCTTATCCTCATTCCTCTTATAATATGCGCTGTCAATTAATAAATTGTAATGTTCAGCAACATCTGTAACAGGGACGTAGGCCAGGGCTATTAACTTTTTAACTTGATAGGCAAAGGTGCTATCTGTAGAGTATAGTACACTTAAAGTAGATTTTTGGAGATGCCTCCATATACTCTGATTAAAATGATAATAGCAACCCTGGATTGCTGTGTGGGGAAATGTTCTCAAAATGCTATTTATCATAGCTAATTCGAAATCAATAATTATTTTTTCGGGAAAATAATTATTGATTTCCGTTTTGAGAACATTTAAAATTTCGGTGTAGGTTGTTTGCTGTTTGTTGGGTAGCAAACAGTAAATGAAAGGAATGTTAGAATGATGGTATAAACCGTGGATGGAATACAGTTGGTAAAAAGGTTTTGGGCAGGGTTTAAATGTTCCATCCATCATCCATTGGGGACACTGTTGGATTTTTCGTAAATTACTTGCAGTTGCAAACATAATTATTCTGTTTGTACTGCTTTCATGATCAAAAAGAATAAATTTATCTTTATTGTGTGTGATGGCCATTTCGGGTGAAATAATAATTTCTTCAAAACAAGTTGGGTTGGGTTGGGTTGTGCTAGTGAGTCGTTTGGTGCGTGCAATTGTGCGTTTCAGGGAGTCAATAGAGGGTAGTTGCCCTGAAGCATGGGCAGGGATTTTTACCAGTTCTTCTTTAAGTATTTGGGTGGTGGGTTTGTCACTTTGTGTGCTAGCACTTTTAATACTTTCTAAGGCATCTCTAATTTCAATTTCGGTGACATTTGGGGGATGATTATGTTCTCTAGTAAATAGCACATTAGTTTCCTCGGTAGTGGCCCTCCCATAACATTTGTTGGAGTAATATTTTGTACACTTCCAAAAAACCTTTCGACCACTTTGTCTCTCCTGATTATACACATAACCCATGTAGCATAATAGCAATTTATTTTTCTGAGACATGACAAATTCTGCACCTTCAGTCATTTTGATTTACTTGTTCTAGGAAAGAGTAGAAAGAAACAAAATCAGTACACATTTTTTTACTTATGTGGTGCTAACATCATTAGTGATGCATTTATACTTACAGTTAATCAAAGTAGTAGTCACAGAAGCAGAAATGTCTTTTGAATGATGTTCTTGTATGTATGTCTTTATTTGCTGTTGGTATGAAAATATAGAGAAACAACGTTAATGTTTATATATAACAAACGTATTTCCTACTCAAAAGCAGTTGTCATTTTTGTCTACTAGTGCATTTGATGTAAACATTACATATACTTACTTGTTTAAATAGTAGAATAGTAGTAATTGCTGGAGTTCATCAATGTAGTACAAGTATGATCTGTAGAGTAGATAGAAGAAATAAAAGCAAAATATTATAATTTTAATACTGAACCGTTTGGAAAAGTAACAGATTTAAACGTATACTAACTTCTAAATATGTCGTTTTCTTTGTTGTAGGTAGAATAGCTGTATGATGTATTCAGAATATCTGTAGAGGAAATATAAAATAGATAAGATGTTGCTAAGAACATAGTCTGTGTTATTTTCTGCAGTTTTTGAGAAATTATAAATATACTTACATTTTTTACAAGGCTATTCTTCTATATTGGTATATTTTGTGTAGGATGTTTTCATATGATATGTAGAATAGATGTATGATGTTTTCTGAATATCTGTAGAGGCAATTCAAAATAAATAACATGGTGTTAAGAATATAGTTAGCGTTTTTTGTGCCCACATTTTAGCAAATAACAATTATACTTACATTTTTCTGAAGGGTATTCTTGTGTTTTGCTATAGTTGATCTTGGATCTTTCAAATGATCTATAGGGAAGATGTAAAAAGCAAGATATGTTGTTTAAAAATGTGCATTAATGAAATTGGCCGTTTTATAACAAACACATCTATACTTACATGTGTAATTAGGGTAGTTTTATCGTTTTTCCTGTAGAAATAGCACAATTTCAGTATATCTGTAAATATAATGTTAATGAAAAATAAATATTCTTGTAAATTAGTGTTTAAAAAAAGCAGTTGGTGTGTAACAGAGAAATATTATATACTTACTATCTGATTTTGCACATGAAGAAATATGACAATGTAATAGGAATTGTGTTGGAGTAGTTTCTATCAGAAAAGTAGGAAGACATGAAAATAAAATAAGTGTAAGACTTAGGAGATGTAAGGAAAATAGTGCACTTCTAATTTAGTTTTCTACAAAAATGCTGTGTTACTTACTTGATTAATTAGCTAGTAAGCTGGATCTTTAAAGATGTTTATTCTGCAACAAAATCTTCAAAGTGTTGGCATCTACTTTCCAGAGAGGTAGCAGCAACAAATGGTAGAATGCATGTAGCCCTTTTATAGTATATGTGTTATGTGTGCTTTGATTTCATTGGTTGTAGGATGTAAGGAAGCATAGTATAGGCTAGTTTGAATTTTTTTAAGTTAATTGGAGTGTTTGTTGATGTGAGAATGGTGGTATGTGGTTATTCCCGCATTAAAGCAGGTTCGTATTTAAATGAAATATATTTATATGTGAAAATAAGTAATGAAAATGTTAGTTAAATGCAAAGAATAATAGAAAATGATAAAATGCATGTAATAGAATGTATAGCAAATGTGGATTAATAGTAAATTTATGTAAGAAACGTGTATTATATGTGAAAAGTTTTTTTTAGTGAGAAATGACTTTTATTGATGATAAAGATGGTATTTTAGAAAGAAAAGTGTGCAAACATGAACTCGATATTTTTTTTTTAACGATATTGTGGTAGTCTATATTTTTGTAGTCGATATTTTTGTAGTGTTAGGGCTAATTTCATGTCCAACGATATAATTGTAGTCGATATTTTTTTAAGCGATATTTATGTATTCGATATAGTTAGTACTCGATATTTTTAACTCGATATTTTTGTAGTTTGTGTAATAAGTATAGTAAGTCGATATTTTTGTCGTCGATAATTTGTCAACGATATTTTGGTAAGTCGATAATGTGTCCGTCGATAATATTTCAGTGATCCGAGTCATTCAGATGTTTCTTGGTTTAAGATGCAGGTTCAGTCTTTTCACTCAGACAGCAGGGCACCAGGGAAGCAGAGTAGCAGTCGTTCTTGCAGGGCAGCACAACAATCCTTCCGAGTGTTCCACAGGTCCAGAGGTGTACTGAAGAGTTTGGTTTGAAGGTCCATTATTTATACCTAGTGCCCACTTCAATGTAGGAGCAGGTTATGGAGGTTTCCACCCCAGAGGTGCATGGCATTTCCTGCCCCACTGCCTCGGCACGAGCTTGTCTAGATTTAGAAAAAAAGCAGTGTCAAACCCCTTTGGGAGTGTGCTTTGGAAGAGGCTTTGTGATGTGAAAGTGTGGTAGGAGACAGCTCCTCATCAAGTCAGAGATCGCTCATCCTGCCAACACTCATTCCCCTTTGTCTCACTGTCTGGGAGCAATACACAAAAAACAAATTGCCATCTACACTTTGTCATGTGACCAAGGATACAGGCTGCAGATACCAAATGTATGGAACAAGAAAAGGCCACATTTCTAAAGGTGTCATTTTCAGAATTGTAACTTAAAATCTGACATTACCATTAAAGAAGTTTATAAATGACAATTCTTTATACACCAAACCAGATCTTTCTACTTGCTCCTAGTTGAAAATTGTCACATATTAAATGTAATAAGTTGACACAATGTATCCTATGGGAGAGGCAGGCCTGGCAGTAGTGGAAAACAAATGTTAGACTTCTTTACTACCAGGACATGTAAAACTTAAAATTACATATCCAGCTTTTTAAAAATTCTGCAACCTGTCCTCTGGGCTGTTGAGGGCCTTCCCTAGGGATGATTTGGATGTATGAATAAGAAAGGTTTAGGCCTGACAAAAGGTTTATTTTATCGGCCGAACTGGCATTGGCAGTTAAAAACTGTGCACCTAGGCTACAACGGCAGGCCTGAAACATGTTTAAAAAGGGTACTTAAGTGGATTGCACAATTATGGAGTACCACTTTACTAGGAACTTATAAGTAAATTAAAAGTGCCAATTACCATGTGTAAGGGAGAGAGCACAACCCCTTTTGTACTGGTTAGCAGTGGGAAAGTGTGCAGAGACATGAAGTCAGCAAAAACAAGAGGATGGAAGCCAACAGTTGGGGGAAACCATACTAAGTATGTCAAGTCCAACATAAATGCTATTGAAAAGTGATGAATCTGTCAAAAACTGTATCCTTTATTGTTAACACCGATGTTGAGTTTAAACTCTGCTTCCATTTATTTCTTGTTCATTAATAGTCTTGAAGCTCATCTGAATTGATGATTACCCAATCTAATAATCGTATCCTAAATGTGAAGATGAGTCAGTGATTTAATTGAAGTCTGCATGTGTAGTGTAGGCCATTACTGCATGCATTTAAGTAAGTTTCAAATGAAAAGCATAACTGGAGAAAACAACTGCATTTGTTTTCTGATTGATGGTTCAAAAGTAACGATTTGCCAAGGTGAGAACATTTCATTATTTGGTTGTGCTCAACAAACTAACAAGCATTGGCAATAGCAATTGGGTTGGCATATCTATAACAGTGCTTTTTGTGACATTTATGGGTTCAGGTACTCATCAAGTCATCATAGATGCACTCTGTCACTCATGCATCCACTCATGGATCCACTGACCCATTTGTGCATTCACCCTGTAAGATAAGAAAACACAGAAACTCAACAACAGTTGGAAGATAAACTAGAAGAAAAAAAGTAGAAAAAAACATGTTGCCTTCAAAATAGGATGTGCACGTGCTTGCAATAACAAAATGAAATATAGCAGCAGGTGTCCACCTTGCAAAAGTATTGTCAATAGTCTATTGTTGTTTTCAAGTTCAAGTGTAGCCATCATGTTTAAAACCAGTGTGTTGGACACCTTAAAATGGTAATGCACTTATACAGGACAGACAAAAGCATTTCATAATGGTCTCCTGGTTAGAGGACGTGAACACATGGGATACAGTGCCCCACAGATGAAATGATAAGAAAAATAGAAAGGAAAACTTTTAAAACTAAAAGACTGGTTAACCAGCTCCTACACTGTAGCACACTCATTTTCAATTGGATATACACATGTGATTAGATACTGTTGTCATTCACAGCGTCAAGAGAGGCAATGACTGATTTGGACTAAAACATTACCTCATGCATTTCGCAGTCACGTACATGGATGGAAGCAGTGTGCAAATGAAACACAGACAGACGAACGGCAGAACAGAGCTAACCAAGTACCCTTTATGTATCTATATGGAAATAAGTTTATTAATATGGATGTATGTATTATTTGGTGCTTTTTACAAGATGCAGGCATACAGCTAAAAAGAGATTCTAGCAAGAATTATTACAATGTAAATCTTCTTCCCCTAGGGTTTGTCTGAGACAGTAATCAAGACCAAAATAATTCCCCACAAAGGCAATCTGTGATATTCATGTAACATAATGCCGATCTTTCAGCTTTGATGCAAAGGAATAGCAATTCATCCTTTAATGCCTATTGATTTAAACATGTGCTTTACACAAACAATATATCAGATCAAATGCGTTTATCATAACTTTTCATAATAAACAGATCATACCCATGACAAATGATACATTTTTCATAGTCAACCAATCAGGCCGGTTGCTGTTCTTACTGGCTTATCACCATAACCAACTGAGGCCACCAATACTGAGTGAGTGTAAGCTTTCCCACATGGTAACAATCAGGCTCAGAGTCATAAAATTACATATTTTACAAAATTATAGTTGGCAAAGCAAAATAATACCTCTCCTAAGAGGGACTAACAAAGATTCTAATCGTACAGATCTTCTATACCAGTGGTACAGTAGGAAGGGTAACCAGCACCAAACACTGGCCTACTAAGGTAATCTGTGAATTCCCATATAACAAAATATCTTTTTGGAGGCTTTAAATACTGAGTAATAAGAATGTACCCATAAATGCCTATAGACTTTAAAAGATACTTTTCACAATCAATATGTCAAACCTGCTACCTTTATTGTAACTTTACATTCTGCCCTCAAAAGCCTATTGTCTTTAACATATGCAAACCCTTGCCTTCTACAGTAATCAGTCAAATCCCATGTAACAAAGTGTCTGGCTATAAGTTTCAGCACATAGGGCTAGATGCATCAAGGGTTTTTGCATTTGCAAACGGTGCCAATCGCAAATTTCGGCCGTTTGCGAATGCATATCCCGTTTTTGGGATGCAGGAAGCCTTTTGCCATTTTCGCAATTTAAG
The DNA here is from genome assembly GCF_964263255.1 of Lissotriton vulgaris. NCBI lineage: Eukaryota > Metazoa > Chordata > Amphibia > Caudata > Salamandridae > Lissotriton > Lissotriton vulgaris. The sequence continues at coordinate 1,172,121,551 of NC_141689.1, read as the reverse complement.
AAATCGCAATTTCATTGCGATTTCTTAAATTGCGATTGCATTTAAGAAATCGCAATTTTGCGATTTCTTAAATGCAATGCATGATTACTTTGGAATTGCGAATTCGCAATTTGGAAGGGGTAAATTAGCATGAAGTTGAACTTCATGCTAATTTACCGAAAACTTTCAAACATGCACTAGTTGCATATTTGAAAGTTTTCATTTACACACATGTCCTTGGGTCATGTGTGTGTGTAAACTGCAATTACAGTTCAATTTCAGGGGTGCAGGGAGGGGTTCTTTGAACGCCCCCTGCACCCTTGAAATTGCATTCACATTTTGCGAATCGCAATTTGAAATTCGCAAAATGTGAATGCCTTCCCATTCATTTGTATGGGCCTTTTGGCCCATAGGAAGCAATGGGATTTGCTAAATCGCAATTAGGAATTCACATAATATTTGCGATTCCGTAAAAATTGCGATTTTTACAGAATCGCAAATATTATGCGAATAAAATCATGCATACTATTTTGCGATTCCTTATTTGCGATTCCCTAAAAATCGCAAATAAGGAATTGCAAAACCTTACAATGATGCATCTAGCCTATAAATCCACCCTTAAAAGCCTATTGTCTTTAGCACATGCTTTTCACGATAACTAAGGCCTACTTGATTTTTCCTAACTTTTAATTATGAACAGATCACACCTAAGGAATCTGACATAACATTTCCCAATGAGCTGAAAAGAACTCTTGTCTTTACCCATAAATTGACATTATATACAATCCATGTCTACTGAATGTGGATAAATAGTGGCAGCCATCAGGAATATGTGGATAAAATGTAAAACTTGCAGAAAATTACAGTTGACAAACAATATAGAACTATCACATAGGAGAGTCAGTGGAGATTTTAAGACCAGCTAGGGTTGACTCCCCTATTTACCATACAGAGACCACAAAAAAGGGATCCTTGGGTCTATAGTAGGTTGCTATCGCAGCTGGAGACCTAGTCAGAGTGGAATATCCCTTTAAAAGGACGATTTTCCTCACCCACCATAAGTGCCTTGCTTCATCATTGGGAATCTTCTTGTGCCATAATGCCTAGTCATGGTACGGGCTACGACCCCCTCGCTGAGAAGGAGTAGCTCAGGGATGTTTTTAATGTTAGAACAAAGGTATACTAAATACCCAAATGATGAGCTAGGTGTAGTGAGGGCAGCAGATCAGTGTGAAAAAGTGAAAATTAAAACTAGCTGCAGGGTACGCAAATTCCTTTATTTGTGCGGCCCTGGGCCAGGATTAAAAATAACATCTTGAGGGAGGATACTGTTTGCGGCAGTGGCAGAGGTGCTCCCATGTTGTGGATGATCTGTGCTGTAACAGTATATTGAATCACCCCCACTGCCACCATTCGCAGTAGAGATGAGTACACTCTATGACTTGGCGGGTGCCTCTCCATTTCATAGAAGAACACCTATACAGTAAATCTTGCACTGTTATATAATGCATCTATATCTTCTTTCTTGAAATACCTCAGGTTTTCTTCCCCCTTGTGTATCTAAAAGATGGTTTCGTTTATTCTTCTCTCATTCTTATGATCCCCATGTAGGACAGCAAGTACCCTAGGCCCCATACCGGGGTGAGTTGAGACACGATGCCTGACAATAGTGGGTAACCCTCATTTCACAACATGAATGTTTTGAGTACTGTTCTTAAAACCTGTATCTGCCACTATAGAGAATAAGGGTCGTTGAGCATGTAACATATGGATAGTGCATGTGGTTATTCATTCATTGCGTGATGCCCATAAGTTGTTTGGCCCTACAGATGGAACAACCATATTCGTTCAACCATTTAACTGTAGACCTACCTGTTGTGTTTATATATGTTTTTCTTTGTATATGTATTTTCTGCAGGTACCGCCAGTGAATCTTTCAATCTATGGCGTCTCATAGAATCACAGGATCATTTTGTATACCTATATATTTCCACGCACACTTGTATAAACATATTTGCTTGTTTTTTTATTGAGCACTGAGGGGCCGATTCACAGAATTAACTTAAGACAAAATCCTAAACTTACTACTTTTGGTATTCACAGAAGTTAGGATTTTGTCTTAAGTTTGTCTTAAGACAAACTTAAGACAGACTTAAGACAAACTTAAGACAAAATCCTAACTTAAGTCTGTCTTAAGTCTGTCAGTCATCATTTGGGTATTTAGTAGACCTCTTTTTTAAAATTAAAAATATCCCTGTCTCCAGCTGCGCTAGCAACAGTCTGTAGAGCCAGGTAGTTCAGTTTTTGTGGTTTATAAACAATATAGAACTCCACTAAATAGGACCAAATAATCATCACTGTGAAATTCTATTTCCAGAGTGTCAAAGTGGGCGACCAACACCAAAGCCTTGCCTGCTATGGTAATGTGTGGGATTACATGTAACCAAAAGCCTTTGTATGGCCTGTCACTTGATGTGTTCACATTTCACTGGCAAAGGCCTCTTGCCTTTACCATATCGTTTTCATAATAAATGAACCAGGCCTAATGCCTTTGTGGTAACTTTTCATATAACACAGGCTAGGCCCATGGCATCAGATATTTCCCTACTCTCCAATTAAGCCTACAGCTGTTATTGTCGTCTTGTCACTGTAACCAACTAAGGCGTATTGTAAACTTTCCCACAAAGCAACCATCAGGCATACAGTCATAAAATTGAGAATGCATACACGATTACAGTTTACACAGCAAAATACTATTTTTCCTATCAAGGCAAAACAAGAATTGTGACGTACAAATCTTTTATACAAGTGGTTTGTCAGATGGGGCAACAGTGCTAACCACTTGATCACTAAGGTAATATAAAAGATTCTGTGTAACAAACAATCTTTAGGCTTTTAATTCGGAATAATAACAATCCACCTTTAAATTCCTAATGACTTTAACGTAAGCATTTTACAACAAATATGTCATGCCTACTTCCTTTATCATAACTTTTCATAATAAACAAGCAGGCTTATAACTTGTTCATTGGCTTGTCAACATAACTTCAGCCCATAGTACTAAGTGGTAGCTTTCCACAAGCAGGATCAGACTGTCAGATAAAGTAGGCCCGGGTACTAAAATAAAATAAAATAAATAGCTAAAACGTTTGTAATATCTGGGATATCAACAGTAAAAACTGGCCCACCTGGCCATAAAACTGGCCCATAACTGCTAAAAAAAAACAGTCCCAACACTTATCTGTCAGAAAAGCCCATTGGGCACTGCCTGATTTCCCTATAGGCCAGTCCGAACCTGTCCACAAGGCAACCATCGGGCATAAAGTCATAACAGTACAAAGGTATACAAAATTACAGTTGGCAAAGCAAAATACTATCTCTCCTAAGAGAGTCTAACAAGGATTATTGTAGTGCATATCTTCTATCCTCAGTTTGTTCTGGTGAATTTCTAACTCCAAATACCCCGCCTACTATGATCATCTGTGAAATTCTATGTAAAAAAATACCTGTCTACAGGCTTCAGAACAGTGTAATAAAAAGCCATCTTTAAAATCCTATTGTATTTAAGCATTGTTTTCTCTATACATAGATCAAGCCTACTGGATTTATCATAACATTTCATAATATATAGATCACACCTATGAAATCTGTCAGGACTTTCCTTAGTGAACCAATGAAGCCTTTTCCATTTAACATTGGCATTACACTTTACCCAGCGCCAGCTTATTTCAGTGCACATGAACGGGCAACCAGCATGCATACAGTTAGAAATTACAAATATGTCGAAAACTACAGTCGAAATGTATACTAAAAGATAATGGAATAAGATCTATGTACCCTCATAGTTTATTAAAAACTACCTCTACTACTCATGATGTCTCACAGTTTTTAGGTGTGGCATTAGCTAATATTTTCTGATTTTACTAAATGGTATGTATAATGCACTTACTTACAGGGGCTTAGAGCCAGACCCCTTCATCCATTAGTCTCTGTCATTGTGCTGTACACATTTTGATTCACTACATCATGCAGCATGAGGTGATGGGTCAGCCCACTTCAGCCATTGGCTAACTTCACTGTGAGTGTCAGCATTCTACCCTTTAATATGTAATACTTTCACACATAAAGTAGCTACCTTAAATGACAAGGACTACTGTAATAATGTGTGCCTTTTGAGATCAAACATATTTTACATTTTAGCCAATGCTGTTTTTTGAGTTTGACTAGGGCCTGGTAGCTTCCTCGACAAAAAGGCTTTGCAAAGCCATGGCAAATCGAAACATCCTTTGCCGTCATCAAAAGCTGGAAGACAGCACCACATTTATTAGCTTTGATAATGTATGTTAATAACTGTATAGAGAATACGGCCCAGCTGTCTTTCACAAAAGTAGTAAAGTCTCCTGATTGTCGATAATCACAGTTGTAGTGGACTTTTGCAAAATAAACAATTGAGTACGCATGTCTTCTAAAAATTTCATTTCAAATGCTAAAACTTTTTTTAATGACCATCTCTCTGCTTTTAAACGTATGATCTTACAGGACAACATTCTGTAAAAAAGTGTCTATGTAACCGACCATTAATTAACCTTGGCCCAAGAATTTACCTTCTCATATTAATGACAATTCAGGTACAAAAGACAGTTAAAGTGAGATGTCAGTGGTCAATGATGAATGCTACCATGCTTCATGAGGTAGTATGGGTAGGACATCTTTTGTCAGGATTTTTCCAGAAAATGGAAGACCTCATCCCTACACTGGTACAAGGTGAAGGTGGAGAAGGTAATGTTGGAGGCTGGGAGAACATAGAGGAACAGGAAATCATGGTAGCTTAGTGAAAGGAATGAATCTTTAGAGCTAGCAAAGGACAGGACAAAGCTGGGTGCTGCTACTCTGGACTTTGCTCAGGGTTGTTGGTTTGAATTTGAATATGGGAGGCGGCTATTCAGATGCAGAGGTGCTCCTACTTAGCCCTGTCATACCTGGCAGACAAGCCCTAATAAGAGTGAAACTGGCCCTGGAGTTCTTGAGTTCCAGTTCAGAGAGGACCCAGCCTTGCAGTTTGGTTTAGACTGTTCCCATTTTAGAAGGGTCAAGACTGATTTGCATATGGCTGATGGAGGTGGCATGTTGTGCATAATAACAATGGCGTGGGATGTGGCCCAAGTAAGTGGCTAAGATTACTTCAAGCAAATTTCCTCCATCACGGTTTTATATGCTTTAGTGTGTTGCCGTAAGTGGGACGGGTATGCCCACATGTGGGTGTCATGCACACTGCACCACTTTAACCAAGTTATAACTGGCAGACAAGCCATAATACATACATTACTGTCCTGAGTTTCTTGAGTTCTGGTTCAGAAAGAATTTGGCCTTGCAGTTTGGTCTGGACTGTCCCAATTGGTTCAGGCTCAAGGCAAATTACTTATGGCTCGGTCCAAACCGAGGTGGCATGGTTTGCATTGTAATAGACTGGGATGCAGCCCAAGTAATTACTAGTGGCTAAGATTAATTCAAGCACTTTAACCATTACTTTTATTTATGCTTTAGTTTGTCACCCAAAGCGGGGAGTTTGTGCCTAAATATTCATCTTGTGCAGAGTGTGCTACTGGGACCATGCTTTACATGGCTGATGAGCCGTAATAAGTGAGAAACCTGTCTTGGTTCAGCCTGGACTGTTTCCATTGGAGCAGGGTCAAAACTGACTAGTAGATGCCCTGTGCTTATGATCACTAGGCACCAGGTCCTGTACTTATGATTGTGAGGCACTTAATAATGCCCCTATCGGTATGTTTTAATCCCCCAATGGGTCAGGCGGGGGCATGCCGCTGTAATCCAACTGACTCAAAGGGGTCTAATCACATAGTGCTGAAAAATGTCGACTAGTGAGTTGGATGTGACAATAGGTTACACTTTGCTTTAACACCCACATATTGAGCATTTTTACCCATATCATAAGCACCAGAATTAAGGGATACCTTGGTGACCTACATGAATTCTTGTGTGTACCATAGTAGACTCCAGTAGGTTACATATCGAAAGTGCTCTCTCGAAATTGATAGAGCCCATCCTTGTTTATAGGGAACCAGGATCAGACCCTAGAATGAAACATGACACCAATATGGTGTGTGATGGTTAAAATAAAAACAACACAGGGTATCTGGTCAAGGAATCATTACATAGTCAGAAAATTGATTACAAAAGTATTGTATGATGACTTTGTGCTGGAAGTTCCAAATTGGGAGTAAGTGCCCTATACCCTATTAAAAGCTCTAACTCCTTCCCAGATCTATTAATGATCTGAGTGTCCCTTCTTAGACATTAATTAAAACATTCCATCCATCCCTTTTTTGTATGGTTCATTATCCATTTAGAATTAATTTAAGAATGACAAACTGTATTTAGCAAACATTTGCATCAGTTGTCATTTTAGCTATATTTTTCATATCAATTTCCACACAGGGATGTTTCTTTAACTCTCAGTGTTCATCTCGTCTCCAGTAAAATATAGTACATTTTTTAGCTCCGAATATGTTTGACACATGAGATAACCCAGCGTCCATTGATCTCTGCACATAAAAGCAATCTTAAGAAAAAAAGTCAAGGTGATGGCCCCTGGGAAGGGCACTGTGAGTGTGCTCTTATCTATGGCAACTACTCTTCCCACGGCAAAGTTGCACTGGGTGCTGAATCATAATTGAGGCGCAGGTAGGAAAAAAATGACATTCTTAGAAGAATGTGTATAGTTCTTCGCATTAATCAGGCGAGGGTGGTTTGTGTCAAAAAGGCAAGGATCTTAGATCTCCACAGCGTTGAGAGAGTGCCTTTGTAATAAGACATCAGTGGAAATGCCGCCATCTTCTGAACCTGTGACCCCTCTGGTCCCTCCTTGAGCATGCTTCATGCGAGGGGAGTTAGGGATAGGAACTACTGTATTTTGCTGCGTATTGTACAATAGTACGGATATCTTTATCGATATAATGCTACTCTTGCTCTGCAGGAGTTTTATAGGGGAGTTTATTTTATTGCAGCATGTCATGCGCCTGAGTACTCTGGTTTTAACAAGTTTCCGGGTCATCTTTTCAGTGTGGGTGGTTGGTAGAGTGTTGTACGCAGTATGTCCCAGCGGGAAATGGGGAAGTTAATGTGTGAGGTTCGGACAATGCTTAAAACATCATGCGGCATACCCCCCTGCGCATGAGCATGGAACGTTCCAGAGAGTGTGTGCGCAGACCTGCTCACCAATTGGCATAGATCATCAAATACCTCTTTTGCTTATCTAGATGTTTTGAACCATCTTTTTAATGACATCTGCAGAAGGAGGTGATGAAAAACAAATATTGAAGTTGTCTAAAAAATGCATATTATTGCGGCTAAAAGAATGCCTAAAAATACATAACTACAGGTTAATCAGGATAACGAACATCTCAACAAAATAATTGCTGGTTCTAAGAATATATTTCATTTACACTTTGTAAGTGATATCGACAGCTATGCTCTCCGGGATGTAATCACATTAATGTTACTCTAACAAATCGAAGATTGCTTTTAAACATTCATATTTTGCCACATTAAGTGATAGTGGTAATTAGTTTTTGTACTCAATTTATGTTGCATTAATTTACAAATGTGACTAGTTGAGATAAAAACCTTAATTGAGATTTGAAGCCCAACATAGGAAGTACCTACTGAAGCGTAAAGTGATACAAAATGAATCATTTCAATACATTTTAAGATACATATTTATGTGCTCCTCGCCTTCCTATTATTTGATATTATTCTTCTCGTTGAATTCGGCTTAAGTTGCCTTGATGCCAGTGAAATTTGGTTTGAAGACTGAACATTTCCTCAGCATATTAGAGAGCGTATCAGAGACCCCTTGAACGTCTCTTCAAGGTCGACAAGCATGCAACTCTCGTAAATAGATTTTCAGATTTCAGAAATAGGAGGTGGAACAAAAATGGTTGCGTTTATCTAAAACATGGAGTAGCAATAGAGAATGTTAGTAATCCAAACAGGAAGTGGCGCCCTAAGCGGACCAGTTCCCATTTACAAAGCTGGGCAGTCTCTCATCACCATGGGCGTCTGCAGAAATTTATCCAGGGGGGGGCAACATTTTTACTTCACCTTCCTCCAACATGATGTGTGCCAGGTGGGGCACAAGAAACACTGGGGCGCAGGAGGAGCCATTGGGTCCGCGGCCTCCTGCAGGATGGGGCCAGTGCCGACGCCAGGAACTGCTTCAACAGGACGGCTCTGCAGGTGGGTGCAAGGTGGGTCACCGGAGGGATGGGGGCGGGTGGCGTCCGAGGGCTGGGACTGCTGGGTCCTCTCAGGGACCCTGGGGGTCCGGGCTGCATAGGTCGGGGGGAGCGGGGGATCACCTGTGACCGACATCTGCAGTAACCCGTCTGGGTTTTTAAGGAGGTGTTTAACCTATGGATTTGAAGCTGCAGAAGCCAAGGAACCTGTCCAGAGGAGCTGAGCGGGAGTGGAGGGTGCCCTTCTGAGGGTGCTCGTCTGATGGCTGGTGCCCGCAGAGCTCCATGCGCTTGAAGCAGAAGCCCCACCAGCGCCCAGGTGTCTGGCGCTATATGACGTGAGTGAATAGAAAGTGCACCCCTTTTCCATGGACAGCTAGCTCCAATGTTGTCACCCACATATTATGTATCACTGCCAGTGTGTGTTCCACTAGGGTTGCCCCCCCACCCCTCCGCTGGACAGCACCGGGTGGTGAAGGGAGGGCCTACTGTAACTGCGCAGTGGCATGACTGCTAAATTCAGGGCCTCCCCCCAGGCAAACACACAAAATATTATATTATTCAAAGACCACACAGTCACTGTCTTTAAATAAGACTAACAGGACACATATCCCGTGCAGTGTACCAAAACCATTCCCTACCACCTGTATATTCCATGTCATTTCTATACATAATAGTATACAAGTTAATAAAACAGCAAAAGAGCAAATAATTAAAAACAACAGTTCATCACATGTGTACTGGAACCTTTGGGGGGAGATGTAGCTGTTGAAGTTAAGATGCAGGGCCGCAGCCCAAGCTCACATTCCTACAGGCGATGAAGTCAAACAAATTATAGCAAATTGTCTGGTGTGTAGTAATCCATCTCATGGACTGGACTGACTAGAAATGCCCATGCTGCCTGCAAATACCACCTGAACCTCCTGGTGGCTGTAAAACCTGAGGCCTGGTGCAGTCCATGGTTGTTGGTAGCTGAGAAATATGCTAAATTTCATTGGTAGTAGCATAGGGCTCAGCTGCCAATGACATAACGCTCGCATTGAGTGACCCCGTGGCATGGCCGCCTGCGACCTGCACCGCCTGGTGTGACTCGTTATGGCTGGGCCGTGGTCGGGCGGGCGCCATTGTTTTTGGTAACATCGAACGCGCTTGCACCCACTCCTGCAGCCCAGTGTCACCCATTGGGCTGCTGGAGTGCATTGCCAGCGTTAGTGTGTTACTAAAAAGAATGGCGCCAGGCCACCCGCGGCTGCCACCCACATGGCACCATGGCACGTCACCAGGTCCAGCAATCACGAGTACGGCCCGCACCTCGTAGGCCGGGCACCATTATATTTGGTAACATCGGACACTCCTGCAGCCCAGTGTGTTACTGGGCTGCTGGAGTGTCACTGCCAGCATTCATAGCTGCTAATGTTTCAGATTGCTATGTAATGTGTGTCATTTTCATATTTACAGTGTAATTATGAGTGGCGTTTCAACGAGTATGAGTGACACTTTCTTGCGACAAAAATCAAGCAAGGTAGACAGGGGAAACAAAACAATATAAAAAATTAGACCGATTTGAGCAATGAAACACTCTAAGAAGATCTTAAAACTGGTGCAAACGCCTGCGGCGGCTGACTCATATTTACAATGAAATTATGAAAATTTCACACATAGCAAACTGAAACCTATAGTGATTTAACTAATTTGTGCATTCTGGGAGTTGTGGTATTGATATGCCTCAGTGGACCACTTTGTATAAATACACTTAAAAACAAAGATACCTAAAACGAAAGCCTTGGATTGTAAACATGGTGTCCTGCTGACGGTTGAATGGCTGACGTCCTACAATTCCAGTTCCTCATGTGTGCAGGTGGTGGCGTCTAGCGCTCTTTTTTAACAGAATGGGACACATTTTTCATTACTTAGACTTTACCCGGAGTAAGAGAGATAAAGACAGAGAAAGGAAAAAGAAGAAGAAAAGGGAAAACAATAAAAAAGGGGAAACATGGATGAAAAAGAACATGTAGGAGAATAAAACTAAAGACTAACAGTGTGGGGGTGGTGGAAAAATTGCATTTGTTATCCACAAGTCTAGGCACCCCAGCTTTCAGCTGCTCCTGCAGTGATTCCATAAGAAAACTTTGAACCCCTGTGCTTATTATTATTTTTTAAATTAGGCACTGCCTCCATCTTTACCTAATTTTCAAGAGTTAAAATTCCATGTCTTCCTAGTTCAGGGTGTCCCTGCCTTGTGGATGATTTGTCCTCCCTCTCTGGGAGGCTTGGCCTTCCCAGGTGCTCTGTGTTAAGGGCTCCCCAACTCCTTCCCTTCCAGAGATTGGGTTACCATGTCACAGTCTTTTGTCTGCTGATCTTTTGGGTACGATGTGACACGCATCCGACTTCTTCGTCCCCTGTGCCCCGGGATAATCTCCCGGTTTTAAAAGGCCTCAATTTCCCTGGCTTTTCTATAGCGGCCAACTCGGTCCTCGGCTGTGGGGAACACGGAGTGGGGCTCGTGGCCTCGCTGATGCCTGTACAAGGCCACTGGCCACCCCAAGAACCATGCGAGGCAGGAGAAAAGGACTGCGTGGGTGGAGGGGGTCCAGAGATGGCAGGCTGCGGAGAAGAGAAAACAATCCTAGGAGTGTCAGTCATGATCGGGCTGTCTGTCTGCAGCTGAGCCTCACTCGAGAAAAATGAGCTTAATGCTGAGCTGCCCAAAAATTAAGCATTTCTGCATTTCGGCGACTGAAACAGTTGAGCAGTAGTATAAGCCACTAGGGGCCAGATGTAGGTAAGTAACATTTACCGAATCTTAATTACCGAAAATTGCCGAATTTTACCGATTCGGTAAATGTGAGGGGTTGGTATGTAGGGAATCCAGATGTTCCCTTTTACCGAAATGGTAAAATTCGGTATTTACCGATTCGGTAAATACCGAATCGGTAAAGCCTATTGATTCCTATGGGCTTCAAAGCCCATAGAAATCAATAGGCTTTACCGATTCGGTATTTACCGAATCGGTAAATACCGAATTTCACAAGGGTGCAGGGGGTGTCACTTTGACACCCCCTGGCACCCCCTAAACAGGATTGGGTGCCATGTGGCAGGCATACAAGCCCTAGGGGCAGGTCTGCCTGCCACATGGCATAGGTGTGCATGCACACATGTGCATGCACACCGGAATCGGTATTTTACCATGAGGTTGGATTTCATGGTAAAATACCGATTCGTTAAGCCCTTTGGGACTCAGAAGAGTCCCACCCACATATGGAATTTACAGAATCGGTAAAATTACCGATTCAGTATTTTACCAAATCGGTAATTTTACCGATTCTGTAAATGTAGATTTACCTACATATGGCCTTGGATTTAGGCCCCTACATACCGATTGGCCATTTACCAGTCGGTAACGGCCGAAATCGGCCGTTACCGGTCGGTAAATGGCCTGAAACGGCCACCTACATCGGGCCCTAGGTTTGGTAAGTAACCAGACTCTTACTTTTGCAGCAGCTGCTTCCACCGAGCCTGCTCCTGCACTTGTAGCTGCAACGACCCGGACTGATGGGCCAGCCTGCCCCGATTACTTTCCCTGCAGAAGCGCCGGCCGAATTCCTGGCCTAGAGTCGAGGACAGTGCCGGTACAACATTTTGATAATGAACTCAGTGCTGCTGGGCTCACTGCAGTGTATGTTCAGACACCAACCCTTTGGTGGCATACGGGTTCTGGGTGACGTGGTACTTTACTATTTCGGCTCAAGCAAACAGTTATGCGGGATATCAGCACTCCACTGAAATGATCTGCGCATCCGCGCTGGCGAGGGTGAATTAGTTACATTGTTTGTAACCTCACCTCTGCGCAACCCTGAGAGCGCTGAACCTGCCCGCAAGCTGCACACACGGCGCGCTGCCAGCTTTCTGGTTCAGTTAGTAGCGCTGACAGCAGCACCACCATGGAGCACCACCAGTACGGCCCGCACCGGACGGACCGACGATCCGGGGGGGGCATGCGCCCCTCCTTGCCCCCTCCTGCGGACGCCCATGCTCACCACTGTAAATGCAATCCCATTTAAAGGTGTCTTTCCACTTCAAGGCAGGTCAAGCTACCACCGTAAAATTTTGAAAGCATTCCTCGATCAATGACTGTAAGAACAACCAGAATTTTACAGCACACCACTCTCTGAACATTTTAGAGTGTGCCCTAGAGAGAGCCACAGAGTCCTAAATTGTCTATCTGACACACATATGGAATACAGCCTACGTAAGTCAAAGCTTAGGAACCATCGTCGTGCAGCGGCTGACATTGTTTAGACCCAGACGAAATTTAAATTACACAAGCGCATAATGTGCGTAATTTCAGGAATTTAGCATTACGTTTATTTCACAAGACGAGATTCCAGAAATTACATAATTATAGCATGCATGTTTGGGAACACCGCAAACTTCCAGGACACAGCAGGCTTATGTTTTCTTTTTTTTTCATGCCATTTTTTGAGCATGAAATGCCCCTTCACTTCAAAAGTTGAAGGCAGGATACGATTTGTGCTAAAAATTAAGTGCTGAATTGTACCTGGTGGTACTAGGTCTATATCGGCTATCAACAATAAAATTAAGTTATGAAAACAAAAAGAGTGCTAAGTGACAGATTAGCATTTCGCATAATTATGTAAAGTTCACATAATTTTCCTGAACTTTTGCTTAATTATGCCTAAGCAAAGTACATACATTTTCAACACTACTACACTATTTTTAATAATCCACCTGTTAGACCTGACATCATTGGCTTGAGTCCCTCCTCCATTTTTTATGTTTGCCTCTACTGTTTACGATGTTTTGCTGGTATATGCTTTGGGCGCCGTGTCACTGCTGATCAGTGCCATAGCGCAAGTGCTCCCTCTGTTAAAATGATGTATCTATTGTATCCATGTTTGGCTTATTTGGTTTACTGTCAGTCCCTAGTCTAGTGCACCAGGAGTGCCGGGGCTTGTAAATACAAATGCCGCTCGTGGGCTTGCAGCACGTGTTGTGCCACCCACAGGAGCGGCCTTGTAAAAGAATGTCTACGGGTCGGTCATTGCGAGACCCACGTGCAGTCTTGCACTGTCACGTCGGCTGCGCAGGTATACCTACTTGCCAGCCCCTCCAACCTTCCCTTAACTTCATGTTAGTCACCCCTATAGTAGGCCCATGGGCAGGGTGCATTGTAAGTGTAAGGTAGGACAAGCCTGACCAAGTTGGCATGTCCTGATAGTGAAGTGCCGCCATCTTAGGGCTTCACTATGGCGAGGTAGCCTGCTCTCCGTTGGATAGAATGGGCCGCCGGGATTATTAATGCTATGATCCTAGCTGGCTCGGAGAGTACGGTGCAATGTCGAGTTTGGTATCCCTGAGCTCGGGGTTTAATTACGCATCCGTTGGTGTGGATGGTTTTTGGACTCTGGGTTCGAAAGTAGTACTTTTAGAAAGTGTCTACTTTCTTGTCTAACCATATCTGGTCTCTGCTGGTCTTGCGTGTGTGTGACAGGAGCTGGGTGGCTCCAAGAGGTCTGGATGAGTCAGTGTGGGATGAGTGGGACATTACGTTGAGAGTAGGGGGAGAGTAGTTGTTGATAGCCTGCCTTGCCTGATACAATGCTGGCTCCACCTCCTGCCAAGCGACTGATGGCTCTGTGCCTGCCATGGACGATCCTAGCCCCACCTCCTGCCAGGAGGGCGATAGCTCTGCTCCTGCCAGTGTCAATGCTGGCTCCACCTCCTGCGGGGCGTCTGAGGACCCAGCCCGGCTCAATGAATAGGCCAGGTGTGACTGCCTGGCTCCACCCACCACAGACCCAGGATGCTGGGAAACCCCCGGCATAGACAAAGGGATCAAAGACGAAAAGGGGTATAAGAGAAGGACCCCTGAACTAGGAAATCAGATCACTTCTGACAAGGAACCCTGTAACCAAGGACAAGAAGCCTGCTGATCTAAAGGACTGCCTACCCCTTCTGCCGGTGTGCTGTTGTTGAGGGAATCCTACAGTGCTTCTTTATTTTTGCCAAGGAACCAGGAGAGAGGAACTGTGTGTGTACTCTCACGCTTGCTAAGAAAATCTCCAAGGACTGGAAGAGTGCCAGTCTCCTGCCGAAGTCACAGGGCTAAAGGACTTCACCTGCTAAAAAGTGCTATCCGCTGGAAGTGTGAATCCAGCACCTCGGAAAGAACCAGCAATCACGACGATCGGACGCTGGGCCCGACCGACGCCAGCAGCAACGCCAGTGAGTAGGAGTACGGCTCTAACTCCAGAGGACCTCGTGTCTGCCCCGCTGCTGATCGCATCAACTGTGTGCCCTTCGACGCCGTGAGCGCTGCTCACTCTGTGCAACTGCATCATCGACAACGCCTGCTGTGGCCTGATCGACACCGAAGACGCGACGCCGGATTGCTCGACGCCGCTGATCATCGTGTGCTTCATTTTCCTAAGGTACTGTGTTGTTGGGGGTCCGTGTGACTCCAGGCCCGGCGCAGCGCTCCTCGCGGTCGACGCCGAACCTGTGGATTATCTTTGCCCCAGCATTGTGTAGCTCCCGTGTGAGTTACCCTGTTGCTAAGAACTGTGTTTCCAAGAAGAAGATTTGCTTGATATAAAAGACTCTTGTGCTAAAGAAGAAACTACCTTTGAACTTTCCTTTTTCCTTCCCGAACGTATTTATTCCGCTTGTGTACAGTTTTGCCGTTATTTGGTCTTGTGCTAAGTCTTATATAAAGATACTTATTTTTATAATACTACTGTGTCGTGTCCATTTGTAGTGTATTCACTGTATTACTGTATGTGGTCATAATTGCTTAACACACAGCCTCTGAGATAAGCCTGTTCTGCTCTGCCAAGCTACCAAGGGGGTGAGCAGGGGTTATCGAAGGGTGTGATCCCCTTGCCCTGACTAGAAAAGGAGTGTCCCTATTTGTCAGAAGTGTATACCTCTGCCAACTAGAGACAGCCGGTTCTAACATTGGTGGCAGCCGTGGGATTTGGACCTTGCATTTGTGACCCACGTACAGTGATTAGTGTGCGCTACGTAGTGAAAGCAGACCATAACGCAGTCACAATCTGATTCGGAAGGATCCTATTTTTGTTCTCCGCTTTCCTGAAACTTGATTTTCTGAACACTGCCAGTTTAACCATGAGTGACAACGGAGTCACTGCCCCTGCTATCGTTGTTGTTGAAGAGTTCGAGAGGAGTAAGCTAAAGAGATACAAGAAAGATGAGCTGAAACACTTTTGCAACCAGTTTGAAGTTCCTACCACCGGCCTCTCGAGAAAAGATGATTTTTATAAAGCATTGCAGGCCTGGTGGGAATCCAGAAATCCCTCTGATGTGGTGGTGGTACCCACAGAGGAAGGGGATGAGGAGGTGCCAGTGAATGGACCTGTGCCCTCTCCCGGAAGCAGTGTTTCCTCCAAAGGTCTTTCCCCTGAAGAAAGAGAAGAAAGGGCGAAAGAGCGAGCTTACAACATGGAGATGGCAAGGCTAAAGATAAATGGGCAGTTGGAGTTAGAAAATGCAAGAGGTAGAAGGGAAGCTGATTTAGAGATCAAAAAGTTGGAGTTTGAACGAGAGAAGTTAGCTTTGGAGCGTGAAGCCAGGTTGAGGGAACTGGATATCCAAGCTAAAAAGTTAGAATTGAATCCCTCTGGTGGCAGCATTCCATCCGAGCCTGCAGAAAGTAAGTTTTACTTCCCGAAAGATGTGATCAAAGATTACAATAAGAATGAAGATATTGGTCAATGGTTTAAAGCATATGAGTTAGCATTGTTGGCCCACCAGGTCCCTGAGAAGAATTGGGGAGCGGGGTTGTGGGGTCGCTTTGTGAATGAGGGAAGAGATACCCTGTTAGACATGCCTGTTGCGGATAGGATGTCGTATGCTCATATGAAAGATGCTTTAATGTTGCGATATGGTTTAACCCCCGAGCAGTACAGACAAGCTTTTAGAGAATGTAAGAAGTTGCCTGGTACGACGTGGGTTGAATATGTGTCTTATTTTTGCAGAGCCATGGATGGTTGGGTAAAGGGCAGCAAAGTGGAAAGTTATGAAGCTCTCTATGATTTGTTTGCGTGGGAGCACTTGTCTAATAACTGTTTTCCAGAGCTGCGCCAGCACCTGATTGATAGCAAGATATCTAACCCTAGAAAACTTGCTGAGGAGGCGGACCGCTGGGTCAGTACCAGGGTCCACAAGGGTCCAGTGGGAGACTCAGCCAAAGGTGGGCAGGGTCCCCAGCAGAAGAGTGGGGGGGACAAGGGTAAACAGAAGGAGTCTCAGAAAAGGCCCCAAAGTAATCCCCAAGGGAACCAAGGGAAAGGTTCCCAGCCTCCCCCTGAGAAGAAGCCAGGGGCCCGACGGGTAAACCTGTTCATAGGGGCCCCCTAACCTGCTACGGTTGTGGGCAGGTGGGACACCGGTTTTATGACCCCCAGTGTCCCAAGAAGGATTCGAATGCACCGCCGCGTGCACCCCCTCGTCAGTTGGCAAGTGTAGCCTTGGGAGGGGAGGAGATGGTTGTCCATGGTGGGAGGGGTCCCGCAGAAATGTCCCTGGTCTCGCTAGGAGACATGCAAATGGTCCCTCCACCCCCTCTGCCTAGTAACACTAGTAAATATAGGCAGTGGGTGACCATTAATGGCCATAGAGTGGAAGCTCTCAGAGACACCGGAGCGAGTGTGACAGCTGTCAAGTGTCACTTGGTGTCCAGAGAGCAGGTGGTTCCCCACGCATTCTACCCCGTGATAGCTGCCGATAACTCCCAGAAAGAGTGTGAGGTGGCTCAGGTTTCCTTTGAATGGGGGGGAGTTTCAGGTACTCTTCAGGTTGCTGTGAGGCCCGCCATGCCTGTCGACTGTCTCCTGGGCAATGATTTGGAAGACTCCCCTTGGGCTAAGGTGGAGCGAGCGGCGCACTTGAAAATGTTGGGTGTGCCAGAGTGGGTGTGTGCAACCACTCGATCCACGACAGCGAGTAAGGGTGTTGATGGGGTCCCGGAGCCTGAAAGTACGGCCCAGGACCCAGCTGTGAAGAGAAGAGGCAGGAGGCGCGGGAAACCGGCCCCCGTTGTTCCCGTGGTCCAGAAGGAGGTAGACCCTAAGGGGGATGCCCTGGAGCCCACAGGGGAACAAATTGCCGAACTGGGAGATCTGCCCGAGCTGACCCACTGGCAGCAGGATGGTGGTCCCTCCAGGGAGGAATTCTGTGCGGAACAGAAGGTGTGCCCTTCTCTTGTGGGCATGAGGCAGCAGGCCTCAGCCCAATCCTCAGGTGATCAGTCAGGGTCACATTTTGTGTACTGGGAGAACGACCTCCTGTATAGCGAGCCTAAGGCTGCTGAGCCTGGGTTAGCCCGTGTGCTGGTGGTACCCCAGCGCTTCAGAGCCTTCCTACTGGGTTTGGCTCATGACGTACCGTTAGCTGGACATCTGGGGCAGGACAAGACCTATGACAGGCTTGTCACCCATTTTTATTGGCCTCAGATGCGTAGGGATGTAGACATCCATTGCAAGACTTGTCGCACTTGCCAGGCAAGTGGGAAAAGCGGAAGGAAGCAGAAGGCTCCCCTCCAACCTTTTCCGGTGGTCAGCACCCCCTTTGACCGGGTGGGTATTGACATTGTTGGGCCCCTGGACCCCAAGACAGCCCTGGGCAACAGGTTCATCCTGGTCTTGGTGGACCATGCCACGAGGTACCCGGAGGCCATCCCTCTCAGGACAGTGACGGCCCCGTGGTGGGTCGGGCACTGATGGGTGTTTTCTCCCGGATGGGGTTCCCCAAAGAGGTGGTGTCCGACCGAGGCACCAACTTCATTTCGAACTATATGAAGTCTCTGTGGAAGGAGTGTGGGGTAACCTACAAGTTCACCACTCCTTACCACCCTCAAGGAAATGGGCTGGTTGAGAGATTCAACCGGACCCTGAAAGGCATGATTATGGGTCTTGAAGAACCAATGAGGCGGAAATGGGACGTCCTCTTGCCATGCCTGTTGTTTGCTTACCGTGAGGTGCCGCAGAAGGCTCTAGGGTTCAGCCCCTTTGAGCTCTTATACGGTCACCCGGTAAGAGGACCTCTGAGTCTGGTCAAGGAAGGCTGGGAGCAATCTCCCAGGAAACCTCCCCAGGATGTATACAGCTACATGCTGGCCTTTCGGAACCAGACTCGGCGCTTCAGAGAACTTGCTCAGGCAAATCTGGAGGCCAGCCAGGAGGAGATGAAGCGATGGTACGACCGGAATGCCACTCTGGTAGAGCTTCAGCCTGGTCAGGAAGTGTGGGTCATGTCCCCTGTGGAACCTTCTGACAAGGAACCCTGTAACCAAGGACAAGAAGCCTGCTGATCTAAAGGACTGCCTACCCCTTCTGCCGGTGTGCTGTTGTTGGGGGAATCCTACAGTGCTTCTTTATTTTTGCCAAGGAACCAGGAGAGAGGAACTGTGTGTGTACTCTCATGCTTGCTAGGAAAATCTCCAAGGACTGGAAGAGTGCCAGTCTCCTGCCGAAGTCACAGGGCTAAAGGACTTCACCTGCTAAAAAGTGCTATCCGCTGGAAGTGTGAATCCAGCACCTCGGAAAGAACCAGCAATCACGACGATCGGACGCTGGGCCCGACCGACGCCAGCAGCAACGCCAGTGAGTAGGAGTACGGCTCTAACTCCAGAGGACCTCGTGTCTGCCCCGCTGCTGATCGCATCAACTGTGTGCCCTTCGACGCCGTGAGCGCTGCTCACTCTGTGCAACTGCATCATCGACAACGCCTGCTGTGGCCTGATCGACACCGAAGACGCGACGCCGGATTGCTCGACGCCGCTGATCATCGTGTGCTTCATTTTCCTAAGGTACTGTGTTGTTGGGGGTCCGTGTGACTCCAGGCCCGGCGCAGCGCTCCTCGCGGTCGACGCCGAACCTGTGGATTATCTTTGCCCCAGCGTTGTGTAGCTCCCGTGTGAGTTACCCTGTTGCTAAGAACTGTGTTTCCAAGAAGAAGATTTGCTTGATATAAAAGACTCTTGTGCTAAAGAAGAAACTACCTTTGAACTTTCCTTTTTCCTTCCCGAACGTATTTATTCCGCTTGTGTACAGTTTTGCCGTTATTTGGTCTTGTGCTAAGTCTTATATAAAGATACTTATTTTTATAATACTACTGTGTCGTGTCCATTTGTAGTGTATTCACTGTATTACTGTATGTGGTCATAATTGCTTAACACACAGCCTCTGAGATAAGCCTGTTCTGCTCTGCCAAGCTACCAAGGGGGTGAGCAGGGGTTATCGAAGGGTGTGATCCCCTTGCCCTGACTAGAAAAGGAGTGTCCCTATTTGTCAGAAGTGTATACCTCTGCCAACTAGAGACAGCCGGTTCTAACACCACCCATCATTGTTTTTTCCAGCAACAGCATCCGCACTAAACTTTGATCCCCGACAACACGCACAGCGCATATTGCTTGAAACCAAAGCAGTCACTGAAAGAGGTGGTATGCACACCATTATTTGTCAAAATAGTCAATTGAAGTCCATAAATGTTCACACAAACTATACCGATTGCGTGCGAACTGGGCTGTGCTTTGCCCTCATGCACCTTAGACAAGTTTGAACAAGTGTGGAGCGTGAAATTCACTCTCCACACCCAGACGCACTGCATTTTGAGGATACTAGATCCAACTAGTTATTATCCATTTGTCCTTATTTGTATTTATCCAATTTTTTCTCCAAAAGGATTGACATATTTTTCTTCTTTTCTTTTGCTTTATCCACATATTCAACATATTGCGTTTTAGGAAACTTTACCTATTGACTCGTGCCCATCCAGGCCTCTTCATGAATACGGACCCAACGCAAAAAGTAGTTCTGAGCAGCATTTCTTTATTCGTAACCCAATGCATTTTGGGCAATTTCTTGCCCTTCGTCATGGTTAACTGAAAGTCAACAATTACAGAAATTCCATTAATAATCACATAAATCTTAAATTTTCTTTGCACATATTGTATATACTACACATTTCTACAGATCTCATTACGTTTTAAGATTTATGTGAATTTTGTATTTCCTTTTCTTTATTTTCAGTCACAGACCTCTTGTATCAGAAGCGGAGTGCGGTGGTGGCAGCAACCACGTGTTTCCGTGTTCTTGAGGTCTTTTTGAACTTTCTGATAGAGTGGATTGCTGTGGGATATTCCAAGTGTTCTCATATCTGTGGATCATTCATTACTGCAAATCTTTAAGCTGCTTTCTTTTCTTGGTATTGTGTCTCTGGGTAAGAAAAGAACCTGAACAATACTGGAATAATATTTCATAAGGGATCTTATGGAAAAGATTCACATTATCTGACATTTGGAAGCAGGATACTCTTTTCTTGATAAACCTCTGCTTGACTATGGTATGTGTGTTGTGGAAAACTGCTTTTGGATATACCTGTATGATAAAATGTAGTGGTGAAGATACTTATGAGATATTCTCTGATTACAGGTTTTATTACAAGGCAAGAGACAGATTTGAGGATTACTACAGAGTGTAAGGTTGTGATCAGTTCGCAAACAGGTATATAGAGATCTAACGAGACAACATGAGAGTGGTATTATTTCACATGCACTGTTTACATATTTGTCTTTTGTTGTTTTAGGTTCCTTTCCCTGCTGTCCCTTCCCTTTCCTTTCCCTCGCCTGACAGTTTGAACACCTTGTGTATTATATTCAGGGTGTTGGTGACATCAGGAGGTGGACCCTTACTTGCGGCAAGTGGATCCTGCGGAGCAAATCCTGACAGGAAGACCAAGAAAAAAAGGCTTCCAGCTATCACCACACCAAGCAAGCCATGTAATGCATTTACCTCTTGGCAAAAAATGCCCCAACTCTTTAAAACCATACGCGTTTGAGAATCTTATCTGACTATGTGGTATTGTCAGGCCAACATACTTACACTCATTTAACATAAGATAATGGTACCCTAATGGAATATGTTGAGATAAATAAAGTGATTGGAGTTGAGCAACCATCTGCAAAATATTGTATCCAGTTTTCTTTGGGAGCTTTGCTGTCTTAATAAAAGCCAGCAGTTGAGTTTCGGCTTCCAGGATCATTTTGTTTGTAAAAAAAAACCCAGTACTCTCACCATATAATGCTCTTGCTAAAGCATCATTATATGTGTTAGACCTGGCATATTTGGCGTGGTTTCCACAGACTTTTTGCCTCTACCACCTGTATTTTTGACGCTGTGCTGGATTTCGTTTTTTCTGGTTTAGATGCTTTGGGCACTTTGACACTGCTGATCAGTGTCAAAGTGCAAGTGCTCCCTGGGTAAATTGTTATTGTGATTGGTTATCCATGATTGGCATATTTGTTTGTCCAGTAAGTCCCTAGTAAAGTACACTGAGTGTGCCAGGGTTGGTGATTCAAATGCTACCAGTGGGCCTGCTGCACTGATTGTGCCACCCACATGGGTAGCCCTAAAATGGTGTCTCAGGCCTGCCACTGCAGTGCCTGTGTGCAGTTGCTAATTGCCATGCTGACCTGACCAGTGTCCCCACTGGCCGGGCCTAACCCTACCCTTTCTGTACACATTGCACACCCCTATGGTACCCCCCTGGGCAGGGTGCAGTGTATGTGAAAGGTAGAGCATGTAGTAATGTAAGTGACATGCTCTGACAGTGAAATACTGCCAATTTAGTTTTTTACTATTGAAAGGCTATCTTGCCCATAGGCTAGAATGGGGAATGCTGTGTATAATGTTTACCTGCATATCTTCCCATAGGAGCAAGATTAAAAATTAAATTCTAGTATCCCTGAACTCAGAATTTAATAACCCATCTTTTAGGAAGGATGTTTTTTAATACTGTGTTTGAAAACAGAACTTTTAGAAAGTGGCTTTTTTTTTGTTTGACCTTCCAGTGTGCCTTGGCCAGTTTGTGAATTGACTGTCTGGTTTGTGAGCGACAGGGGCTGGGGTGGCTCCAGGAGGCTGAGTGAGTCAGCCCTGGGCTGAATAGCTTCTTCTGCATCTTGAGTGGTGGTAGGGGAAAGCATCTGGGCCTGAATAGGGCTGTGCCTGCCTTCTACAATGCTGGCTCCACCTCCTGCTGGGCGGCTGATGACCCTGCCCCTCTCTCTCAAAGGAAAGAAGGAGTCACGTAAACAGAGTGTTCCAGGACTGACCAGAACCGTTTTGGACTAGGCCAAGACTTCTCTGCCTTCAGAGAACAAAAAGCATATTAGTATAAAAATGGATACCCAGACCCCAAGACATCAGATCATCCTGGAATCAAGAAGGAACCTCTGCCAAGGAGAAAAGCTGGAAGACTGAAGAGGAAGGACTGTCCTGCTGTGTGTTTGTGGGCTGACCTGAAGTTGCTATTCTGCCAAGGAGAGGGGAAGGACTTTGCTGTTGAGGTGTCCCCTTGCTTGAAGAGATCTCCAAGGGCCTGAGAAGAGCTGGCCTCCTGTTAAGAAGTTTCAGGAACAAAAGGACTTCACCCCCAGCTTCCCCCCTGAACTCTGCTGTTTGAGTTATGACCTACCTAGAGTGCTTGATCCATTTGTGGGGCCTCTGGAGGTTGTTGCCTGCAATTTGGGGAGATGGACAAGAAGAAAAGAAGAAGATCTACAATTTGCATGCATCACTCGCTTGCGGAGGGCATCGTAGACAGTGCGAGAGAATTTCAGTCGCCGCGAAGATCATCGCAGCGCCTATTGCCACTCCAAGAATTGATGCATTATTCGCTTGCGGAGCACCTTGCCTCGGTGCGGGAAGATTCCTGTTGCTGCAAATGTTGTCGCAGAGCCTGTCGTCGCTGTGAGAACCGTTGCACCGCTTGCTTGCGGACCGCATCACGTTGCTGCAAACATCATCGCAGAGTCCAATCTCCATCACATCGAGGGGCTGCGGCAGAAGAGGATAAATGCTGCGCCGCGCATCGCCGCTGCACCGAAGATCGTAACGTCCCGAAGATCGTCGCATCGTGTCTGTGCAAGACGCTTCTATCGGAGAATCTGCACCCCAGAATCCATACAGTGACGCATCCATTGTTTTTCAACACTGCAGTTGCCGCTAGGAACTTTTGTCACATCTACAGGTACTTTGGACTAAAACTGACGCAACTGTGGATTATTTTGACGCAAACCCTAGAACTCTTTTAAAATCATATTCTTGAACTGTGTATGTTGGATTTTTGTCGTTTTGGTCTTGTATAGTGTAGATAAAGATACTTTATTTTTCTAAACTGGTGTGGAGTCCATTTGTGGTGTTTTCACGGTGTTACTGTGAGTGTTGTTACAAATACTTTAGACATTGCCTTTGATAAGCCTGTCTGCTTGTGCCAAGCTACCAAGAGGGTGAGCTGGGGTTATCCAAAGAGTGTATCCCCCTTTCCCTGACTAGTAAGCAAGGGTCCCTATTTGGACATTGGTACCTACCTCTGCCAATTAGAGACCCCCAGTTCTAACAATATGTCTGTACATGGGGTAGCACCATCCCTCCCTGGCTAGCGACTGATGGAACTATGGGGAGTTTTATTCTAGGAGCCTTCTTGCTCCAGACAAAATGCATAAAAAGTGCTTCCGGGCCCGTAAAATAGGTCTCATTTACTTTTATAGGGACCTTCGAAAAAAGAAATGGTGAACTAGACATTTTTTAAAAAGCTACCCTGCCGACTAATGTAAGGGGAAGGAGTGCCCATCTATCCAGCATTGCAACATAGTTCAATTGATAAAGCTGGGAGTAGTTATTCATTGCAAAGATCCCCAAATAAAATATTGGGTTTTAAGAGCAGGCTTGCTGCTGGAAAGAAGCATGGAGATTGCTAACTGAAGTATTGAAAGGAGCAGCTCAGTTTTATTTTGAATAATGCTATAGGCTCTATTCCTTTTAAACTGCTCAAACTAATTCAGCACTCTCTGACAATCAGGTCAGAGGCGAGGTCCTGTGATTCCAGTCCGTGTTTTCGCGCTGCCCGATAGAGCCGCAGGGAGCTGGGAAGACGCCGAGCAAGGACGCCGAGACTGTTGCTCTCTCCTCTCAGCTCTTGCCCCCCCCGCCCGCGTCCCCTTGCTCACATCCTTGGGGTGTGAAGTTGTACCCGGTGCCGAGCACCGCGAATGAAGCTGAAAGTGAGTGAAGCGTGTCGAGGCAAACACAGTGTTTCAGCAATGGAAGGTGCGGAGCGGAGTTGAGTGGTCAGAAGCGTCAGAGCCTGGTTGTCGTGACTGACTTAGCAAATAACCTGGACCGAGGAGCAGATGGTACTTCCCCACTGGATTGCCTCTGAATCCACGAGGAGACGGGTGTCTCTCTTTGAGCCTTCGCCCAGTGAAGCCGACTTTGCCTCTGCGCGTCACTGCCCCAAGCGAGACGAACGCGTGAGAAAACGGCGTCCTCCTTTCAGCCTGCCTCGGAGAGCGGGTAGGGATTTCCTGCATTGCCGAAGGAAGCTCCTTTGAGATGCAGGTATTTGTTGGTTCCCCTGGCGAGTGGAAGACTGCGCTTGAAGGCGCTCTCCTCCCGGGGGCCCGTCTGTGTACATTGTTCATCTTTTGTGGTACTTGCCGAAGGAAGCTCCTTTGAGACGCAGGTATTTGTTGGTTACCCCGGCGAGTGGAAGACTGCGCTTGGAGGTGCTCTCCTCCCAGGGGCCCGTCTGTGTACATTGATCATCTTCTATGGTGCTTGTAAACCCTCATATCGGACCCTGGGGGTAAAACATTGCCAGGTGTTCTTTGCTTTTTGCTCGATACGTGACTGTGACTGTAGCGTGTTCAGTATAGCTTCAAAGAACGCAGGATATGGCGTCTTTCTTTCAGTGATCATAACCTTTGTAATGCCAATGGTGGCTGGCAGGTGTGAGCGCTGTATTAAGCGCTGTGATAAGGAGAGGACCCCTTGGTTTTTTGGCTTTTAAATACAAAAACAAACAAAAAAAACAACTTTGTGTCACCATATCTGCATTTTGTCGTTAAATGCCTGATCTAAAGCGCGGTTGGTAGGCGTGAGCGCTGTGTTGTGCTTTGAGCGCTGTGATAACAACGCCGCCACCGATACTGTTTACGGGCCCCACATTCACTTAGAACAGTCTTTGTACAGCCCGAACCATAGGGGGAATTGGCGCTTGCAAGGCCCTTGAGAATTACATATAGTAAGAGACTATAGGAGAAATGATGAGGACCAGAAACTCTTCCTTATTACAGGCCCAGACACAGGCTAAGCCTCGTCCTCACAGATCGGCCCGAAGACGGAAGGCAAAACTCTTCTACCCCCCCGGAGTAGGGGAGCTTCATCCAGGGGCAGTGCTTCTGGAGGGGAGCCTCGCGGATTCCCCTGGAGCTACCGGTGCCACATCAACTCTCCCAGGCTCATTTGTGGTCCCCCCAGCACAGCCATGGTCACCGAATACCGTACTTTCGCAAACAGGGGAAGAGGGGAAGTGTCTCTCCATTGGTAACTTGAACCTCCGCCCTGGTGCCTTTACAGCCGCCGCTAGGCCCTCAGGGAACAAAGACATAAGATCCTATCTGCTACCCTTGGTTACAGGCTCAGCAGCACCTCCCAGGCCTCTGAGCTGCTTACCAACTATTAAAGCTTCTGAACAGGGCCCGAGTACGACCATGGAGCAGGGCCCAGGGCCTCCCTTATCACCGTTAATAATTACTCTTCAGGGGGAAGATCTTCATAATCTGGCATCGGCTGACAGGGCAGAGTTGAGGCCCGAGCATGACAGTCCAACATCTCTGCCCCAACAAGCATTAATATGCTCTCAACTTATTTCGGTGCCATACGAGTCCCCGAAGCTTGGTGTTGGCAATGGCCCCAGCTGCAGTGTACCAGCATTAGCAAACAGAGAGCACATACCAGAAGAACCTGGGAGCGGTAAGGCTCTTGACGTAGGAGGAGTGATCACTGCATCACCGGCTGGGCAGTTTCAATCTCCGATCTTGTTGACCTGGAGCCCGCCGAATCAAGACGACATGTCCCAGCATTTTCCCCCGACATGTGGAAGGGAGGTCACCCCCCCAGCGTTTGTAGACCATCTCACACTGATAAATGAGACCCTAATATCTATGACTGGAGCAGCAATTATGCATGCCGATAAGATTGATGCCCAGATCAACATCCTACAAACAGTGAACAGTGGCAAATTTAATCTCAGGGGTCGATGCTAAATTGGATCACTTGAACTCCCTGATTCGCAGAGCCCAGGAGAGTACATATCTTAACTTCGAGCCTTACAGTTGCGGTCCAGTTCTAAAAAACCTGGAAAAACATCCGCACATTATGACTACTCTAATCGAAGATCTTAAAATAGAAGCGAGCAGGAATAAGGACTCAAACATCAAGGCACTAGCGCCTGATCCTTCCATAAAAGAAAGCATAAAAAACTCTTTATTAAACGGCACAGCAACACATAATGAAAATCAATCTGCTAGGGTCGAGTCCATACCAACGAACAACGTAAATATCAGAGATGCCGTTCCTACTACATCTCAAAATTCCGAATGGCAGCAGACTTCCACATCCTCTGGTTCAGATCCTCTCAAGAAATTATCAAGGAAAAATAAGAAAAAATTTAAAAAACTGAACAAGTCGATTAAAAATAAATCCATCCGGGAATGGTTGCAGCCCGGGTGCAAATTGCATGGTCAAACAGAGCCACCGGAAACGACAGAGCTTGAAGCATTCCCCATAATAACAGATCGCACGCTCCCGAAGCATGATGTCCTCCATTTATCTAACCAAATAATAAACCAAGGGCTGGCTGTCCCCCTTGTGGCGCCCCGACCAGCCACATTAGTATTAACCACAAACCCTGCAAACGACCCACAAAATACAAACGCCGTGGAAGCGATCCAACCCCGCAGCACCGAACACGAAGCGCGATCAAATAATTCTTTAGCCGCCGTTTCATCAACGTCTACGCAGGTTACGCCTCAAGTGTCACGGGCAGTCCTAGATACAAAGGGCATTAAAAACACTTGGACTAACAATGGGCTTACCAGCGTTCCACTCACGACGACCCCTGATTGAGCTACCGGGGCAATAAGGCATACAGATGCCTCCCTAGCTGGCCTCTCACAGGCAACAGAAGCTGGCGCTCAGGCCGTGGACTCCGTTGCTGATTTAAATAACCCCCAATCGCATGACCAGGAAATAAGGTTATACCCAGAATATGTCTTGCAGAGGAGGTGGGACATTCTTAATCGTAGCAATCTCCTGTTCCTTTGTGCGAACATTCCAGGGTTGGAGGAAATAAAAACTTCAGACATTGAAACCCTTTCCTTCCTACCGCCAGATGAGGATGAGTTAAATGAAACCACGGAGGTAACTTTCACGAGCTCGGCCATGCCAGAGGCCTTAAAAATGCTTAGATCAATGAGAGAGAGAGGACTAGATAGGCTAGACCGTATCCCCTGTATTATGTATATATATATCAATAAGGACTAGCTAGTTAAAGAGGATTTAGGAGACTCAGGTAGGTACGTCAATAAATAAGGAAAAACACTGTTTTCCTTATAAAGCCCTCACCCACCGACCTAGTCGGTGGCATGCTTCATCATCGGGCCCACCACAGTGGCACCGAATGTGCCCCGGGTGTGCTTCAACGCCAAGTGATTGCGGAGCTGGTATGTTGCTGAGTGTGCAGTGAAAAGGGTGAGAAAGGTGAAGTTTTAAAAGCTATACAGTAGGTCCCAGCACCCGAGGGTTACTTATCTTCAATGAACTGGGCCTCTGTTAGCGGATAAAAAAGGCAAGAAGACGTAATTTGGAGTACTAGTTATGACCTCCAACGTCTAGTGTGGTCTACATGTTTCAGCCAGTGCCTTGTAGATTTTAACCGCATCGCTGCTGCGGTGATTTTTGCGCTGTTCGGCATTTTTTAAATTACCGCGATACATGACGAGCTCAGCTCGTCATCCGCACACGTCACCCGTGGCTGATGACGAGCGGAGCTCGTCATCAGCATCGAAGGGGTTAAGCTGGCTTTCCTCAGGACCAAGGCGCTATAACTGTTAGAGGAGGGTTCCCTCAAGCTGGCGTTGAAGCACACCCGGGGCACATTCGGTGCCACTGTGGTGGGCCCGATGATGAAGCATGCCACCGACTAGGTCGGTGGGTGAGGGCTTTATAAGGAAAACAGTGTTTTTCCTTATTTATTGACGTACCTACCTGAGTCTCCTAAATCCTCTTTAACTAGCTAGTCCTTATTGATATATATACAGAGGCCTTAAAAAGCCAGCACAAGCTACTGGAAAGCTGGGGTATAAGGATAAAACCCAAGAAAACACAAAAATATCCTCTGTTCTTAAAAACTCACTCTGTATATATTTCGATGGGAAATAAGGCCCAACCAGCTGAAGAGCCCCCACGCCTGTATGCGCTCTACAAGGACGCCCCAGAACTGGCAACTACACTACAGGGGCACAAAGGTGGCACAATCTCTGGTCACCCTATCAGAACACCAATCAAGATAACTAGGGATTTAATCCAGGGGACACGTAAATGCGCAACACTGGGTCCCGCGAATAAAGACTGGTCCTGGCTCTCGCTTGCGTTAAACTCCAGGACCTAACGGTTTGCGCCTTAACGCCTGGGGCCACTTTCCACAACGCATGAAAAACACAAACTTAAAACCCGCTGAGAAGGCATGGTCCCCGGTGAGACTGAAAGTCATGTCTTGGAATGTTGCTGACCTTAGGCGGTTGCTTCTCAACCAAAACGCGCTGTCATTTATGGAGGAAGCAGATATAATCTGTATACAAGAGTCTTGGCAAACCCATCCGCTCTCCTTGAGAGGTTACGCTGAGTACGGAAAACCAGCAAAAAAGACTAACATCTTTGGTAGACCCTCAAGAGGGATATGCGTCTATATTAAACACGCACTAAATGTGGAATTTGCAGAAATCCCTAATCTTCCGGATTTCCTCCAGGCAGGCATTTTGAAAGGCTGTCGCTTGGCAAACAGTAACCTTTCAATATTGTTAATTAATCTTTACCACAATCCGCATGGGCCATCATCAAACCCGGGCCTGTTGGTACATCACATAGAGTGTTTACTGTTCCAATTCACGGCACTTGAATGTATAATTCTTGGCGATTTTAACACCCATAATATAGGGGTTCTGACCAAACGCAGCCATCAGGCAGGGGCTACTGACGCCCTAAATGATCTATTAAAATCCTACAACCTGGCGACGGCCCACTCAGTCCTCTTAAAGAACAGCCCAGGGCAGATGGTCGGCCCCACATTTAACAACCAAACCACGGTCGATTACATAATATTAAGTGGCAAACTCCAATCACTGATGTTAAGCTTTTCAGTTCAGCCGCGTAGTGATAGCGATCATGCTGCCTTAACTGTCACCTTGAATCTCACCGCGGACCAACGCCACAAGCTTGTATACATCGGAGCGGCTGATGGTGAAGAACTGATTAAGCTGAATCAAATGGGAACAAACCACCATAACCAGATTTAGTAGTTGGGCAAATCAATGGTCAGGCTGGCCATCGAGTGCACAGAACAATGGCGCAATAGAAAGCTGGAATGCCATATCAGATACCCTGGCGATGCTTCTTCGTGGGAATCAGAATAGTGTGTCGCACTGGTATCCTCCCCCTAAATATGGTTATAACATAGAAATTTAAAAAAGTGCCAAAGCATTAAAGAAGGAACGTAAACGGTTCCACAAAAACAGGACTGAACAAAATAAGAAGGAATTACAAGAAGCCACAAAAAGTCACGCAAAAAAGGTGTGGGCCGCAAGGCGAGCCCACTGCAATTCACAATGGCTAATTATATTTGAGTTGCTGAGGCCGGGTAAATCACAGGAGTTTTGGAACTACATATGCAACATGGGACGAGGCCCGAATCATAGAGAAAATGCCCTCGAAGCCTCCATCTGGGTTGCCCATGTTAAGGCATTATATACCAATGATGGTTCAGGACACATGCAAAATGTAACATCTATTCCAGAAGACTACCTTGATTCTACCATCGAGACGACGGTCCCACCGGAAAAATCGTTGGTCTCTAAAATCTTAAAAAATATTAGACAAAAATCCGCTCCAGGTCCCAATGGGCTTCCCGGGCATTTATTCAAGGCGAATATCGACGTTTGGACCAAAAACCTGACCCATCTGTACTCCGAATGTTGGCTCCGGGGGGAAGTTCCAGATTCGTGGAGAGGCTCGCTTTTACAGCCTATCCACAAAAAAGGCCCAAAATCGGAACCTGCCAATTACCGCATGATTGCATTGTTGGATATTGAGGGTAAAGCTTACGCTAGCGCCATCTTGAGGGATCTCGCAGACTGGTCCAGTGCAGCTGGCATCCTTCCATTCTGCCAAACCGGATTTAGACCTGGGTCAGCCACAGTAGATAACATCATCGCTATCTCCTATCTGGCGCATCGCGCTCGGACAGGCAAAAGCCTTCCACTCTTCGCCTGCTTTATCGACTACTCGGCGGCATTTGATGGGGTCGACCGCGCAATCCTGTGGCATAAGCTGGTCCAATGGAACATCAATCCGGGACTGCTAAGAGCGATACAGTCCCTGTATCAAAAAACTTGGGTGCGTATCAAACTCTCAAGGGACCATGCTTCTGCTAAGATCTACACTGACAGAGGCCTAAAGCAAGGGTGCGTGCTAGCCCCATTGCTATTCAACATATACACGGCGGACATGGAGAGGGCCTTGGCTGGTGCAGCCCTGGCCACTCCAAAGATCGGCAGACAAAAAATATACTTCATGCAATATGCTGATGACCTGGTCCTTTTGGATCATACGAGAATGGGGCTGCAAAAGGCGTTGACGGCACTGGCCACATACAACGACAAAAATAGGCTTGTAGCCAATCGATCTAAATCAAAGGTAATTATATTTGGGCATCATTCAAGGAAAAAATCTTTGAAATGGAGGCTAGGGGACCTTTTGCTGGAAAGCACACAGCTCTACAATTACCTGGGCATTTGTTTTCAGGAGTCGGGGCTCCCAAGTGCCCATCTCAAGTCTATCAAGACCAAAGGTAAATCCATCACCTATGCCATCTGTAAGCTGCAAGCCTCCCTTCACAGCCCGTCTACTACAGCCATCAACAGAGTGCTTAATGCCAAGCTCATGCCGGCACTCAACTACGCCCTTCAGGCATTACCGGGTAAATTGAGCCATGAACTGGAAAAAATTCATTGCAGGGCATACAAGAAACTTTTCCACCTCCCAAGATGCACCAGAAACACCCTTGTTCGCTTGGAGTTCTCCCTCAACCAGCAAAATCTGGAAGAGCTGGCCGCCTTAAGCAAATACTACTTTTTAATGACGGCAGCACAGGAGAACACTCTGAAGGCAGTCCTGAAATGTATTTTCAGAGAGCCAGGGAATCCTTGGTCGGCCTCCCTTGATGTGGCTAAGGCCCATCTTAATCTTGCCATGGACTCCTGGAATCCGGAATATGTTACATACTCAACAATCAAAAACGCGATTAAAAAACAAGTGCGCGCGCGGTCACGGGAACTGGATCTGGAGTCCCTGTGGAGAAGAAAAGACCTGCATGAGAGCCTGTGTTTCCCGCACATCCTGAACTCCCCCAAACAGCATCTCACGCAGGCAGTGGGATGTGCAGCCCTTCACAAGATCCTGGCCTACAGACTACACCCATTGCCCCTAAAAGAACTTTATCCATGTGGCAAGGCGAGCCCAGATGCACAGGTATGCAGGCTCTGCAGCTATAAACGGGAGTCATTGGCACATCTTCTCTTCTGTTGCCCCGCCTTGCGGTTGCCCCGCAGCCTTTATCTTAGGCCATTACTCAGACATTCTGGGTCAAGCTCTGCAAAGGATGGGATTTTTCATCTTTACACCCTGTCCAGAATAATGCATATGGCTGCCTTTGGGAAGTTTATCTTTAAAGCACGGGCATTGCAACTGACTGCTACTGACCTGACCACAGAGCCCTCAGCTGGCCCATGAACCTTTTTTCCGGCTTCTTTGCATTTTTGGATTAACTATACAACTTGACTTTTGAAATGTCCTTGATTTTAATTTCTTTTTGTAACATGATGACTTTTGTATTGCTGGTTTTATGTAATGGTTTTTAGTAACCAACAATAAATATTCATTCATTCATTCATTCATTCATTCACTCTCTGACAATCACCTTCACATGCTTCAGGTATAAGATAATATTGTCGGCAAACATTTTTAATTTAGCCATCTATAATACGGGGTCCTCAATCTCCTCTTTATCCTGAACATTCTGGTGCTGCACCTCCTGGGTGTGAATATGGCTGAGTATTAGCCACAAGGATTGGATCCAAACTGCGAGATAAATAATCTCGGCCTGAGACAAATTCAGCCTCAGCCTTGATATCGGGGGATGCATTTCTACTAAAGCTCAAATGACTGTGGACTAATGGGGTTTCTAACAGTCTGGATGGCACTACTATCCCCTTTTCAAACAATGGGTAGACTTTAGTTTTGAAATGCTTCACGTTAGCCTCTGCCCAACAATCCTAGCGATCTCATTATTTACCTTCGCTCTTATTATTCTCATTATTAGGAACATGAGCTTCAGACCTTATAAGGGAATTCATTTAATCAACTCAGATGTCTTCCATCTGCTCTGAAATCTCACTTGCTGGCCCCGTCTCGCTTTCCTTAGGCATGGTGGTCAGATCTTCCTCTGAACTTAATGAGCTCGCTACCATCCCAGTCTACGTTCTTATCTGCAAACTACATTTTTCCCTTGCAGCTGCAGATTTTGCTTGTGCAGTGCGTTTCTTTGGCTCTAAGGACCAGGTTTGGAGCAAAGTCCAAATTTCCTGCAAGGTTCCCTGATTTAAGGTGCATTCTCATATGTACAGCACCCTGCATACAGTCATAGAAGCAAAATCCTGATCAGTGGTCGAACAAAGAGACCCCCACATACAGCACAGTGACTACTTGAGATACCTTAGGGCTCATCTAGGGGAAAACCTGACCAGAGGCGCAACTAGAGTCAAATTTCGGGGGGGGGGGGGGCTAAGAAAAAATGTCGGGGGGGGGGCTGAACCTTTAATCAGTAGGCAAAGTGGAGCTGCAGGGGCTCTTAGAAGGGGTGAAACAACTGCAAGGCCTAATTAACATTCAAATGGTCTTTTAAAGACCTGTGAAACGTTCTGGTGCGGATCTGTCTCATCCCGGGCTGCCACAAACGATGGGGGGGGGCTTAAGCCCGGTGAGTCCAATGGGTGTTGCGCGCCTGCCAGCGACCCTCATCCGGGTAAAATGTTAGGGCCCCATACAGAGAACACATAGAGCACTTACCCTCAATGAGAACCCTGGCAGTTCCTCCCAGCTGGCTACTTTTCAGAGTGTAAGTTCCTTGTAGGTAGTAACAGTTGAATGCCAAAGATTATTTTGGCTCCAAAATTGCTGTCCTCATGCACCTAAAACAGCAATTAGTCGCTACTCGCTGTACTTCCAACCTTCTTTTCCTACTTCGTCTGCCTATCCCTCGGTGGCTACCACTGTAATTGCCGCACCAACAGTGCAAATCCCCAAGAATCTCTCTGTATTGCTAGGCCCAAAAAAGTCTTTGGATGCACAAATCTTTTGTCGAAGGTATATTGTGGAATGCTGTAGTTTTGTTCAGATTTGTCTTTAGCATTTAAATTAGTGAACTAACCTTTGCTCTTGATTTTATAACCTCAGTGTTCTCCAGGGGATGGTGTTATTGTGTTGCTAATTACGACAATCCTGAAGCTCAGAAGAAGGACTCCGACAAGAGAAATCACTGTATTGATTGCAGGTAAGATGGGAATCAAGAAAATGTTTTTCTTAGGCCTCTAAGAGAGTTTAGGGGAGTTGAGGGAAGAGTGTCCTGCTCTCTCCACCAGTCCCCCTGCCGCTACCGCTGCAATTAACTCACCAGCAGCCGCGTTCTTGGCATAGCCAGCATTCTCAGGACTCCCGGAGTGGCGCTCCTCACTGCTTCGGTATTCAGTGACCTGGATGCAGAAGCTACATGCAGTGGAGGGGAGGGGCCAACCAGTAATCAGCAGCAGATTATGTAGGGCCCGCCGGCTGCAGGCACTGCAACTATGTCAGAAACCCTACACTATAAATGTGCCTGTTCCTGATAGCTGAAAGATGATGATCAGCAAACTTGTTGTTGATGCCGTTTTCAGGAATAAACGTAAACTTTCTTGAACAGCAATTATTTCCCATTGTCTCAAAACAAATTCCAAACTTTTGTGATATTTTGGGTATTTTCTCAGTCTCCCCCAGCACAATCCACAAACGTTGGATACATTTAGAATCACCAACATGTGGGAAAGTGAGGATGCAAATTTGACCTGGGTACCTTTTGTGGGACAAGAGTTACGAATACTTAATCACAAAGTGCCTCATAAAACAAAAAAGTTTGAGCTATTGGTATTGTAAATGACAATTTTTGTATGTACGTGTTGGTTTTGAAAATAGCTAAATTAACCCCTTGCCTGCTGATGACGGAACCGCTCCGTCATCCGCTGCGGTGGTGCTGTGCTGATGACGGAGCGGTTCCGTCATGGCCCGCTCGGCGCTCCTGCGCGGCGCGAATTCCGTGCCTGCGCTGAGCGTTCCATTGAGCGGGGCGGGCCATGACGGAACCGCTCCGTCATAAGCACAGCGCCATCGACGCTGGTGACGGAGCGGTTCCGTCACCAGCATGCGGCCGCCGCACGGCCGCCCGCCCCCTTAGCACTGCGGCGGAATAGCCGCCGCAGTGAAGGTGTTAATAGCTTTGTCATTTACAATGCCAATAGCTATAACTTTTGCACATGTCACACCTATAGCATTTGTAATGCAATATGTGTTGTATTTACGTGACTTAGATGTATTGCTATTCCAAATAACAATGGCTTTTAATTTGCTTTAATAATGAATACTTAAATAAAAGTTATTGTAATTTATAATGGCAATAGCTTAAACTTTTGTAAATAACTTTTGTGAAGATTATGTTCAGTGTATTTTATTGTGACGAAAATCCAAGAACAGAAGTGAAATATTAATATCTTTTTGTAACATTTGTAATAAAGCTTGAAACATTGAGAGAACATATTTGAACCAGTTGTTGAATGGTTGCACAGATTGACGCTGTGGTGGCGCTGAGTGATGCTGTTGTGGCGCTGAGTGATGTTGTGTTGGCGCCGAGTGATGCTGTGGTGTTCAGTGATGCTGTGGTAGCGCATAGTGATGTTGTGGTGCCCCTGAGTGATGCTGTGGTGGTGCTGAGTGATGCTGCGGTGATGCAATAGAGTGAGGGTGATAGATAGATAGAGGGAGGGCTATGAGATAGATAGATAGAGGGAGGGCGATAGATAGATAGATTGAGGGCGATCGATAGATAGATTGAGGGCGATCGATAGATAGATTGAGGGCGATCGATAGATAGAGTGAGGGCGATCGATAGATAGAGTGAGGGCGATAGATAGAGTGAGGGCGATAGATAGAGTGAGGGCAATAGATAGAGTGAGGGCGATAGATAGAGTGAGGGCGATAGAGAGAGTGAGGGCGATAGAGAGAGTGAGGGTGATAGAGAGAGTGAGGGCGATAGAGAGAGTGAGGGCGATAGATAGAGTGACAGATAGAGTGAGGGCGATAGATAGATAGACAGATAGATAGATGGTTGTGTGTGGTTGTGTGTGTTGTGGTGTGTGTGTGTGTTGTGTGTGTTATTCTGCTATGCTATTTTTTGTTATGTTATGTTTTGTTATGCTATGTTTTGTTATGTTATGTTTTGTTGTGTTTGGTATGCTATGCTATGTTTTGCTATGCTATGATATGTTTTGTTTTGCTATGCTATGTGTTGTTTTGCTATGCTGTGGTTTGTTAAGCTATGCTATGTTATGCTATGTTTTGTTTTGCTATGCTATGTTTTGTTATGTTATGCTTTGTTTTGTTATGTTATGCTATGTTTTGTTGTGTTTTGTTATGCTACGCTATGTTATGCTAGGTTTTGTTTTGTTATGCTATGTTATGCTATGTTTTGTTTTGCTATGCTTTGTTGTGTTTTGTTATGCTATGTTTTGTTGTGTTTTGTTATGCTATACTATGTTTTGTTTTGCTATGCTATGTTTTGCTATCCTGGTGTGTGGTTGTGTGTGTGTGGTTGTGTGTGTGTGGTTGTGTGTGTGGGGTGGGGTTGTGTGTGTGTGTGTGTGTGTGTGTGTGTGGGGGGTGTGTGGGTGGGTTTGGGTGTCTGTGGGTGGGTGTGTGTGCTGATGTTTGTGTGGGTGTGCGTGTGTGGTGGTGTGCGTGTGTGGTTGTGTGTGTGTGGTTGTGTGTGTGGGGTTGTGTGTATGTGCGGTTGTGGGTGCAGTTGTGGGTGTCTGTGGATGTGTGGTTGGGTGTGGTTGTGTGTGTGGTTGTGGTTGTGTGTGTGTGTGTGGTTTTGTGTGTGTGTATGGTTTGTGTGTGTGGTTTGTGTGTGTGGTTGGGAGTGGGTGTGGTTGTGCGTGTGTGTTTGGTTGTGTGTGTGAGAAAGAGAATGTGCATGTGTGCGTGCTTGTGTGTGTGTGAGAGAGAGAGAGAGAGATAGCGTGCATGTGCGTGTGAGGGGGAGAGAAAGAGAGCAGAGCCTGCATGTGTGAGTATGCGTGTGTGTGTGTGAGTGCGAGAGAGCGTGCATGTGTGCCTGTGTGTGTGTGAGAAAGATAGTGCGTGCATGTGAGGGGGAGAGGGAGAGAGAGTATGCATGTGTGAGTGCATGCGTGTGTGAGAGGGAGAGAGCTTGTGTGAGTGAAAAAGAGAGAGTTGTAGGGAGAGCGGGTATATCCAATCAATGAGAGGAAAGGCGCCCCGCGGCACCGGTTCTCATGCAATATCTTTGTGTTTTCGGTATTTCAAATGCTGTGCTTTTCGGACCTCTGTAATATACACACGAGGGACAAGCGGGAGCATGGAGTAGAGCAGGAAAAGGTGTGAGGGCACGCACACACACCTCCCTAGCCTTTCACAAACGCACCCACTGCTGACTCCGCAGCTGCAGGAGAATCATTAACAGGCACCAGCCCTGACCATCTGGAATGAATGATGCACCACCACTGCTGGAGACTTGATAGGGAGCAAAGGCCTGCCTGCTGTCAAGCCATGGCCCTATTGAAAGCAGTGAGCACCAATGAATGCCTTACCGTGCATAGCAGAAGGCAAAAGTGCTTCGGCACTGCGAACTGCCACCACTAGGCCACCAGTGCTTGAGGCCTGAAAGGGAGCAAAGGGGTCCTTGTATCATACCACAGTGAAGCTAAAAGCACCAGTGAAGGTCTTACTGTAACTACCCCCACCACGCCACAAGTGCTAGAGGCCTGGCAGGGAGCAAGGGGTCCTTGTATCATAATAAAAGCACCCATGAATGGCTTACCGTGCCTAGCAGGAATGAATGGTACTTCGGCACTACACACCAAAGAAAGAGAGAATGCATGTGTGCGTAAGTGCCTGTTTGTGTGCGCGAGAGAGGAGGGAAGAGAGAAAGAGCGTGCACGTGGGCGTGTGTATATTAAAAGGTGTTAAAGCGGGCAGTTTCCCTTGGGCTTGTGATTTTGCTTTGGATTGCTTATGGGAGAGGACTCTCACGCCCGCCTTCCACCCACACTTTGCCTTTCTGCTGACACTTGTGACAAAGAACATTGGTGGACCAGTCTGCGTGAAAATAGCAAAAGATCAGAAGCACGCATAACCATTCACTGAAGGGAACTGCTTGATTACCCACAAACTGCCTGCAGCTTCGTTATAAGGATGGGACAGAAACTTTCTGTGACAGCATCTACAACGCTACGAAGCATCTGCAATGTGAAAACATCTGGTTCATAGTTGCAAGTGCCACTTCGGTCACTGGTAAATTTTAGGTCTCCATACCCAATCACACGTGCGCTCTGCCACTCAAGCTTGCACTGATCCATCCATCCATCAACTGACTCATTCTTGCATTCATCCACTTACGAACCCACAAAAACACCCTCATATTCTCAAGAAAAATATGCAGGATAAATTAAAATAATAAAAGCAGAAAAAGATCAATGTAGCATATAATTTTGGCAGGCAAGTGCGTACAATAAAAATAGGTACAAAAATATACATAGCATGTCTGGCTGTCTTGGATTAGTATTGTGCTTAGTCTATTGTTTCTATTCTGATCCAAGGTGGCTGACCTCTTGCTTCTGAACATGAATGGAAAATAATGATGCAGCAAGGAAAATATGATTCCCATATGGCAGTCTGATTTCGAAGCAGTGAGCTTATTGGATGCGATGCACTGTAGATTAAATGAATGGCAAGTGAGTCGGTCATTAGTTTTAACACAGTGCAATAATAATCCATCCTCAAAGGTATGTTGGCTTTGCCAATAAATAATTCAGGCCTCCTGCTGTTTTCATACCATTTCACGGAATCTGAGACAGCAGAGGCGCGGCCCCGAACGCTGTCCCAGATTTCCCCGAAACCGCCAACAAAAGGTACTTCGCTACGCTCGACCTAAAAAGGGCTCAGCCCTGGCGGGGAAATTCCTTAGCAGTTGTGAGGTGAACTGCGAGGCTTGGGTTTGAATATTATGGATATTTTATTACCCATGATCCAAGTATCAAAGGGTTAATTGTGCCATGATCTAAGGGGGCAGACCCGATGCAAAAAGGGCAGACAACAGTGTGACTAACAGGGACGATCAAGATGTGTGAACACAAGGACACACACTAGGACCACACAGGTTTCTAAGCTTTTGTATTCAGAAATCATGCAGGGCAATCAAGCGGTAGACATGTACACTGCAAGTCATGGACATGGACCCCAAGTGTGGTTTACAGACATTTCTTCCATTATCCAGGCCACTTAACCTGGTGATAAGTAAATGTCTAGACAACACCTGGGACCTGATTAAGAGTTTTGGTGGGAGAGGGCAGGCCACCACGCTCCAGCACCACTGAGACTAGCTGGCGCCCACCGGTCAGAGTTCGACTTAAAAGTGGTCTGGCGAGTGGGCAGTGCGGCGGTCCCACAGCGATGCCTCTTTCAAAGGCGGCTTTGAAAAAGGCACCTCAATGGGAACACCACACAAGGTTCCTGCATGAAATGAACTGTAATGTCCATGTGGTGCAGGAACTCGGGTGCATGCACTCAGAGGGGCACATGTTGTGCCCCCCCTGTGTGCATCCACCTGGCGTGAGGCGCCCGGGGGCCCTATAGGACCCCGTTTGTTTCCTCTTTGCCACGGCTTTCATGGTGGTGGAATGACCATGAAAACCGTGTTGGAGAGTGTGAGAAGTTGGCCCGATATGCAGCGTTCGCTCTTCTAGCGACCACTATGTATCGTTCCAAACGACCCTTATGGTGATTGGTTGTAAGTCAACCTTAGACCAGCTATCCTAGTAGCGTGGATATGAGCAGTCTTCGGGCTAAACTCTAGAGGGTGTGTTAAGCCAGCTGTTATACCATCACATACCCCTTGAACACCAAGTGAAAGGACACCACACAAGTGTTATGAAAATAAACAGTATATTTATTAGAATCAAAACAGGCCTGTACTCTTTATGAGGACAGGGTACTAAGCACAGAACCAAAGCTCTTAGAAAATACTTCAAGTGCACAATTAACACAAGTGCCCGAGGGCACGGAAAGTTTAGTGGTCTCGGGCGGACCCGATAAGGCAAGTCAGAAGCGAGGGACTCGGGACCCTAGAGGAAGGAGGCTATGCAGGCACCGAAATGCCGAAGTTACCTAGCCACGTGGGCTGCGGCTGCACAAGTCTTACAGGCGTCGGGGGTCTTCGCTGACGAGCCAGGAGCTGGAAGAAAAGGAGTTGCTGGCCGGCGACCAGTGATGAATAGTTCGTAGAGATCCAAGCCTGGATCAGTGATCGTTGATACCTGAAAGCAGAGGGGACCAAGTTCGTACTACTAGCCAGTAGTCAGAGGGTACCAGGAAGGCACCGGATGGCCGTCACCTCGACTAGGTGAGTGGGCGACGCTAGGCTCTGCAGTCTCACGGACCAGGAGGCGTTGTCGGCGACCAGGATGGAGGTGCGAGCTGTCCCACGAAGGTTGATGCTGTCGGCGTCGCTGGGCCCAGGATTGGGGCAACAAGCCTTGGCAGATCTCTGGGCCACGTGGTGGGCCTAAGATGGCGTCTTGAGTGGACCAGGAGGGTCCGGGGTGCTCCTCTCGAAAAAGGGAGCAAGGGCCGGTCTGGAGCAACCAGACCAGCAGCGTTGGTTGTCGGATGTCGTCAAAGAAGGGCACAAGCCAGCGGCTAGTGACCAGACGACGTGCTGAGCAGCGAGCAGAAGGGCCCCACGCAGATTGTGGAGATGCTGGGAGACTGCACTTCGGTGCTGGAGCTACTCAGGGTCGGGGCTTCTCGGACCCCAGAGCACTCACCAGAGAATTGCTTCGATGGTCGTGCTGATTAAGAAAGCGTGCAGGTT
Organism: Lissotriton vulgaris; assembly: GCF_964263255.1. NCBI lineage: Eukaryota > Metazoa > Chordata > Amphibia > Caudata > Salamandridae > Lissotriton > Lissotriton vulgaris. The sequence continues at coordinate 1,172,080,899 of NC_141689.1, read as the reverse complement.
TTGATGATGGCCGGTCCCTCGAGGTCTCGTTGCACCCACAGATCTCAGCTGAGCTGACGACGTGGGTAGAGGTCAGAGGTGCCAGGGAAGCCGGTTCTCGTCGAGCTGGGCCGTCGGATCCTTGAGGAAGGACTTGCAGCAAACCGCAGAGTTCTTAGATGGTGCATGCGGATGCAGGGTGACTACTCCTTAGCCACAAGGGAGAAATCTTGAGAAGAGTCTCAAAGTCCTTTTGTAGAAAGTATTCTTGATTCAAAGATGATCTGATTTGGAAGGGTCCCCGCTCCGACCTTTATCCTAAAGAAAGGGGTGGGTACATGACTAGGTCCTGCCCTAAGGGTGGGACCAGGAAGGGGGGTAGTTACACCCCTCTCCCCCTGCTGGACTTTCCCCAGGTCAGGGGCTGCGCGCCCCTGGAACTGGTTCTAGCCGGCAGATGCGTAGTGAGCACCGGAGTGCCACTCCGCAGTCACCTTCTTGCAAAGCCCTACCTACCCAGAATACACAAACCCTGTCTGGGACGGTGCGAACACCGCCCTTGACAGGAAACCCTTTGTCCAAGCTCTCCTCGCTGGAAGGACTCCCAGCAGCAGGAGGTCAGACTTGTGTCTGTGGTGGCAGCGTCCATTTTGTGGAGCTGAGGCTTCAGTTAACTTTAACCGGGGTTCACAGTTACGCACATGTCGTGTCCCTCTAGAAGGGTGGAATGCTAACCTCGTCGCCAGTATTGATGAGGGGGCAGCATCCCGATTCGTATGACACCTTACTCGACATGTCTTGATAACGCGATACCGAAGTTACCGATATGATACGCGTTATCATGGAACAGCCATTGGGTCTTGGTTCCGCAAGCTGCAACCGGGCTCGGCTCGTGCCAGAGCCCAATTCACACGGTTCCATGCACTCTGCCTTCAGGATTGTCAAGGCCTGCCATAGGAGTGCCTGAGAGGAACTCGGGTGTCCATTTTAAGGTTAGGTATAGGGATACTACACCTACAGCAACGGGCGAGTACGCCACGTGGCCCCAGCTGTCGTGCAGCCAGTTGTGTCAGATTTAGATGGCCATCCAGGGGTGGCATAATACATGCTTCCGCCCCTGGTAGGCCCTGGGTACACCGATGCCCTGAGTTACAGGGTCTGACAGGGTGGCCCAGTTCCAATTGGGTAATGCACCTAGGGTACACATCAATTTAGCGAGAGAACAGCTAGGCTGTGGGTCTGATTGGCAGGCCCACAGCCCGAGAAAGTCGTAAACCAGTGAAACAAAAGCAAAAAGTCCGGGTGATCATAGGATTGCAGACCCTACTCTCCTACATGACCCCCCCCCCAAACGTTGGGACAATAAGCTAACCTTGACCAGTTGAGTCTTCTTGTTCTAAGTGGAAATACCTGGAGAGCCCATCTGCATTGCCATGATCAGTGCCAGGTCTATGCTCCACTGTGAAGTCCATCCCCTGTAGGGAAATGGACCACCTAAGCAGTTTGGGGTTTTCACCCTTCATCTGATTTAGCCATAGGAGGGGCTTATGGTCGGTCTGAATCTTGAAATGAGTGCCAAACAAGTATGGCCTCAGTTTCTTCAGGGCCCACACCACAGCGAAGGCCTCCCTCTCTATAGCTGACCAATTTTTCTCTCTGGGGGTCAGCCGTCTGCTTATAAAAGCAATGGGTTGGTCATTACCATCAAAATTCAGTTGAGATAGAACAGCTCCCACACCCAACTCAGAAGCATCTGTTTGGACAATGAATGGTTTGGAGTAGTCTGGACTCTTGAGGATAGGTGCCGTGCACATGGCCTGTTTTAGGTCATCGAATGCTTTTTGACAGCTCGCTGTCCACTGAACCTTTTTTGGCATTTTCTTACTCGTCAGTTCATTGAGCGGAGTCACAATCGATCCGTAATTCCTGACGAACTTCCGGTAGTAACCAGTCAGGCCCAAGAAAGCTCGAACCTGAGTCTGGGTGGTTGGAGGAGCCCAGTCCCTGATTGACTGTATCTTGCTCTCCAGTGGTTGAACTTGGCCTCCACCGACGAGGTGGCCCAAGTATACAACCTGTGTCTGCCCTATCTGGCACTTAGTAGCCTTGATAGTGAGACCTGCTGCTTGCAGAGCCTCTAACACTTTCCGCAGGTGGACCAGGTGATCCTCCCAGGTGGAGCTAAAGACAGCAATATCGTCAAGATACGCCGCACAGAAGTTATCCAGCCCGGTGAGAACGTGATTCACCAACCGTTGGAAGGTGGCAGGTGCATTTTTCAAACCAAAGGGCATCACCACAAACTGATAATGCCCACCAGGGGTAGAAAATGCGGTCTTAGGCTTGGCGTCCTCAGCTAACCTGATTTGCCAATACCCAGCTGTCAGGTCGAACGTACTTAAGTAGTTGGCCGAAGCCAATCTATCGATAAGCTCGTCTGCCCTTGGTATTGGGTGGGCGTCAGTCTTAGTGACTGCATTGAGACCCCTGTAGTCTACGCAGAACCTCATCTCTTTCTTACCGCCCGGGGTGTGAGGTTTCGGCACTAGAACTACGGGACTAGCCCAAGGGCTATCCGAGGGTTCAATGACTCCCAGCTCCAACATTTTCTGCACTTCACTCTTGATGCAGTCTCTAACGTGATCAGGCTGCCGGTAGATTTTACTCTTGATGGGCAAGCTGTCACCAGTGTCAACCTCATGGGTGCACCAATTGGTCTGACTGGGTGTTAGAGAGAACATATGCCGGAAGGATTGAAGAACCTGTTTACAATCCTCCTGTTGATGTTCGGAGAGGCTGCCACAAAAGACAACACCATCTACCGATCCATCGTCAGGATTCTGAGTGAGCAGGTCGGGGAGAGGGTCACTCTCCTCCTCCTGTCTCTCATCTATGGCCATGAGCAAACTCATGTCCTTCCTGTCGACATATGTCTTGAGCCTGTTGACATGGAGCACCCTGTGGGGGCTCCGGGGAGTTCCCAGGTCTACCAGGTAGGTGACCTCTCCCTTTTTCTCCAGGATGGTGTAGGGCCCGGACCACTTGTCCTTGAGTGCTGCCGGGGCCACTGGCTCCAACACCCACACCTTCTGTCCGGACTGGTAAACAGTCAAGACAGCCTTTTGGTCATGCAAAGCTTTTTGGAGTTCTTGGCTGGCCTTAAGGTTTTCGGATGCCTTCTCCTTGTATTCAGCCATCCGCGAGCGGAGACCAAGCACATAGTCCACTATGTTGGTTGCAGGCTTTTTGAGAGGTCTCTCCCATCCTTCCTTCACCAAACACAGGGGTCCTCTTACAGGATGCCCGTACAAAAGTTCAAAAGGGCTGTAGCCAACCCCCTTCCGTGGGACTTCTCTGTAAGCGAATAAAAGGCAGGGGATCAGGACGTCCCATCTACGCCGAAGCTTTTCAGGTAGTCCATGAATCATCCCTTTCAGGGTCCTGTTGAATCTCTCAACAAGCCCATTGCATTGTGGATGATAGGGCGTAGTGAACTTGTAGTTGACACCACATTCCTTCCACATAGCAGTTAAGTAGCTCGACATAAAGTTTGCACCTCTGTCGGAGACGACCTCCTTAGGGAAGCCCACTCTGGAGAATACTCCAACTAGGGCTCTTGCCACAACAGGCGCTGTAGTGGTCCTAAGGGGAATAGCTTCAGGATACCTGGTGGCATGATCCACTACCACCAGTATAAACTTGTGCCCTGATGCTGTTGGTGGTTCCATGGGACCGACGATGTCAATCCCCACCAGTTCAAAGGGCACCCCCACCACAGGCATTGGTATAAGGGGGGCCTTTGTCGTGCCACCTGACTTACCACTGGCTTGGCAAGTGACACAGGAGCGGCAAAACTCCTTGGTATCTTCGTTCATGTGAGGCCAGTGAAAGTGTGAGACAAGCCTGCCCCACGTCTTCGTCTGGCCTAAGTGTCCTGCTAAGGGAATCTCGTGGGCCAAGGTAAGGAGGAAACCACGCTGAGACAAGGGGACGACCAGCCTCCTGGTCATGCCAGGCTTGGGGCCTCTCGCCTCAGTGTACAGGAGTCCATCTTCCCAGTATACCTTGTGGGTACCTGTGGCGTTCCCAGCAGCCTCAGCAGCAGCCTGCTGTCTGAGGGGTTCAAGAGAAGGGCAGTCTAACTGGTCCTTCCCCAGGTCCTCTCGTGTGGGTCCCCCTGAGCCCAGAAACTCAACTTGATCAAGTTCGAGTTCTTTTGGTTCAGTTTCCCGCAATTCCTGGAGGTCAGCCTCCTCTGAGACCTGATCCTCGACCTGGGGCAAGGGGGAAGGCGAAGCCTTAACCCGACTGCTCTTCTTCTTGGGTGGTGTCTGGTCCGTTGTTCCAGGATCCAGCACCTGTTCAGTGGGACATCGTCTGACCTGTGACCTGGTCACAGCAAACACGTGTGCTGGCAAGCCTAACATCTCCATGTGAGTCCGTTGCTCCACTTCTGACCATTGTGATGACTCCAAATCATTGCCCAACAAACAATCCACTGGGAGGTCTGAACTAACAACAACCTTTTTCTGGCCATTTACCCCTCCCCAGGAGAAAGCAACAATCGCCATACTATGACTGGTAGTGACGTTGCTGGCATTGGTCACCAGGAAATCTGTACCTGGCATGATCTGTCCAGGGTCCACAAAGTTAGGCGTCACCATGGTGACGCTGGCACAAGTGTCCCTATAGGCCTGAGCCATTCTGCCATTTATTAAAGGCGTCTGTCGGTATTTGCCCAAAGTATTGGGACTGACATCAGGGGATATATCCACATCCCCTGTACAGACAAGGACAGCCTGAGTGAGTGTACCAGCTAAGCTGTCACACCCCTCAGAACCCAAGGTTAACTCAACTAGTCCCTTGGGAGGCGCACTACTACTGCTGGCTGTACTAGGGGGCACAGGTCCCTTAGGGGCTGCAGTAGCAGGAGTCTGCCCTCCTTTCTTGGTGCACTCACTAAACCAGTGAGTTTTACTTTTACAGTATGGGCACCACCTTTTCGATTGGCCTTCTTGATTCTTCTTTTTCTGGGAAGCCTGACCCCCCCCCCTCTTTGGGTTGTTGGGGACCTGTCGAAGACTTCTGGTCAGTTTGTTCCCCTTTCGAATCTTTACCCTTCTGGTCTGCCTTCTTCTGACCACCCTGGTTCTGGCCCTGGTTTTGCTTAACCCTTGTTCTGACCCATCTGTCTGCCTTCTTTCCCAATTCTTGGGGAGAGGTCAGATCCGAGTCGACAAGGTGCTGATGCAACAACTGGTTCTGACAATTGTTTAAAATCTGTTCTCGCATGATCAAATTATACAATCCTGTGTAATCAGTAACCTTACTGCCCAGCAACCAGCCCTCCAAAGCCTTAGTGGCACAATCAACGAAATCAGACCAGTCCTGAGACTGAGTTTTCTGGGTATCCCTGAACAGCAACCTGTACTGCTCAGTGGTTAGGCCGAACCCATCAATCAGTGTGTTCTTCAGGATCTGGTAATTGTTAGCGTCCTCGACTCTAGTAGTGAGGAGCTTATCTCTACCTTTACCGTCAAAGGAGAGCCACAAGATAGCTGCCCACTGACTCTGGGGGATGCACTGTACAGTGCAGGCCCGCTCCAAAGCAGTAATCCATTTGTGGATGTCGTCCCCTTGCTTAAAGGGGGGCACTATCTTATTCAGGTGCTTAGTGTCTAAACTCCTGGGTTCCCGTGGGGGAATGCTGCCACCAGTGGGAATTGTCCCACTCAACTCTTGCTCTCGAGCAAAGGCGAGTCTCTCTTTGGCTAGGGCAAGTTCTTCCCTCTCGATCCGCAGATTGACTTCCCTCTCCTTTGCTTCGTACATTCTCCTCTGAGGTGATGTCATCCCTCTTCGAGCAGAACCTCGAGAGCCATTGGTTCGAGCGGATCTGTTAGAGCCTCTCGACAGAGACCTAACTCGTCCGTTCCCAATGTTAAGCTGGCCCGAGAGAGGGCCCAGGGGTCCCCTAGTACCAATCTCGTGCCGGCTTAAGTTGTCCTGAGTTAGCTGACTAACTATGACTGGACCTTTGTCTGCCTCGTCCCCAGATGTCTCTGGTTCCTCGTCCTCCTCTTCATCCTCGGCGGAGAGATGGATAAGGTCAGGGTCACTTTGGGTTCCCTCGAGGGGAGGCATCTCCATTTCTGGATGAGAAGGGTCGGTGTTACCCGCCCTCCTAGCATCATAAGTCTCCAAGAGACCAATCAGAAACGGAATGGTAGGGTTCGCACTCTGTTTTAACTTCCGAGATGTACAGATCTGTCGCATCTCGTGGAAGCTAAGTGCAGCATATCTGGAGGTGACCTGTGGAAGGTCGACAGACACAAGGGGAGACTCAGAGTTTCCTCCTTTGTCCGACATGCTGCTTCTAGTGTGGTGTAAGTGATGCACCTACCTACACTATGGGTTTACCTACTGATCCCTTGCTAAGAGTTGTAGCCAAGGTGTGCTAAGCATTGAGGAGCTACAACAGCTGGTTCAGTAGAACTCAGAGTATTCTAAGCTAAGTTATATGTACCTGGAGTACTTATGTGATCTTTCACAAGATATTCTTAGGATACGCGTGGTAAAACAACAGCAAGCTCAAATCCCAACCGCTGCTCACCAATGTGAGAAGTTGGCCCGATATGCAGCGTTCGCTCTTCTAGCGACCACTATGTATCGTTCCAAACGACCCTTATGGTGATTGGTTGTAAGTCAACCTTAGACCAGCTATCCTAGTAGCGTGGATATGAGCAGTCTTCGGGCTAAACTCTAGAGGGCGTGTTAAGCCAGCTGTTATACCATCACATACCCCTTGAACACCAAGTGAAAGGACACCACACAAGTGTTATGAAAATAAACAGTATATTTATTAGAATCACAACAGCCCTGTACTCTTTATGAGGACAGGGTACTAAGCACAGAACCAAAGCTCTTAGAAAATACTTCAAGTGCACAATTAACACAAGTGCCCGAGGGCACGGAAAGTTTAGTGGTCTCGGGCGGACCCGATAAGGCAAGTCAGAAGCGAGGGACTCGGGACCCTAGAGTAAGGAGGCTATGCAGGCACCGAAATGCCGAAGTTACCTAGCCACGTGGGCTGCGGCTGCACAAGTCTTACAGGCGTCGGGGGTCTTCGCTGACGAGCCAGGAGCCGGAAGAAAAGGAGTTGCTGGCCGGCGACCAGTGATGAATAGTTCGTAGAGATCCAAGCCTGGATTAGTGATCGTTGATACCTGAAAGCAGAGGGGACCAAGTTCGTACTACTAGCCAGTAGTCAGAGGGTACCAGGAAGGCACCGGATGGCCGTCACCTCGACTAGGTGAGTGGGCGACACTAGGCTCTGCAGTCTCACGGACCAGGAGGTGTTGTCGGCGACCAGGATGGAGGTGCGAGCTGTCCCACGAAGGTTGATGCTGTCGGCGTCACTGGGCCCAGGATTGGGGCAACAAGCCTTGGCAGATCTCAGGGCCACGTGGTGGGCCTAAGATGGCGTCTTGAGTGGACCAGGAGGGTCCGGGGTGCTCCTCTCGAAAAAGGGAGCAAGGGCCGGTCTGGAGCAACCAGACCAGCAGCGTTGTTGTCGGATGTCGTCAAAGAAGGGCACAAGCCAGCGGCTAGTGACCAGACGACGTGCTGAGCAGCGAGCAGAAGGCCCCCACGCAGATCGTGGAGATGCTGGGAGACTGCACTTCGGTGCTGGAGCTACTCAGGGTCGGGGCTTCTCGGACCCCAGAGCACTCACCAGAGAATTGCTTCGATGGTCGTGCTGATTAAGAAAGCGTGCAGGTTTTGATGATGGCCGGTCCCTCGAGGTCTCGTCGCACCCACAGATCTCAGCTGAGCTGACGACGTGGGTAGAGGTCAGAGGTGCCAGGGAAGCCGGTTCTCGTCGAGCTGGGCCGTCGGATCCTTGAGGAAGAACTTGCAGCAAACCGCAGAGTTCTTAGATGGTGCCTGCGGATGCAGGGTGACTACTCCTTAGCCACAAGGGAGAAATCTTGAGAAGAGTCTCGAAGTCCTTTCGTAGAAAGTATTCTTGATTCAAAGATGATCTGATTTGGAAGGGTCCCCGCTCCGACCTTTATCCTAAAGAAAGGGGTGGGTACATGACTAGGTCCTGCCCTAAGGGTGGGACCAGGAAGGGGGGTAGTTACACCCCTCTCCCCCTGCTGGACTTTCCCCAGGTCAGGGGCTGCGCGCCCCTGGAACTGGTTCTAGCCGGCAGATGCCTAGTGAGCACCGGGGTGCCACTCCGCAGTCTCCTTCTTGCAAAGCCCTACCTACCCAGAATACACAAACCCTTTCTGGGACGGTGCGAACACCGCCCTTGACAGGAAACCCTTTGTCCAAGCTCTCCTCGCTGGAAGGACTCCCAGCAGCAGGAGGTCAGACTTGTGTCTGTGGTGGCAGCGTCCATTTTGTGGAGCTGAGGCTTCAGTTAACTTTAACCGGGGTTCACAGTTACGCACATGTCGTGTCCCTCTAGAAGGGTGGAATGCTAACCTCGTCGCCAGTATTGATGAGGGGGCAGCATCCCGATTCGTATGACAACTTATTCGACATGTCTTGATAATGCGATACCGAAGTTACCGATATGATACGCATTATCATGGAACAGCCATTGGGTCTTGGTTCCGCAAGCTGCAACCGGGCTCGGCTCGTGCCAGAGCCCAATTCACACGGTTCCATGCACTCTGCCTTCAGGATTGTCAAGGCCTGCCATAGGAGTGCCTGAGAGGAACTCGGGTGTCCATTTTAAGGTTAGGTATAGGGATACTACACCTACAGCAACGGGCGAGTACGCCACGTGGCCCCAGCTGTCGTGCAGCCAGTTGTGTCAGATTTAGATGGCCATCCAGGGGTGGCATAATACATGCTTCCGCCCCTGGTAGGCCCTGGGTACACCGATGCCCTGAGTTACAGGGTCTGACAGGGTGGCCCAGTTCCAATTGGGTAATGCACCTAGGGTACACATCAATTTAGCGGGAGAACAGCTAGGCTGTGGGTCTGATTGGCAGGCCCACAGCCCGAGAAAGTCGTAAACCAGTGAAACAAAAGCAAAAAGTCCGGGTGATCATAGGATTGCAGACCCTACTCTCCTACAGAGAGGAAACTAGTGATATGCTTGGTGGGACTGTGGAGATCCTGCCAAGCATGTTGCAACCTCAAAACCACCACGTCACCGCCAGGGAACAGTGTATCCTTGGCTGCATCGTAATAGGTTGGTAGGACATGGACCACCACCGCTGCACCACCACAAATCTGGCAGTCCTCATACCGCCAGACTCGTAATTGGGCCCATAGTGGAGTTGATTATAGGTTGGTAAAGGGTGCAGTGGAGGAACAGTCAAACAACTTGAAAATAAAAGCACAAGCAAACATTTGCAAAAAGAGGTGAAGTGCTTCCCACCTGTACTTGATAGATCACTCCTAGGATGTCCTCATCCAGTCTCTGATGAGGGCTAGAGAGGGCTTCTTGGTTCTGAATGTTCAAAGCACAAAAGTAGTTAAACATTAGGCATGCACTGAGATCCCTTTAAATCCACAAGCCAAAGGGAACAGTCATTTACAAAGCAATGCACAAGTGCTTTGTAACCTTTTTAAAAGTCACAAAGCACGGAATTGTTTGTGACTGCTTAAATCATACGCCAATCATTTTCATTGATTAAGATGGAAACATTCTACAACCTCCCACTGCTTGTGAAGGCTGCACACAGACAGAAGTGTCCATAAGTGCCTAATAGGATCATGCGCTCCGTGATTTTGCATTCACAATGTGCAAATCTTCGTGGCATTGTGACCATGGTCCTTTAAGGGTCAAGGGAAAGAGCTTGCTATGCAGGCACAGGGAACTGTGAATGTTGGATTGCAAGTATTTTGCTCCACATAAGCCCCTACCCCTACATTCACTCATTTTGGGTAAGAGTCACAGGTTTATACTACATTATTAATATTTATGAGGTGGAGGTTATGACGTTTTGAAAAAACACTTTTTAAGATGCAGAGGTGTGAAAAATTCTCACATTACAAACGTAGAGGCTGGTCATTGTGCATTTAGGCCTCTGATCGGTGGGGTTTCCAAACTAAAAGGACTCTGCTTGGCAGTTGGTATCTGCACAGCTAACATGAATTGTATAAAAAAACTAGAGTCCCAACACTGATCAAAAAAGATTTTATCAACAATGAAGAGGCATAAATGTACATTTCTTTGGGGGGTCAAAAATGTTTAGCAGAGCAATTTTTGTGTCCTCCGGCCAGGGGACATGTCTGAATGCCCTGCTGAATCTCTGATGAACTGCTGTTCACTGACTTGTCTGCATGGAAGCCCCATCATGTAGGCCTCAGGCTAGATATCTTCAAAGTATTCACTAACCAACAGAGGAGGATGCCTTCAGAAAATCACCATTATTCAAGTGCAGTTCTTGTGAATTGGGCCTGCTGGAGCACAATTCATGCTTCTAACCGCTTTTATTCTGTTTAATCCTCAATTTCTGCTTTTGTGGGAAGAGATCCAACACTTGTTTGGCCTGCACAATAGCAGGATCTGATTGCTCACAAGTTTCCCTTTTGTCCTGTAGACTCATAAACCATGTCTGTGTGTGTCAGATGGTGGTGTTTCACCTCAGAATCAAGGGTAGTTCACTCACTACGCAGCCCCTGTCCTGGAGTCTCTAGCACCCCCAGGTCATGAGGTGTCTATACTGCTAATAATCTTCATTCATGTGTAGAGCTTAACCTCCAACAACCATAAACTCCTAATGGAAAGATTAGAGGAAAAGCCTGGCTGCAGGCTAAACCATAATCACTGTTAATTCTCTTGTACAGATGAAGTTAAGTCAAACAATATCTTTACTATGTGGATCTCTCTGGATACTGTGCTGTCTTCGAAGATATGGATTCTGTCACTTCATAACCATCACCCATGCATAGATCCTCCCCTTCATTTTGATATATGGGCAAAATCACCAGGGTCTGATATCTTGGCCTGAAAGCAGAAGTAGTCTTTGTTTGACAGTAGCTGCCGAGGATTGGCAACATCCGCCCAAAGTGAAGAGCGAAATCTGTATCAGTTAGTTTCCAAAAAGTAAGTTTATTGAAAAAACAAGTGATACAGTATAGTGTTATACAAGGGGTGAAAAGAAACAGAAAAGGGGAACATAAAGGTTAAAAGTATCATATATACATATCTAGGTTGGAATAAAAAAGCAGTAAAATATCAATACATCTGTAAAGCATTGCACTGCATATAACAACCATATACCAACATAACATTAACCAAAATATAACAACGTATTATAAAATATTAATATCTAAGATATGGAATATCCTGGAGGCCGAGCAACTTCTTGTTGAGCAGGAGTTAAAGGAAAAGAGTGTTTAGCACAAATCTGTATCAGTTAGATACTTGCCTTCCGAAAGATATGCATTACAATCAATTACAGGGACTTCAGTGTTACTAATTCTATGATGGACACACAATAGTCTTAATGTCTTTATTCAAAGATGTATGCAAGTACTATCAATGTTCAAGTGGCCTCATTTAGACATACCTATTCCTGAATCATGAAGTAATCTGACAAGGAGTATTGCCTTACCAGACCCAGTGCTTAATGTAAGATTTATTGAACATCTTAAATAGATAGTTCACCTGCGGGTTACTAATCTCGATTGGCCGGGAATATACTTTAATCATGAGATATTGTCTTTGGTCCACTTTTTTTCAATTAGGTAAAAAAAACCTGGCCATTTAGGGTGCGATATTTTAATTTCAATTGACCTTTCTATGCTGGCATAGAATATATTCTGGCTTGCTGCCGCAGGCGCCTTTTCAGACAGGAGTTTGACACAGCCTGAGAGTGGAACTATCCTGCAAACAACAAACCTAGAATAACTTTTGTGGTTACTTGCACCCTAGCAACACCTTAACATCACACTTCCTTTTCCAACAATATATGCTTAGTAAGCAAGTGCAGTGAGGTATTATTTGCAAATCGGAATCAAATGGGACTCTTGTTCTGTCTTTGAACACTCTTGTGTCCGCTATGCTGAGAGATAGTGAATGGTAGGCAGATTCTATAATCTTCTGCTCCTGCTTCCAATTGTTTGGAATAAATGATGATTTATTTTGGATCAAACATCTGCCTTTAAGGTTTGCTTTTCTTTTTCTTTTTTTTTTCTTTTCTTAGCATGAAATTGCCCATTAAAAATGAAGAATGGAGCTCAGCTTACAAATAATTCTAAAATATTATGCACAGCCAGGAAGAACATAAAGAGAAAAGAAATGCATGGAACCATACTATCTTTTCAACTGTGTAAGGTTGTTTAGAAGGGGACTGTGACGAAAAGACTTAAATTTTATGACTTTTTCAAGAGATATCGCAGTGGTGAGGTGGTATATGATGTCACTGTTGTTATCAAACCATCAATTTCCCTAAACAACGTTTTTATTCCAGTGCATGTTTGGGGTTTTTGAACATGTATTACATGCAACTCCCACGGTTTCAATTTCCAGTGTTCCCAATGTTCTCTTTGTCCAATCTCCACTGTGGCTGGCCTTCATTTTGGCATAGTAGGAGTTGCCCACGGGGACCTAGCACTAACCCCAGATGTACCCAGCAAAAGGCCATGCACATGGAGTTTGGATAATCACATTGGTGGACGAATCAGACACTGCGTCTTATCCTAACTGGTCATAGTTAAAGCCGATGGGCAACAGGGATTGGACGGTCACACCTGTAGCTGAGCAGAGGACCCGGCCTACAGCTGAAAGTGATTTCTAGTGGGTGGGGGTTGAACATGCAGGCAGATGTTATGCAAACTGGGGGATTAAATAGTCGCTTTGGAATTTCGGTACAAGGCGGGGTAGCAGGGCAGGACCAGAAACCATCCCCTTTGTGGACAGTAAAAAGTCATGCATAGCAGAGGTGATTAGTCATAAGCTATGTTGATAGTGATGGTATTGATAATGTCATTTTTTAATGTTATCTTTGATTTCACGTGTGAGTTCATGAAATTTAAATTGTGGGCTAGGTAGGATTTTTACAGCTAACAATAACTGGATAGTTTCAGTTGGTTGATACACCAGGCTGTACCAAGACAAACAGCAGAAAATAGTCAGAACAGTATAAACTTTCATTATAAAACGAATACAATACAATACAATTTGTAGAGCGCACTACGTACCCACAAGGGTTCCGAGGTGCTGAGGGGGGGAGAGGGGGGTGCTGTTGCTACTGGTCAAACAGCCAGGTCTTGAGTTGTCTCCTGAAGGTTAGAAGGTCTTTGGTTTGTCGTAGGATGAGGGGGAGGGTGCTCCATGTTGTGGCGGTGCGGTGGGAGAAGGATCTGCCTCCGTCTGTGTCTCTACGGATGCATGGGACGGTGGCCAGGGAGAGGTCAGCGGAGTGGAGGTTCCTGTTGGGTGCGTAGAAGGAGAGTCGACTGTTGAGGTAGGACGGGCCGGTCTTGTGGAGTGCCTTGTGTGCGTGGATCAGGAGCTTGAAGGAGATTCTCTTGTCGACAGGGAGCCAGTGCAGGTTCCTGAGGTGGGGGTGATATACATTTCTACGGTTAATATGGAGGTGGGTCTTTTTTTTTCTTGCTGCAAAATGATTATCCTTCATTTACTCAGTTGGAAAGGGTTTATTGGTACAAGAAGTATTGTCTGAAGATTAACTTTATACAAGGGCACATGAAATATCTATTAAAACATTAGCAACACAGATAATGATCATGTAGAGAAGATTCATTTGTTTTTGAAAACTTTTGTCCTATATGTAGCATTGTTGTGTCAAGCTTTAATCCCTGACATCCGTAAACAGCTATGGTGCAAGCTGCACTGAAGAAGACCTATTCTCTATTTGAAAATACCTGTATGACAAGAGGGAAGCGAACTCGAAATCTTTCAGCACATTTTGTTATTTTAAATCTTTCCAATGTTTCATGCCACAAGCTGCACAACTGTTCCACGTTTTGTTCTTTTAGAAAATTATGGCTCTACAGACCAACTGTTAATTATTCGATACAATGGCCGTTCAATAATTAACTGATATTGTTCTAACCATACACTTGTAGTTTAAAGAAAACCTGTGCTTATTGTAATTTCTATTTGGAATAAAATGCATATAACAATAAGGACCTATAGTTGGAATTTCATGATGTTTTTCTTTCTTATTGAAATGTCATTGAATCATAGCAAGGTGATCATATTTTCGCACGAGGAGGTTGGGAATAGGAAATCTGCCAAAACATTGTAGATATAATACTGCGCCCTGGGTGGGGGGTGGGGGGGACATTCTCCAGGGCTGGAAAGGCCTTTGATTCCAAAAGGCATTTAGCCAGTAGAAATTGAGCCCTCGGGGACGGTTTTGAAAGCACGAGAACGCCAATGGTCCCTTTGCCACTTTTTCTAGCTCTCCGAGGTTAATTGCGGCAGCCATAGAGCGATTTTAAAAAGAGGGGACGGAGAGTAGTGTTTCCTTTTGTAAAGGGCCTCGCGCTCACAGTGCGAACTCTGGATTCCAGTTTGGAATGGTGGGGGTGAGTATGGTGGCAGTTGTGGGAATACACGTTTGAAAGAAGACGTGCTTCCAGGTGGTGTCTTTGGTGAATACACTTCTTCATGAGCAATCATTTTCGTACTGTGATTACTTAACAGGGAGGTTGAGCAAAAGTGACCTGAGACGCCAAAGAGAGAGAGAAGAGAAAAGAAGAGAGAGAAAGAGAAAAAGACAAAGCGTGGCTTGAAATAGATACCGAGCGCAGAGGAAAGGACCAGGATTGGTTTGATCATTTTTGGCATGGTTGCTTTTAATTCTCCAGGCCAGCAACCCTTGGTGTTTCTAATAGAGATTAGGGGAGGTAATTCCACAAAAAATGGTGCCACAGTAATGGCAGCAAATGTTAATGCAAAGGCAAGACTCCACAACATGCTCCATAACAGCCCCCAAAATATTAGGGAGTTTACATGTTAGACCATCCGCCTTAGGGTGGTTTTCCCCCCCAAATGTTTTGCCTTCCTCCCTTTTTTTTGCTCTCGTATTTTCTGGCCTTAGTACTCTGCTCACTTTGCCCCTGCTAACCAGTGCTAAAGTGCATGTGCTCACTCCGAAAATCATGTTAACTTTGGCAAATCCCCAAACCGCATATTTAATTGACTTGTAAGTCCATAGTAAAGTGGCACTACATTAAATGCTACTAGTTGGCCTGCAGCACTGATTGTGTTGCTCACTTCAATTATCCCTTTAAACATGTCTCAGGTCTGCCATTTAATCGGTGGAAGAACTATGGAACTATGGTATTTCTTTGGTTTATTGCAATAGTTCTCAACCATTTGACTTTTGAGGATCCCCACTTAATCATCACTGAAACCCAGGGACCCCCACTGAATCATTATTGGAATCCAGGAACCGCCACTGTGTCATTATTGGAAACCAGAGACCTCAGCCCAAGCAATTTTGATTATTTGAACTACAAACAAATACACAAATAGTTGAATATATATAACTTAATTCACAAAAACATAATAAGGATTTTAATAGGATTTGAGTGTTTCTAAATTTAATTCAGCCCACCCAATGTCCACACTAAATTCTGTTTGATGCTCTTGCACTGCTCGCAAAAATCAATCTGAGGATACCAACACAGGGACTCATTTATGGGTTTTTTGCCACAGGGCAGCGCAGCAGGCCTTGCTGCTGTGCTGCCCTACGGCAAAAGAAAAGGGAAGGAATACGCCCTAGCTATTAGATACAGGACATTCATGTCCTTTTCCCTTGCACCGGCACACAATGGGCTGCTGTGCTCCAAAGCAGGAACCCTTGCACGAACCTTGCACCATCGTGCAAGGGTGCCCACATTTTGAGGAAGATTAATATTCACAAAAGGCTTTTTCCTCATTACTAAGTGTGCTGCAGATATTTCTCCTCGTACCTCCCGTACGTTTTTGGCACTGTCTCAGTCTAATGATTTCTCGTAAACCTGGTCAGCAGCATAAAGCCATGGATGTTGCTGGAAAACCCCAGCAACACCCATGGAATGCCCCTTTCACACAGTTTTCTGGCTGAAAGGGGCACATATTTATAAGGCCATGAAAAGCCACGTAGCGTGGCTTTACATGGCCTTAAAAATATGCCAGTGGCACATTCATTTTATCTTAATCCCTGTGGACCCACCCCCAGGACTTTGATGAGTCTTAAGGGTGGGTCCAGGGGGATGACACTGTGGTGGAGGAGTGGTACTGCACTCCCTTGTCCTTTTTCTGCACATGAAGGTCCAGGCCGGCCAAACCCTCATGCGCAGTGAACCTTTCTCCAGCCCCAGCTGCGTTGCTCGGGCTGGAGAAAGCAGGCACAGGTGCCCAGTCTGCCTGGGAGTGCAAAGTCCCAGTGCTCCGGCCAATCTTGATGTTGCTTTCATGCAGTGTCATGATTGGCTGCAGTGCATCTGGAAACCTGTCCCAGAAGCAGGAAGAGCGCAATGGAGTGGACGGCTGAGGCGTTTATCAGGTAAGTTATTATATATATTTTTTTCATTCTTATTGTGTCTCCCGACACTTCCCCCTTCCCAGCTCTATCCTCTGTGCCGCCCCACCACTTTGGCAGGGGATGGGCCACTGCTGTTAGCATTACCTCTATTGTGTCTTGATTATTCTCTAATGAGTTAGGATTGAAACAAGGAAATGGATGAACGAGGTAATATTTCAATTACTTATCTGTAATCCATTATTCAGAGTCCTTCTTTCTCCTTTCAGTCCTCACTTGCCTCCCTCCCTTCAGTTCGTCAGTCAGGTCGATTGAGGAGAGAAAGGCGTGTTTTTCTTTTTCACATTCAGTGTGCTGGGGTTCTTGCGTCTACTTCACATGTGTCAGGAGGCAGGCGGGCCAATCAGGCCGAACTGGCTATAGCGAGCACCGGGTAACTTCCTGGTGGGCCGGAAGAGTAGGGGCGGGTTTTGGACTAGTGGAGGGCATTATTAGTACTGGGGGCCGGTTTTGAAGCTGTGCTGGAATATCGGTCCCTGTACCAAAAGTAGCCGCAGTGTATTCCACTGGTCGTGCCCCCCCCCCTCTCCCCTTCAGGCCGGTCCAATATAATTATCAGGGCTGGTTTGCGTACCCATACCAGCCCTAGGGCTAATATATTCTCACAAACGTGACAAGTATCCTGTACGCCGTATTACAATCCCATTATATCCTATGGAGATCGGAATACGGAAGAGAGGATAGCTGTGACATTTGTGACAGTGTATTCCATCCGGCGAGATCTAAATAGGACCATTAGCCCCCCTACCCCCCCCACCCCCCACCCCACCCCCCACCCCACCCCCCTCAGATTTCTGCCCCATTTGTGAAATCTTCAAGCTGGCCAGTTTGGGCTCAATCAGTGACAAATGTATAATCTTCATACTTACAAGCATGAATGAATTTTAAGTGGCTTTACATCAGTCTAACAGAGTAAACAAGGCTGCGTTCAAATACACACATGCGAACCTGACATAAAAACCCTTCAATTGACACATTTTGCTGTACTATTGTTGGAATAAAAATTATCTAGCAATACGTAGTTTAAACTTCGATTGCTTATAACGTGCACTAGGGTAAATCAGAACCTCCATTATTCCCGAACCTGTCCATACCTGGTCAGGAGCGTGACACGGCTATTGAAACCTGGCCCGGAAAGAGCTTTCAAGAATAATCCATTTTCATGCAGGCAGGGCAGGCCGCGGCGTGGCGTATTTAGAAATGTAATGCATCCTGCTGGCAAACCTGCTGTTATGACCAAGTAATATACCCTCTCAGCATTTATTCTGGCATGCCTCTTGATTTGTAATATGATATATGTTTACACTGGTGAATATTTTAAGAGTTATAAAGCAAAGGCACAGAGGGGTTTCCCACCGTCTGCCCCTGTGGTATAAATTATGTGTGGAAATATGCCAACAACAACTGCAAACTTTATAGGCTTTGGCTGTGTGTGAGTCTGATTATTTATTTACTGATTTTTGTCCTATGGTATTAATAAATAGAGTGTTATGGAAATATACAATGTAAATGTGACGTAAATTCTCGTACATAAGTTATAATTATCCAGTTCTTACCGGAATGGATAGCAATATACTTAGCCGGGTTTTTAATCCATTAGTGGCCAGCCATCGTAAAACCAAGCACCTTACTGATAAATAAAAAGGCAGACTGTTTTGAATAATAGACACTTAATTAGATCAATGATCGTTCCAGCTGGGCTTTGTTACATTTCGTAGTTATTTTAAGGAAATATTCTAACACGTTTTCTCACCCTGAAAGGGATTATTCTGCAGACGGGCCTGCTCGCCACTATCATTGAAACAATTCTAAAAAATCTATGGGGAAACATACATTTATTCCTTTATAAATTGGGAACCTATTCGTCATTAGCCCCATTCAGAAATGTATTTACACACCTAGGTGAGACTAAATTTAGCACATAGGTGTCTCATTGAATATTGGATGAGCAATTAGCACACTAACAAGTTGGTCGTCTGGGTATGCAAATTTGCAATGCACCCTATACAGTATTGGTTAGGTTGCTTCTCAAATTGTCCATTTTAGGAGGGTCGGAAAACAAACAGCCTAAAGGATATTAATAAGATTGGCCATAATTTTCAAACCCGTGTGATAGGCTGCAAATGCAGTGATAGAGACATTCATGGGATGGTACACTCGCATCCATGCATTTGCATTCACAAACAGGAAACATTGTTTTAAAGTAACCCGTGTCTTTTAAAAGGACATGCAAATGCTTTCTTCTTCTTCCCATTTGGGAACATTCGAGACAAGCTGGCAACCACTTCCTTGACCACTGAAAACTCAGCTGAGGCTGTTGACTTGATCCCAAAAAAGGGAATCTATCCCCCAGAGATAGGTTTTGCTTTGTATAGAAATTCTGACCTCAAATATTGGGTCAGTAACTGATCAATGGGTTTAGTCCGCAATTGCTGGTCAAAACCATTCATAGAGTCTATTGCTAATTCCAAATAGGAGACGGACACTGCTTGCATGCCACTTCCTATTTGCAGTTGAGATGAAATGAAATGAATTCGTACTTGTATAGCGCACTTATACCCTGAGGCGTCTTGGCGCTGTACGCATACCACTGTGGAACCCTTCCTGGCTTTTCCCTGTGAAATGCCCACTCCTGGGCACCCCCAAGGTGAAGCTAGGCATCCAGAGTTGCCCAGAGTTGCAGAGTGGGACCCATGATTAGAATAGGCACCGAGGCGAGAATGATCAGGTCCAAGGAAATTGAGCCCAAGACTCGCTGAGGCGGGAATTGAACCCTGGTCCCGGGCCAGACCTCTGCATCAGGGTCTGCCGCTCTAACCCTTGAGCCACACTTCTCCATCAGTTCAGAGCAGATTCATAAAAACTCTTTTATGAATCAGAGATAATTTTCTAACTCCTAAAAGAGCTTTGGTTAAAGTTCATAAATGAATAGATGGATATAAGTAGAGGGTATGACTGTTCGTTTCTTCTACATGGTTATGTGGGTGTGAGTTGTGAATGAACAGAGGAATGAAACTACTTTTGTTTAGTTGATTTACTCATAATGTATTGGAGTTAAGCAGGACTGACATCAGAACATTTCTATAATTTCAGCTGAAAGAGTCCCAGCTCCTTGGGGTCGTCAACTTCATGTTTAAAAAAATCTTGAGGTGCAGCTAAAGCTAATTACCTGTGGCTGAGATTAATTCACGCATTCCATCCATTATTTTTGTTGTATTCTTTAGCGTGTCATCATAAGTGGGATGGGTCTCATGCACACTGTGTCACTGGAATCAAGCAATACCCTGCTGATTAGTACTAACTAGGGCAAAACTTTCCTAGGATGCGTGTGATCCGGTTCAGGGAGGACCTGGTCTGGAAAATTGGGCTGAACTGTTCCCATGGGATCACGGTTAAGAATGATTTGCATATGTCTGGGTGCAAACTGAGGTGACATGGTGTTCTAAAAAATGATGGACTGGGATGCAGCCCAAGCAATTACGAGAGGCTCAGATGAATTCAATCATTCCATCCATCAATGTGTTACATTTTGTAGTGTGCTACTATAAGTGGGATGTGTATGCCCATATGTGGGTTCCATGAACACTGCTTCAATGGAATCAAGCTACACCTGGCTGATCAGCTTTAACGAGAGTGAAATCAGTCCTGGTTTGCTTATGTTCATGTTCAGGGAGGACCTGGCCTGGTAGTTCGGGCTGGACTGTTTCCATGGGAGCAGGGTCAAGGCTGATCTGCATACAGCTGAGTCCAAACTGAGATGGCATGGTGTACAAAATAAAAGGTGGACTGGGATGTGGCTCAAGGACGTCCTAGTGGCTGAGAGTAGTTCAAGCATTCCATTCATCACTTTTTTGTATTCTTCAGTGTATCACCTTAAATGGATGAGTATGGCCAAACATGGCTCCTATGCACACTGTGCCATTAAAACAAAGCTATACCTGGCTGATGAAGCCTGATTAGGGTGACACTCATCTTAGGTTGCTTGTGTTCCAGTTCAGGGGGGAGCTGGCCTGGTAGTTTGTCCTGGATTGTTCTCATGGGAGCAGGGTCAAGACTGATTTGCATATGGCTGGGTCCAAACTGAGGTGGCAGGGTACGCCAGTCAGTCAACAAGACTTTATTCGGTTTTGATTCAAACCACAAAAGTGCATTTACAGTATTAACGAAATAAACATATTAAAACACACAATGATTAAAATACATGATCAATTAGTGCAAAAGTGCAGGGTACAACAAATTTCATAAAAAGTAAGTTCATTAAGTACAGATAGTCAAATCAACAGAATTTGAATTTGAATTTAAAAGTATTTGTATAGCGCACGTTTACCGGACGGTTTCATGGCGCTGTGGGGTAGCTCAATTCAGATTAAAGACTCCAGGCTAGCTCAGGTTGAGAATGCTTGTGAGAATAGAAAAGTTTTCAGTTTCCCTCGGAATTCCATGTAGGATACTGAAGTACGGATAGAGAGGGGAAGGGAGTTCCAAAAGGACGGGGCGAGGACAGCAAACTTGCATCCTCCCGACCTCTTCCTCCTAAAGCGAGGAACCACCAGAAGAGAGAGGGCGGAGGAACGCAATTGTTTGCTTGGAGTGTAAGGGTGAGTATGAGAGATCATAAAAGCCGGGGCTGTCCCAGCCAAGGCCTAACAGAGATAGCATCATTGGTCCAAACAATTTCTCATCTTAATGGACAATTTTAAAAATTCAATAACTTGAAGAATATTGTCACTGTGCAAAAGCTGCAAGTACAATAGTGCTGGTCTAATTTGATTAAAATTAAGTTTCTTTAAAAGATTGACCAGTTAGCGTTTACGGGGATATTCATAACATTTACATAAAAATATAAAATGCAGCATATCCTGTGGAGACATACCGTCGCAGCCACAGGGAGCTGTGGGTTTAATAAAAGCAGCATTTTTAGGTCTAAACAGCAGATGATGAAAAAGGTTTAATCTGAACCTCGTTAGCAGGAACTTCTCATGGGAAGTTAGCGATCCCATCAAATAAGGCTCCATCATATCACCTGTTTTTAACATGATATATCTTCTTACACTTGGTTTCAGGAGCTCAACACCTTCCCTTTCAAGTTTTCTATCCATAAGGAAGGCTCGCTTAACTGCATCCACATCGCCCTTCACTATCCCACTCGGGTGCTCGAACAGATCCAAGCGACCAAGCTTTAATAAATTTAATTTCAAATATTTTAACCAGGGTGTACCCATTGCCTTATCCTGAGACTAGTAATCTTTCATAATCAGGTGGGTCAATGGTATGTCTTGGTTCAGCCACAGTTTTAACCAGCAGGTCAGCTGACGTAATGAGAAAATATCACAGAGATATTGCGACCCTAACTCTTCATGGACTGCTAGATTAGATGTGGCTGCTGGAACACACAAAAGGCGTTTCATAAAAGAGTTTTCAGCAGTCTGTAGCTGTTCACCGACCACATAACCCCTTATTTCGCTGCCGTAAACGGCAGTTGCCACAGATTTTGCATTATAAAGTTTCATCATGGCATTGTTAGGTTTTTTCCCCAGTTTTGATGCGAAGTTAAAAATAGTGGCATTTGCCCTTACCAGTTCCTTTTTCTTTTTATCAAGGTGTGGGCCCCAGCTAAGTTTGGAGTCAAAAGAGACCCCAAGATACGAAAATGTTTTTGTGATAGGGATTACTACGTTATCTAATTTAAATAAGAAGTTCCTTTTTGGCTGTTGGCCAACATGCATATTAATAGAGCTTGCAGACCTTTCTCTGTTCTAGAGATTAAAACTGCATCATCTGCATATAAAAGAACAGGAATTCCTCGCCTCACAACTCTGGGGCAGTCAGCCTTTACTTCCTGCAAAACGCTATCAAGATCGTTAATATAAAAGTTAAAAAGAAAAGGGGCAAGGATGCATCCTTGGCTCACGCCCTTCCCTATATATTAAAATTATCAGTTACACACAGCTTTTGAGAGCACCTAACGTTAACACTGGTGTTACTATGTAGATCCGCAAGGAAGTTTACAATCCCACTCTCAACACCCTTGTCCCTCATGGACTGCCACAGCTTACTCCTGTTAACACAGTCGAAAGCTGATGACAGATCCATGAAGGCAAGGTGCACAGTACCCTTTTGAGCAACGGTGTACTTACTTA
Organism: Lissotriton vulgaris; assembly: GCF_964263255.1. Classification (NCBI taxonomy): domain Eukaryota; kingdom Metazoa; phylum Chordata; class Amphibia; order Caudata; family Salamandridae; genus Lissotriton; species Lissotriton vulgaris. Next base: position 1,172,058,245 of record NC_141689.1, on the reverse strand, counting down.
ATATTAAAAAGAGGTTAAGGCACTGTGTAATTGTAGAGCGGCCACTGCAGAAGCCGTACTGGGAAATGGACATAATGCTATTTTCCTGCACCCAGTCAGAGAGCCTCCGCAGTAGAATTCTACCCACTATTTTAACCATGGAATCAATTAATGAAATTGGTCTATAACAAAGGGGGCTACCCTTGTCCCCCTTCTTAAAAACTGGGACAATTGTCAATACCCCCCATGATTTCGGGCAGCCGATGATAGCAGCTGCATTAATGACCGATTCCAATAATGGTGCCCAGAAACTGGGGTCAGACTTATATAAGTCTGGCGGAATCCCATCAGGTCCCGATGCTTTCCCAGCTGTAAGCCCCATTATACCCTCAATGACCTCACCTCTATCAAACCTAAGATAATCACCGCTGTTGCCTGGAGAGGACTTGGAGTTAGCATTCAACGTACCACTGTACAATTGTGAAAAATGTATTACCCACTCCTCCTTTGTTATGCAGCATTCCAGTCCATCCCCTGGATCCAGGGTCAAAAAGGGTATTTTTACTACCGCCCAGAATCTAGAGCTACATTTCAAGGTAGAGGGTTCAAGAATCTCATTCCATGCCTCCTCTCTTAAAAACTCCTTACGTCTATTAATAACAGTTTTGTATTCCTTTCTGCACTGTTGAATATTTTCCTTAATTCTGGGTTTCATTTAAGCATGGGTGGATTTTGCGGATCCACGATCCGCGAATTTGAGGATTTGCGGATTCGTGGATCCGCAAAATCCGCAAATTTGCGGATTCGTGGATTTTGCGGATTTTTTTAATGTGCGAGTTCAAGTGCCTCTCGTGAAAGTCAAGGATACAAAGGCCTCTATCCAGCATCACAGCTGATTTTGGACAATAGATTTGGGAAGAAGGCACACCTGCCCAGCCTCGACGACGCTCACAATTGTTTTTGGGCTGATGAATGAGTCACTGAATTTGAGCTTCAACTAGTTCCAGCGACCATGTTTGTGTTACTATGCAATCGCACCGATGTGCGCAGGGGTCCCTTGAGTGACCTGTCCATCCATCATCTTCCTGTAACTATTTTAGGATGGAGCCAGCAAGCTGCCAGTGCCATCCTAAAATAGTTACTAAATTAGCTTCACTAGTAGATAAAATAAAGCAGGTGCTCGAGTATCTACGGTTCAGGTAGGGCCTGACAGTTCAGGGTGGTCGGTCCCTGTGAGAGCAGGGACAATGCTGATTTGCAAATGGCTGAGTCCAAACTAAGGTTGTATGATGAGCAAAATTATGGACTTGATGCAGCCTGATAAACTACCAGTGGCATATTAAATCAAGCATTCCATCCATCACTGTTTTGTATTCTTTAGTGTGTTGCTAACTCTGAAAGCATGCTGGTAGCATTTGTGGAATGCTTTGCCCCATGCACGGTGAGCACACTGTTCTTGTATTTAAGGGTTTGTTAATCATGTTTTTGCTCTGCTTGTTTAGTGCTATATTGTATTAGGGTTATTGCATAGCACGTGCCTGTCATTGGAATTCAAGCAAAGCTTTTGCGCTGTATTGCATGAAAGGAAGAGAGAAGAAATGGTCCATATTTACAAAGAGTAGGGGTGTTTCTCATCCCCCATGAGCTGGTGCACTGTGTGCAGCCTATCTCCCACAGAGGCACACTTGCACTAAAATGCAAGGGTGCGTGCGTTACAGGCATGATTGCTTTTGTGCAGGGATGACGCAACTTCCTGCAAAAGAACAATCCCTAAAAGAGTTTTCCTCTTTCCACATGCTGTTCAGTGCAGCACATGTGGAGAAGAAATAACTAGGAGAAATTAAAATATCGCACTTGGGAAGGCATAGCATTATTATGCACAAAAATCCATGAATGGATACATGAGAATGCCCATGTTCCACCCAAAGAATCCATCCCAAGTTGAAATGCACCATAAGGCAGGGCACGCAGCTGCCATGTGTTGCATTTTTTTTACAAAGACATGTAAATCAGGCCTTGAGTCTTTATAAATATTACTGAAGCCTTTGTCTTGTCGGTGGGTCAACTTGTGTAACACAATGACAATACTAAGGCTACTAAAACATGAGCTCAGATTTCCAAACAGGCAACCTCGAAATACAGTGAAATGTTTTTCCAATGAGGCACTGCAGCTGACTGCTCAAAGCTGGACAGTTAGTCCTAACTCGGGTTGAACTGAAATATAAATTGTTTCTATTCTCCAATTTGAGTGATTTCTATTTTGTCTGGTGCACACAGTGTGAATACAGTTGTAATAGTGTCATTGTCTGTTAAATTGTCAAACCCATGAAGGACCACAGTGCCTTTTCTCTCAACAAGAAATCAAACTATTACCCTGTATAAAAGGCAGTCTCTGATTTCCTTATTACAGTAGACTTGTGATGTTTCTAGTCATCTGTACTAACGTAATAACAAAGCTGCTCTACTGTAATAAGTTATTAGAGTTGAGTTGTGCGGTCATAATGCCTGCTGCCAAACCCAGCACCTAATGTGAACATAAGGCATAATTATAGCTGCAGTTTAAACAACGAAATAGAAACATGTTTTTCTTTCTTATTAACTGTTTCTTTCTAAATGAACAGTGATCAGAGGATATAAAATTATTGTTTGTATGGTATTTGTCATTACCAGAAAGCTAGCCTCTCTCTGCATGCTTCTACACATTCTGAGCAACAACATTTTATTTTATTTAACTTATTTTAGACTGATTCTAATATCTTTTGCAACAATTTACTAACTGCTTTTCATTTGAATAATTTTGCAATACAGATTGTATTTGTATTATTTATGTTACTAAACATCTTTTTTAACATGAAAGAGCAACATTTAAAGGGTCTGCTTATGATAGTATTGGTTGGACCACCGACAGGCCATTGGTGGCAATACGACCACCGACAGCTCTTCGGTCCAACAACCATATAATGATACTGGCAGTTTGACCCACATGTCTGACGCTAGACTGCTGTGTCCACTAGGATCAAAGATCCTGATTGTGCAGGAGCGTCCCCAAATGGCAGGCGTGCTGAGGTGGGCACCGCCGTTGAGATTTCGATATCCCTTACTGATGTCCTTTTCTTTGCAAGAACCCAGCCACGAAAAGTTTGTCAGAAAGGGACCGGGGCCCAAACAGGTCCCCCAATCATCGTAGGCAAATACAAAGTGTCCCTGGGGGCACATGCAGTACCCCAACTTACGTACATGCACTGTGTGCCATGCATGACATTCACTAAAAAAAGAAAAAGTTACAGAGAAGTTATAGTTAGGAAAATTAATTTAAAAAAACCTTAGAAATTCTCTGAAAAAAAAACCCAAGGTTACAGGGACATTATAGTTAGGCTCAAGTTTCACTCAGACAAAACCAGAGAAATTCAGCAGTTATAGTTAGCTGAGCTAACTATACCTTTAATCCCTCAATGCACTGCTTATGACCTCACATATTACATCACTCATGACATCGTCAGTGACATCACTGTTGTCATCTTAAATTACATCATTGATGACATCATCCAGTGGCTTTGAGTGTTTAAAAAAAGTTTCAGAGTGTTAAATATATATAACAAGGTGTATTAGTGAACACGTGGGTGTATGAGTGCCTGTATGGATGATTCAGTGGGTGTGTGACTGACTGTATAGGTGAGTGATTCTGTGTCTTGGTGAGTGTATGGGTGAGTGACTGGCTATCTGAATGTTTGTATCGTCTGGTAGCTGATGTCTAACTGGCTGTATGGGTGCGTGAGTGGGTTATCTGAGTGGCTGTATGGGTGATTATCTGGTTATCTGAGTACCTGTATGGCTGTCTAACTGTGTGGGTGGGTATCGGAGTGAGAGACTGTATAGTAGAGTGAGTGGGTGAGTCAGTGGCTGTATGGGTTAGTGAATGTGGGTGGGTAAATCAATCAATCAAGCAGGTCCTGGGTCTGTCGTTGGCTGGTAGGGAGAGTATTCCAGGTCTTGGCGGTGAGGTAGGAGAAGGATTTGCCACCGGCGGTGGTCTTCCGGATACGTGGAACTGAGGCGAGGGTGGGGCTGGCTGAGCGGAAGCTGTGGGTGGGGGTGTGGAAGCTGAGTCCATCGTTGAGGTATGCGGGTCCGGTGTTGTGTAGCGCTTTGTGTGCGTGGATGAGGAGTTTGAAGGTGATCCTCTTGTTGGCGGGGAGCCAGTGTAGGCCTCTAAGGGGGGGGGGGGGTGTGGCAGCGTCGGGGGACGTCGAGGATCATTCGTGCCGAGGCATTCTGGATTCGTTGTAGTCGTCTCAGGAGCTTGGTTGTTGTTCCTGAGTAGAGGACGTTCCCGTAGTCGAGTCTGTTGGTGACGAGGGCCTGGGTGACGGTTTTACTTGTGTCGGGAGATCCATTTGAAGATCCTGAGGAGCATTCAGAGGGTGTTGAAGCAGGAGGCGGAGACGGCGTTAACCTGATTGGTCATGGAGAGGGTGGAGTTGAGGATGACGCCGAGGTTGCGTGCGTGGTCGGTGGTTTCCGGGGTGGTGCCTAGCGATGCGGGCCACCAGGAGTCATCTCAGGCTGATGGGGTGGGTCCGAGGATGAGGACCTCCGTCGTGTCTGAATTCAGCTTCAGTCTGCTGTCCTTCATCCAGTCGGCGACGGCCTTCATTCCTCTGTGGACATTGGCTTTGGCGGTGTGGGGGTCTTCAGTGAGGGAGATGATCAGCTGGGTGTCGTGGGCGTAGGATATGAAGTTGAGGCTTTGTTGTCGTGCGACTTGGGCGAGTGGAGCCATGTAGATATTGAACAGCCTTGGGCTAATGGAGGATCCCTCAGCCCGACACTGAGTGAATGTGTGTATTGCTGTGTGGGTGAGCGAATTTGTCATTGGTATATTGAAGAGTAACTTGGTATGTGAAAGACAGCATAAGTGTGCAATGGGGTATATGAGTGACTGTATGGGTTAGTTTATGAATGTGAGTGGCTGTAAGGGTGAGTGTGTGCTTGTGTCAGTGGCTGTATAGGTGAGTGAGTATGTGTTAGTATCTGTATGAGTAAGTAAGTAGATATGTGTGTAACCGCATGGGTGGGTAAGTGGCTGGGTGATTACCTCTATGGGTGAGTCTGTAGGTATGTGAGTAGCTCTCCGAGTAAGTACATGAATGGCTGTATGGGTGTATGAGTGGACATGTCATTGGCTGTATTAATAAATGAGTGGGTGTACGAGTGAATGTATGGGTGAGTGAGTGGATGTGTGTGTAGATCTATGAATCAGTGTAAGCACTAGTATGGGTCTGTGAATGGGTTTGTGAATGGTTCAGTGGGAGTGGGTATATGAAAGGTTCTCTGGGTATGTGAGTAGATGTGTTAGTAATGTTGTGGACGATGTCAACAGTGATGTCATCAGTGAAATCACTGCCCATGTCATGAGTGATGTAATATGTGAGGTCATAAGCAGTGAATTGCAGTGGCACAAGTTATAGTTAGCTGCTGAATTTATCTTGTTTTGTATGACTGAAACTTGAGCCTAACTATAACCTCCCTGTAACCTTTGTTTTTTTCAGTGAATTGCAAATGTTTTTTTTAATTCTATTTCCTAACTATAATGTCCCTGTCACTTTTGGTTTTTTCAATGAATATCAAAGGTTTTTTAAATGATAATTGTTAGCTACAATGTTCCTGCATCCTAATGGGTTTTTCAATTTCTAAGGTTTTTTTAAATTCTATTTCTTAATTGTAAGGCCCATGTTTTTGTAAGTGAACCTGTAAGATTATTGTACATTCTTTCCATAAGCGGATATTGTTTATTATATTTATATATTACTCCACAAATTTTTTGATTTCATATGTCTTTATCAGTAAATACATAACAGTTTTATTTTTAACAATTTTATAAGCCAGCACAACATTGTTGCATTTACAGTGGAGATTCTGTCATCAGTAAATATATTTCACCCACTGAAAAATACATTTAAAGACATATTTTACATAAAGTTTATCTCTAAATATTTAGTACACTATTCCTTTACCCTTTCTCTCTATGCTCAATTTAGAAGAAATCCACCTTTTCAACAACCCAAAAAATATATTAATCGTGACTACCGAAATCATTGCGATGAAGTTGGGAGTTGCGACGAGTGCGTGGTTTATAGAAAGTGTCAAACACATATATAGACATATTCTACAGTATATTTAACAGTAGAGCCTTATTGGTGTACTTTTCAAACTCATATTTTTGTAGTGAGTTTCCAGAATTATCGCCTCCAAACACTTTTCCTGTTTCCGTGAAGATTGCCGAAGTCGCGATGACGCTGGTAATCGCGGATAGCACATGTTTTTTAACAACTCTGAAACTTATATGTAATGATATTGTGAACACATTTAGTATAGTTGTTAACTATTATAATACAGAAAACTCTGCTTTTTTTCCATTTTTAAACAAAACTATTTTAAACTTCACCGTGGTAACCCCGACTATTTTGGTACCTGCAAATATCACATGACCGGGAATACAAGGAATATCATTAGATAATATTCTTTTCAACAAAATCAATAGAAGTATTCACCCATTGCTCGTCCTTGAATCTTCTATCATAGAACTTCATTCTGAGCTTGTGGATTCATTTTGCTGTACAAACATTTTGGTCTTTATTTATATCAGAAATGGCAACACAGCAAGGAGATGGGAGTCAGCACGAACAACAGTTGGGCTAGGATGTGGAGGAGGCAGACACTGAAGATGTGGAAGAAGAGGAACCTCCACAAAAGAGAGTCAGTGAGGCATTGGATGTGTTTACAATTCCATCAAGTGAATCAAAAACAGCTGCCAAATTTGTGCAATGCACAATCTGCAAGAAGATCCTCTCTAGAGGGACAAAAAAATAAACATTCATGTGGGACAGGATCCACATTATACCATCTAAAAACCCATCATAACAATTCTCTCCAACTGGCGATCAAGCAGAGGGAAACTGGAGGCCCATGTACTTCAGTGGCAACAGCAACAATTTCTGGTCAAAAACTGCCTACTGGTAGTTTTGAATTTGGTTGTCTTGAATCGACAGACAGAGGGAACCTGTTGCTGGCTACCACAGAGAAGCATCAAACCAGTCCGAGATCCGAGTTTGCGCAGAGCCGGTCACAGCGAGAAGCTACAGTGTGTGCGAGTCGCCGGCATACGGCGGCCACGAGAGAAACGAGAGAAACCGTGACAGCCAAACCAATCAAGCCGGTCCCACAACCGGCGGCCAGCGACCCGACCCGAGAGTACGGGAAAGGACGCCGCACGCCGCACGCCGTACGCCGTAGTTGAGTCCGTGGTCCAGCGGCGGTTCCGAGGCAATGGGTGCTGCAGTGGCGGAGTGAGACGGGAGCGGGAGCTGCACGACCCGCAGCGAGTACCGAGTACGGAGTACCGGAGTACCGGAGCCGGGGAGCCGACGAGGAAGTTGGTGTGAGCGGCGTGATCAGAGGTCAGCGGGAGCGAGCCTGACACTGTGGGCTGGAGGGGGTCTCAAGCACTGCTGGCTGCTCCCCAGGCGTGCACGTTGGCTTGCACGTTCGATTGCAGGCGCCCACTCTCAACCCCGCCTCAGCATCAGCATCTGCCCTGAGCACTAAGCCCCAAGTCCATCTCAAGCAGGGCAAGAGCAGGCGGGTGCAGACAGGAACCGCCAGAGGTGCAGCAGCAGTGGCAGAGGCAGAGGTAGCAGGCAGAAGTTGTAGAGGTGCTTGCAGCCAGAGACGCTCCCAAACTGCTTCCTGTTCGCCCAGCCAGCCAGCATTTGCCCCTTACTTATTCATACTTATTCTAGTGAGACGGGACGAGCACTCCATTCCACTTCCACTCTGATCTCCAGGCGGTCGCAGTCGTCACAGCGAGCAGAGCAGTCAAAGATAGAGTCTTTTTTTCTGCATTTTTGTGCCGAGTGAGCCGGACAGCCATGCGGGAGTGAGGGGTTCGAAGAGCCGAGTGCGACATTGAAGCCGATATTGCGAGCTGTGGACACACCGGCACCCGCGGTGCGAAAACGCCCTAGCAATCAAAGCGGACTGGGCGGACGGGAGGAGGAGGCAGCAGCAGGAGGTGACGGCGTGAGGTGAGGTCGGCGAAGCAGTGCGGCAGCGAGGTAAGCAAAGCGGCTAGAGCGGTTAGAGATCGAGAGGGCAGCACCCCTTGTAGAGCTTGTAGAACTTGTAGAGCTCGTAAAAGCGTGCCCTAAGTCCCTTCTCTCTCCACCGCTGTCTGCTACTAGCCGCTAATCTCTTGTTGCTGCTTGCTGCGCCCCCCCCCTCCACTTCTCCCCTCTTCAGGCCCCAACGACGGACACAAGCAAAATCTGGACAAAATCTGCTCTCCACTCTCACCCCCCCGCTGCAGACTTGGCAGTACCCAAGAAAACTTTGACTGCTCTGCATCTTCAATAGCTCAGCCTTGCCACTCAATGGTAGCTTAGCAGCAGCAGCTGAACGGCAGTTTAGTAGCACGGAAATCTCAGCGCCCCAGCCTGAATTTATTGCCCGCATCACAGAAGCACAACTGAAGCTTGAAGCTTGAACAGCCCCCCCGCAAAAAACCATCACATCGTCATCAGACCATCACCAGTTCACCAGGGGGAGCCAAGGGGCAGCTGAGGGCAGCCAAGAGCGGTTGAAATACCTACTAAGCTGCCAATCAAGCACCTACCTGCCTATTTATCCATCTATCCACCATCTATCTACCTAATCCACCTAACCCGCCCACCTTGTAAAATCAACTTTAAAATTCTATTCGGATTCGAAATAGCGGGTGGGCGGCGAGACGTGAACGCAAGTGCGGAGAGAAACAGTGCACATCCAGCTTTCAGTCTCCAGTCCATAACCACAGGCAGCCACAGGCAGACAACGGCACTAAGGGAGCCGAGGGAGTAGTACAAAGGACGTAGGTAGCCCACCATGAGGTCTGGAAGGGTAAGAAAACCTCCAGTGTCCCAGCCCAACAAAAGAAAACGGAACAATACAAGTACATCAACAAGCCCAGACCCACCCGCCATGACCAAGTCGACCAAGCAGACTAAGCTGATTAAGAGGACCGAATCGACCCCCCGGAAAAAAAAAATCCGTCCGATAATACGAAAGGGTACGAGACCTCGCTGGAACGCACCGAAGAGGGACCCAGCATCGACCCGGCTGACGGGCAGGCCGAAGGGCTAAGTCTAGGAGCAGAGAGCAGCCTTGCCCCAGTATTTGAAACATCTATGGTCAACAAAATATACAGTAGTCTATCTTCAAAACAAGGGAGTCGCAAGGGTCAGAAACGAAAAAACAATCAAGAACTAATCAAATTAACAGGACAACAAAACGAAATAAAACACAATTTTCAGCCTAAAATTTATACAAAATTCAACTTTTTAAAAAATCCGGGAAACGTAATCTACTCTTCCAATGACACTATAACTGGTCTACAATCCCCTTTGCAACCAGCCAGCGAGCCCAACGCCTGCCCCATGAATACAGGCCTCTCCATGGCAGAGATCCATATGACACCAACACCAAAAGAAATAACAACCCTAATTGGATACGGAGCAGAAAATAAGACCAACTCGGCTCATCAACAAACTAGAACATCACCAAAGGAAGGCCATATCACTCAGCCATCCCTACACGAGGGACACATAGAGGAGATGCAACTAATAAACCCAACACAGGCATCAGTTCCAGCGAGCGAACAACCGAAAAGCTGTGACGGGAACTTAGGGCCACACAGAAGCAATCAGTGTAGCGAGCCCCCTACAACAATCCAACCTATTCTTGCAGAAGAAACAGCTCTAGAGGACGAAAAAACCCAAGAAAACGTAGACCATCTAGACCAAACTTCTCAAGTAAACACCGAATCAAAGATCAACATCAATATAAGGACCCCGGATCACCTAGAGCTAAAATCAGATCACGCAGTCTTCGCACCAACTTCATCCCCAACCAAAGATATGACCTTCCTGACCTCGGAAGAATGGATAGACCTGGAGACAGCATATATCGGCAGACAGCCAACTAACAACATCAGTGAAGCAAGCTCGCACTCGCTTCCCGAGAGGACTACGGATTCAGTCAATACTTTTTGGATCACTCTCCTTAACACAATACAGTTATCTTCAACGGCCCTACAATACCAATCCGACAAGATGGACTTACAATTATCTATTCTCCAAAACCTAGCAGAAGCGACAATGGGAATAGACAGGAAATTAGCCGACCTGAACGGACTTATAAAAAGAGGACAAGATTCCGTAAAACTAACTGAAATAGATAGAACTAGTTGTACGTGTCCCTCAATAATTGACAAACTATCGTCTTTACCTACGATGTTGAGTAACCTACTGGAAGAAATAAAACTAAATTCCTCAACACTCCCTCAAGCAGAAAAAAAGTTAGAGAGGCCCGACCAAAAAACAAATGTAGCAAAGTCACCTCCTACAAAGAGAGGTCCTCGAGAAAATAATTTAGATAAGCAAAAACCTAATTCCCCAGTGAGTCAAATTAATTATGCCATCTTTACAGAGAAAAAGACCATCCAGAACGCCGTTACAACTGGACAATCAAACGAACCAGGGGGTACGACGAACGCAAGGGAGCGCCGTAAACAAAAAAGGAAAGGGCGCAACAGAAAGGTCACTGTGGACGACCACAGAGAAAACTGGATCTCTTTAGTACTGGACGGCCAGGGGCAATCAGTAACGACTGATAACTCCGATCTTCAAAGGAATGACAACCCTCCCCCACAGAAACCAGAAACTCGATTGACAACAGATGGGTTTGAATCCCCTAACATCTGTACAGGCCCAACTGAACAATCAAAGATAAATCTGGTAGAAAGCATAACTGAGATTAAAGGGCAAAATCAAACTGAGTCTGGATTAGGGCCATCGGATGGCCAGTCAAAGAAAAAGGAAAAAAATCCGGTGGATGAAACAGAAGACCAGAAATGTCAAAACTCCACCAAAAACGACACGATCTTGAATAATTCTATACCACGGTGTCCCTGTACTAAGGTAAAGACAACATTGACCAAACCAAACTTCCAGATCTCACGCAATGCAAATATCGGCAATACGCTTCCCAGTGATCAATCTCCTCAGGGCACCTCACAGCCCACACTAAATGAACAGAACATCAAACATTCAGAGCAGAAAAACGCAACTCAGGAGCAGCCTCTTGAGATAACGCAGCTCACAAGGGAAACAGACCCTGAAGCAATCTTCTTCATACCCGAATACAAATCTAAGGGGAGAGTAGACATCTTAAATAGGGGCAACATACTAAAATTAATTAACACAATAGAAGAATTAAAATCTATAAACACCTCTGACCTGCTATCAATTGAATTCCATCCAGCAATAAATTCACAAGGGAATGAGAAAACAAGGGCAACGTGGAAAACAAAAGAGTTAGCAAAATCGATTATGAAGCACACGCCTAGTTTCTCCCAGTGGGGAATTCAGCTTGAACCGGAAATAAAACCAGCTTACCCCACTCCACTACTCGAAGACCGGAAGAAAAAACGACCTCTATTAGCTACATCAGTACTCAAAGGAGCACGAAGCTACTCCCCAGGACGGGAAAAACACCCGAGGAAACCGCAAAGTCCAACGTTCCAAAGAACAGCTTCTTTCAAAGAAACAATTACCCGGACAATAAACGGAAGGGCCACAAACTGACAAATTGAGTCAGGTTTAGTGGACAAAACTGCAGGTCCATACAAAAGAAAAGACAAATTCAAAATTTGTAGTTGGAATATAAATGGCTTAGGCGACAAATTGGAGGATCCCGAAACACTGAACTACCTGCAATCTTTCGATCTGATTCTCCTCCAGGAAACATGGGAACCGAGCGAAATAACTCTGCAAGGATTTACAGCTTGGACACACCCGGCCCGCAAAGAATCACATTATGGCCGCTGCTCCGGCGGTTTGGTAATCCTCACCTCAATACCAGTAATAGGAGAAATTAAATTACTAACCATAAACCTCACTCCGCCGAATGCAATTCAGGCAATATCAATCCCAATAGGAAAAAACCAAGAAACTCAACAGTTACTTGTAGTTAATACTTACATTCATCCTAAGAATAAGCAGTCTGGGTCAAATGAATTAGTCCAAGAATTAACAAGACTCGTGGAGGACGAAGAAACGGAAAACATACTAGTGGGAGGCGACTTCAACCTCCAGTTATTCGGTGAACCGACAACCGACGAGATGACGCAGGAAATGGATACAGTATGGAAAATTCCTCCTCAAAAAATTCCCCACAGTTATAAACACAGCAACACTGCATCCAAGCTTTTACAATCTCTAGAGAAATTGAACCTGCGCGCTCTTAATGGACGATTCAAAGAGGACATTCCCCCAGTACCAACATTTCACTCGTCATTTGCCTCATCCTATTTAGACTTTATTCTAGTTACACTCCCGTTGTATGACAATGTACAAGAATTTAAGATAGGCGACAGAGCCCAGAGCGACCACTTGCCGCTAGAAGTCAACTTAGCATTAAACTGTAAGAACGAAGCAACCAAAATCAGAAGTATGTGCACAGAACATACTACCGACTACAAACGATTACGATGTAAGATCTCGGACATAGAAACTCTCACAAACAGTGCAAAAACAATAATACAAGTAATACACAATACAACCGACAACCCCATTACCTTATGGGAAAAATTTACAACGGTACTAGGAGAAAAACATGCCAAAAGGAAGAAAGACCAAAAAGGGAACACCACTAGGCATATGTTTGGTAAAGTAACAACAGCAGAAACAAAAAATATCAAGTTCGAAATAAAGAAGATCCTCAAACAGCTCCGGCAAGATCCAAACAATCCGGAAATCCAACTGCAGTTACGCAGGTCAAAGGCACTGCTACAAAAGAAAACTTGGCAAAGGAAGCGGGAACTAAACGAAGACCTATGGGCAAAAATTCTACACAACTCAAAACAGAAGAATAGCTCTAGCTTTTGGAAGATGATTCACAGGCTCCAACAGCCAGACCACAGAGGTATTACCTCTGAAATACCAGAATCAGTCTGGGCCAACTACTTAACGACTCACTTTAACACAACTGACCCCGCAAAAAAGAAAGCCGGAGGGACAAATTCGGAAGAGGGAGCTTCCCACCAGCCGGGAAAAAATGATACACCCGCCAATAAAGAAAACCAAGCATCAAACATGAAAACAACTGGGCCCCGTATCCTAGCAGAGAACGAAGCCGGCCCCAAGATAGTCGTTTCTAGTAAAACAGAACCCGGACAATCGGCCCAAGAAACAACAGATACAATCCTCAAACAAATCTCAAAGGGAAAACTCGAGGGGGCGCCAGGACCAAACGGGATCCCTCCAATATTATACACACAGGACCCGGCCTTTTGGTGCTCCACACTGATCCCAATATTCTATGAAGCAAGGGAAATAGGAAAAATACCAGCATCTTGGAGAGGGTCGATAATAAGCCCAATCTATAAAAAAGGCGCAAGGATCGACCCAAGCAGTTACCGGTTGATTGCCCTGATAGATGTAGAAGCGAAGTACTATGCAAGCCTCATTTTGAAGGATCTAACAACATGGGCAACAAAAGAGAACATCATCCCAGTCACTCAGAAGGGGTTTCGGACGGGCCAGGGATCTTTAACCAACATCATGGCACTAACCCTACTGTCCGGCGCAGCAAAAACGGCAAAAAGCTCTCTGTTCGTGTGTTTCATTGACTACAGTGCCGCATTCGACCATGTAGACCGACATAAACTATGGCGGAAACTGAGCTCATGGGGAATCCCCGGCCCCCTTCTACAGCAGCTGGAATTGCTGCACACCGATACATGGGTCCAAATAAAACTGGGATCTGGCACACATCTATCGAGGAAAATAAAGACCAGCAAAGGCCTAAAGCAGGGCTGCGTCCTAGCGCCAACACTGTTCAACCTCTTCCTCGCTGATCTTCCTGAAGAGTTAGAAACAGTTACATCACACGCACCCCGGTTAGGAAATATCACGCTCTCAAATCTGCTTTACGCAGATGACCTGGTCCTTATCAGCCGGTCTCCTATCGTCCTTCAAAACCTTCTAGATAAAACAAACACATTTTCCAAAGCAAACTCCTTAACAATAAATCTGGACAAAACTAAGGTCATTGCAATGAACTATAATAAAAAACAGAAGCCCGCATGGTACCTGGATAAACAAAGACTGGAACTGGTAGCCTCATATAAATATCTAGGAGTTACAATAGAGGGCAATGGCTCCTCCAAGCACCAACTAGACGCCATCCGTAGGAAGGGCTTGACCTTTCAACTATCAATAAGGCCCTTGCAGAAAGTCCTTCCCGACAGGACATTAGCGCCACTTCTACAGGTAATAAAAGCTCGCCTACTGCCAATGCTCTCCTATGGCAGCGAATCAATGCGGGGTAAAGATGCAAGCACTTTGGACAAAACTATCAGCCGTGCATACAGGGCAATTTTCCATCTCCCTAAAAACTCCTCGCCTGCTCAAATTCGTCTTGAATTCGGACTATTGAAACAATCTGTGGAGAGGAAAGGACAATATGTAAAAAGTTGGCGCAAAATCAAAGAATCGGAGCAAGGATCGTTAAATGCGAACTTATGGACTGAGCTTCACGCCAAAGAAATCTCCCCAGCAAGGGCATACCTAACAAACTCATTGGAGAGCCTAGGATTAAACATGCTTTGGGAAACAAGGACGGACTTTGGGACTTTCAAGAAAACTGTGACAAAGGTCACAAAACTGGTCTCTTCACTCGAGGACAGAGCCACCCTGACCAGGAGAGCACACGGATGGGTAGTGCTCGAAGGGTATGGAGCCATAAAGCCACAAGAATACCTATCAAGGGGCCTTACACAAAAAATAAAAAGCAAGTTCTTAAATATGCGCTTAGGCAACATACCCATAGCACATCACCTGGAACCTTGGAAAAGGCCTGATCCATCAAACGCATGTCGCCTTTGTCAATCTGCAAAGGAGGATCTTATACATATTATATGCATCTGTAAAGCTTTAGTGGATGTAAGGCGGTCAATGCTCCGGCCCCTATGGAACCAGAAGGGTGTAAGATCATGCAGGCAAGCAGTAATGCTCTGCTTCAACCCCAACGAGACCCAGCTAAACTGTAGAACAGTTAAATATTTTGAAATAGTGGCCAAAAAAATTAAATGAAACAGTATAAGGACGCGAACAACCAACCGCACTGGGATAAAGGCAGTCTTCTCAAACGACCCTTAACAAAACTATAAAGATTACTGAGCGAAAATTAATTAAATCAGGGGAATAGAGATCCTGCAACTGCCTTATAACTACAAGAACTCCAACTAAAAAATAGCAGTGATCAATAGGAAGACCCACTACCTGACTATAGACTCTTTGAGATTTTATTAAAGTGTAACATCTTTTTGCCAGGAAAAGTTTTACATAGTCAAAAGACTTTTAATTTCTATTTTTAATTTTTGTGTAAAATTGTGAGTTTTTATTAACTGTGCAATAAACAAATACTAATACTATGCCTACTGAGGTGCAGAGTACAACATGATATATGGCTCCAAGGATGTCAAGAATGGCAACATACTGCATGGACTGTAGTGTTCTCACAAGTGCTGGTGAGCAGTCTCTTACAGTTGTTCACAATGATGCAAAATAGCATACACGTTAATTATGTTCCTCTTTTGTATGTTTTTTTTCAGTGCAGGTTTTTTAAATTCCTGCGGTTCCAGTTGCCATTTTTGTTATTATAAAAAAGAACAAAAATATAAATTAAACTTTACAAAAGAAAGTATTTATATATGTTGGAATGCGTGTTTGACTGGTTTATGGATAATTGAATGAGTGCAAAACTGGTGTCGTGCCTGTGCAAATCTTTGAGTACATAAGTAGTGCCTGATTGATTGGATGAGTGCAAATGCAGTGATTGGGTGATTGAATGTGTGCATGGATAGTGCTTGGGTGACTGGATGAGTGCAGGGGTAGTGTCTCAGTGAATGGATGCGTGCAACTGTTGTGCCTCAGCGAATGCCTGAGTGCTAGGCTAGGGCCTGAGTGAATGCTTGAGTAGAAGGGTAGTGTTTGGGTGAATGAAGGAGTTCATGCGTAGTGCCTCAGTGAACAGATGAGTGCAAGGGTAGTGCCTGAGTGAATAGATGAGTGCATGGATAATACCTGGGTGAATGGATGAGTGCATGGGTAGTACCTGAGTGATTGGAGGAGTATATGAGTAGTGTCTGGGTAAATAGATGAGTGCAACTGTAGTGCCCGGGTGAATGGATGAAGGCATGGGTAGTGTCTGAGTAAATGGATGAGTACATGGGTAGTCTGTGAGGGAATGGATGGGTGCATGGATACCGCCTGTTTGATTGGATGAGTGGATGAGTAGTGCCCGTGTGAGTGTATGAGTGCATGGGTAGTGCCTCAGTGAAAGGAAGTGTGAATGGATGTGTGCAAGGGTAGTGTCTAGGTGATTAGTTGAGTGTATGGATAGTGTGTTGTTGATTGTGTGAGTGCATAGATAGTGCCTGAATGAATGTATGGGTGCATGGGTACTGCTTGGGTAATTGGATTAGTGCATAGGTAGTGCCTGGTTGATTTATTAGTGTGTGAGTAGTGCATAGGTGACTAGATGAGTACAAGAGTAGACCCTGAGTCATTGGATGAGTACAAGAGTAGACCCTGAGTCATTGGATGAGTGCAAGGGTAGTGGCTTGGTGACTGGGTGAGTACAGAGATAGGGTCTGGATGATTGAATGAATGCATGGATACTGTCTGTGTGATGGGGTGACTGCATGAATAGTACCTGGGTGATTGCATGAGTGCATGGATACTGCCTGGGTGATTGGATAAGTCCATGAGTAGGGCCTGGGTGAGTGGATGCGAGCATGGGCAGTGCCTCAGTGAATAGATGAGTGCATACATAGTGTGTGGGTGTTTGCCTAGTGCAAGGGTAGCGCCTGGCTGTTTCGATGAATGCCTGAGTAGTGACTGGGAGATTAGATACATTTAAGTGCAATACCTGAGTGGTTGGATGACTGCTTAGGTAGTGGCTGGAATATTGGACTAGTACAACTGTTGTGCCTGAGAGACAAGATGATTACATGATTAGTAACTCAATATATCCATTACGTGATTCGAAACACGTAATATATCTCAACCTACAACCACTGTGAAAAAATAAAATAAGACAAACATTTATTAGAAATTCATTTTGAACATTAGGCAACAAAATAACATACAATATTTTTTAAACAAAACTTTAATTCAACATAGACACATGTTTTGCCGTTTTTTTCCTATTTTTGGCCTTTCAACAGTGCCTTGTAGGAAGACTCATCATGAAACAGTAGGAAAAAAAACGATCAATGGATTGTTAAAAAAAAATATCACCATAGATCATTACAACTATGTCATACTGTGCACTGCACTCACACGTTTTTTTTTTAATACTGGCTTGCTGATAGCTTACTACCTTATTGAAAACAACTATATGGTAAAATTGTTTCTGATATTATTATAGCTGGTACAAAATGTCCAACAATTATGAAGCAGTATTCGTTATTGAATATCCTTTTGTAGACATCATCCCTCTTAGGCCAAATGATGTCTGACATGTTCTTAGTCCATGTATGAAAAACATAACTTATAGTACTATGTAGAAGTTGCTGTAGCAGGAAAAAAAGTGGACTTTTCTTTAGTGGCGAAGAGTCTTTTCACATGCAACCTAAGGCTACTGGAATCATAGTACCATCCATTTATTGTTTTATTTGTAGTAACTCAGTGTATTCCTCAAATATGTATAAATTCCTTAAGTTAAATAGTCCTTCATTTCTAACAGATTTCTGTAGAGTGTACCCCCAGCAGGCTGAATAATGTCTCAGAAACACATTATCCATATATATAACAACACAATACCACATTTTCTTATCTTAGATTTTCCTTAGAACTTTGGTTCAGAAACAGCAGATATGAGTTTGGTAACTTTTTGGTAGTCTTGATTTGAATGTCACTTGTATGTAATTGCACTCTGTTCCTCCTGTTTGACATCTTACATATATTGTGTAGTGTATTGAGGTTATATTAACTCTTTTGTGAAATATGATTGCTATAGTTGTGAAAGTTCTTTTTGAGATGGAAATTTGCGCAACTTTAAAGTTTGTAATTTCAGTTCCTACCTTAGAACAATCCACTCTGCATCGTTGTAGCATGACTATGATATATTTTCCATGCCTCTGTGGAAACAAAGTTGACCTAAGTTCTGATCTACAGTTTGGACAGGTCATATCTTGATGTGTGTTTGTAGTTAATTCTTCAAATGGCACAGCTTCACATTCTGGTAATGTCAAGTAGAGGAATCGTTCTGAATTGATTTCAGTGCTAGACATAAATTCACAATCTTCACTGTTATGTGTCCATTTATAAATTAAACCAAATAATTAATTGATATTCACATATTCTTCATTTAATAGTCCTAGCATTACCATTAGAAATGCTTGAGCATCCTGCTGAAGATTTCGAGAGAACACTACTGATCCAGTACAGCCACCAGTGAGTTTTCTTATTCCAGTAGCAGAATGTATAATAGTTCTATCACTTTTTAATTCTTCAAGTAAACGACACAGTTGGGAAGACATTGTTTTATATACCTTTTCTTTAAACAAATTTGTAAAATGAGGCAAATGATGTAGTCTATTTAACACTACATTTGCATACCAGTTCACTCCAGATTTATTATCAAAGATGTACCCTTCTATTTCCTCATTGTGCTGCTGTAGTTAACTTTTCTTTGCTCCTTCTTGTTTTTATTTTTATTGATCTTTTTGTTCAACTGTGATACACTGCTTTGATATTTTTCCGACAGTGGCAAGTTATAGTTAATGTAATGTGGCGAGTGAGGTGAGAAGACTGTTTACAGAGGTGCGCAAGTTATCTGAATTTTAAAGATGGCGCATAAGTATAAATGTGAGTTATAGGTATGAGTTATATTAGTTTGAAAGTGGTGAATAAATGATAAAGTTAAGATATAATTATTACAATAGAATGAATACTGTTTGTGCAGATTAATTTGGATTTGTATACCGAGCATAAAAAAAGTTCTCCTATATATATATAGGACCCCAGGCGGAGAGGCTGCTGCGTCTAAATGCGGAGGACTCGAGGGGGCACTGGACTTTGAAATTACCTTACCTCCCAACTTGCTTCATGACTGTGCCTGCTCTCGATTCCCACTCCGGTAGTATCACCCCGTCGAGCAATTCCTTACCTGGGATGCATCATACAAAGGCATTCCGGGACTTGTGGTCGTGATTCACAGGACCACACAGGTGTGCTCAATGTTAACTGGGGGCAGAGCAAGGTACTTACATCTCCTTCGAGGCATGGGTTGCCTACACCACAGCATATGAAGAGGTCGGAAAGGAGCGCTGATGAAGGCTGATACGCTGAAATGCATTAGCTCAAGACTCTTTCCTAAAAAAGTGTGCCTTTGTTTCCTCCACATGGGTTACTGCTCTTTTCTTCAAAGGAGGTTTTCGTTTTATTAAATGTAACTGCCAGCGCGCATTACAGAAACCCCGCAGCACAATTGGTCAGGACGGTCTCGTTTGCTCCGATGACCTTTTATACTTTGATTGTGGTAACAATCGCGTCCAGAACCAGCCAGGACGCTTGGATACACAGAGGTTTGGAGGTATGCATACTTCCAATTTGGGTGACCGGGATTCCTGAGCCAACCCCCGTTAAGGACCCCAGGCGGAGAGGCTGCTGCGTCGAAATGCGGAGGACTCGAGAGGGCACTGGAA
Source organism: Lissotriton vulgaris (assembly GCF_964263255.1). Taxonomy (NCBI): domain Eukaryota; kingdom Metazoa; phylum Chordata; class Amphibia; order Caudata; family Salamandridae; genus Lissotriton; species Lissotriton vulgaris. The sequence continues at coordinate 1,172,038,456 of NC_141689.1, read as the reverse complement.
TTTGAAATTGCCTTACCTCCCAACTTGCTTCATGACTGTGCCTGCTCTCGATTCCCACTCCGGTAGTATCACCCCGTCGAGCAATTCCTTACCTGGGATGCATCATACAAAGGCATTCTGGGACTTGTGGTCGTGATTCACATGACCACACAGGTGTGCTCAATGTTAACTGGGGGCGGAGCAAGGTGCTTACATCTCCTTCGAGACAGGGGTTGCCTACGCCACAGCATATGAAGAGGTCGGAGAGGAGCGCTGACGAAGGCTGATACACTGAAATGCATTCGCTCAAGACTCTTTCCTAATAAAGTGCGCCTTTGTTTCCTCCACATGGGTTACTGCTCTTTTCTTCAAAGGAGGTTTTCGTTTTATTACATGCGACTACCAGCGCACAATACAGAAACCCCGCAGCACAATTGGTCAGGACGGTCTGGTTTGCTCTGGTGAGCTTTTGTACTTTGATTGTGGTAACATTCGCGTCCATAACCAGCCAGGCCCCCTGGATACACAGAGGTTTGGAGGTATGCATACTTCCAATTCGGGTGACCAGGATTCCTGAGCCAACCCCTGTTAAGGACCCCAGGCGGAGAGGCTGCTGCGTCGAAATGCGGAGGACTCGAGGGGGCACTGGACTTTGAAATTGCCTTACCTCCCAACTTGCTTCACTACTGTGCATGCTCTCGATTCCCACTCTGGTAGTATCACCCCGTCAAGCAATTCCTTACCTGGGATGCATCACACAAAGGCATTCTGGGACTTGTGGTCGCGATTCACAGGACCACACAGGTGTGTTCAATGTTAACTGGGGGCGGAGAAAGGTACTTACATCTCCTTCGAGGCAGAGGTTGCCTACGCCACAGCATATGAAGAGGTCGGAGAGGAGCGCTGATGAAGGCTGATACACTGAAATGCATTCGCTCAAGACTCTAATAAAGTGCGCCTTTGTTTCCTCCACATGGGTTACTGCTCTTTTCTTCAAAGGAGGGTTTCGTTATATATATATATATATATATATATATATATATATATATATATATATATATATATATCGAGTGAAAAAAACAGAGGTTTCACAATCGTTATAGTTAGGAATTAGCATTTAAAAAACCATTGAAATTCACTGAAAAAACCATGGGTTTCACACCAGTTATAGTTAGCTGAACAGTTTACTCATACAAAACCATTGAAATTCCCACGTTATAGTTAGTTGGACTCACTATAACTCGCGCGCCCGCAATCCACTGCTGATGATGTCACATATTACATCATTCATGACATGGTCAGTGACATCACTGATGACATCACTGATGACATCTCAAATGACATCACTGATGACATCATCCAGTGTCTGTGTGTTTCTGTAAAGTTAAAATACAATTAAGTTAAAGTTAATAATTTACATATTGAAAAATGAGTGGATGTATGAGTGTCTGGATGAAGGATTTAGTAGGTGTGTGACTGACTGTATAAGTGAGTGATTAAATGTGTCTTACTGAATGCATGACTAAACTGTCTGAATATGTGCTTAAGTATGTCTGTTGCTGTGTAAGCTGCTGCATGTTTTGATCAGTAGCTATATGAGTGGCTATATGGGTTATTGATTTGTTGTTCAAGTATTTGTATGTGAGGGTGAGTGTGTGTGTGGGTGGCTGGCCACCCACACAGTGCTGTAAAAAATGCACCTTATTCAGTCATATTTACAAAGTGACGCATCTAGGTAGATGCGTCACTTTGTAAGCCCCTGCGCCACATTATACCTACGTCAGGTGTAATGTATGCAAAAGGGACGTATTGACGCAAGAAAGGGTCGTAGAGGTGACGCCGTGAAATCTATGAGATATCACTGCGTCACTTTTATGACGCTGTTGCGTCCTAATCTTGTGCCTGTATCACAGCAGGCGTAAGACTGATGCAAGCCCTTTCACATGGGGCCTGGCCCCATGTGAAAGGATGCATTGCTGGAGTCGCATCATTTTTGTGACACACTCCAGCAATGCATCACTTTTGCGCTTACAGATACGTCTGAAATACTGACGTATCTGTAAGTACTTCCAACATAATATGTCATTTATTTAATATGACGCATGACTAGAAGAATGAAGGCCTCATTTATGAGGCCATGCGTCACTTTAAGGCCACCGGTGCGTCACTTTTTGTGACGCACCAGTGCTGTAAATAATGCACCTTATTCACTCATATTTACAAAGTGACGCATCTAGGTAGATGTGTCACTTTGTAAGCCCCTGCGCCACATTATACCTACGTCAAGTGTAATATATGCAAAAGGGACGTATTGACGTAAGAAAGGGTCGTAGAGGTGACGCAGTGAAATCTATGAGATATCACTGCGTCACTTTTATGACGCTGTTGAGTCTAAATCTCACGCCTGTTTCACAGCAGGCATGCAGGCCCTTTCACATGGGGCCTGGCCCCATGTGAAAGAATGCATTGCTGGAGTTGCATCATTTTTGTGACACACTCCAGCAATGCATCACTTTTGCTCTTACAGATACGTCTGAAATACTGACATATCTGTAAGTAATTCCGACATAATATGTCATATATTTAATGTGACGCATGACTAGAAGACTGAAGGCCTCATTTATGAGGCCATGCGTCACTTTAACGCCACTGGTGCGTCACTTTTTGTGATGCACCAGTGCTGTAAAAAATGCACCTTATTCAGTCATATTTACAAAGTGACGCATCTAGGTAGATGCGCCACTTTGCCAGCCCCTGCGCCACATTATACCTAGGTCAGGTGTAATGTATGCAAAAGGGACGTATTGACGCAAGAAAGTGTCGTAGAGGTGACACAGTGAAAAAACTGGGTTTTCCCCATGCTACGCTCCCCGGTCCGCTCCCCAGAACGCATACCGGGCGCTCCCCCCGCGCAAATCGATTTTTTTTTGTTTTTTGCCCCGCGTGACCCTATTATAGCCCCCACATCAAACCTAGGGAGTCGGGGGGGCCTACCCTGCCCCCATATGGTCATTTCCCCCTTTTTTTTGCCACCTCTTGTGTCTCGATCCTACCAAGACACAAGATGGCAGCCGCTCCGGACAGTTTGGAATGTTTACAGACACCCGAGAGCCAATCAGCTTTCCGCACGCAAGTCGCGTAGCGCGCCCGGTGCGCTCCTCGGTGCGCGCCTATAGATATATATATTTTTTTTAACCTAAATTACTCAAAAACCACTGGAGCACATATCTTGAGACATAGCAAAGGCACATCGGGCTACCAGTCCCTACAATTTTGCCAAGTTTGATGGAAATCCATTCAGCCGTTCGGGCTAAAAGTGAGTTTGACCGCCCTATGGAAATTAACATGGGGAAAACACGTTTTGGGACCCCCCTTTTATCTCGGCCCCTGCTTGACGAATCCCCCCCACTTTTTCAGGGAAGGAGCGGAGCGGGCCACGAACTTTGAGAAATTCACGAAGATTCGTCCACCGGCGCCAATGTTATTCCCAATATAATGTTGCGGATATCCTATGGAAAGTAGATCCTAACTATAACTACCTACTGGCGACCGCCAGTGGGTTATATATAATATATATATATATATATATATATATATATATATATATATATATATATATATATATATATATATATATATATATATATATATATATATATATATATATATGTAACAATCTCTGCTACCTCTCGCCGGAGCCCTGTACTGGATACCGCTGCGCAGGAAGAAAAGAGGAGACCTCAGGTGCAGGTGAGCGATAGATTTTATTCCCTCGAGGAAGCGGCACACCACAGCATGACGTTTTGGCCTTCACAGAGGCCTTGATCACATGACGCATGCTAGGGAAAGGGCAATTTTTAAAGTGCTAGTGCTCAGTGAGGTGCAAACACATTGGTAGGTTAAGGTCACATGTCCTGCAGTATCATCGACATAGACGACAGCTTGTAAGCAAAACGCATCACGGGGTAATCCCTGACTTTGGCCCATATTGCAGAATACAAATACTGGTACTTAAAGTGCAAGTGCAGTATAATTGTTTGTAAACAATGCATACTAAGAGTCACTGGGAAATCCAAGAGATAAAAAATGCAAATTTGGGAAATATTGCAAACTATTGGGTAAAGTGCAAATAGTGTCATGCGAATAGTTTTTCTAGCAATTAATATATGCAATATATACAATATATACAATACACATCAAGTACAATGTCATGTATACCATCAAATTTAAAGAAATGTATATAAAAATATATATATCCATAAATACCGAATCATAAATATATAAATATATATGTAAAAGACATGAATGTACAAGCATATTGTCAATAAATATATATACACCCAATAGACACTATTTACATAGGATGAGACCTCAAGTGAGCCAACAAGGCATAACTGCATAAATGTCTTAACACCGAGGTCGCAGCACCCTATATATATATATTCCCAGAAAAAACCATAGGTTTCAAGCAGGTTATAGTTAGGAAATATCATTGAAAAAACCATAGGTTTTAGGGGTGTTATAGTTAGTTGGGTATTTTGCAAAACCATTGAAGTTCCTCAGTTATAGTTAGTAGTACTTACTGTAACTCTCGCGCCCGCAATCCACTGGTGATGATGTCACATATTACATCCTTCATGACACGGTCAGTGACATCATTGATGACATCTCACATGACATCACTGATGACATCATCCAGTTAGATTGATATCTATAACAACCTAGAAGGGATTGCAAAAGATGTAAAATGGGTGAGATCACAATTTGTGAACATACAAATGATGGAGCGGGAGGAACTAGAGTTACAAAACCCTTTAGTTAGGGCCCACTATTTACTAAATTCCTCCCCTTTGATTGAGCATTATTTAAGAATTGTGACCAAACCATATCACTGCTGGTTGTTGACGAGGTTTCGTTTTAATTTGTTTTAATTTATTTAATTTTTCATTGGGGAACCTTCCTGGCTGGTGTAAAGCTGAGGAGATAGGTTCTCTACAGGATACATTGCATTTGATCATGTTTTGTGGTTTTTATGACTCCATCCGGAGGCGGTTTCTGGTTCCTCTCTTTCGAGAGGAAAGGGTTTTCAACAAGTTAGACCAGCTTCACTATATCTCCAAATGCTAGATGATGTATGGTCTATTTTTAACATTGCTAGTTTTCTGGTTGCTGCTATCCGGTTGAGGAAAAAAAGATTTCCTAATGTTAATATGGTATGAATTATCTTTGAGTTGTAGTAAATTAGACTAATGTCTGTTTTTAATAATCTTGAGACCCTGTGGAATTTTATAATATATGATGATATTTTTGACTTTTTAAAATATGGTGTCTACCTGATGTAAATAATTGTGATTTGTGATTGTATGATTTTAATTATTCAAATAAAGTGTTTTGACTGACATCATCCAGTGAATGTGGTTTGAATTATTATTTAAATATGCAGAGCCAGGATGGGAGGTTGTTCTTTCAGGAACCTGGCTCCCAGGCACTGGAATGAACTACCGCTTGACCTCCGTATGGAACGTTCAGAAACCAGATTCCGTGCTAAACTTAAAACTCACCTGTTTCCAGCCATCTAATTTCCTCTTTTCTCCCTGACCTCTACTGCGTTCTCTCTAAACTTTCTTCCTCTTGTGATATAGCAACAATCCAGCGCGGGGACACACTATTTTTAGTGCAGCCAGGCGCTTTAGAGATGGCTTTATTATTATTATCATATACACCAATCTGCATTGAAGAATCAGTAGATATAATAAATATCTAAATAGAGGAATTAGTAGCAGTGTAATTGATTGATTACTTGAGTAATTTATAGTGTCTCACTAAATATAGTGGATAGTGACTAAACTGTGTGAATATCTGTATTACTTGGTCAGTTGTTGTGTGAACTGCTGCACAAGTTGATTACTAGCTACGTGAATGTCTATATTAGTTATTGATCAGTTAACTGATTATTTGTATGGGAGAGTGAATGTGTGTGTGATTCGGTGGGGAATCTGTGACTGCCCAAAGATATGTGAATTGTTAATTCAGTACATATATGAGGTTAAGACTACATGTTATTATAGTTGTTTGGGTGAGTGAATATCTTTATGGGTGTTGTGATGAGCAAAAACTTTTCTCAATGGTACATGTCCAATAAAGTAGAAAAAAGAAAAGACAGTGTATGTGACAGTTGTTGTATCAAAATAAGTGTACATAAAACTCATTGATTGCATGAGTGACTATATAGATAACTGTATACTTGTAATAGTGATTTCATAACACACTAAGTATGAATTACTATCTATATGAATAAATGAAGTGCTATTTGTATAAGTGAGTAGCTGAGTAAATGTAAATAGGATACAGTGTTTGCAAAAGTGAGTAGAATGACTGCATAACTGAATAGGATGTGTGCAGGTGTGTAATGTCAATATAGGTGTATAAGTATATTTGATAGTGTTCTATTGATTATTTGACAACATGTATGAGTGAATCTATAGGTAATTGATTAGATGTGTGTGTGGATCACTGAGTGGGTTTTTAGATACTTGTATTGGTGTGTCAATGGATTCAAATATGGTACTCTGTACTTTACAGTGAGTGATGAAAGGTTATACTAGTGTATGATGAGGTGTATATGATTGTCATGTGGATGATGTCATCAGTGATGTCATTTGAGATGTCATCAGTGATGTCATCAGTGATATCACTGACCATGTCATGAATGATGTAATATGTGAGATCATCAACAGTGCATTGCAGGAGCGCGAGTTATAGTTAGTACAACTAACTATAACAGAGGAATTTCAATGCTTTTGTATGAGTGAAATGTCCAGCTAACTATAACACCCCTGAAACCTGTGGTTTTTTAAATGAATTTCTAAAGTTTTTTAAAATTATAATTCCTAACTATAACCTGCTTGAAACCTATGGTTTTTTCAGTGAATATATATATATATATATATATATATATATATATATATATATATATATATATATATATATATATATATATATATATATATACTACTATTATAAAGAGAGAACTGTGTCCTTTGAGCCAGGTAAACTCGAAAAGTACACCACCAATTGCAACACCCAATACACCGTTGGAAAGGGGAGGTCCAGTAGATGGACATAGGCTATATAAAAAAAGATATATACGTTATTTAAAAAATGTACAATGAAAAAAATTTAGTCCCTTCTAAGTAGCGCCAGCCGTGTGCGCTAACCACGTACGTGCTGACATCATCATCGGAGGACGGGAGCCGAGGAGGAGCGACAGACCGGACCGCGGGAAGGAGCGGCGGACAACAGGGCGGGGAAGAGTGGAGAACTTAGCCACACTGGAGCGGCCTGAGGTACGTGAACCGCGGAGAGGAGCGGTGAAGTAAGGAGGACTGGACTGCAGCGGCGGCGGACAACAGCGCGGGGAGGAACGGAGAACTTAGCCACACTGGAGCGGCCTGAGGTACGTGAACCGCGGGGAGGAGCGGTGAAGTAAGGCAGACTGGAGCGGGATGACAGGTAAAGTTTAGAGCTGCAGCGGGGCGTGTATACTGGCTTTGTTCTTTTGCAGCGTCGGATGCGTGGCCACAGTGTTAGGGAGCAGGGCGTGTGCAGATGATTGGGGACACTGAAGGTGGCGGTGAACTTGGGCTGAGGAGGTGGTTGGGGGCCTGGGTTTCAGCGACTGGGCGCAAGCCTGATTGCCCCCGGACAACGTGGGAATGGATGTTGAGCCTGGGGTTAAGCAGAGTTAAGAATAAGTACCAGCGCCCAAAACTCTGCTTAAAAGTACGGGACCAGTGCAATTACATGTCGGCGGGGGGAATACCAGCAAGCCTGAGTGCCCCCGGACAACGTCGGGGCGGGCTGCTAGTATATTTATATATATCATAGCTCCTAGGTTGCCCTGCAATGAGAAGCACTCCAAAACTGTTTCCTTGGCAAACCCTTTAATCAGTACAGGAGGAGCAAAGACATCGAACGCTGCAGGCAGTTCAGCAGCGTCTAAAAGTCTGACGCATTTCAAAGTATTTGCATCTTCTTCCTCAGAGGCACCGACGCGATGCAAACATGAGCATTCTGTGGACTGGCTGATAAGTGCTGGATGACCCATTCAGCAAGCTGGCTAAAGAGAAATGAAAAAATCTGCACATACCTGGGTCTACGCTGGAGTTGAAGCAATATATATATATGTATATATATATATATATATATATATATATATATATATATATATATATATATATATATATATATATATATATATATATATATTCACAGAAAAAACCATAGGTTATAGTCCATATATAGTTAGGAATTTGCATTTACAAAACCTTGAAAATTCAATGAAAAAACCATTGGTTATAGAACATATATAGTTAGGAATTTGCATTTACAAAACCTTATTTTACTCGCATAAAACCATTGAAATTCCATATATAGTTATAAGCGCTAACTATATATCGCGCACCCGCAATCCACTGCTGATGATGTCACATATTACATCATTCATGACATGGTCAGTGACATCACTGATGACATCACTGATGACATCATCCAGTGTTTGTATGTTTCTGTAAAGTTAAAATATGTCTTACATATTGAAGAATGAGTGGATGTATAAGTGTCTGGATGAAGGATTTAGTAGGTGCATGACTGACTGTATGAGAGAGTGATTAAATGTGTTTCACTGAGTGCATGGGTTAGTGAATAAACTGTCTTAATTTGTGCATCATTATGTCTGTTGTTCTGTAAACTGCTGCATGTGTTGATCAGTAGCTATATGAGTAACTATATGGGTTATTGATTGATTGTCGAAGTATTTGTATGGGAGACTGAGTGTGTGTGTGGCTGATGGGAGATGTATGACTCTGTGGAGATCAATGTGTTCTTGTATCAATGATTGTATAAGAGAGTAAGTATGTGTTAGTATATGTTTGAAAATGTAAGGTACTCTATGTTTAACTGTATTGATTAGAAAATGGAAGTGTGATTGATTCTTTACAGGACTGACTAGGTGTGTGAGTAACTCCATGGATGAATGGCAGAGTGTGAGTGTCTGTATAGGTGTATGAGTGCATATGATAGTGTTGTAAAGATGAGTGATTGTATGTATGAATGATTGTATGGGTGAATGAGTGAATCTGTGTGTAGACATTGGAATCAGTGAGTGTGTATGTAGTAACTAGTATTGGTGTGTCAATGGTTTAAAAAATTATATTCTGTATTTTACACTGGATGTAACAGAGGTTATATTAAAGTGTGAGGAGATGCATTGTATTGTCACATGAATGATATCATCAGTGATGTCATCAGTGATGTCATTTGAGATGTCATCAGTGATGTCATCAGTGATGTCATTTGAGATGTTATCAGTGATGTCATTTGAGATGTCACCAGTGATGTCATCAGTGATGTCATTTGAGATGTCATCAGTGATGTCATCAGTGATGTCACTGACCATGTCATGAATGATGTAATATGTGACATCATCAGCAGTGGATTGCGGGTGCGCGATATATAGTTAGCGCTTATAACTATATATGGAATTTCAATGGTTTTATGCGAGTAAAATAAGGTTTTGTAAATGCAAATTCCTAACTATATATGTTCTATAACCAATGGTTTTTTCATTGAATTTTCAAGGTTTTGTAAATGCAAATTCCTAACTATATATGGACTATAACCTATGGTTTTTTCTGTGAATTTCATTGGTTTTTTAAAAGCTAACATCTGTAGCTGTAAAATGTATTCTACTTTAAAACCCAAAATATATTTTAGATGTTTATTGATAAATTTAATTGAAATATTTTTTTCTTCGCTTCCGTTAAGCGAACCGGGAAGCTTTCCGTTAGCTCATCTTGATGCCGCGATCTAGTACGCGAACCGGTAAACGTTACGTTAGCGGAATTGTGACGCGTCGCGGAAGCGCGACGTATCATTGTCGCATAATGCGTCTTATGACGCGCCGCTTTAGCGCTCCCGAAAGTGCTCGGGACCGCGAACCGGAAACGATGCGGGACGCGGCGCGCACCGCGTAACGTGAGCGGAACAAGTCATGTGACTTGTTTATCAAAGTTTTCATTGGTTCATTTCACTTTTGGTTTCCAAATGATGTATGACTAGGTCATGTGACCTAAAAATAACACTTTTCATTGGTTCCGAACTTTTGCTTTTCCAAAATCACGTAAACCCCTTCTTCTTTCCTCACTCTGACTTTCATCTTGGTGAGAGAAAGACCATTTCCAATTTTGATTGCAATGGCTTCTATCTTTGCTTCAGCTGGTGGACCCCCACCACCACCTCAACCTCCTCATGACAAGAGAGGACCACCATCTCAATTCATCTCAAACAGAGAGGAGGAAGAAGACGACTTAGAAGAAGAGGACACTGATGAACCTGATTTTATTCAGGAGTTGCCCCGTGTTTCCGGAAGGAAAACAAGTTTCATTTGGCAATTTTTCTCAATTCCTCGAGGGGAGAAGAAGGTTAATGCCAAATATGCCACTTGCCTAATTTGCAAAAAAAGATTATCTCGAGGCACAGAGAAAAAGTATAGTATGGGCAACTATACTATGCATCGCCATATGGTCAGGTGGCATCCATTAAATTACAGCCGGGCAGAGTTAAGGGATCTGCAAGATAATCCCCCGACAACTCCTGTGGCCAAATCAACTTCTAATATATCTTTGACTGTAAGAGAGGCACAGGAAACTGTACCAAACATACAGCCAAACTTCAAGCACATGAAGTTTACGTGCATACATTGTGGTGCTATGCTCTCATGTGGCAACATGAGCGTAAACTTAATCAACTTGGTGTTTGATAACCATAACTGCCCTAACCCACCCAAGCAGTAATTTTTTCTTTGCTCCTGTTGAGCCCTTTTCGATGCCTGTTTTTTTGTTGTTTCCCCTCCATGAAAAACACAAAAAAAACATAAAACTGTTCTAAAAATACAAAAAAAACAAAAAATGTTCAGAAAAAAAAACAAAAAAAAACCCAACAAAAACATAAAAAAAAAGTTCTTTTCAGAACTACCTCCCCTTTCAAATAAAATTGCTAGAATGTTTAGCACTCTGGCAAGCTCTATTTCTTTTGGTTCGCTTCAAGTTCGCTGCCCGGTTCGCGAACTAGAAGCGAACCAAAAAAATATTTTTTTAAAAAAAAGAAGAGTTAGTATAAGGGAAGTAAACAGAGAGTAATGTAAAAAGAAACACAGCTATAGAGAGTAAATCAGAGATAGTGTTTAATAGATCTATTTATTAATTCAGGATGACGATAAGGTGTGATGTCTCGTGAGGTTTGTTTAAGGTGAGACCTACTCAGGGTTACAGATCAATTTTACACTTGTTGAAGAATACAGAGCAGATAAAGCATGTGAAGGCCTACCAATGAAGTAAATCATGTCCTCTTATTACATCATTCATGACATGGTCAGTGACATCATCAGCAGTGCATTGCGGGTAAAAAGAGTAGAAAACATTTACCTTATAATTCTTGTTACCTTTTTTAAATATTTTTTCATACTTTCAATCTGTAAAAGAGAAAACAAACATTTCCAAAAATATTACTACATGTATTTAAAAATTACAAAAGAAAAGGGAAAAGGTTCAAGAAGAAACACTTTTTCAACAATTTTGACATTTACAGAAGCCTCTGCTTCTCTACGTCCCCTACACAATCCTAAAAATATATATTTTAAATAAACAGTATCTTCATGCTGATGAACTGAGACCTATTTTGGAACATGGTACTTCTTTTGCACTGCTGATGTCTCACAATAGTGATGCAATAGCAGCGCAAAAAAGATGTAAAGCCATCATAAAATTGTCTCTAATATTTTAAATGATAGTTTCAGGATGCAAATAAGATGTGTGCTTTGAAGAGCTTTCTTTGAGGTGAGGCCTATTCCTTTTTTTAAAAAAAACAGTACCCGGAAATACAGCACTGTAAGCATTAAAATTGACACTTACAGAAGACTCAGTTTCTCCATATCTACCTCACATTTCTAAATGTATATCATAAGTACAAACAGAAGAACATTAATTATACATGTTATATGGTTTATTTTTGCTGTTCTCAGAATGTATCAAATTTCACTTAAATCAGTGACTTGAACGTATTCATCAAGTAACAGCGGGGAAAAAAAAACACAATCAAAATGACTGTGTTTAAAAAACCCATACAACCTAAGAAATCTGATTTCAAAACTCCTTAAAATTAACTTACTTTCAATGATGTCGAAGGATCTCCTATGAACAGCATTCACTCTGTTGTGCTATAAATATTTTCAGCCCGCCACTTTCTGAAAGAAAACCTCCATCGATACGAAAAATATGTTACATAGAAGAAAAGACTTCTCTCATTCTATCACATGTTTCCACTAGGCCAAATCATGTTGCCGCGATTCGCTACTCTTGTAATTCTTCCAATCAAATCCCGACATTTTCTATTTTTGCAACTTTCAAAAAGAATACATTTAAGATTATTTTCACAATCCTGGACTACTAATATCTTACCCTTCTTTGTCACTCATGTTCTCCTTTTCCTATGACACTGATATTGCTTACTATGAAGCAGACTTACTTGCATCAGGTTTATATAGTTGGATTTTAAATTGACATTATAATTAAAAGTTTTGGACCAATAATCTAGACAGCATTGCAGACTTAAATTCCCTCTACTTCATGAACCTTTTGCAATTCTTCACAGGAAATCCCGAGATTCTTTCATTAAAATTTTGGTTTTATAAACACCAGGTAAGAATTTTTAAGGTCAAACGGCAATTTTTTTTTGAAAGTTACAACGGAATCATTGCAGAATGACCAGCCGTTTCGAGACTTTAAATAAGCTGTATAATGTCCTGATGTTGTTGAAGGACCATCGTGATAGATAATTGCTACAGTTACAAAAGTCCTTCCTGATATTGAAAGCTGAGAAGCCACAAATTTTTTTATTAAAGTTGACAATTTTGATCCATCAGGCCTACATCGTTGAATTATTAAAATGACATACTGTCCATATCTACGTATAAATAATGTTGACATCATTTCAGATTTACATTGGCTACACTCCATGTTGTGATCCGCTGCATTTACTAGCTTATTAAAGGAGACTGATTTACTGTCTGGCAAAGTTAAATATATAAATCTTTCTGAGTCTACACTAGTAGTACTTGATACCCTACAATTCTCGCAGTCATGCTGCCATTGATAAGAAAGCCCAAACAGGTGATCTACATCTACACCCTCATCTTGCAATACATCAAGCATATACATTAAAAACTCCTGACAATCTTGCTGATTATTTTCAGAGAAGTCTGTTTGCCCTGAACATTCATCTAACAGATAACGAACTTCAGACACACTTTCTACTTTTGTTCGATCAGTGCTACATTTCTCGAAAACAGAATTCAATAAACAGCATAAAATTTGTTCTGAATTCAACAGAATCTGTTCTTTTAAACTCTCTAGTGAAAAGAGAACATTAACCACTACATTTGCATAGCAGTTGACACCAGAACTGTTTTCAAATTGAAAACCGACAACATCTTCAACAGAATCCACTTTGTTTCTGCTAACAATTTTCGGTTCATTGACTTTTAGTCTTTTTGCAACAACCTCCCTACTATTACAGATATTTCTACGTTTGCGGCCTACCACACGTTTCTCAAACAAAGGATATTGAGGCAAATGTGGCGCATACTCTCTTCTTAACCTATTGTATTCCTTAACACAATCTAGATCCGCACAAATGTTTGTGACATCACAGTCAATCAAGTACAATCCTGATACAGTTCTAACTCGTGACAATGCCACATATGCCATACCCTCCTTGAACACAGAACTGCCAATATTCACCAATGCACTGTCTACACTTAAACCTTGCGATTTATGAATTGTTACCGCATATGCCAAGCAAACAGGAAACTGTTTACGGCGAACATATAAGTCTTTAACAAGCAAAAACCTAGCAGAACAACGACCAATTAGCTGTACTTCCTCAATGCCATCAAATTTAATTTTTAAAAATTCTATTCCATCTCTATTTCTGTACTTCTCAAAATCAACAACATTACCCATTGATCCATTTACCAGACCTCTTTCAACATGTAAATTTCTTCTCAAAATGATTCGGCAATTTAAACACACATTCAAAGTCTTTTCAAAACCCGCTGTTTTAGATATAGTCTTCTCTAATGAATCCAATTTTGATTTCAAATTTTCTGACAAAATAATTGTTGATCCCATGTGCTCTATTTTGTCAATAGCTTCAAGTTTCACAATCTCTTGCTTTTCTAAATTCAACATTTTGTTGTTGAAGATGGCACATTCTGCAAGAGTTGGCATCAAACATATTCCGGATTTCTTCTCAGTAATTTTCTGAAAAATATTCTCAGCCACAATCTCTTGTTCGGGATATAAATTTGAAAGTAATCGTGCATTCAAAGCTTCTTTTCCATGCTCGGTCACTTTTCCAATTCTAATATCTTGTAGAATATTCTTGTAATCTTCATCTTTTGCCTGACGCATATTTTCATGCAGTTCAGCATAATTGAAGTTTAACCATATATTGACGTTGCCAATGCTCCCTAGGCACTTCCTGGTATCTTCATGAATGAGTATTTTGAACACAGGTTCTCCTTTTACTGGTGTCAGCTGCAGAAGATCTCCGAAAACAATGATGTGTTTGCCACCAAATAACACATCATATTCAGTTTTAAGTACTTCTTGCATTCTCAAATGCACAAAGGCAAGCATGACATTGGAAACCATGCTTACTTCGTCAATGATAAGTAGTTTCATTTTCCTCAAGACTCTTGAAACTTCACAGCAAGCATCCCCAGATAACTTGTGATATTGTAATTTGTTGTCATGCTCCACCGGCAGCATCAGTAGACGATGCAAAGTAATACCTTTAATGTTATGTGCTGCAAGTCCAGTAGGAGCGGTGACAACACAAGACAGCGATGACTCAGTCCTTTCCTGCAGATAGCATGAAATTGCTTTAATGAGGAAACTTTTTCCAGTTCCCGCTTCTCCACTCACATACAGTAGGACAGGCTTCAACGATGTACATGAGCACTCTTTCTTCTCATGACTTAATCCATGCTCAATTTGCTTGGTAACTTCATCATATATTTTCCTCTGCTCAACGTTGAGTTGTTTTTCCAAGTCTTCTAAGTTAACTGAATCCTCCTGAGCATGTGCCATGGCTCTTTCCACTTCATTCATAGCAGTGGCAGCTTCATTTTCGATAATAGGTCCTCCAAGTGGATCTTGACTCAATGAAACAGAACTCTGACTGTCCTGAGAACTGTCTCTGGCAATCTCGGCTGCAACCGTTGCTTCCTGCTCAATTTCCAAAGTTAGCATTTCTTGATATTTGGGAAAAGCAGGACATTCTATGCTATCCTTAGCAGCAGTAAAAGAGTCTTCGTAACAGAGGAAATCTCCAAGCAGTTCCTCTTCTGCACGCCAAGGCTTGAAAAGTTGCAAAAGTGCTAAATAGAAAAACTCCTTTTTTTCTGAAGATTCGCCACTCAATTTTCGATGGTTTACTAATTGGCATTTTCTTTGCTTGACCAGGCATCCCTCACTTCCAATTACAGCATACACTCCTTTCTCAATATCTTCTTTGATGTTCCTCTTGAATATATAATTTTGGAGAACCTCATATAGACAAACATTCTCAAGGTGACTGCTTCGATTTGGATAATATGTATCCAACATGTTGGTCTTCAAAATGTCGGTACTGTTTGGTTCCTTTTCTGCCAAATATTCAATTTCCCGGACAGGTTTTAAAACCCGATTTCGCGTTGCAGCAAGACCAAGACTCGCCCAAACAATACTCCTGGATTTGGCATAGAGACTTGCTGAAGACAATCGATCTGAACATTCGTAAGCTCCGATTTCTCGATGCGACAACATCTTCAGACTGAAACTGTACAACTTCTTGCTGAGGCTCTTTTCATGGGAAATGTCCTCCCACATATCCTTCAGTTCTGTCTTTTCTTTTTTGGTGATGTAAGATGTCACATACCGAGCCACAGCCATACAGTTGTCACCCACAAACTGTATATCCATGTTAGCATTCCACATGGACAAAATCACTGGGTTGTAGTCGTTGATGTACTTGGACTCTTCGTTCCTTTTCAAATTGTATGTATTTTTGGGTGATTTCCTCATCACATTATGTCGCAGTGAAGACATCAAACTGTTCACTTTTCCTTTAGAAATCACCGGTCGTGGAAAGTTGAAACGACATTTGGTGTAGAACTTGTCCTTGTTTCTGAATTTACGACGACAGTACTTTCCACAACGATGGCTTTGGAAACGTAGAACTTGTTCTCTTAGGCTTTTCTTCTTCGTTGCGTTTGGAACAGCACACGTAGAATACTGTTCTATGAAATTCATCACTAAGTCATCCGGATCTGTTCCAAATTTAGGTGCATCCTTGATCCACAACAACATATGTATATGAGGAGCACCTCTTGCTTGGTACTCCTTTCTCCAGAAGAAATCCAACACCTCTCCAAGAGGTGGATTCTTCTTATTTGTGATGAAAGACATCATAGCTTCAAATCTATGATTGAAGTACCTGCATACATTCACAGGATCCAAAGAACACAGTTCTCCAGGTGTCTTGAATTCAATGTTTTCAATATTTCCATTTGCCTCTCGTAGAAATTCAAGTAAGCCTTCCCAGCCATACTCGGCACAGCTCAGAGTGAGGAACCATGTCGGAGTTCCTAAGTTCCTCAGCATACATTTTAAATCACCATGACGACGGTACCAGTACTCATTAGTACCACGCTGACACGCCATGAGATTAATTAAGTGAGAATCCAAAATACTGTCTTGGACATTGACTTTATGCATAAAGTCCCTTGCTGAGATATTTCGCATCTGTATACCACTTTTTAAGATGTGGTTCACTGCATATGACAGTCCAGACAGATCGCTTTCAAACAGGAGATGAAACAAATAGGGAATGCATTGACGAAACCTAGGATCGTCTGCATACAATCGTAAAGTCCGGTATTCAGACGCAGGAATTTGATGAGGTCGCTCATCATATCTTCCTCCTCGACCTGTGGGAAATAGCTGTGGGAAACACCGAGCTTCCAAACTTTCCTCCCAAACACTAATGGGACTCCCTTTAGCTTGTTTCATTTGAAACAACTCAATAGCATTCCCCATGACTTCCTTGGAATGCAAAGGATGAACACTATAATGTTCATATATTTCTTCACTTTTAGAGGCTTCTACTTTCTCAATTTGGCCAGCACACAAATCGCTATCCTCTTCATCACTTACTTCCTCTTCTGCAACATATACATTCTTATAGTACTTATTATTTGTCTTCAAATACACTGTTGCCTTTTTGACTTTCCTAACATCCACTAAATCTTGCCATGTTTTCTTATTCTTTGTCGGAACCCCATTAACTAAGATAACCAGAGGTTCCTCTTCCACTTTTTCTATTCCAATTGTGTTAATGTTTTTGTTCAAATCTAGAGGCAAATAAACAACTCTTCCCTTTAATCCTCTCTGTAAATCTGCTGGAGGCAACTTCCCTGTCTTTGGCTCCATTCTTACAATAGCCTGAAAGGGATGGATACTTTGAATCAAAATACATTCATAAGTATTTAAATCCTTCAATTCAGAAGGAATCTCAACCAATTCCAGATTATTATGAACTGCCCTAGCAGGCATCTGGTTTTGGTTTAATTTATTACAACAATAAGTACACACACGTTGATCCGATCCTAAATCAAAATAATTTTCTACCATCAAGTATGTGGCAAAATCCTTCCATTCACTATTATTTTCCCTTTCACTTTTTGTATATAAATCCACTACCTTAGTCTGATTCTTATAATAAGTGCGTCGACAACATACACAAGTGAAATTAGGCCTCTCACTTGATTTCATCTGAAAAGTGGCAATTTCCTTCTGAAAATTATCTGTACTGGAAACCTGTACATTATCTTCAACATTACCCTCTACTTCAGGGTCAATTTGAACATTCTCATCTTTACTACTAAAGTAACAAAACTCAATTTCTTCACAAATATTCTTCACATCTATTTTCAGAACCATGCAAAAGAGCAGCACATAATTGTTTAAGCATAATTGCTGGACTCTTAGCATAATACAACATTCTCACTAATTTTCTCACTTTATTATGATGCACTGCTAGCATCCTGAAATGATGAAAAACACTCTGGCATACTCTCCTGGAAAGACAAGCCAGTGAATGACCACGCAAACCTGTCATTTGTCTCACTCTGCAAGGATCTAAATCTTGCAACAACTTCATTTTCTGCTTCAAACTTTTCTTATTAAATGTCCGTATAAAATCACAAAGCAAATTGATGGAAACCTGTCGCACACTGCAAATAGAACTACACTTCCAAATGTACACAGGACCCTTAGGACGTCTTCCTAAAACCTCATCACTTAGCACCTCTTCTGTCTCTGTTGTCACAAGTTTTTCTTTTTCAACTGGACAACCATCCTTCACTTCATAAGCTCGACCACTGGTGTCAACTGCAAACATCAAATCATTATCCTGAAAATAACTCTCCTCGTTAAAAAATGCCTCAGAACTTGAACTATGCATCCATTCTCCGGAAAAAACTTCACAAAAGTTACTACGATTTACTACTCTCTTCCATCTACTGTTTGTTTTGAAATCAGAAATTACCTTGCTTAGTTTCCTAATTCTATTGATTACCAAAATAAACAACTTTCGCTTAATTTCAAAAGCATGATCAATAATTTTCTCTACATTTTTCTTCTTCTTATAAAATGCCGCTTTCTGTTGGCCTTTTTTAATATTTCTTAATAAATTAACTATTATCCTGTTACGGAACATTCGTTTTCGAATGTCCCTAAACTGTTGTTTCCTTCTACTATCATGCACAGAGTTATCTCTTCCTCTACCAATAACATTTTCGATGGGTCTTTCCTTTCCATTTAAATTACTCTTCTTTTTCTGAACTGAAACATTTTGGCGAAAAATACTTTTTTTACTAAAAATATTTTTTAAGAATGATTTTGTGCTCTTACCCGGAGCTTTCTTGGTGTTTTGATAAGTATTTGGGGAAGAGGACTGCTGCAATAAAACATCATCCTGCTGTCTTTGACGTTTTCTAGCCTTTCTAATTCTATTTTTCGTAGGCATTTTTCAAATTTAAAAAAGATCTGCAGTTGAATCTGTGGAAAAATATAATAAAAAATGTTATTAACCACTATTACCAAACAGTAAATGAATAACAGTCATCAAAAACTTAATGCCCTACTTATTATTTAACATAGAAAATCTTTTGCACCAGCACTGCATCACAAGGACATTTTCAGTCATTTCCTCTTGAATGCAGGTATACAATTGATTTATGTGCTGTGTTTAAAAACGATTTTTTGAAATCAATTACATTTCTGGATATGTACTGCTAGAGCTTTATAGGTTGCTTTGGGTCATATTTATAAGGCATATGAGTGTCTATAATGTTATTTTTCCTTTTTAAATGGAAAGCGTTCTTCATGGTGCAAGTTTCTTATAAATACGCTCCCACCTGCGAAACGGAACTTTGCGATGCGAAGCTGATTGCCTCCCCGGTGTCTGTCAACATTCTAAACAGACCGGAGCGGCCGCCATCTTATCTCTCGGTAGGATCGAGAGAGAAGAAGAGGTGAAAAACGAAGGGGGAATTTAATGAAAGGGGGCAAGGTATACCCCTCCTGACCCCCTAGGAATGTTGTTGGGGTTTTTAAAGGGTCCCGTGGGGAAAATAAAAAAAATATATTTTTCACGGTAGAAGCGCTTTCCGAACACCGAACTGGGCCGCAAACTGCTGACGAAACGGGAATAGGTATAAGGGGGTGCGGGAGACCATTTTGTGCTTCGTTTTAATTAAATTACAAAGTATAAGGGGGTGCGGGAGACGTATCCTAATCCCTTATATTTTCTGAGGGTGGCTGAGAAGGCTCATATATGTTGATACATGTGTTCCAGCGGCTGTGCGTGAGCTTTTTTTTTTTCTTTGCTGCGTCACGTCTGTTAACGTTCGATTCGAAGGAAATCAGGAAGTGTTGACAACCAATTTGTCAGTGCGATAAAATATTTCGTTATAAATGAATCCTTATTGATAAACATTGTCTGCGCCATCTTGTCTTTTTTACAATGCCACAATTTTGTCGTGCACGGTAGCCATTTTAGATGCCAGGCCGGTCCCAGGCTATCACCTAGCCCAAGCTGTAGAGAATCCACACATACCAACCCTCCCGATTCAGGCGTCAGACTACTGATTTCAATGCTACTCTCCCGCCTCCCGATTCCTGCAACCAAAAACGCGGGGGTATATTACCAACCACTAGCGATAACTTCTTTAGAAACAAAAATTATCGCCGCACATCGGCGATTTTTATCGCAGATAAACCTTGCTATTAGCAAGGTTTATCGCAAATGCGATAAAAAACGGCCGCAATGCATGAATATCGCTGAAAAGTCAGCAATATTCATGCATTATCCAGCAAATGCTCTTAGCCATGTTATCCACCTCTCATTGGATAACATGGCTAAGAACTGCTCGCAAATGCGATAAGAAGCGGCCGCAATGCATCAATATTGCTGAAAAGTCAGCGATATTCATGCATTATCCAGCATATGCTTTTAGCCATGTTATCCACCTCCCTTTGGATAACATGGCTAAGAACTGCTCATGGCCCCATGAGGAACGCTTTCGATTTAAAAAGGAAAAAATAACATTATAGAAAAGAATCGTTTTTAAACACAACATATAAATCAATTGTATACCTGCATTCAAGAGGAAATGACTGAAAATATCCTTGAGACACATGAAAGCGTTTTCTGGAATGCCCTAGCACCATTTTTTCGACATTATTAACATGGCTATG
Source organism: Lissotriton vulgaris (assembly GCF_964263255.1). Classification (NCBI taxonomy): domain Eukaryota; kingdom Metazoa; phylum Chordata; class Amphibia; order Caudata; family Salamandridae; genus Lissotriton; species Lissotriton vulgaris. The sequence goes on along the minus strand of NC_141689.1, from coordinate 1,172,017,556 downwards.
TAACTCCCATAATCAAAATCTAAATTTGCCAAGCGCAGGTGGGAGCGTATTTACAAGACACTTGCCCCATGAGGAATGCTTTCCATTTAAAAAGGAAAAATAACATCAAAGACACTCAAATGCCTTATAAATATGACCCAAAACAACCTATGAAGCTCTAGCAGTACATATGCAGAAATGTAATTGATTTCAAAAATTATTTTTATAAACAACATATCTGTTTCAGCTTACATAAGAGACCATGGAATGGGCTTCATATACAACAATAACTTGTATAACTGCATTCCAGAATGCTACACCGAATATGCAATTACAATTTCTCAAAGTAACAAAATCTATTTCTATATCACTACAGACAAAGCCACAGTTTAAAAACACAGCTTTCTTCATCATTTTCTCCTTAATTCATACTATTCTCTATCTAAAATAAATAAATCTTTTCTCACCTTAGCAAATACTTTTTGAGTTTTGAAAACAGTCTCAGAAATACACCAAATTGTCTTCAGCAGAAGAAAAAGGATGCACTCCAGAGTCTGCAGCTATTGAAAGCACAGAAATACAGATATTCATTTCACATATCTCTCATATTAGCCAATCATAACTCTTCCCTCACTTTTTTCAAATCAAAACCCTTCCCCCCTCTGCCCTCTCTGCCTTTTTTCCATAGCAACGACCTCCTGGAAGACCTCTCATGTTTGCAAATTCACACAACAATGTTTCAATTGAACTCTGAACTCTCAGTGCACCTGCGTATCCAGTGCAATCTTTCATTAAAAGTTTCTTCCTTGACCATTCAAATTACATCTTTCAAAGAACACATCCATGCACCCTAACTTTCTGTTTTCAGAAATGGAAATGCACCAATCACTGCTAATGAATCATTAGCATTGGAAATCCACAGTTTTTTTTCTTTACAAACTCCTACTGTTTCAACTGCCCTTTCATTACCACACTTCATCTGACTGCAGCACAACCTTCTCCCACCATGTTTAGCGTCTGGATTGTTGGACATAGTTACATCCACTGGGCTCAAAGGTATGCTGAGAGCAGAAATTTACCCAACCTCAATTTACAAGATGTGGAAATTAAGTGGTTGGGCCAAAGAGGATTAAAATGTCACCAATTGATACCATTGGTGAAAACCTTTATGCATTTGCCAAAACCTGACCTGTTAATAGTGCACTGTGGAGGTAATGATTTGGGCACTTTGACAGGGGTAGGTCTGGAAATGCTTTTAAAGGACACCTTTGAGCAATTAATGGCACTTTTTCCTCAAACTGCCTTGGTATATTCCAATATATGCCAAAGACAGAAATGGAGGTGGTCCAACCAATTTTGTCCACAAATTGAGAAGTCGAGGAAGCATGTAAACAAATCTGTTTCAGCTTTCATGAGAGACCATGGAATGGGCTCCCTGTACAACAATAACTTGCGTTACTACATGCAAGATATCTACAGAGGAGATGGAGTTCACTTCTCAGATGAGGGCAACAGAATTTTCATTCTGAATTTAAGAATGTGCATTGGTACCTACTTATAAGTACCTAAATGTACCATAAACCCAAAAGCTCTTCTCAGAGCTACCCTTCATCTAATCACTCACAATTATTATTTTTTTCTAACTTTTTTCACTAATTTTCCACAAAATACGCTCCCCGGTTCGCTAACCGAAAGCTAACCTCGCGGAATTTTTTAAAAAAATGTTTTTTTTCCGCACATTTAAGCCTCCTCAGCCACCCTCAGAAAACCTAGGGGGTCAACATAAGTCTACCGTGCCCCCTTCTACACATTCTGAACATTATTTGCCCTCCATCTTGTATCTTAATGCGACCGAAACACAAAATGGTGGACTCCCGTGACGCTTAAGGTTCGCTAACCGGGCCGCTTTCCAGAAAGCGGTCCTAAAAAAAGGTGGGAAAGTAATTAGCAGAAAAACGACTAGAGACACTCTCACCAAATATAGATTAGCTCATACTACATAACAATCCCTTTCATTCTCACAAATTTGATTGAAATTTCATTTAGCCATTTAGCCTGTAGACCTATCTAAATACCCTGAGGTAAATTACTTCACAAAACACATCTAAAATATTGGAATTGACAACCAATGAAAACTTTACTTTCATTTACAATTTTTCTTACCTGACATTTGATTGGTTATATACCTGAATATATATAAAGGAAGAGAAGGAAACACAGCCATTTTCACTGCTACTTCCTGAACTACATTTCAAGAGCCTTTTCACCTCCCTGTAAAGTTATTTGATAATTTGTAAGTGGCACTTTAAATTAATTTGTAAAAACGTTTATTGATAATTATTTACTGTCCCCCTGCTATAGTTATAGATACAGATAACCTCCTCTGTTACATTTATTGATTGACTTACACTTCTCTGCTATAAATATGAATTTACTTACTTTAACTTCACTGTTAAAAAAACAGAACTACATGTCTGAACTTAAACCCAACAGTGCCCTAACTCTTCTAATATAATTATTTTTTTATGCAATTTACAGCAAAAAAATGGAAGGGGAGCAAGAAAAAACTAATGTTTCCTTCGAGATTACATCCGAAGACATTTTAACTGAAGAAAATGTGGATGAAGATTTTATGGCTCAATCTTTTGACGAACAATTTATTCAAACCTTACAAGAGACAGAAACATCCATGTTTGACGAGATACCAGATGATATAATGCTGGAAGTTTTAATGAACTATGAAAATAATAAATAATTTTTTTTTAAATCAAAATAAATAAATAAATAAAAAAAAACGAACAAAAACAACAAATAATTAACATACAGTATTAGAAAAGTCTATCATTCTTTTATCCTTAAAGTACGCTGCCCAGAACGCTTTCCGGTTCGCGAACTTGGCGCTTACCACGCAAAAAAAAAAAATTTTTTTTTTTTTTGGACCCTCCTAGGCCCTTTTAAAACCTCCACATAAAACCTAGGAGGTCAACGAGGATCTACTATGCCCCCTTATGGTAATTTCCCCCTTTGTTTTGGCCTCCTCTTGTCTCTCGATCCTACCGAGAGACAAGATGGCGGCCGCTCCGGACAGTTTAGAATGTTGACAGACACCGGAGGGCCAATCATCTTCGCATCGCAAAGCTCCGATACGCGAAAAGTTCGCTAACTGGATCGCTACCCGGAGCGCTGTTACAGATATATATCTTGATTTAAACGTTAATTTCTCAAAATCCACTGAAGCACATATATTGAGACCTAGCAAAGGCACATCGGGCTAACAGTCCCTACAATTTTGCCAAGTTTCGTGAAAATCCATTCAGCCGTTCGGGCTAAAAGTGAGTCCAACCGCCCTATGGAAATTAACATGGGAAAAACGTGTTTTGGGACCCCCCTTTTTTCTCGGCCCCCCCTTGACGACCCCCCCCCAAATTTTCAGGGGCTGCTCAGAAACAAAATGTGCCATTTTCCTGAAAATTTCAGCCAATTCCGTCCACAAACGCCAAAGTTATTAGACATAGAATTTTCAGAAATCCCATAGAGAAAAAATCCTAACTATATATACCTACTGGCGACCGCCAGTAGGTAATATATATATATATATATATATATATATATATTGAATGAAGACTCCTGACCGCCAAATGTAGCGGTTTCAACAGGCGTAGACCTCTACTCCAATGATGGGTGTTCTTACTCGATCTTAGCAAACACCAAAAAGCCACATCACAAGTTCCTGTGCCAGTAATCCATCTTTATTCCAGCAAAGTGAAAAGAGCGAGTGCCCTCCCTGACGCGTTTCGCTCCGCAGGCGGAGCTTGATCACATGACGCGTCAGGAGTAGGCAGTGCATTAAATTGAAATTAAAAGCCCTAGCGCCTAAAGAAACAGGACGCAAGGGTTGCAACAAAGCAAATGGGCCACCAATTCACAGTGAAAGCAATAGTGCATAACAATGATGTTTTTGATAAGTGAACATAAAGACACAGTTAGAGCATAGTGCTCAAATGACATATAAGGATGGCGTCACATAATCAGGCTGACAAACACATTCAGGGAGTGAATCAACTGAAATAAATTGATTCTGTTGGTCTCATCTAGGTTTATATACATAAACCAAAATGTGGAACAAATCTTAAGTTTCAACATAGCAAAATGTAAATACAGCAAGTGCCCTGGAAATCTAATGCTAATGCAAAGAAACATTCTAAAAACGATAAAACCAACAAGTTATGCTCCCTGGGCTGGTTGTCCAAATCCCTATCACTAATGCATAATATGTCTGAGTGTCAACAAAGTGCCACAGTGCTAAAGTGCAAATGCTTAAAAACAATTACATGATCAAATGAAAAAATGTTCAGGCTACAGAAAACTCAATTTGGAAACCTACAAGAGAGAACAAAACAGAAGCAATTTCACATTTTGATATTTCAAATTTGAAAGTAATAGTCAGCAACAGCAAATCACCAAGGAAACAAATCAAATAAGAAAGAAAACTACGTTCATACAGGCTAAGGCAAAATACACACAATTTATAGAAAGTGATGTAATTCATCAAACGCATTTAATCCTGCAGGGGACCGGGTATCAAGCAGCAATATGAAATATGCTTCCCTTTGGCGTAACAATTTTTCGCGGTCACCACCTCTGCCCGGATTGACTACAGAACACAATAGAGTGTATGTGAGATCTTTTAATTTCTTATCATGCACCGCTTTAAAGTGGCGAGCCACTGGATAGTTCATATCAGAGTTGACTATGGCCCTGATGTGCTGCAAAATGCGCTGATTCGCTGGTAATTTGGTGCTTCCAATATAAGATAATGAACATGTGCAGGTTAGCTGGTAAACTACAAAGTCACTGCGACATGTCAGATGTTCACGTATTGGAATCAACCTGTCATTGAAAGCCGAAGCATAATGTGTACCGTTGACTGCAAAAGTGCAGGCACGACAGGAGGTGCACCTGAAAAAACCTGGTCTGTTAAGCCAATTGGTTTTGGGTGAAAGTTCAGGTTGGGTTCGATCCAGTGAATCTTTCATAGACGGAGCCCTCCTGAAAGTAATAGCTGGTGATTTAGGTAAAAATGGAGCCAGAATCACATCAGTTAATACAATTGGCCACTCCGATCTGATGATATTGCTGATCTTGGATGTTTGGGAACAAAAGGTGGTGATAAAACGAACAGAGCCCTGTTCGTTGGATTCGGGAATCTCATTGTATCTAGAGATTAAGAGTTCCTCACGAGGGCGAGCAAGTACCTTGGCAAGAGCCTGGTTCAAAATGACTTTGCTATAGCCACGTTTTAGGAACCTTATCCTGGATTCCGTTAAGCATTTGTCTAAGACATCAGGACTACTGCAAATACGTTTGATCCGGATGAATTCACCCAGAGGGATGCTGTTGATAGTGTGTGGAGGATGAGCACTGCGGGCATGCAAGATCAAATTACCCGCAGTGCTCTTCCTGTGGAGTTTGGTGTGTATGGTGTCATGATCAATATAGACTTGGACATCCAAAAATTCAGCGGAATCAGATGTTATTTTTGCAGTAAATTTTAAATTCCTGTCATTGACATTAATGTCATCAACAAATGAAGCAGCCTGTTCTTTGGTGCCCCGCCAGACGATAAAAATATCATCAATGAAGCGCCAATAATGCGCTAGATGGGGAAGCCAATGTGCATGGGTGACCCCCAGGACATGCCTCTCCCACCAGCCAACATGGAGACATGAGTAGCTGGGGGAGAAGCATGAACCCATGGCCACCCCGCGTTCCTGATGGTAAAAATCCTTTCCAAATTGGAAATAATTATTGGAGAGGCATAAACGTATCATTTCCAACAGCATGAGGTTGTGATCTCTCAATGCTGCCTCTCGTCCATCCAGGAAATATTTAACTGCTTCTAGGCCTTGGTGATGGTTGATGCTGGTGTAAAGTGCCTCAATATCCATCACCAGGAAACAAAAATCAGGACCCCAAGTGATTTGACTGACCTTAACCAAAAAATCTGTAGTGTCTTTCAAAAAGGAAGGAAGAGAAAACATATGTGATTGAAGAAAAAAATCCACATACTTAGAAATGTTTTCATTCATGCTGCCCTGAGCGGAGATGATGGGACGACCCGGGACAGGGGAAGTGCATTTGTGGATTTTGGGTAACAAATAAAAAAGTGGAGTGATGGGATGTGATACATTTAAGAACTTAAATTCATCCTTTGTTAATAAGCCAGTTCTATACCAGAGATTAATAGCTTTTCTAGTTGTTTCATGGCTTTTGAGCATCACAAATTTAGTGGATCTAGTGTAGCAGAGAGGATCACTAAGCTGTCGGGACGCCTCCGCGATATAATCAGACTGGGCCCACAACACTGTATTTCCCCCTTTGTCCGCACTCTTCACTACAACCTGATTGTTACCCTGGATTTTTTTCACAAGTTTGTTGTATTGAACATTGTTAAAATCGACTTGTTGCCTCTTCTTCAGCACCGATCTATTGAGTGACTTCAGTTCTGTGATAATCCTGTCACTGAAGACATCCAATGCATCTTTGGGCATCAAGGGCAGGAATGTGGATTTGCCTCGAAAGGTGGTCGGGGGAGAACAATTAACCTTAATGGTTTGACTCACTGTCAAATCAGTTTGCAAGTTGCCTTCATTAGCTAAAGACAACAGCGTTTGCAGACCCTGCAAATGTTTTACCTGCAGAGCTTCCTCATTTGATGTTTCTACCTCACCTTCAACATGCGCAATTGGAATTTCTGGATGAATCAAGAAATATTTCTGCAATTTGATTTTTCTTATAAATTTAAAAACATCAATTTGCGCTTGAACATATGAGAAATCATTAGGTGGACAGTACGAAAGTCCTAAAGAGAGGAGTTGTTCTTCCGCCCTGGACAAAGTCAAATCTGTTAAATTGATCACAGTGTTGTCTTGTTCACTGGTTAATTGTTCCAATTCTTTCGAGTTTTGCCTCGCCTTCCACCTCTTTTTGGCACTCCGTTTCCTGCAGCGGCGTTTTTGGCTACCACTTTGTCTGCTTGGGGAGGAATGTTCCGTGAGCGCAGAGAGTATCTCCGGTCCTCGCTGACAAAATTTAACTCATCAGCCATAGAGAAATTAGTCAGATCAATGGGAGTTGCATCAGCGTTTGGCAAACTTTCCTCGGAACCACTGAAGGATGCCACTGATAGATTATCTTCATTCCTCACCACTGGACAGCTAGCGGCCCCTTGATCAATAGTTGTGGTTGTTTTTTGTTGGGCGGACTTGGCTTTGCGTTTGTATGAGTTGTATTTACGTGAGAAAGTAAAAATACGACCTGTCGCATAATCCTCTTTGTCCCTTGCAAACTTGCTGATTTTCCTTTCTTGAATAGTTTGCTCCAACTTAGCAAGTCTTTGATCAATTTCTTTACGGGTGTTCGCTATTAAATCAGTGTCACCAGTTGCTTCCAAAAGTTCATTGACCTTTGCTATTTCAACTAATAACGTTTCTCTATCAGAGTGGGCAAATTCAGTCAAAATTAATAGCATGTTTCTGGATGATTGAAGGCTATTCTCTGCCCATCTCTGCAGCATTTTGGGGTCCGGGTTTTCATAAGTGGGAACAATCATTACTCTCAAACCCCGGGGCACTCGATTAACCTCCAGATATTTGTCCAATGATTTTTTTTCCCACCACTTGGAAAGTTCACTACGAAGTAGTTTCTCTAAAGTTTTTAACAATTCCTTGGTGCTGTTGTTGACATTTAAAGTGCGACTTTCTTGATTGGTTGTAGAAGTCACAGTAGGCAGGTTTCCATATAGAGCCTCCGCTGCCATTTCCCTACTCTTGAGAGCATCGGTGGAACACATGTTGCAACTAATATAAACGGCCAAATATGCCGTTGGATTACTGAAGTGGCTGACGAATGAACAAGAAGGTTCTTATGGAGTTATTAGCCCAAACCCGCTTAGCTTAATTGAACAAACTGGTGCGCGCGAACAGTACCTTGCCAGATTCAGCTCCGGGACGCCGAGTGAAATCAGCCGACTCCTTCAGCTCCGAAGCACACCTCCGGGTCAGGATGCTAGATAGCGCCAGCCAGTATAATTATTCAGTAAATAAGTCGCGGGGGGCACGGTATAAGGTACTCAGAAAGTCCAATTGAAGAACGCCGAGGCGTTTCAGTTTGCAAAACACACCGTGCCTCAAACGATGGGCAGGTCCACGAAGCCGGAAGCAAACCAATCCCGGTAATGAAATTGAACGAAGACTCCTGACCGCCAAATGTAGCGGTTTCAACAGGCGTAGACCTCTACTCTAATGATGGGTGTTCTTACTCGATCTTAGCAAACACCAAAAAGCCACATCACAAGTTCCTGTGCCAGTAATCCATCTTTATTCCAGCAAAGTGAAAAGAGCGAGTGCCCTCCCTGACGCGTTTCGCTCCGCAGGCGGAGCTTGATCACATGACGCGCCAGGAGTAGGCAGTGCATTAAATTGAAATTAAAAGCCCTAGCGCCTAAAGAAACAGGACGCAAGGATTGCAACAAAGCAAATGGGCCACCAATTCACAGTGAAAGCAATAGTGCATAACAATGATGTTTTTGATAAGTGAACATAAAGACACAGTTAGAGCATAGTGCTCAAATGACATATAAGGATGGCGTCACATAATCAGGCTGACAAACACATTCAGGGAGTGAATCAACTGAAATAAATTGATTCTGTTGGTCTCATCTAGGTTTATATACATAAACCAAAATGTGGAACAAATCTTAAGTTTCAACATAGCAAAATGTAAATACAGCAAGTGCCCTGGAAATGTAATGCTAATGCAAAGAAACATTCTAAAAACGATAAAACCAACAAGTTGTGCTCCCTGGGCTGGTTGTCAACATCCCTATCACTAATGCATAATATGTCTGAGTGTCAACAAAGTGCCACAGTGCTAAAGTGCAAATGCTTAAAAACAATTACATATATATATATATTTACAAAAAAGTTGTCCCCCAGCAAGAACGCACTTGACAGACAGGCGAATCCTGTGGTTTAAACAGCATCCTGTATTCTTGTTCTGCCTGTTAAAATCATCCACCCAACGCGTTTCAGCACCCCTGCGCCTTGTTCACAGGCTTGCAGCGGTGTCAGTTGGCGGGAAAAAGCAGGTAACGAGTCACTCTGTTTTTAAAATCTTCAATCATTACGCCCTCTGGTAGGAATTCCATTTGTGCAGAATTCTGAGACTCGTAGTATTCCCACTTTTGAAAATGAAAACCTCCAGTGGTTTCCGCCTAAAACACCAAATATATATATATATATAGACGCTGTTGCTTCTTCATGATATATATATATTGGCTATTAATACACTCCTGGAGGATAAGAACATAGTATGCAAACCCTCCGATAAAGGAGGAAATATTGTGATCATGTCGAGGCCTAAGTACGTTGCAGAAGCAATGCGCCAACTTCAGAATGTGTCCTGCTATGCTGTGATAAAGAAACAGGAATATTCAGCCAGCATTAGCGTTCTTCATGCCTTGCTTAAGAAATGGTACGACAAACAAATGTTAGATTTGGAGGAATATCTGTTTCTAAAAACTACTAACCCTACTCTACCTTGTTTTTATCACCTACCCAAGGTTCATAAGAACATCAATGAACCCCCAGGTAGACCTATAATTTCTTCAATGGGAGGATTGACAGAAAATCTTTCTAAATTCTTGGATCACCATCTGTTCAACTTTGTACTGTCCCTGAGATCGTACATCAGAGACACTACGGACTTCATTGAAAGGGTGGAATTGTTGGAATGGCAATCGTCTTACATACTGATTACCCTAGACATCACAAGTTTATACACTTGCATAGACCACGAACAGGGTCTCCACGCAGTAGAATATTTCCTGAATAAGAGAGAACTTAAATACGCAATGCACAATAAGATGCTGTTGGAACTTATTGCATTCTGCTTACATAATAACATTTTTCTCTTTCAGGACACTATGTATCGCCAACTCTCTGGTACGGCCATGGGTTCCTGCTTCGCCCCCAGTTACGCGAATTTATTCGTGGGCTGGTGGGAGGAGCAGGTAGCCTGGGTCCCCAGACTTGCCACCTGGAACACCAAGGTGGTGACTTGGAGCAGATACATAGATGATCTGTTCCTGGTATGGAATGGAACAGTTGATGAAGCCAACCAGTATATCCACATGCTCAATGAGAATGAATATCATTTGAGATTTACTAGGGAGATCAGTAGTGAAATGGTTAATTACCTAGATCTAGAAGTTAGTGTCAACAAGGGACGCATTTGCACACAACTTTACCGCAAACCCACGGCTGGGAATAGCGTTTTACACGCTTCCAGCGGTCATCCCCGCAAGCTGATTAATAACATCCCTTACGGGGAATTGTTGCGGTTAAAGCGCAATTGCAGCCAAAACGTACAGCTGGTGAATGCTTAGAGAGATTTTTAATGAGAGGTTATAACCCTTCCTGTCTTCAAGAGACCCTTAATAGGGTAAGGAAAATACCCCGTGCTAATCTTTTCGTTAAGAAAACAGGTCCCAATGCTGAAGGAAGATTCCGCATCATAACACCTTATGCTGCTGACTCCTCCAAACTGAGATCCATCTTGTCCAAACACTGGCATATTCTGAAATCTGATCAGATTGTAGGGTCTGATATTCCCAACAAACCCTTAATTACGTTCAGGAAGGCCAGATCCCTGCGAGATCAAATAGTTCATAGCTATTTGCAGCACATACAGAAACCATTGGGCACTTTGAAGGATACTAAAGGGTTTTTCCCTTGTGGAAAATGCAAAGCCTGTGCAGCAAGCAAGAGGACATTGACATATCAAGTCCCAGGTATGAAGAATGGGAGGAGGATAACTAAGTTTATGTCATGTCACACAGATTTTGCAGTTTATTGTTTAATGTGTCCTTGCATGTTACGGTACGTTGGGAGTACTATTAATCCTGACAAATTGAGGATATTAGAACACATTCGGGCCATTGTAAACAAAGACTTTACGTACCCTGTGGCCCGACATTTCTCTCTGAAACACAACAGTGACAGGAATCTCCTCAGATACTTTTGTTTCGACCAAGTAGCAGATAATCCGAGCGGGGGCAGTAGATTGCTCACACTCAGGAGACTAGAGTCTCGTTATATCATAGACCTGGAGACTAAAGCACCTGGAGGCCTGAATATGGGAGAAGAACTGGCCTCACATTTGGGTTAATAATGAGTATTCCTGTGTTATGAAATTCATTCGAATCGAATACTGAATTTCCAATATCGAGTGAAATGCCTATGACATGTTTTCTGAAATGTTTCGAGTGTTTTTGTTTTTGTCTTCTGTTTTTGTTGATGGATGACGCTACTATTAGCAACATTCAGCTAGATGAATTGCTTCAGTTTTTAACTACACCGAAGTTGTGGCAGTCCTATTGGGCTGCAATTGCCGATCCACGGCAAGATTTTGTCCGACTTTACCACATTACAGTTTTGTGTTTTGGTCGGGAGTTGAGTATTTCTCAACAATGCATTGTTGTCCTAGCCATAAAATGTAGTAAGATTTTGTACAATATTTTGGTTGGTTTATGAGACATTGCTTTTGCCGATACACGGCAGTATTTTGGTGTTGCAAACCTGGTAGCAATTCATGTGAAACTGTGTTGAAAACATACACTATAAGATGGCGCCCAACGCTGTGTAAATGAATTAGTCCTTTGTTTGTTTTTATCCATTTTGCAAACATTGAAAATGGCGCCGCGCACTGAGTTTCAGATGTGAACATTGAGAAAGGGAGGGCTCTCCCGAAACGCGTCTGTTGTTTTTGAAATAAATCACCCTGCTAAGAAATATTGCCGTGCTCGAGAGTGCTTATTGTCCTATGACCCGGCTGGGTATTTCTAGGATTTGGAGCTGTGATATATATATATATGTATATGTATATATGTATATATATATATATATATGTATATATATGTATATATATATGTGTGTGTATATATATATATATATATATATATATATATATATATATATATATATATATATATATATATATATATATATATATATATATATATGTGTGTATATAATATATATATAAAAACAAGTTTGTCCCAAGAACAAGGAGCACTCCTGATTCAGTTATTTATTCAATTAGGCAGTTGTATTTCTGGTTTAAATTTAATAATATTCCTCCTTTTCCTTACGCGTTTCAAACTTAAGAAACTTCTTGATCACAGGACTCCATCAAGAGAAATGTTCGACATGCTGGAATTGTTGCATATTATTTTCTCAATGCTTATTCAATTAGCTGTGCTTTCCGATGGGCCTTCCAATGGGTTTGTAACTTTACGCTGCATCCTGGGACAAATAGTTCTGCACAATATATTGTTCACCCTTCAGTGAGTCAGCCTGAGACAAAGATATCGGAATTGCAAGTATTTTTCTGCGCCACTGAATCGTCCTTGGGTCTCGCACCTGTGATACAGGGCGAAGCCCTGTCGCAGCACAAGACTATTGTTGGCGGCTCTGCTTACAAGGAGCCAAGAGGGAGACAAGAGATGGACACGCGTAGCATGCCGAGATTGGATCAGGTCGCGCACGTGAACACGCGCTCCGATTCTGGCATGCTGTTCACACACACAGACGCGCACACGCACACACATACACAGGCACACACGCACGCACACACAGACACAAACACACGTGCACACACACGCGAGCGCACACACACACACACACATCCCCTCCCTCTCTCTCCCCCCCACCCCACTCACCGGACTCTTTCCACGTGTCCCTCTCCCTCCACAGCGGGTCAGTCTCGGCAGCTGGCTCCAATTCAGACTCGGAGCTCGTAATTTCTTCTCCGTCGATCCTCAGCTTGCGCCGGGACACAGCCGATGTGCACGCTCATGGCGACGGAGTCTCGTGCGCTCCCACTGCGCTTTCAGTTTCGCGCCCGGCGATCCTCAGCTTGTTTTCATACATGTTCCACATTTTATGATTTTGGCCCCTTGCTCTTTTGCTGTTGTGGTATATCTAGCCTCAGACTCACATCCCCTCTAATACATTTGATCATACTACGCCCCTACCTCCATCCTACTCTCCCGGACACTCACTGGCTTCACCCAGGCCGGCACCAATGCGACTGCCTACTCTGGACTATGGCTACACCACTCTAGATTGTGGCAACCGCCACCCCATTCACATGGACTGAGGTCAGGGCCCCCTGAGAGCTGCAGTCAGTCCCGGGAGTGTGGTAAACCTCTCTGTGTGCGCTGCAGTAGTAGTAGACCCCCTCCAGGAGTTCAGTCACCCCCCTTGGGGCGCAGTCAGGATTCCCAGGGTGTAGTGTAGTCAGGACCCCTCGTCTAGTGCAGTCAACCCCTCCCCCATAGAGTACAGTTAATGATTCCCCAGGCAGCCACTCAGTGCTATGCAGACAGTCACATTATAGAGTGCAAGTCGGGACACCCTGCGGGGTGCACTCGCGACACCCTGCGGTGTGATGTTGGAATACTGTGGAGTACAGTCAGACATAAGGAACACCCTGCGGGGTACAAGCAGGACACCCCGCGGGCTGAAGCTAAGTTCTAGCATCTATGGACTGCAGAAATGACACACGTGGACTGCATTGCCCCGGTCCCAGCCAACCCACCACCCCTCACCCTCACCACTTCCATGGCCCGTCTGCAGCTCGGATCCTTCCCTGGAGCGGGTCCCGGTGTAGTAATCAGGGTTCCCAAGGCCTACATGCTCCGAAGATAACCCACTTACACTCAAGAACTGTTGGCACGGAAACTGTAAAAGGCAAAGAACAAGTTTATTAAGACCCCATGGGGTGGTGGTACACTCATACAGCACCCTTCGGTAATGCAAGAGGTATCACACCGAACACTGGTGTGACCCCGATTTATATACAGTTTTGGGGCAATAAAAGATAGGCGGCACAAGTTAGAACACATTCATGTACATATATGGTCATGTTTTGGAATACAGCCAGCTCATTGGAGGGGCACAACCCCGCTGGTCAGTTTGGTGCACATTCCTGAGGGGCAACTGGTCAGTTGGGACTGCGCATGTGCAAGCTTGACCAGTACTAAAAATAGCCTGTTGCTGGGCAGACTGAAACGGTCAGTGGTACGGACAACGGACTAAAGGGCACGCCGGCCATGAGGCCGCTTATGGTCTAAGATGGCCGCCGCAACATTCAAAATGGCGTTTACATATATAATCAAGTTAAGGAGGAGTACGTGTAGTTTCAGCTAATCGCTAACGCGGCCATGCCAATTACAAAAGACGACCCTTTTAGCGTTTAGCTGAATCTACCTCATAGTGAACATAATCAGGATGTTCGTCCTCGATATCTATTAACATTATTTGTGTTACTTCTTTATGAAGCATCAATTTGTCATGAGCAAGTACTCGTCTTGATGGTATGCAAGCTGATAGGCACATGAAACATAAGGCAGGGCCACATTGGATACATAGGCAAACAAAAAATAGCGCCCCCACAATTATACATAGGATCGTTAACAGTTTCCAGCCCCAAGTAGTGAGCATTGACCAGAACCATCCTGAAAGTGTCCAAGTTCCATTGTCCGGATGTATCTCGGCTGCGATTTTATGGAGCTTTGATATGGCATCATAAACAGATGGAGAATTGTCAGGTATGTATACACAGCAGCTACTTCCGATAATTCTGCATGCCCCCCCACGATCAGCTAGAACTACATCCAACACCATCCTATTTTGGAGCGTAACTATTCTAGAAATCTGAAGTTCCTCAGTGATATTTCCTAGGGCAATGGCAGTGTCATTCGCTACAGCCTCGACAACACGTGTCAATCGTCTTATTTTCCGGCTGTTCAATGCGGCCCCCACAAAGGAAAACAGTCCCAAATTGAAGTCCACATACTGTTGTAAGGCAGTATCAGTCTGGTCTATGTCATCCAAAACGACAGTCCGTTTAACCCTATTCAGGACAAAATCATGATACAAAGTATAATCATTGTGATACATTGGTGGGGCAATGAATACAGGAGGTAGCACAAACGATACATAACACGTGCCCAACCATCCCAATGGAAGCTGATGATAACCCTTCGTTCCACAGATAAAATAGGTGTTTCGAGATGCTACAAATGAGATGCCATTCGGGCTATCAAAAGTAAGTGTGGTGTTACATTCACTTTTCCCTACCGCAATCGAACCTTTATTTCTAATACACAAATCGGCTTTAGTAGCAATGACATTAATGACATGTGAGCTAGATACATTGATATTTCTTTGATTGCTGTACACACGCGGGGCAGATACGTTGTCGGGCCTGTACTCTTCCCATTCGAATCGAGTACCCTCAGCCCGCGGAAATCCATCCTTGTCATGGGAGCATACTTTATTTAAACGGAAAAGCACCCCCCCTTTGGTTGGCCATCTCAAAGTAAAGAGGAGGGTGTACCAGGCATTGCAGGATCCATTATGAGAGAACGGGAGTGGAATGAGTGGGGTGCCCCCTCGCTTCTGGTGCCCCGGTAACATCCCACACACCCAGCAATTTGAAGTATTGGTCATATTGTGCGTGTGGTGAAGAATCTGAATAAAACTGTTGTTCAGATAAGTTTGCCGATGTCGTTCTTCATGGTAGGGTAAAGTAAAGTGAAAATGTTCAGATGGAGCCGGGGTAGTCGGCAGCAAATGTTCACGTGCAGGTACCACAAGTTCAACTACCCAGGCTATTACAGCTATCACCACAATAGTCAAGACAAAGAGAATGGCACCCAAGATTCGCTTATCTCGTGATGCAGGTGATGCCATAGTTCGGAAAAGTTCTTACAGAGTCTCAAATAGTTCAAATGGTTCACAAAGTCTCAAATACACATGTGTGTATACCTAAAAAAAGAAAAATACGGTGCTGAACTCCGAGGTAGCCGTTGTTTTCTTCTCCGGGCCAAGACGGGTGTCGCTACACTGGCAGAACTGATCCCCCCCCCTTGGAATTCCCGGTTTCCGTTTCACAAACCTGGAGCGGTAACCAACCAGTCATATACAAAAAACAAAAATCTTCTTATCGGGGACGTAGGTTGTAGTGCTCTCGTCCGGCAACAGTGTGGTCCGGGAAGGCTCCCTCAACTTCGGCCGATGTCACAGCTGGGCTCTTTTCTTTCTCCAGAATCTCTTTGTAATCAGTCAGCACAGCAGGAGTCACCAGATCCGGAGAGACACGGCGGCAGTGTGTCGAGTGCACCCACCGCTTCCTGTTGGTCACTCGTACAGCGGTCCGGGTCGCAAGGAGGACCTGTTCGGGGCCCTTCCACCTTGGCTCCAAACTGCTCGCTCTCTCAAACGATCGGATCATCACATGATCGCCGGGGCGAAGATCATGGCCTTCTCCAGTAGAGTTGTCAGGGAGTGCTTCTCGAACCTGTTGATGAATAGAAAGCAAATCATTTGTTAATCGTGCCAAATAGTCGTTCATCATAACACAAGGCACATCATGTATTAATCGCGGCTTGGGCACCCCCCAGATATTCATAGGGCGCCCAAACACCACCTCATATGGTGTAAGGCCAGTTCGTGAATGGGGTACTGATCTAAGAGAGAGCAGTGCTAGCGGCAAGGCATCTGGCCACTTCAACGACGTGGATGCCACAATTTTGGCCAGTTTAAATTTCAACGTAGCATTGTACCGCTCAACCAGACCTGCCGACTGAGGGTGGAACACAGCATGGAACTTCTGCTGAATCCCTAACCTCTTCAGTACATACTCCACAATCTTCCCAACAAAATGAGGCCCATTATCGCTCCACAGAAATTTGCAAACTCCAAAGCGAGGAAAGAATTCCTTAAGCAACACCTTAGCCGTTGTCAGAGCTGTATTGTCTTTCGTGGGGAAGGTCTCAACCCATTTGCTAAAGGCACATACCACCACTAGGACGTACTTCAGGTTGTTGCAGCGCTCAAGTTGGATATAATCCACTTGAAGTACCTCAAATGGTGCAGAAGGTGGAACGAACCCTCCTTTCGGAGTATGGGTCCCCTTTCCAGGATTGTGTTGTAAACAGATCAGGCAGGTCTGTACTACTCTCTTAGCTGTATTCGCAATCTCGGAATGCTCCCAAAGTCGTGTTAACAGTCGAGTGATTGCAAGAGCTCTGACATGCGCCAGTCCATGGGTCATCTGGACCATCGCCTGTAAGTAAGCCGCAGGCAATTTCCATTTCTCCATATCTTTGCTTCTCCAACAACCCTCATCATCTAGTACCCCATCTGCTGCCCATGCCGCAAGTTCTGATTCAGTAGCCGATTTTTAAATATCCAATATTTCTGCTCTAGCATCACTCCATCGCTCAGCCTGCGATTGTGTCACATACATAGGGGAGCTAGTCCGGGACATAGCCGTTTGTCTCGCTATGCTATCTGCAAAGGCATTTCCTTGGCCCACTTTATCCGTGATCTTTTTGTGGGCACTGCATTTTACTATCGCTACTTTCTTTGGACCAAGCAACGCGTTTAGGAGATCACACACTAGCTCTCCGTGCATAATGTGTTCTCCGTGAGATGTCAGAAGCCCACGCTCTCTCCAGAGTAGCCCGAAGTCATGTGCTACTCCGAAGGCGTACCGGCTGTCTGTGTATATGTTCACACATAGGCCAGCACTCAATTCGCAGGCTCTTGTTAAAGCTATCAGCTCTGCTGCCTGAGCCGATTTCTGTGGTATTCGTGCTGTTTCTACCACCGTCTTAAGTGTCGTGATCGCATAGGCTGCAGAAGTCGTACCATCTGGCAGCCTTAAACACGATCCATCAACCCACAGTTCACCATCCACATCTGGAAGTGGCGTATCCTGTAAGTCAACATGACCCTTTGTCTGTTCCTCGGTCAGGAAAACACAGTCGTGATGTTTTTCTTCCTGACCCTCCTCAACCGGATAGGGCAATAAAGTGGCAGGGTTCAGAGTAGCGCATCTTTTCAGTGTAATATGTGGCGCCAAAAGTGTCAGCTCATATCCTGTTAGTCGCGCACTCGTAAGGTATTGGGTCTTTGTTTGATTTAGCAGAGCATCTACTGCGTGAGGAACTAACACCAGCAGTTTATGTGATAACACTATTCCCTCACTCTGCCGTATAGCTACCGCTGTTGCTGCTACCGCTCGAAAACACCCAGGCAACCCTCGTGCTACAGGATCAAGAATGGCAGAGAAGTATGCACATGGTCTCTGCTTGTCCCCGTGTACTTGCACTAACACTGACAACGCGCACCCATCATTCTCGTGCACGTACAATGTAAAAAGTTTCGTGTAGTCTGGTGTGCCTAACACGGGTGCAGAACAAAGGGCCTGTCTCAACTGTTCAAAGGCCTTCTGACATTCATCTGTCCATTCTAGGGGCATTGGTGTAGCTTTGGACAGTAATGCTAGCAAAGGTTTTATGATGTGTGAAAAACCCATGATCCACTGTCTACAAAAAGACGTCAACCCTATGAAGGCACGTACATCTCTCTGCGTGCGGGGGACTGGTGTGTCTAAAATTGCTTGAATTCGATCAGATGTTAATGCACGCCCCTCCTTAGACAACAGATGACCGAGGTAGGTCACCTGGGGTCTACAGTATTGGAGCTTCTTTTTCGAAACCTTATGATTGTTCTGTGCCAGAAAGGAAAGCAACGCAATTGTACTTTCTTCACATTGTGCATAAGAGTCTGCGGCAAGCAGAAGGTCATCCACGTACTTGATGAGAACAATGCCAGTCTGCAACTCAAAGGAATCTAGCTGTCTTTTCAAAGCCTGGCTGTAGATGCTAGGGCTTTCAGTATAACCTTGGGGAACACGACAAAATCTATACGATTTATTATTTAGCGTGAAGCCAAACAAATATCTGCTATCGGGATGGACAGGGATGGAAAAGAACGCGTTTTTCAAATCAATAACACTAAATGTCGTGGCCGTTGGTGGCACCAATGTAAGCAAGGTCGTAATATCGGACACCACCGGGTATTGGGGAATGACAATTTTGTTAATCTCTCTCAAGTCAATAATAAAGCGATAGACTTTGTCGTCAGTATCTCTTTTAAGGATCGGAAGAATAGGACTGTTGCAAACATTATAAGGGACCTCCTCCACTACTCCTGCAGAGATCAAATCCTGAACAATATGTGTCAATGCAATTTCACCTTCTCTCGAAATCTTATACTGGGGTACTCGTGGTAGAGGGACTCCCTCCTTAACAGTAATGTGTATTGGTGGAATACGCATCTCTCCCACATCCGTATCTGAGGTCGCCCATAACGTGTGCGGTAGAGAGGCCAAGGCTGGAATGTCTAAGATAGTGCAAAACCTATTCGAGTCCGGATAATTGTCATTCAGAATAACCCGCACTCCCTCAGGAGCGCACCGAATCGTTGCTCGAAAATATTTAAGCAAATCAATGCCCAGGATATTGTCTGGTGTATGGGGCGATAACAAAAATTGACCAAAACTGAAAAATTTGTCAAGACATAGTGCAAGGGGCTTTGACAATGGGCTAGGGGAGGGTGTGCCATCGAACCCTACACATGTAATCATTTCGCCAGACAGGGGAGCCCTCGGAACCAAGTTTTTTGACAACGCGCTACGAGTAGCTCCTGTGTCGACTAGAAATTTATCAGTAGAACCCAGAATACCCGCTGTTTCATATGGACCCTGCTGATCTACCGGCACTTCAATTGATTCCTTACCCCATCCTACGCAGTCCTACGCATGCACATAATCCTGGTGCTCCACATTCTCACCCTCCGATATCTGATATTGATTTCGTCTATCAAACATGTTTCGTTCATCCTGGCCACGGCCCCTTTCCTCAACCCTTCCACGATCACTTCCGCCACCTCTCGCTCCCGTATAACCTCCTCTCGACCTACCACCTCCTCGACCACGCTGGCTACGCTGCTCACGAAGTACCGGACAATCATCAGCCCAATGCCCAAACTCCTTACAGTAGGCACATTGATCCTCCGCTATATCCGTACGACCATATGACGTACTACCTCCACCTCGTCTACTTCTATCATTCCCTCTACCCTGTGTTCCCCGAACCTGCGCCAACATCACCTTTGTTTTCAACTCTTTTGCCTTCTTATCCACACTTTCTTTAGCCTCCAACTCCTGCCGCTCATAATACTGAGCCATAGTTAACAAGGACGCAGGGGTCGCCGTGGCCCAGGAACTTTCACTCGATTTCAATCGCTTTGCAATCTCCGGTAGGAGATTAGCCACATACTTATCTACAAACAAATGCCGACCCGTATCATCTGTTAAAGATTGACCACTATAATCATGGAATGCCTCCTCGAAGCGCGTAAAGAAATCTGAAACCGTTTCATCAGGCTTTTGCTTGCACGAGGCTAACATAGTCCAATCGATCTTTTTAGAAGGAACAAGCGTTTTTAATTTAATCAAAATAGCCGCCGGAAGGTCTAGAATCAACTGACAAGGCTTACATGCTGGTTCCCTATCTAAATCGGCAGCATTTATTTCTTTCCATGTCCCCCCAAGTATTGTTTCATCATTTTTTTACGAATTTGCCTCCACATATCAGGTGGAAGGATTAGCCCAAAAAACAGATCTATGTCAACAAGGGTCATCACACAAGATGAAATAGCCCCTTCCACCCCTTCATAAAATGCCGCCGGATTTTTCCGAAGATCAGGTAGAGAATTTTTCAATGCCATAACATCTGCTCTATTCCAAGGCGTATATACCCAGTTATATACAAAATATCCTTTCGCATCCTTTGAAGATTTATCATCATCTGTACCTTCCCCTTTTGGTGGAACATACAAGGGCGCGGCTTCACGCATAGGCTTAACATGCAATGCAAAACCCTTATCTGAACCCCGGAGAGAACACTGTTTAATCTGCTCGTCAGGCTCCGATTCGGCCTCCTTTTGCCTCCTTTTCCGCTCCTCCCGCAATCTGGTCGTTTCATCCCGCAGCTGGATCAATTGCTTGAATAGGCCGTCAACATCTGCAAGATCAAATAAACCTTTATCCAAATTCTCACGATGTACTGACAAAGCTTTAGGTTCTAACGTGTCTGAAAGGTCACGATACGCGGCAACAACTTCATCTGCCAAACTAGACAAAAAATACATTAATTCAAGATCCGACCATTTACTCCTCTCCGCAATCACCTCATCCTGAGAAACACATTTCCTATTTACTTTACGAGCCCAACTACGTAAATGTGCGGACCTCTCCGCAGTAAACCTGAGAGCGGATATACCCTTCTTTTCCGACTTATCCTGCCCAGCATCTCCCGAATCTTCAGCTGGAGCCTTTGGCGAAACGTACGGAGGCGGTGACCGATCTAGCAATGAAAAATCATCAATTTCATTATTAAGGACAGGATAAAGCGGTCGGCGAATAGGAAATTGACCAGTCGTTTGCAATTTACGTTCCCGTTCCTCCCTCTCTCTTTTCTCCTGAGCCTCTTTTTCCTCAAGCTTTAAAGCCTTATCCCGAGCAGCCTTGCACTGCTCTTTGTCCGCCAAGGCAACTTCACGTTTCATTCGCTCACGCACCGCTTTCTCCCACATTCGCACACAATCAAACATGTTTTGTCTAGACCTGCGTTGAAACAAACATTGCTCCACAAACTGTACTTTACGTAAATCGAACGACCCATGTAGAGGCCATTGCAATTCAGGATCAGTTTTCGTATACTTATGCCATAATTTACTGTACATAATAGGGGGAAGGCCAAATTTAATATACATCTCCCTGTTCGGTGTTCCCTCTGGGGGAGCCGGCTGTGCTTCCGCTAACCTAATTGTGGTACCATTTCCAAGACAGCACATTCCTCGGAGTGTGCTGAAAACAGGCATGTTCAAAAAGTATCACGAAAGCGTGACACCGTATATAAAATGGCACTTACAGTACTTCACACAAATGTGCCGCTCAAAGGAAAAAAAAACAAAGTTAGAGAAACATCTCTACATGCCTGCCTATGTGAAGTGCACTACACATATAGAGTCAAAGTTTACAAATTCACAAACGTTAGCTAACTCAAATCAAGTCATAGATCATAGGACACCGGCAAGCGTCCGAAGACTACCTTACCGATCACAAATCATAGAACTCCAGCAAGCGTCCGAAGACTACCTTACCGAACACAAATCATAGAACTTCAGTAAGCGTCCGAAGACTACCTTACCGAACACAAATCTTACCCAAATTCTCAAATGTCCAGATTCCAACTGCCAAGGTCTTGTGATCAAATCAGCCAAACGGCACTTTCCCAGCAACACAGACACTCGAAAACTCAGTCGGAGACCGGCGCCACCTGGAAGGTCAGATCGGAAGGAAAGGAAGAAACACCGTGGGAGCCAAGACTCGGGTCACTCAGTGGCAGCGCGCGTCCCTGGCGAGTTTCCAAGCCTTCGTCACGACCTCTCCTTCGGGCATCCGAGTCGCCGATGAGTCCCTGGTCGTGGTCGCCAATTTGTAGTAATCAGGGTTCCCAAGGCCTACATGCTCCGAAGATAACCCACTTACACTCAAGAACTGTTGGCACGGAAACTGTAAAAGGCAAAGAACACGTTTATTAAGACCCCATGGGGTGGTGGTACACTCATACAGCACCCTTCGGTAATGCAAGAGGTATCACACCGAACACCGGTGTGACCCCGATTTATATACAGTTTTGGGGCAATAAAAGATAGGCGGCACAAGTTAGAACACATTCATGTACATATATGGTCATGTTTTGGAATACAGCCAGCTCATTGGAGGGGCACAACCCCGCTGGTCAGTTTGGTGCACATTCCTGAGGGGCAACTGGTCAGTTGGGACTGCGCATGTGCAAGCTTGACCAGTACTAAAAATAGCCTGTTGCTGGGCAGACTGAAACGGTCAGTGGTACGGACAACGGACTAAAGGGCACGCCGGCCACGAGGCCGCTTATGGTCTAAGATGGCCGCCGCAACATTCAAAATGGCGTTTACATATATAATCAAGTTAAGGAGGAGTACGTGTAGTTTCAGCTAATCGCTAACGCGGCCATGCCAATTACAACACCGGGTGAGTGCGGCCTGAAGTGGGTTCTTCAGCTACGTCCAGGGCGAGTGTCTGAGATGAAGGCCCCCGTGGGCCGAAGCAAGGATGACCTGGAAGCTGAAAAGGTCTTCCCGTCGGCTACCCAGGGCCCCCTCTGCCTTTTGCGAACTGAAGTCAGGGGTCCCTGCGGAATACCCATAGGTGCCCGGGGCAGCTCACATGGCCGGCGGCGCGGGGGTCACTGTTAAAGCTCCGCACAAACTTTGGTCGGGAGTCCCCTCCTTCCCCATCTCGGCGTCGCACTGGCAGGGCTGCTGCTGGGCTCTCACTTCCTCTCCAACAGGTCATGTGATAGTGAAACTCACAACCAGGAAGAGCCCGTGAGAGAAGGGCAGCGGGGCGCGTGCACTGCACTCCCCCAGCCAGCGCTGCCTCGGAGCTCCCCTGAGCGCGACCCTGGCCTGCCTCATGTCTGTATCTAAGTATTTTTGACATCCTGCTCATAAACATGTCGCTGATGCACCCGTGCGTGTTTACTTCTGAAGGTGTTGTTATAACTTCCCCTTTTTATGTCTCGAGAGAGATCAATAAGGACAAATAATACCTTATTTTTATATTGCTGCATTCCAACCACCATGTTGCAGTTTCGTGTATCACAAGTACTATATTACCCACTTTTCTACCTCTGAAGGATAACACGCTGAGTTAGCCCTGCCAAGATCCAAACCCGCTACCTGGACGTTGCAAAGGGCGTGAGCAGAGAGCGCTTTGCTCACTGAGCTATCTGGCTGAAAAGATAGGTTTGGCTGATGATATCACATAAGATGGAGTCACTCAGCAGATACCGTCCAACCCCAAGTGAATGCTGTTTGTGTGAGAGCTCATACTGCTTGCTCTTGTTTCCTGTGAGTCATGGTTGTCTGTTTTGCTTGAGCAGTCACAGTTATGGGATTACCTGGGGTTTCCTAGCCTGCTATGCAGAGCCGGCCATACAGAAAGAACCTATGTCATCCTCGCAATATTCACGGGTTAGCTCCTAATTGATGGGATCACAGTGGTGTCTAGCCTCTAAACACAAACACCCCTGCACTCCCTCCAATTGACAAGAGTCACTCACAGCACATCTCAGCCTTCTTCACACTGGTACCAAGCTGTTTGTTGGGGGTATCGGCAGGAATGTGAAAGGGAGATGGAAGGACAAGGAGGAGGGCTGATGGGGTGTTAAAACAATAGCTGCTACTGGTTAAACAAATGATTAAACACAGATCAAACTGAATCACTGGTGTCAACTCAGACAGATGCTGCTGATTGCATGCCATTATTGCAGAGAGCATCACTCAATGCCACAGCATCATTCAGCGCCACAGAATCACTCAGCACCACTGAATGCCACAGCACCCCTCAATGCCACAGCACCACTCAATGCCACAGAACCACTCAACACCACAGCACCACTCAACACCATAGCACCACTCAACACCACAGCATCACTCAATGCCACAGCATCACTCAGGGCCACAGATTCACTCAGCACCACTGAATACCACAGCACCCCTCAATGCCACAACACCACTCAACCCCACAGCTCCACTCAGCGCACAGCATCCCTCAACGCCACAGCATCCCTCAACTCCGCAGCATCCCTCAACGCCACAGCATCACTCAACGTCACAGCATCACTGAACGTCACAGCATCACTCAATGCCACAGCACCACTCAATGCCACAGCATCACTCAATGCCACAGCATCACTCAGCACCACTCAATGCCACAGCAACACTCAATGCCACAGCATCACTCAGCACCACTGAATGCCACAGCATCACTCAGCACCACTGAACGCCAC
This sequence comes from Lissotriton vulgaris, assembly GCF_964263255.1. NCBI lineage: Eukaryota > Metazoa > Chordata > Amphibia > Caudata > Salamandridae > Lissotriton > Lissotriton vulgaris. The sequence goes on along the minus strand of NC_141689.1, from coordinate 1,171,992,694 downwards.
AGCATCACTCTGCACCACTGAAGGCCACAGCATCACTCAGCACCACTGAAGGCCACAGCATCACTCAGCACCACTGAAGGCCACAGCATCACTCAGGACCACTGAAGGCCACAGCATCACTCTGTGCAACCATTCAACAACAACTGGCTCTAATATGTTCTCTCAATGTTTCAAGCTTTATTATAGTTAGTCATTAAACTCACATATGTCAGATGTGACTGTAAAAAACACAAGCATTTGCAATGCAATAAGTCTCGCAGTTAGGTGAGTTTAAGCTATTGGCATTGTAAATGACAATGCCGTTTATGTATGTTTTTAAAAAGAAAACAAAAATAAAAGGCTTTGTTATTTGCAATGTCAATAGCTCAAACTTGCGTAAATGCGAGACCTATTGCATTGCAAATGCTTGTTGTGGCAGCTTCAGTGCACTCCATTAGGACCCATTAATTTGATTTGAATGGTGGTGCATTCTCTCGCTGGATGGCCGAGTTGAATGTAAAAGCAAGTTTGTCCCAAGAACAAGGAGCACTCCTGATTCAGGTATTTATTCAATTAGGCAGTTGCATTTCCGGGTTAAATATAATAATATTCTGTATGTCAGTGAAAAATGACTTAATGGATTTTTGACTGTCAGACATGTAGTACTTAAGAAAATGTGTCCTATTTTTTAAATACCAAGCACCCTGTCCGATGGATCTTTAAGCATTACCTTAAGGGTGACATAAGAATAAAAAAGGAAGGTTTAAGCCTGGAAAAAGTTTATTTTGCCCGGTTGAAATGGCAGTTCAAACAGCCTTACAGCCTGTGGAGGCCGGTCTCGATACATGTTTTACAGGGCTACTTTAGTGGGTGGCACAATGAGTGCTGCAGCCTACTAGAAGCATTTAATTTATAGGCTCTGGGTAGGTGTAAAACCACACATTCGGAACTTATAAGTAAATAATCCAGCCAAGTGTGTGCCAATTTTACCATGCTTCAAAAGATAAGCAGGAGTATAGTGCACCAATTCCTAAATGCCAACACATTAGGATCAGGAAAGGAAAGAAGAAAATGTGGGGTGACCCTCCAGAGAGAGCCAAGTCAAGCAGCTGCTAGAAGGCAGATGGAATAACCATCTTCCAATCCCTAAATCAGGCTCTTAGTGTAAAAAAAACAGTGGCCTCATTTATGAAAAGTGACGCATCGCTGCGTGAAAACAGCGATGCGTCACTTTCACTGCGCCCTCTTTGCAAGACCAATGATGCGTCATATTTACAGTATGTTTATAAACAACAAGGGACCCTAAGTAAATCAGCAAAGTACCTTAGTGACAATTCTTTTAAAACAACAATGGTCCTGTGCAAGAAGGAATCATGTAAATGAATACAGACACAGTGGATTCTGTATTAAAGCGACTTGTCAATGTTATCCCCCCTCCACTCTCACCACTCCAAGATGGCCGCCTGGTTATCCCACCCCTCCCGGCCCCCAGAGCCCTTCTCTATTTCCGTTATCTGCCCTGAGACTCCTTATGAGCATGCTCCACGCCAGACAGTGGTCAGCAAGTATATTTACAGTATAACGCAAAATACTCCGAGAATATCCTTTGACACTCACACTCTCACGGTGTGGGGCACAAGCCTGTACCTCAATTCCACAAAAACACTTTAGTACATTCAAAGTGAGACAGGAAAGGGCTTTTTAGGCAAAAAAGCTTCAGTGTTTCATTAAATCTCAATGTGAACAAATATTCAAGGATGCACCATTACATCAACACAGTACAAGGTTTGCACACTGTATATGGCACATGAATTGGTCGACGGCGTTTCGATCCCACATTTAGATGGCTGGGATCATCATCAGGACATTTCATAAATGCCTAATAGTTATAAGCCTCAAGAACCTAAAAACAAAATGTAAGGAGAGAGAAGAGTAAGGAAGGTCACTTAGAACAGTCTGAGCGTGATAGTAAGTGCTGGTTGAGTGCACAAAACGCGCGGATTGCCGTTGTGAGCGTGAGAAAATGTGGAACCGATGGTGAATTCCAAAAGGCTTGCTGTGACTAACGTGGGTGGGAGTCTATTAATGTGAAGAAGTAGTGGTGAAAAATATGCAAGCCCCACGTGTTCGAGGAGCGAGCGTGATCATACCGGGATCAAGGAGTATGAACCGCTATATATCGGGGTGAAAAATGCAAGCTCCACTTGTTCAGGGAGCGAGCGTGATCATACCGGGGTCAAGGAAAATTGACCGCTGTAAATTGGCCGACCTGACCGGTAACGAGGAGTAAAACACTTCCGGTAGGGTTTCAACTAACCGAAGTAGGATTGGTGCCCAGACACGCGGTGGTGACGATTTAAGAACCTAATTTAAAATATATATTGGCGCAGTGATAGACAGACGGTGCAGTGGGGGAAGGGACTCACCATTCAAATCATGGTCGGGAGCTCGGGTGGAGTTACGGGTTTCTAGAGGTCACCTGGAAAATCAAGGGTATAAAATGAGCTTGGGACAGGAGTAGGTCATGATGGGAGGGTGGAGGGTGATGGGAAAAAGGGAAGTTCCTTACCGAAATCGTGGCCAGTCATGGAAATCGGAAATGCGATCGCTGTATGGAATGGAACAAGTACCTTGGAAGGGGGATGAAGGGAGGTTAACACAACGTTCTGTAATTGTGGAGCGCTTAGGGCAGAGGGTAATAGGGAGTTGGGGGCGGAGAGTAAGAAGCTTACCGGGTCAGTCGGTATCGGGTCCTAGTCGTCAATGCGTCTTGTGGTAGGCTGGTGCATTGGACTGGCATGGAGCATGCTCATAAGGAGTCATGGGCAGATAACGAAAATAGAGAAGGGCTCTGGGGTCCAGGAGGGGTAGGATAACCATGCGGCCATCTTGGAGTGGTGAGAGTGGAGGGGGGATAACATTGAAAAGGATGAACAATGTGGTGACATACGGGGAGCAGTGCACGTGGTAACAATTGTGAGAAGTTTTAGGGGTGTGAAGAGACAACCCTTAAACTAAAGGGTACATTGCTCCAAAAGGGTTCTCCATAAAAAAAACTTTTACATAATATACAGTTCAACTTGAGTAACCAGAGGAAGTGTTCACATGGACTGCATTAGCATCATGTCACTGGTCAGACTAGATTGGTCAAGTCTTCCTGCAGATTAAGTCCGGTGTTGAGACTGTCCTTCTCAGTATCCATTTGAGTTCCTCTTTATTCAGGAGTCTTGTGAGGTCGCCACCTCTTGGTGGCAAGATGACTTGGTTGATAACTTCATCGGAGCCGCGTTGAGGGAAGGCAGGCAACTAGCCATTGCAGTAACCGTTACTTTTCTGAGCAGTAAGGAAGGATCCCCCAATAACACGCATAGGCTCATGAGGTCTTATATTTGAGAACTATAAGTTTTCATCTATCGCCAATTGGGCGCAACGACATCCACCTACATATATAACATTGTTAGGTATATTACACATTGATGTAACTTTTTTTAAACACTTTTACATTTACATGTGAGTAAGGGGAGGGTAAGTGCTTATCCTTGTCCTGAAGAAGGAGCCCCCGTGCTCCGAAAAATGTTGACACCTTTATAGTGGTTGTAATACCCTAACACGTATTCTTACAACCCCACCCTGCACTTCTTTAAATAATACCAGCCGGGGATTTAATAAAATTATTTTTCACCCACGTGCCAGGTATTTTTTAACCATTCACTTTTTTCACCTCACCTCACTCACACTTTAGTAACACACCCCCTCACATAGTTCACTTTCTAGTGCTCCTGCGTATTCGCGAGTCGTAGCACGCCGCATCCCGTAGAGGGGTGCGAAGGCCCCGATGATGAAGCATGACACCAAGGGGCCTGTTGGTGTGTGAGGGGCATTTAAACAACACTGTGTGTTCCCCATCACTTTAGGGATCACCGCCACTCTGAGTGGATTCTACTTTGTTTATTCGCATAACTAGGGAGACTGAATCCACTGACTCTCTCTCTCCCTCTTTTGTTTGAAACCTTGGTTGATAACTGTCCACCGGACATCATTCTCAGTATGCCCCTTCTCAGTAAAATGTTCAACGAGGGGGGCGTTTGCTGTTTTGCATCGGAATCTGCTGCGATGCTGGGAAATCCGTAGTTTAATCTTCTATGTAGTTTGCCCCACATAGATCTTATTACAGGGGCAAAAAATAGCATAGATCACATTACAGCTATTGCAGTTAGTGAAGGTTTTTCGGTCATTTTTCACATTCTCAAACACAAATTCTGTACCCTCAATACAGTATCCACATACAATACATGAACCACATCTATGGTGACCCTTGACTGGAGGGAGGGACCAATGGTCATTGAGAGTCGTGTTTAAGCTGGTAGTAATAGGCAGAGCTGCCCCAACGAGCTGATCCCTAAGACTTTTATTTTTCTTGAATGCAAACAAAGGTGTTTCCAACTCCAAAGGACCTGAATTAAGGATATGCCAGTTCTTTTTAATCATTTTCCGCACTTTGTTAGAAATGGAAGAAAAAGTGGTGACACATACCAGTTTTTCAGTAGATTTCTTGGTTTTAAGTTCTAGTAGTATTTCACGAGGGCAGTACCAAGCCCTCTTCATTGCATTTTTAACCAAACGCCGGGGTAACCTCTTTGGTGCAGTTTGTCTGACAAGGTGTTGGCTTCCTTGAAGTAGTCGATTTTTTGGAAACAATTCCTTCTTAGTCTGAGGAATTGCCCGTGGGTGGCAGCTTTTGTAGCTGAGTAGCGTATTTCTTTCGGTGGGTTTACGAAAGAGGGAGGTATATAGAAGGCCATCTTTATGTTGAATGCATAAATCTAGAAAATGGTATACTGGTTTTACTGTGTGAAAGGGTAAAGGTGAGGCCACTACAGTTGTTATTAAGCCAATGTAAAAAGGGGGTGAGATTCTCCACGGGGCCTTCCCAAATTAGGAAAATGTCGTCAATATAACGTTTCCATTTGGAAATACCTTGCTGGAAGGGGTTGCTTGGGAGGAGTATGGTGTTGCACTCTAGCCAGTCCATATACAGGATTGCCAGGGTTGGGGCAAAAATTGCACCCATTGAAGTACCCTTCACCTGCTGATAGTATTGGGTGTCGAATTTGAAGAAGTTTTGTGTCAGGCAGATTTCCAGTAGTTGGATGATAAATAGGGTGGGCACTGTATGCGGGCGAGTTCGGTTGTTCAGTATGTTTCCATGACCAGGAGTGACTCTTGTTGTGGAATGTTAGTGTAGAGAGACTCTACATCCAATGTGCATAGAGTCTCTCTAGAAGGGTCAAATGGGTGGTTTTCAATTAGGTTGATCATATACATGCTATCTTGAATAAAGCAGCATGTTTCAGGCACAAAATCTTTGAGGAAAAAATTGACATAGTGGCCTAGTGGTTCGAGTACTGATCCACAGCCAGATACAATGGGACGCCCAGGTGGGGACTCCAGCCTTTTATGTATCTTGGGCAAGGTATAAATTACCGGTGTTCTGGGATTTGTTACATTAAGAACATTCAGTTTGTGTTTACTTAGAAACCTAGTATCATGAGCTTCCTGAGTGATTTGTCTAATTAGTTTCTGTAGTTCTTTGGTGGGATGAGTTGGCTATTTGCAGTAGTGATCCGTATTGGATAGTTGACGTAAGATTTCTGTTTTATAGTCATTAATTCCCTGTAAAACAATACCGCCACCCTTATCTGCAGGTTTTATGATAAGGGGGTTGTTCTCACAAAGGGTTGAGATGGCTAGTTTTTCATCCAGTGAGATATTGTAAGGGATGAATATGTGGGACTTGGCCAGTGCAGTGGTTTCCTTGAGGATCACTTTTTCAAATGTGAGTATCTCTTTGGGAATCATGGCAGAGGATGGAGAGAAGGTAGAGGGGGGTCTAAATGGGGTGGCAGCAACTCTTGGTTCTGGTGGTTTCAAGTCAAAGAAAGCACGAAGTCTTATCTTTCTAAAGAAACTCAACAACTCAGATTGCAGATCTAGGAAGTTCGGATAGGTTGAGGGGACAAACGATAACCCTTTACTGAGAATAGAGATCTCTGAGCTAGAAAGAACATGGTCAGATAGGTTAAATAGAGGGATGGTCATATTTTCAGAGTTAGTTACCATTGGTAAAACTTCTGACGGGTTTGTCTCTCGCCTGGGGGGTTGTGCCACCTGGGTTGGCGCTTCACCTTGCCCCTTTTGCCTGGATCTGCGTTGCCTCTCCCTAAAAAATGGGGATTCTGATTGTGTGTTGAAGTGCTGGCACCCTCTCCCGGGTCCGAGCTATCGGAAGAATCTGCAGAGGAATCTGTAAAGCCAACAACAGTGTTCCTTCTATTGAACCTGCCCCAAGGTCTAGGGTTTTGTGGAGTTTGGTTAAAGTTTCTGTTCGTGTAAAAGTCCTTCTGGAGGTATGGATATGCACGCTCAACTGTGAAAGATTTGATATCTTTTTTTACCTTATTGGATTTTTTATTTTGTTCAATATGGTGGAATTCACTGACCCACTTTTCAACTTTGTCTAAGAGTGTTTTTGCGGCGGGAACAGTATTATTATCATTAATTTGTTTCTCAATGTCTTTAATGAGTACGTCTAGTTTCTTGAGTTCCTCGGTTGCTATTTCAATACCAAGGACTAGCCAGTGGCGGGAACAAGTAGTGCCTATCTGGCTAAACCCGGTTATATATTTTAGGTTGTCGGTGAAAACTCCAGGGATGTTCCTTACTTGCAAACCCAGAGGTGTAGTGTAGGGTCTTAGGTAGTCAGTGAGCATCAATATCATAAGCTCCAAGCGGACAATTTTTTTTTTCTGTTTTTCTAGATCCTCTGAAAGATTAGGGCCTGACGCTGGGGTACTAGTGTCTGAGTCCGTAAATAATGAGGGACCTTCACAGATCTTTTTAATGTACTCAAGGGAGTATAATGGAGCTTGATCGGACATATCAATTGGGCTATGTTCGTGCGGGTAATTAGTGGAGTGTGGGGAAGGAAGAAGTACAAAAATTTAAATGAAAATAAGAGAGGAGGGGAAGTGAACCTCTAGTAAAAGTGGAAGGCCAATTAATTGCCCTTGCAATCTAGCGATTGTGCAAAGTATGTTTATAAACAACAAGGCACCGTAAGTAAATCAGCAAAGGACCTTAGGGGACAATTTTTTGAAAACAACAATGGTCCTGTGCAAGAAGGAATCATGTAAAGGAATACAGACACAGTGGATTCTGTATTAAAGTGACTTGTCCAGCCGGACAGTGGTCAGCAAGTATATTTACAGTATAACGCAAAATACACAGAGAATATCCTTCGACAATCTCACGGTGTGGGGCACAAGCCTGTACCTCAATTACACAAAAACACTTTAGTACATTCAAAGTGAGACAGGAAAGGGCTTTTTAGGCAAAAAAGCTTCAGTTGTTCATTAAATCTCAATGTGAACAAATATTCAAGGATGCCCCATTACATCAACACAGTACAAGGTTTGCTCACTGTAAATGGCACATGAATTGGTCGACAGCGTTTCAATCCCACATTTAGAGGGCTGGGATCATCATCAGGACATTTTATAAATGCCTAATAGTTATAAGCCTCAAGAACCAAAAAACAAAATGTGAGGAGAGAGAAGAGTAAGGAAGGTCACTTAGAACAGTCTTAGCGTGATAGTAAGTGCAGAAGAGTGGTTGTTGGTTAAGTGCACAAAACACGCGGATTGCCGTTGTGAGTGTGAGAAAATGTGGAGCCGATGGAGAATTCCAAAAGGCTTGCTGTGACTAACATGGGTGGGAGTCTATTCATGTGAAGAAGTAGTGGTGAAAAAGATGCAAGCCCCACGTGTTCGAGGAGCCAGCGTGATCATACCGGGATCAAGGAGTATTAACCGCTATATATCGGGGTGAAAAATGCAAGCTCCACGTGTTCAGGGAGCGAGCGTGATCATACCGGGGTCAAGGAAAATTGACCGCTGTAAATCGGCCGACCTGACCGGAAACGAGGAGTAAAACACTGCCAGTAGGGTTTCAACTAACCGAAGTAGGATTGGTGCCCAGACACTCGGTGGTGACGATTTAAGACCCTAATTTAAAATATATATTGGTGCAGTGATAGACAGACCGCGCAGTGGGGGAAGAAACTCACCATTCAAATCATGGTCGGGAGCCCGGGTGGAGTTACGGGTTTCTAGAGGTCACCTGGAAAATCGGTATAAAATGAGCTCGGGACAGGAGTAGGTCGTGATGGGAGGGTGGAGGGTGACGGGAAAAAGGGAAGTTCCTTACCGAAATCGTGACCAGTCATGGAAATCGGAAATGCGATCGCTGTATGGAATGGAACAAGTACCTTGGGAGGGGGATGAAGGGAGGTTAGCACAACATTCCGTAATTGTGGAGCACTTAGGGCAGAGGGTAATGGGGAGTTGGGAGCGGAGAGTAAGAAGCTTACCGGGTCAGTCCGTATCGGGTCCTAGTCGTCAATGGGTCTTGTGGTAGGCTGGTGCGTTGGACTGGCGTGGAGCATGCTCATAAGGAGTCTCAGGGCAGATACCGGAAATAGAGAAGGGCTCTGGGGGCCGGGAGGGATAACCAGGCGGCCATCTTGGAGTGGTGAGAGTGGAGGGGGGATAACATTGACAAGTCGCTTTAATACAGAATCCACTGTGTCTGTATTCATTTATATGATTCCTTCTTGCACAGGACCATTGTTGTTTTCAAAAAATATTTACAGTATGACGCATCATGGCGCAAAGAGTTGCAGATATGTCAGTATTTCTGTCGAATCTGTACGGCGCAAAAGTGATGCATTGCTGGAGTGTGTCACAAAAGAGACGCAACTCCAGCAATGTGGGGCAGATTTACAATAACCCAGGGATGCGCCAGTTATTGTGCGCCGCAGCTCCGCCACCCATGGTGCGCCGCATTTACAATGCGGCGCACCATGGGGCAAAAACGGCACAGATGCGTGACGCATCTGTGCAGTAAAGGCGGCGCATTGCTGGAGTTGCGTTGCAAGTGCTACGCAGCTCCAGCAATGCTCCGGGGGCCCTATCTGTCCAATGCTGCGACAAGCCTTACGCCTGCTTCAAGCAGGCGCAGGGTTTTGACGCAGCATTGGCCTAAAAGTAACTGAGTGAAATCTTTTAGGAGGCGTTCCTGCGTCGAAGCAGACTCAGGAGACCAGCTTCAAATGACTCAAACGCCTGAAATTACCTTAGCCATGCTCTATCAAGTCATGCTTCAACATCAAGAGGAAACTAAATCTGAGAACTTGCGCACGCAAGGTGCAGTTCGTAAACTCCAAAACAATTTGAGGCGAGTGGCTAAAACTTGCAACAAAACATCTGCAAGGGTACTTGAAGCAAAGGGAAGGATCTCGGCAATCGAAGATGTGATGACACATCAGAAGTCACTTTTAACACTAGAGGGGTTTTGTCCTACAGGTCCTGGCTGGACAATATACGTTATATCAAAAAACAGGGGTGCCAGGGCTCGGGTTCAATTCACAACAGCTTTTTATTTAGCGGCTGTGTACCTTCTTTTTGTAGATTCCGAAGGTTTATATTTTCATTCAAACATTTTCAAAATTTCAAGAATATTTACATTTTGTACAAACAACAGAGGAATAAACATTCCTTAAACAGTTAAAACAATACAAACATAAGTCATAAATGCAATACTTTGTAAAAAGACAAATTATAACATTCATTTATAGTTACACTTCAACTATTTAAACTGGAAAACAAACTCAATTTGGTACACCTAAACTTGTTTTGGTGCTAGTCTTTACGACCGAGCATGCATGGTTAATTGCACTAGACACATTGGGCCTTGTGACTTTGGAGAAATCGCCCTATGTTCGTGTGCAAACCCTTAAGATTTAGGTTGCCTTTGAAACAGCCGAACAGCCGACGCGTTTCCAAACCCTTTGTTCAGTTTATAGGGTTCTTCCTCAGGGCTGAGCTGTGGACCTATGGTGTAAGATTGGGGGACATTTAGTATCTCCTTTTCTCAGATTTGTTTGACCAACATATTGCATGAATAAAACATGGGGATAGAGTTTTACCTCTTCTCACGTTGATGTTCACTGTGGTTTTTGGACACAGGGCATCTGATTATCCTTCGTTATCACCATTGCCTAAACGATGAAGTAAAGGATGGTGTTCTTGTAAGTTTTTCATTCTTGAGACGCATGTTTTCACATTTTGTGTCCTTATTTAAACTATGCCAGCACTTACTTGTTATGTGTTTCAGATCGCTCACTGGGTTGAGTTATCCGTTTGTGAAAATCTTTTTAAAGTTCTGCGATGCTTGGTTCTGTTGGAATGAAGATTTAGATCAGTCCGTGTGTTACAATGACTAAATGTTTGTTACGCAGTCTAAAGCAGTGGGAATTACTTATGTGTGACGTGGTAAAGGTCTAGTTTGCGGCTCCACTTTCTTTTGTTTGCTACGTATTGTCCTCCTACCGGTTGGAGATTCTGTGAATTTAAAACACAGAGAGGACGACCATTCAGTCTATTTCTGGGTGCGGTCATGGTGTTACTTAACTATAGTCCGATACATTTGTTCCGAACTTCTTACCTCTGTCGCTAGTTCTCTAGTCTGTATCAGAAAGCTCCGTGTGGCCGCATGACAGTCGTTCAGTTTGCTGCGAGTCGAATGTGATTTCCAACGTCTCAGCGGAACTCGTTTTCCTTTTAAATACCCTGCTAAACATCATGGGACTTGTAGTGTTCTATGTCTTACATTGTTTTAACGCTGTGTGGGACTTAGATTCCACAAAGCTGAATAAAGTTGTGTTTGAAGCAGTGACTGGCAATGTATCTTGCAGGAAAAGTGTATGTTCACAGGGTGGTTTAGCAGAGGGCTCAGTAATTCGATCGTTGTAATTCAGACATTTCGTTCAACCCATCCACCACACAGTTAAATTTGAGGATTAGATAGGCTTCTTTTTTCAACAACATGGCATCTATGTTTCCCCCTCTGGGAGGGACTTTCATTGCTGATAGTACTGTCCATTTAAAGTCTATCTCAGTGTGTTGTTTCTCAACAAAGTGTTGTACCATAGGGGCAGTCAAAACTTTGTGTCTGATTCTGGATCGGTGTTGTGCTACTCGCTGGTTTACTCTTTGGGTAGTTTTCCCAATGTACAGCTTGGGACACGGGCACATAATTGCATATATTACATTGCTTGTTTTGCAATTGGAGAATTCTTTTTGTGTCCATTTCATTGTGTTGAATTGAAATTCCTCCCCTTCCATTGTATTGGGGCAGGACACGCACAAGCCACATTTGTGGTGGCCTCTTATTGGTGGTAACTTCCATAATGTGCGCAAGTCAGCTTTGGCTTGGCTTGCTCCCAAGTCAGCTCTTACAATGTATTGTGCAATACTTTTGTTTTTCTTCAGAGCAAACAATGGTTTCTCCATTGGGATTTCCGAATTTGTGATCAAGTGCCAATTTTTTAAAATTATTGATTTCAGTTTGTTTGTGTATGGCCCGAATGTTGTGACACAGACTGGCCTTTCAAGGGGTTTTGTCTCTTTCTTTTTCAATAGTTCTTCTCGTGGCGTGTGCCAGGCCCGTGTGGTTGAATGTTTCAATAACTTCGAGGGATAACCTCTTTTACTTAATTGGTCACTGAGTATTTGGGAGTGAGTTATGAAGTCTTCCTTTCGAGAACAGTTACGTCGAATTCTCAACATTTGTCCATATGGTAAATTAGATTTTAAACTTTTGGGGTGGTAACTTGCGTAATGCAAGATTGTATTTTTGTCCGTGTTTTTGCGATGTAAGGTAGTCGTCAGTTTGTTTTCATTGGGAAAAACTACCACGTCAAGGAAGGTGAGAGATGTTCTGCTGTGTGTCATAGTGACTTTTATGTCTGGGTGTCTGGTGTTAAGCCACTGATGGAATTGGGCAAGCATTTCTTCAGACCCTTTCCATTGACACCAGATATCATCTATGAAACAATACCATGATGTTATGTTTTGTTTAAATGGGTTGTTGTGGTAGATGAAGCGCTCCTCGTACAGGGCCATGAAGAGGACCGCCATTTCCGGGGCATAAGGACACCCCATGGAGGTCCCCTTCACCTGCACGTAGAACGCATCCATGAACCGGAAATAGTTTCTTTTGAGGGCTATCCTCGCTAAGTCAATGATAAAGTCCGTAGGGACTCTTTGTGGTCGGGGGCGTGTGTCCAAGTAGTACTCCATTGCTTCCAATCCCTCCTCCTGAGGGATTTGGGTGTATAGAGAGGTGACATTGAAGGATACCATCAGTTCTTGAGTTTCATCGAATGGGACCCCTTCAACCTTGTTAATAAAGTCCGTAGTATATTTGAGGTACGATGTCACTTCAGGCAAGAATGGTTTTTGGGAACACATCCACATACTTAGCCAATGGTTCTAATAATGAATCACACCTGGAAACAATGGGTCTTCCGGGTGGTTCAGTCAAGTTCTTATGTATTTTCGGTAGAAAATGAATGACTGGAATGCGTGGGCTTTTTTTGTCAAGATATTCAAATTCCTTTGTTCCTAGTATCCCCTTGTCACGACCCTCTATGATTTTTGTCTGAATCTCAGCTTTTATTTGTGAAGTTGGATCTTCTTTTACTTCTCTGTACCACTCAGTGTTCTTGATTTGACTATTGGCTTCTGCGATGTATTTATTCCTGGCCCAGACCACCAGTGCGCCCCCCTTGTCCGCGGGTTTTACCACTATCGATTCATCTTTGCGAAGATTGTTTAATGCTGTTTGTTGTTCTCTAGTGATGTTCCTCTTCAGAAACATCTTTTGTTGACCCAACTGTGTGATGGAGGATAGAACGATCTGTTCAAAGGCTATTATTTCCTTTGGTATTGTGTACGTTGGGGGAACGAATGTAGATTTATTGGAAAGATTCGAGGGTTCTGCTACTCTAGTGTCCTCTCTATTATGGAAAAATGCCTTTAGTCTCAGTTTACGACAAAATTCTAGTGCTTCTATTTTCAGATTCGTTAAGTCAGTGTTGGTTGTTGGCACAAACTTTAGACCTAATTCTAAAACAGATTTTTCATGTACGGTTAGTTCTTTCTTCGATATGTTTACAATGGAGGTGAGGTTTACGTCTTGTACTGGGTTCTTCGTGTTCTCATTTCCCATGGTTGGGGCTGTGGTTTGAATCTGACTCTGCCTCTGCCTTCGCCCTTCTCTAAAAAAGGATTGTTACGTTTGGATGGGCCCTCCCTTGGGTCTAAGTCACTCGCAGATTCCGATGATGAACTCTCAGAAAAAGTTACAAATCTGTTTTTGGACCTCCCTTGGTATTGTGATAGCGCTCGTCGGGATTCTATTTGGGTGTAGTAGTCCTCTTTTAAGTAAGGGTAAACTGACTCAATTTTAAAGGCCTTAACGTCTTTGTCAAATTTATTGGACCTAAAGTTGATAGTGTTGTCTCTGAATGTTGCGATTTCCTTATCAATTTTTTCGAGTAGAGCTTTTGCTTCTGTCACTGTGTGGTTGTCTTCTATCGCCTTGATTAGTGCCTCGATTTCTTCCTGTTCTTTTTGGCAAATTCTCTTAGCCGTTTCTACTGTGTGGACCATAAGGTCTCTACTACATTTCGTCGCTATATAGCTGAAGCCCTTTTTGTATACTGGGTCCTCTGTGAACACCACCGGTACGTTTTTCACTTGAAGGCCCCAAGGGATGGAACCTGCCTTGAGGTGTTCAAATAAGAAATGCCCGTGTAATTCTGTGCAGGTATGTTTTTTATGCAATCTTAGTAGCTTGTCACTTTCATTTTGTTGTTGTGCGTTTGTACTAAGTTTAATTGAGGAGAATGGAGAAGGTCCCGAAAATAAATTTTTTATGTGGTCCTCAGAAAAGGAAAGTGTTTCCTCCTCTGACATGTTCCAACAGGTTATATTCTATAACCCGTTGTCCAGATTACTGGGATGTTGTTTTGGCTTAGTTGCCGAAAACCCGCGCAGGCTTTGCCTGCTCTTTAGACTTTTAACACTAGAGGGGTTTTGTCCTACGGGTCCTGGCTGGACAATATACGTTATATCAAAAAACAGGGGTGCCAGGGCTCGGGTTCAATTCACAACAGCTTTTTATTTAGCGGCTGTGTACCTTCTTTTTGTAGATTCCGAAGGTTTATATTTTCATTCAAACATTTTCAAAATTTCAAGAATATTTACATTTTGTACAAACAACAGAGGATTAAACATTCCTTAAACAGTTAAAACAATACAAACATAAGTCATAAATGCAATACTTTGTAAAAAGACAAATTATAACATTCATTTATAGTTACACTTCAACTATTTAAACTGGAAAACAAACTCAATTTGGTACATCTAAACTTGTTTTGGTGCTAGTCCTTACGACCGAGCGTGCATGGGTAATGGGACTAGACATGTTGGGGCTTGTGACTTTGGAGAAATCGCCCTATGTTCGTGTGCAAACCCTTAAGATTTAGGTTGCCTTTGAAACAGCAGAACAGCCGACGCGTTTCCAAACCCTTTGTTCAGTTTATAGGGTTCTTCCTCAGGGCTGAGCTGTGGACCTATGGTGTAAGATTGGGGGACATTTAGTATCTCCTTTTCTCAGATTTGTTTGACCAACATATTGCATGAATAAAACATGGGGATAGAGTTTTACCTCTTCTCACGTTGATGTTCACTGTGGTTTTTGGACAGAGGGCATCTGATTATCCTTCGTTATCACCATTGCCTAAACGATGAAGTAAAGGATGGTGTTCTTGTAAGTTTTTCATTCTTGAGACGCATGTTTTCACATTTTGTGTCCTTATTTAAACTATGCCAGCACTTACTTGTTATGTGTTTCAGATCGCTCACTGGGTTGAGTTATCCGTTTGTGAAAATCTTTTTTAAGTTCTGCGATGCTTGGTTCTGTTGGAATGAAGATTTAGATCAGTCCGTGTGTTACAATGACTAAATGTTTGTTACGCAGTCTAAAGCAGTGGGACTTACTTATGTGTGACGTGGTAAAGGTCTCGTTTGCGGCTCCACTTTCTTTTGTTTGCTACGTATTGTCCTCCTACCGGTTGGAGATTCTGTGAATTTAAAACACAGAGAGGGCGACCATTCAGTCTATTTCTGGGTGCGGTCATGGTGTTACTTAACTATAGTCCAATATATTTGTTCCGAACTTCTTAACTCTGTCGCTAGTTCTCTAGTCTGTATCAGAAAGCTCCGTGTGGCCGCATGACAGTCGTTCAGTTCGCTGCGAGTCGAATGTGATTTCCAACGTCTCAGCGGAACTCGTTTTCCTTTTAAATACCCTGCTAAGCATCATGGGACTTGTAGTGTTCTATGTCTTACATTGTTTTAACACTGTGTGGGACTTAGATTCCACAAAGCTGAATAAAGTTGTGTTTGAAGCAGTGACTGGCAATGTATCTTGCAGGAAAAGTGTATGTTCACGAGGTGGTTTAGCAGAGGGCTCAGTAATTCGATCGTTGTAATTCAGACATTTCGTTCAACCCATCCACCACACAGTTAAATTTGAGGATTAGATAGGCTTCTTTTTTCAACAACATGGCATCTATGTTTCCCCCTCTGGGAGGGACTTTCATTGCTGATACTACTGTCCATTTAAAGTCTATCTCAGTGTGTTGTTTCTCAACAAAGTGTTGTACCATAGGGGCAGTCAACACTTTGTGTCTGATTCTGGATCTGTGTTGTGCTACTCGCTGGTTTACTCTTTGGGTAGTTTTCCCAATGTACAGCTTGGTACACGGGCACATAATTGCATATATTACATTGATTGTTTTGCAATTGAAGAATTCTTTGTGTGTCCATTTCATTGTGTTGAATTGAAATTCCTCCCCTTCCATTGTATTGGGGCAGGACACGCACGAGCCACATTTGTACCTCAAAGATACTACGGACTTTATTAACAAGGTTGAAGGGGTCCCATTCGATGAAACTCAAGAACTGATGGTATCCTTTAATGTCACCTCTCTATACACCCAAATCCCTCAGGAGGAGGGATTGGAAGCAATGGAGTACTACATGGACACACGCCCCCTACCACAAAGAGTCCCTACGGACTTTATCATTGACTTAGCGAGGATAGCCCTCAAAAAAAACTATTTCCGGTTCATGGATGCGTTCTACGTGCAGGTGAAGGGGACCGCCATGGGGTGTCCTTATGCCCCGGAAATGGCGGTCCTCTTCATGGCCCTGTACGAGGAGCGCTTCATCTACCACAACAACCCATTTAAACAAAACATAACATCATGGTATCGTTTCATAGATGATATCTGGTGTCAATGGAAAGGGTCTGAAGAAATGCTTGCCCAATTCCATCAGTGGCTTAACACCAGACACCCAGACATAAAATTCACTATGACACACAGCAGAACATCTCTCACCTTCCTTGACGTAGTAGTTTTTCCCAATGAAAACAAACTGACGACTACCTTACATCGCAAAAACACGGACAAAAATACAATCTTGCATTACGCAAGTTACCACCCCAAAAGTTTAAAATCTAATTTACCATATGGACAAATGTTGAGAATTTGACGTAACTGTTCTCGAAGGAAGACTTCATAACTCACTCCCAAATACTCAGTGACCAATTAAGTAAAAGAGGTTATCCCTCAAAGTTATTGAAACATTCAACCACACGGGCCTGGCACACGCCACAAGAAGAACTATTGAAAAAGAAAGAGACCAAACCCCTTGAAAGGCCAGTCTGTGTCACAACATTCGGGCCATACACAAACAAACTGAAATCAATAATTTTAAAAAATTGGCACTTGATCACAAATTCGGAAATCCCAATGGAGAAACCATTGTTTGCTCTAAAGAAAAACAAAAGTATTGCACAATACATTGTAAGAGCTGACTTGGGAGCAAGCCAAGCCAAAGCTGACTTGCGCACGTTATGGAAGTTACCACCAATAAGAGGCCACCACAAATGTGGCTCGTGCGTGTCCTGCCCGAATACAATGGAAAGGGAGGAATTTCAATTCAACACAATGAAATGGACACACAAAGAATTCTCCAATTGCAAAAGAAGCAATGTAATATATGCAATTATGTGCCCGTGTCCCAAGCTGTACATTGGGAAAACTACCCAAAGAGTAAACCAGCGAGTAGCACAACACAGATTCAGAATCAGACACAAAGTGTTGACTGCCCCTATGGTACAACACTTTGTTGAGAAACAACACACTGAGATAGACTATAAATAGACAGTACTATCAGCAATGAAAGTCCCTCCAGGAGGGGGAAACATAGATGCCATGTTGTTGAAAAAAGAAGCCTATCTAATCCTCAAATTTAACTGTGTGGTGGATGGGTTGAACGAAATGTCTGAATTACAACGATCGAATTACTGAGCCCTCTGCTAAACTACCCTGTGAACATACACTTTTCCTGCAAGATACATTGCCAGTCACTACTTCAAACACAACTTTATTCAGCTTTGTGGAATCTAAGTCCCACACAGCGTTAAAACAATGTAAGACATAGAACACTACAAGTCCCATGATGCTTAGCAGGGTATTTAAAAGGAAAACGAGTTCCGCTGAGACGTTGGAAATCACATTCAACTCGCAGCGAACTGAACGACTGTCATGCGGCCACACAGAGCTTTCTGATACAGACTAGAGAACTAGTCCTAAATAATTGGACATTAGAATATAACACAGCAACTGCTGCTTACAGTTAGGATCTAAAATTCTTTTCAATAGAGATCCCCTACGCTGTCTATCAGATTGTAAAACAAATCCCTTGCTGGCAATTTGCTTTTGATATAGTATTTGCCCAAGCCCGCAAGGGTACTGAGCATATCAACACTACCCTTGCCATACATAAATCTAAATTGTATGAGATTTTCGCCACGAGGTTAGCTGAACAGGTTGCAACTTTCCGTTCTAAAATTTATGAAGTTGGGGTAATGTCAGGGCGGCACCTTGCTAAAAAAATTAGGCAGAAAGAAGTATTTAATTCTGTAAATGAGATCCAGGATGATAGAGGTCAAATTCATCAAAATCCTAGCAAAATCTTAGAGGTTTTCCGTGTATTCTACAGTAAATTATACACAGAGGAAATCATATCTTACTCATTCGAAACTGTACTAAATTTTCTTGGCTTTGGGAAATATTTCTAAATTAACGGCCGCACAAGTGGCGGCACTTGATTCGGAAATTACATGGGAAGAATTAGAGACAGCCATTCTCTCTCTTTTAGCAGGTAAGGCCATGGGCCCAGATGGCATCCCGTTAGAATTTTACAGAGTGTTTAGACATGTTTTGAAACAAGATCTATTACCGACGTTCCTAGAAGCTCAAAAAGGAGTAGCTCCAGTATCCTGGAGGCAGTCGATTATTATGGCTTTCCTAAAAAAAGACAAACCTCCTCTCTCTCTCTCTTCTTTCAGGCCCCTATCTCTGATCAATGCGGATAGCAAGATCTTCTTAAAAATGTTGGCATCCCGTCTTTCAGCTGTAATATCATTAATTGCATCACTGTGGCAGCACGGTTTTATTCCCAACCCGGACACTTCTGATAACGTTAGGCGGGTGATTGCTTTGATGGATTGGGTTTAGGCGACTAAGACCGAACTGGGCATTACCCTGTTGGATGCCGAGAAGGCATTCAACAGGGTAGCCTGGCCATATCTGTGGGGCAAGCTGGCTCTGAAATGTTTTGGTCCTCAGATAATTTTAGCTCTAAAAACACTGTACGTTCAACCCACCTCACGTGTCAGAATTGGTATTAATAAATCAGCCTCCTTTTCTATTCTAAGAGGTATCCGACAGGGATGCCCAGTGTCACCACTTTTGTTTGCTCTTTACATCGATATTTTTTTGAACAGGCTCAATCAAGCAGAGGATATAGAACCAGTAGTGGTGGCTCAGACTAGATACAGAGTTCTCGCTTACGCGGATGACATAGTTTTTACCACAGCCAATATTCAAACGGCAATGCCAATTATCGAGGATCTGGCTAAGCAGTTTGGAGCCTTCTCAGGATACAAACTGAGCATCTCCAAAACTCAGATTCTTTTTATCGGCCAGAATCCTCCAGCTCAACTTAAGACTGTGGCTGTAGTGACATACCTGGGCATCAACATTACATCATCAGTTTCTGATATTCTAGAAGTAAACTTAAATGCAGTCATTCAAAAAGCAAATTCCATGTTAGAGCTTATTGATCATCTTCATCTATCTTTATTTGGCCGAAACAGTGTCTTAAAAATGATTATACTCTCAAAATGTCTGTATATGTTTCGGACAATTCCCCTCGAATTCCCCCTAAGTTGTTTTAAACAACTAGAAAAAATGACAACAAGATTTCTGTGGGGCTACAAACGCCACCGACGATCAAATAAGAAGATGATCTTACCAAAGTCTAGGGGGGTGGGGAATTCCACATTTTTTGTATTATTATATAGCAGCAGTCCTACAATATATTAGACCTCTGATTATTGGTGCACTGGCACGAATTCCGATGTCTCATTCTCCCTCAATTTATGAATTTGCATTAGGAGAAAAATGTTGTGGCTGTCTGGTCAAAAATATAGAGCCAAGTTATTATAAAAAAACAAAATTTAAGACTCTGAAAGCTGCTTATGGGGTATGGAAGATAATCAAACGTTATTTAGGGAGCCAGAAAATCCTGCTATATACACCCCTATCCTCACCAAGCATTTTTCCCTCGGTTTTGCGAGATTATGTCATGACTAGATGGCGTAATCACAGAATTTTTCTTGTAGAGGATCTCTGGCTTATTAAACAATTATATACTTTCCTAGAGCTTAGCGATAAATATAATTTAACCACACAGGACTATTTTAAATACCTTCAGAATAATAGTTTCTTTAATACTCTCCAACCACAGGTTTACTGTGGGTTGTGCAGAATTTCTCTCATTGATAATTTGTTTTCTAAAAAATCGATAGGACATTACTATAATCAGCTCATCGCGGCATGCCCAGATGATTTAGAATCTCAGTCTCTTAAAGGGTCAGAAAAACTGGGTAGTAATAACGTTCAGATACACAAATCTATTGTATTTGCAAATACCATTTTGATTACTGGGAGGTCACGTACACAATACTACATGGCTTTATTTGATCTATACTACTCGCCTTTAAAGATTTCCAAATGGGGGGCGACCGCTGGCACCGCCTGTAGTAGATGTGGCCTATTTGCGAACGATGCATTACATATGTTTTTTTCTTGTCCTCAGTTGTCACCATTTCTGGCTGCAATTCAGTCATTTTTGGCAGCTCTTCTTAGATCTACAGTTACTCTTACTGGGGAACTAGTCTTAATAGGGGTTACTTTTCAACCATTACCGGCGGTTGAGAAAATATTCTTATTTATTTGCATGGCATTAATAAGGGCATGTATTACCCAAGAATGGATTAATCCACTCCCCCCTTCAGTTGGGGTTTGGAGAATGCGTCTTTTAGCCTCATATAACATAGAAATCGCCATATACAAAACAAAAGGCAGGAAAAACGGGCTTTGGGCATGAACATCTGGGCACCAGTTCGCAAGTGGATTCAGGAGGAGCTGAACTAACTTTACATGTTGTTTTCTTTTTTTCATCCTTCTTTTGGTTGTAGGAGGAAGAATATGACTATTATGTTATTACTACTTTGTGTTTCTTCTCTCCCTCCACCTCTTTTGCTACTTAGTGCTGACAAATGTTTGAAAGGCTTTTCCTTTTTTTTGTATCCCTAATTTTAGTGTATACCCCCTGTCTGGCTATCATTATTTGCTGTAAAATGTTACTGTATTTACTTGCATAAAAGGGGGATAAAATTCAATAAAAATATATATATTTTTTAAAGTAGGCGTTCCTGGTAAGGAACGCCCCCCCTGCGCCAGAACGCATCCTTATGGCGCAGGGCTTTACAACGTGACGCATCTCCCAGATGCATCACGTTGTAAATACCCCGTACCATGGTGCTTCTTTTGCGTCGCTGCTGCGTCACAAAAGTGACGCAAAGGCGGCGTAAAAGAGGCGCAAGGGGCTTGTAAATCTGCCCCTGTGTCCTTTCACATGGGGCAAGCCCCATGTGAAAGGGCCTGCGTCAGTCTTATAGATTTCACTGCGTCACTTCTATGACCCTGTCTTGCTTCAGAACGCCCCACCTGCATACATTATACCTTGCATAGGTATAATGTAGCGCAGGGGTTTATAAAGTGACGCATCTACCTATATGCGCCACTTTGTACAAGACTCATTTTTTACGCTGCTGGTGCGTCACAAAAAGTGACGCACTGGCGGCGTAAAAGTGACGCACGGCCTCATTAATGAGGCCCCCTGTATTTATAATTTAAAATGTTTGTGTTTTTATCTGTGACAGATATTACTGCCTGCCACCAGAGCAGCTTACACTTTTTCAGGAAAGTGTGTAATGATTGCTAGGATTTGTTGGAATGTAGATTATTAGTAAGATATCAGGTCAAAACTGGATTCCACACAAAAAACACATTAATGTTTGGAACATTAGGCCACTGTATTGACGCAACATTAAATTAAAAATATGTTTTTCCCAACAGCAGATTAATCTTTGAATCAAACACACTGGTGTGTACAGGAACCATTTTGATTTAGGTTAGACATGGGCCACAGATGGAATTCTTTATGGCCTTCATCTGCTATAACCTCTGGGTCATAAGTTCGAATCCTGACAAGAATACTTCATCATTCCATCCTTCTTTCACATTCGCTATTTATAGTACACACATGCAACAGAAAAAAGCAGCTCACAGCACTATATAAAAACAAGCAACTATGAATGAATCAAGGTTATGACACGATTTGACAAGCAGGCCAACATTAAATTAGCTCTTTTGTAGCACATGCTGGTTTATAGCAATCCTATTGGTTCAAACTTTGGTTTAAATATGCAACATAATGGATGTCCTTGAGCATACAGTACTGATTCACACAAGTGTTATTGGTATGCATAACTATACAGGCTAGTATACACTGACATTAGTTTGAGGAATCAAAATATTTGAACAAAAAAGCTTACAATTTACGGTGTGTTGATTTTAAACACAACACATTGGTTTATGTTCCAATATACCAACGAATATCACCAGAACACTCCTGTCTCTATATAGTGCATTGCTGTATGCACAGTAAATCCTGGTATGTGTATAATTTCAAGGGTGTGCTTTCATGATTTATTGTTGTGTAGCCATGTTCTGTTGGTTTGCCCTCATAATGAATTGCTCCTATGCAAACCAAGGTGGTTCACATGCATGCCCTAATGCTGCGCATGCACAGCACTCTGGTCCACACGTGTAATGTACTAGTTGCAACATTATGTGTTGGTTTTCCGTCATATTCTACTACTGGGATGCACAGCACACTGATTCACATGAATATTATATTTCTTAGCCAGAGTAAAATGGCTTCAGATGTTTCCATACTGGCTAATATACATAGTCTAATGGCTCTTGTAATTTACTGGTTTGGTAGTGTAATATATTCGATAAATTGTGAGCATTTTTGGTTTGATTATATGCTGGCCTGCATTCATAATGTTGAGGTACACATCTGTAATTGCTTGGTTTGCATATCCTATCTTTTTATGTGCAGAGTTCTCCGCTCCGACTGCGGAGTCTCAGCTGTCGGAAACTGACTATTAGTTCTATGTTTGTGAATACCAAAAACAAATGTAGACTTACACAAAAGTTTACATTTACCTTTGTGAGTCAGGCCGTTTATATTTAGTCACTCGTGTTATGTACAGCTTTGAATTTAGACTTTATAAATTTGCAGTCATCAAATGCTGGTTTGTATTCATAATTCACTGGTAGACATGCATAATGGCTTGGTTCCAATACATTTTGTCTTGGTTCACTCTTGTAATGTACAGGTTTGGATGTGTAGGATATTGGTTGTACGATAGAATCAATTGAATTGAAATCAATACAAACTTGTTTGCAATTGTGAATCACTGATTTACATCACTCTATCAGTAGAATTGTAGAGTGCTTCTTGTCACCCATGAGCATAGCCTGGCGCTAGCAGGGTCCATTTGAATAGCCTGGTCTTCTGGGATATTTGGAACTCTGGAAGAGATGATGACTTCCGGAAATGAAAGGGCAGTTTGTTCCATGTCTTTGCTGCTATGTAGGAGAAGGAGTGACCTTTGCATATGCTAAATCGAATGCAGGGAGATGAGAGTTAAATAGAAGGGAAATAGAGCGGAGGTGTCTGGCGGACTGATGAAAGATCAGGCAGTAGCTCAAGTTGGCATGTCTGTAGCTGTGTAGTGCCCTGTATGCGTGGGTCAGGAACTTGAACTGGCATCTTTTCTGTACAGGGAGCAAGTGGAGTTCCCTGAGTTAGGTGATGATGTGGGTTTGCCTAGGGTGCTCCAGGACGAGTCTGGCTGCGGCATTCGGTATGGTCTCTAGTCGTCAGAGGTGAGCCATGATCCCTTTGTAGAGAGAATTGCCATAACCAGTCAGCTGGAGATGAGGGTCTGGGTGATGGTGTTTCTTGAGTTTTGGGGTAGCCATTTGAATATCTAGCCAAGCATGCAGAGAATGAAGAAGTAGGTGGAGGAGACAGAGCTGCCCTGACTCATCATGGTTAGCTTGTTGTCTAGAATGATGCCTAGGATCTTAGCCTGGTCAGTGGGGATAGGAGTAGGTCCGAGTTCTGAAGGCCACTAAGATTTGTCCAATGGGTAGCTTTTGTTTTTGAAGATCAGTACGTCTGTCTTGTCCGTGTTGAGCTTCAGGCAGTTGTCCTTCAACCAATTGGTAATGTCTGTCATGCAGTTTTGGAAGATGGTCTTATTGATGTCTTCGGAGAAGGGGAGGATGAGTTGTGTGTCGTCTGTGTAGGATATAATGTTGTGGCCGTATGTTTTGATGATGCTGTCAAGAGGTGTCATATAAGTGTTGAAGAGGATGCGGCTGAGCGAGGATCCTTTGGGCACTCCACAGATAAATTCCTTGGGTTCGGAAGTGAAGGGGGAAAGGTGGACATTTTGCGTTCTTCCAGTGAGGAAAGAGGTTTTTCATGTGAGAACAGCTTCTTGGATGTCTATATTATGCAGTCTTGTGATGAGTGTGTGGTAGTAGAGGATCAGAGTCACAGTTTCTCTTCCTTGGAGTAGGGCTTGGATATTGTCGGTAGCTGCTATGAGAACTGTCTCATGCAGTGGCTGCTGCAGAATCCAAATTGGTAGGAGTTGAGTAGGAGGTTCCGTACCAGATGTGAGGAAAGTTGTTTAATAATTTTTTCTAATACTTTGGCCGGGAACAGGAGCAGGGAGATTAGAGGACCAACCACCAGAAGCTTTTCCACTCCAGAGCCAGAAAGCAACCACTCAAACATTAGGAGTGCTTTTAAGGAATGGGAGGTTGCAATTTTGGTCATGATAGAAGTTGAGGTTGCAGACGAAAATGTAGTTGTTGGAGTCTATGGCAAGGGGGGCACTGAAGTCCGCAATGAAGTTGCAAAAGGTGGAACTGTAGGCAGTAGGGTAGGGTGCCCCTGATGGAGGTTTTGCTGTCTGTTTGAAAGAAGAAGTTAAGGTGTTGCATGGCTGGAGGGATGTTGTCATTCGGTGTATTACAATGGATGAATTCCATGTGTATGATGGCAATCCCTCCACCAGGCTTGGTGATGCGTTGTGGTGGGTGATCTTATATCCTTCAGGAATTGCGGTGGCGATGTTGGGAGTGGAAGTGGACTGTGCCAAGTATCAGTGAGGAAGAGGATGCTGGATCTGAGGGTAGAGATGAGGTCTTAAACCTCTATAGTGTTTGCATAGCAGGCGTGTTTTGAGAAGGGCGCATGCAAGCTGGTGTTTTTGTTCAGGTGATGTCTGTGGTGTGTTTGAGGTAGGGCTGTTCCGTGGGCCAGTGTCTGTGCTGTGGCAGTGGATGCAGGTGAAAGGTCCTACCATGGAGCGTGGGTTGGTGCAATGACAGTGTTTGTTGTGGCATCCGGGTCAAGGGTGTAGAGCTTGGTGATGGTGTATCTGTGGAGGATGAGTGGGCCAGGGGTCGTGGTGCTGGGCACAGTACAGGTATGGATGGGTGCAGACAGGCTTGAATTTGGTATGGCAGCAGCACATGAGTTGCGAGCCCTCTGTGCAGTAGTGCTGCAGTCTGCATTAACTGGGTCATGGGGTGGGTGGGGCTTCTGTTGGTGGGAAGAACGATGAACTTGAAAACCCAAGTGGGAAAACTCAAATGTGATAACTCAGGCAGCGGCGATGTCACTTGGTCAAACAGCCGCAACTGGATCAGGATGGAACAGGCAGGAACTGATGGCCACATGCAAGTGGCAGGCTAGATGCCCAGGTGCCTACCTGAATATCCTTTCATATCACATTGATTTGCACGCATAATGTATAATGTGCTGGTTCACATGAATATTTCTATGATTCATATAATATAATATTTCGATTCATTCTTATAATGTGCTGACTTGTATGAGTAATATTTTGCATTAAATGTACAACCCATTGGTTTGAAACCATTACTCACTGATTTACATGCATGATGTACTGGTTCTCATGCATAAACTGCTGCGGATAGCGTGAAAACCTACATTTTCACAAACACAGGTGTATTCAGCGAAGGATGCCAGGATTTTGTCCTCTTCTGTCAATCTTTTGAGGCTGCCAGCTTCCCATAAGCAAAAGTATTTTGGACTTTGATCAACACGGAGAGAATAGGGTCATATATTTTTTTAGCAGATTACGGTAAGGGATAGCAAATCCTGGTTTTCTGCTGGTTCTTGAAAAATTAAGAATGCTTGGGTCTTTTTGCATGGTTTCTGGAAAATGTGATCTCCAATTTGAGCTGTAATATTGTTTCTCAATTATTAATACCAATAGTGTTTCAAGATTAATTCGGGGCAATATTCCTGTATTCCTGACTGTATCTGTGCTATTGTGCGTTATTCTCTCTGGTTATTTTTGTTTATTTGTCTGTGGAGGTAAGATAATTAGTGTGTGCCACTCTATAGTTGTCTTATTAACTTTAATCCCCCACTCTTTAAAACTTTTTATTTTTTAAAACAAGATTTGCATCCTCACTTATTGCCAAAGTAAGCCTGATGGACTAATTTTCACCACTTCTATTTAGTGGAATGAATTCTTTGGATGTTAGATTTGTAGATTTTGAGTGAGTGAGGTCTGGATGGGCTTTCATGAGTCCCAGTATGTTTCCTCAGCTTAGATTGTTGCATTGGCCTCTTGACCCATATTCTGGATACAGAATACATTGGTTTATGTGTTCTGGGTATTTTGGGTTGTATTTTCAGTTTGATGAGCATGTTGGCAAATATAGATGTGAAGCTCTTTTCATGAAATTATTTAGAGGCTGCTGCTAAGACTATTGGTTATCTCAAGAGTGCTGGTTAGCATGTTTAGAGTTTTAAATGGGTTCTGTCCATTTAGTGTACCAGGACTGTTTTCACTTTGGAGCAAATGGTTTATGCACCTTAATTGTGGGTGAGTCTCACTACCTGAGTCTCATGGTAATTGAACTGAAACTGTTTTCTGCCTGTGTCTGGTTTTTAGTAATATTAGGGCACTGCAGTGCAGGTAGTATAAAGGGCACTAGCCTGGTTGCAGAGTAACACATGTGCACACACAGGTGCGCATGTGTGCAGGTGGCACATGTGAGATTACTGCTAGGAACAGCTCAGTTATCATACACAGGCAGCCTGGCACAGAAGAGAAAACGCAAATCTTGCCACCCCCTTTTGTACCGACCTTGGGTAGGACTTATAATATTTGTATATGATGAGTCCACACGAGCAACAGCTCCACGCTGTACCAGGAACCACATTGAGGAACTGGACTGATACACATCACCGGGGCTATACTTGTGTAGACCGCTCCATAGCAGGACTGTATCTGTGGTCTATTTTGAATTCGTAAATTTCCAAGGTCTCATTATCTCAGACCTGAACCCCTCGTACTATTTGAGTATGTAAAGGCATGAATCCAAATGTCTTGATGATGATCCCATTATGTCTAAATGGGGATCGAAACGCCATCAACACCTTACACTTGATGATATGATTGTATTATATATTAAATCACAATAGTGTACTTCTTGAATTATTTGTCTGCAAAACTTGGAATATATGCAGACTGCCCGTTCTAGCCTCACACCTTTCTTGTATGTCACAATTGTCTTTATGCAGTAGTAGGACACAGGCCGTGTCCCACTTGATATTGTACAGACTGACTGACTATACTTCAATATATGTTATTAAACCCTGTCCGGCTGGACAGATAATATAGATTCCAATCTTGATCTATATTTATTTTCCGCCAACCATCATTTACTTGTTGGGGACCATTGTTCTTTGAAATATCATAATATTTGTGGACATATGTCACTAGGGTTTAATGGTAAATCTGTAATTCTTTCACTGTATTGTGTATATATGTGAAATCTGCCTTAAAGTAAAATTTTGCTCTACTTAGGCATACACAGCAAGATTTCCAACTAGGTTAAGACATGCATGATACGGTTGAATGTGAAGGTGCCATTAACACACATATCCATCTTCACCTCAGGAATTGTCATATTTCCCAGACCCAGCTCATATTCAGACTCCAAGCCTTCCTAGCAGAGGGGACAAAGGCCTCCCCACACAAGGGAGGAATTATCAGTGATGGACCTAGTTCCAGGGAGCAAAAGGGTGCATAGGGAAATCTGCACCTGATTTTTAGTTGAGATATTGCTTATGGGATGGGTCAGCCTACACCCACTGAACAAAGAAGGGAGCCAAGACATTTGGAACCAACACAGGAAAGAAGGTCTCCCCTTGAAGCATTGATGGGAAAGGATCTGGTAGTGATGTCAAATAGATGTGAAGCTGAGGCCCTCAAAGGAGCTCTTTACAGAGAAAACTTGACAGAGCCATATTGGATTGTCCCAAAATTAAGTGCAGGAGGGCTGAGACAGGGGTGGAGGGATCATACTAACCACTTCAAATGGATCAGCAATCAGGGATAAAACAAACATAACTGAACTCACACATCACTGACTATACAATAACATCAAATAGTTAGAAAAGTAATGGCAGGACTAATGGCTTCTAAACTATGAAACGTTTTGATGACAGTATGGGCAGTCCATTGTGTAAGCATGTGCCTAGCACAATGCTGTGCCACCAAACTTCCCCTTACGGGCACTGCTGGAGAACCTCCTCACAAATGGGAATCCATTGTGCATAGCAAGCACCTCGAAAATGGTACTTGGGGGGCTGCAGTGTTTATGGTCTTTGGGCTGGTTTTAGTGTGGAAGGGATGGGTCGTACTTTGGGAGAGATTTGTGGGACTTTGGGGAGGTCGGTTTTCGCAGGGATATGGGCAAGGGCAAACAACACATCTTCATGGGGAAAACAGGTAGGATGTTTGGGATGGAATTGGGTTTGGGAGACAGAGGAAGTGGTAGTGATAGGTATGTGTGCTGTATGAACTGTGTGTTGTGTCAGTGTGTGTTGTGTGAGTGACTCTGAGCATTTGTGGTTTGTGTGTTTGTGTGCTGTAGACATTCTGGGCATTGTGGAGAGGTCTGTGGCTGTTGCTGCGGTGGTGTTTGCATGTATGCAGGGTGTTGTAGAGGGTCCTGTGACTATTGCTGTAGTGTCTGCATGAACTCTGGTGTTGTAGAGGGGGTCTCTGGGTGTTGGTGTGGTGTCTGGGGGTATCGGTGTTGTGAAGGGTCTGTGGTTGCTGATGTGGTATCTGGGGAAGGGGTGTGGAGGAGGAGTCTGTGAGTGCTAGTGTAGTGTTTGAAGGTATGGGTGTGGTGGGATGGTAAGGGGTGTATGTGTGTCTGGTGAGTGGTTGCGTGCCTGTGTTTTGTATGTGGATGTTATTTGTGTGTGGTGCTTGGGTCTGATGAAGTGTATGCATGTGTATGTGTGTGTGTTCTTGGGGCAGGCATGGGGATAGGGAATTTGGTTGGGGAAGGAACAGGAAGCAGGGTGGAAGGTTGAGATGGGTGAAGTGTTGCCTTGATGGAGGAAGCCAGAGTCTGAAACACCTCTGTAGGCCAGACATTGCGCTGCGAATGCCTTCTAGGTAGCCTCCTCTACTCACCCAGGAAGGTGTGTCAAATCACCATGGCCTGCTGCATGCTCTACTGCATTGCTCTGTGATGAAACATCCCTTATATCACAGAGGATGTAGACCATGAAGAACCACCAGGTGAGGAACATGACATTTAAAATGATGATGATAGTGGTGAAGAGGAATGAACTGCTTTGTGTCAAGAATTATTTGAAAACAACTTCTTATGAGTGTAAGTGTAATGTGAGATGTCACGACTTTAAATAGAATAGCTACTCTTGTTGTGATGATACAAGGAATATGAAGCTCTGGCAAAATCAGGTGAAAGGTGTTTTTTTTGTTAGTGTAGCTTTGTTTATCTTTGAATTTTGTCCTAGACTCTGTTCTCCAGAAATTGGCAATGTGAATTGTGCCATAGGTTTCATATATAATCATTTTGTTTTGGTCTGTTTTAGATACCTTCAACATGGCTTCTTCATTTGACATGTCAGAGTTTGGACATTAGCAGGTATATGATGCTGCTCAGATGTATGAAGTAGAGTATAGACAAGTGGGTTACCCAACTAGAGTCACTGGGACCTGGGTTATATAGTTACTAGGAGGAGAGGGTCCCAGTGAGAACACAAAATAATTTAGACCATTAATGAATGAATCAAGAAAAAATTATCTATCCACAGAGTTTTTAATTCACTCAGGGAACAAATGTAATGAATACATATTAAGAGCAATCAACCACATTGACGGTCATGCAGTGCCCCGGGCGGGAAAGCGGGAAGTGATAGTGAAGAGGATGAGGGAGTGGTAGGGTTTAAGTGACAGTAAAATCCAATCCTCCTAGTAACCAGATGTATGAAGTAGACATGCATTGTTCCTGGGAATGTCTGTCACAGACTTAGGGTGACAGGACAGCTTGCACAGCGATGGGATGGAAGTTACAAGGTTTCCATTGCACTTGTTCCTTGTGGTGTGGTAGTCCTAATGCAATATATGTGCCATCATGTACTCCAACAAAATGTTGCTTTGGGCCTAAATCATGCTTTTCTGCCTTCATATTGGCTAAGTCCTCATTGTGTATGAACTGGATGGAGCTGTTAAAGTGTCTCCTCATTGTGGGCCAAAATGCATATCACACATCATTGACATATAGTTGTGACATTCCACAAGATGCTGCAACACTGGATTGGAATGAGCCTGTGATCCCCAACTGTTGTACTGCTATGTGTCTAGTTATTCAATTGAGGTCAAAAGTCTTTATTTGGTTTTTAATACAAAACATAAAAGCACACAAATATAAAATACAAGCATACGAGGAAAGAAGGAAGTAAAAAAAAACACAATAATAATACAATTATTATCTTTGGATAAAAAAATTGACATTCACACAATGTGACCAATTAAAATTATAAGCACAATAACTAAAGTGCATTTGAAATATACAGTGCAAGTCATTTTCCATTGCTTCAGATGATTCTCGATATAGTCAAAGGGTAAAATGAAGCAAACCCGAATAATACAATTCATTTTCCCATGTTACTTTTTATGAAGATATGACATATCAGCTACAGTACAATGAAGGTATTACTAGGTGGAGTCAATCAGTTAGACTTCAATAAAAAGAGGCTCAAGACACGTCTGCTGTTATTTTCCCGCAATTCTCCTGCATTTGACCACAGAGACCATAAATCTATAGATAGTGTTGCACACTGCATCAGTTAGAATCAGCTGCAGATAAGCCAAAGCCTCCTTGCATTTCTATATATTTAATATTTTTATTAGTGGTCTCAATATGTGTTTAACCTGATCAATGTACTATTCACAGAAAATAACATATGTAATGGTGATTGAGACACTGTGGAACTGCACGGACATGGAGACAGATATTTACTGGTATATACATTTGAGGGATATGACACCTAAAAGTGGGTCATTCCCAACCTAAATCAGGTCAGATAGAACCTTGGATTGTGTGAAACCTTAAGCAGATATGGCTTAATTGAGGGATAGTACTCAGTAGACGGTATAGTGCAGCCGCCCTCTTCTTCGGGTCAACCTTCCACCACTTCTCTACTATGATCTTTAAAAGATCATTTTCCCCATCATTTTGTCAGGGTGACTGATAGACATTGGGTACTCCAATAGATCCGTTCTGCTAATGGTTTGCAGATCATCCCTAATATGCACAAGCCATTTGATCTTATGAGTCCATGCTAATTTAAGGCAATCAGTAATCATTGTTTGTGTCAAGACATCTTCTGGCCTTGACCAAACTGAAAGCCATAGCATGGTGGGTGGCAATCTTATAAAGTCACCAAATATAGAGGTCCCAACTCTTCATGTGCTATAAAGTAAGTGGCACTATTAGGTAGAGAACTTTATCTACACAAAAATCTATTTTCGCTAAATTATAGTTGAGAATTATTGATGTATCCCTAAACCCTCGCACCATAGGAGGCAATTGGTAGGGGCTAGCTTTGTGAATTGAAATGGCGGCTTCAAGGGGCAAAGACCCTAATTTAGTAGCAAATTTGAACAAGGAAGCTGTAGCATGTCCAAATTAGGTTTCTCTTACACTCCTCAGATGGTTCCAGGTGTCTGTTTATTATTTCAAATGATGTGGGGTTCCTTTTGTGAGGTAGGCGATATGGCTCCAACTGATGACATAAACCAATTTTAATGTTGCTTATGCTATAGGAATTTGTCTGATATGTCCCCTCCTTCCATGTTGTTAAGGTCTGCACCTGTACATCTGATCACTGACACAAATGTTTGAGTCATGTATGATTTGCTATGTTTCTGATATAATGTCAGCCTATGATTGGAACAATAGAGTAAGGATTTAATAAAACCAGACATTTCCATGTATGTGTTGGTGTGACATGGTTGTGATCCTTAGCTAAACAGTGTGTACATGCTACATATCCATGCTTACACAAGTAGCTTGTTTTGGTATTGTAACACTCACATGGGAGTGGATATACATATCTAGGTGTATGAGATATTACAGGAGACAATGAGTTTGTGACTACTGCATTTACTGCAGTGACTAGGGAGACAATTAACAATGTGCAAAAGCAAACAGGTAAAAGCAAAAGTGAAGAAGTCAGTCATGGTGAATGAAACCATAGTTGTAGATGCCAAAATGTCTGAAGTCCAAAGTCCAACATACTACTCCCATCATAAATAGAAAAGTGTCCGGGAATAGTCAGCAAAGTGAATTTGTTGCACCAACTGGATGAAATTAGGTTTGAGGTTTCTTACTGGTGGTGGTGGATGTCTTCCCATCTGGACCTCCTGGATCTTTGAGTGGATGTCCCCTCCTTTTGGGGAGGGGGAATCTTCTGTTGCTGAGCCAGGGATGGGTGCAGCTGTGTCTTCCTCTGATAGGGCCTTCCTTCCTGTGGCTGCTGCAGATTTTGATAGCCTGGATGTACTTGGACCATAGGAAGGTTGGTGTTGATGATGGCCACCTCCTGGTATTTGCAGCTGCTTCATCTCCCGGTTTTCCGTAAGTAGCTATCCCATTCCGCCTTGGGAGTCCTGATAGACTCCAAAGACATGGGTGATGGGGGCCTGGGTGTCAGTTGGCTCACTCATCTGGCCCACAGTTACCCTAACCCCATGTGCCTGTGACCTTTTCTCAGACTGCACCCTCCCCCTTTTTTTTGGTTCCTCAGTTACTGGGTTGGTGTTTGTCACCTCAGAATCCAGGACTGGGGGCACAAGATGTTAGTGACTGTGCTAGGTACACAGGTTTGGGGGATAGGGGTAGGCTTTGTTGTGGGCTCAGTGAGACCCACTGTTGCCAACTGCCTAAGCTGACCAGATGGACCAGGAAGGTTATCAATGTCCACATCTCCAGGAGTGTTACCATCAGTGAGGGCTTGATTCAGGGGGGGAGTGGGAGTCTGCTCAGTCGCCAAGCACTGGCCAAATGCTTTGCCAGATCAACCTGTTGATAAATAGAGAGCATTGTTTTTGGGGGAAGTGTGGTTTCTGTAGCCACATAATTTGTGTCATAGGAAGTAGAGACCTAGGATGACACAAAATAGGTAGAGATTATTATTGTGAACTTTTTGTGTGGCATTAAAGTTGGTTAGAAGAAATTTAGAGACAGCTGAGTATAGTCGCTGTGTTTGAAACCCTTTTCATTTGTATTTCTGAAATAAAGAATATTCAGTCCCTACTCTACTTCTAAAATGGCATCCCTTCCTAATTTCCCAGAAGAATTTCCCCAAAGGTGTAAGCATGTGTTGACTTGCTCAGAAGTTCACTAACGTTAAATGGGTCGAGTAGCGTAAAGCTACAGAGCTCATTCTAAGATGCTCTCCTTTCTCAGTAAAAAGCAAAAGTCCTGCAAATCTGTTGCTGTGCATAATACAAAAAGACAAAGTAACATCCCTAACAGGTCACATGGTATTTTATTCTGCAAACACCTTCCTAGAGTAACTTCTCACAAATTCTAATAAATTTGCAGTTGCTTTCACCGAACTGGTTTCACCAGGCATGGAAGGTGTCCTCTATTCTCTTTGTTCAAGTTCTTCAAAGACATTCCTCTCCTCCCATGTATCTTCTTAAATTTAAAATAATGAGGTCAAATTCCTGCACCTGAAGTAGGGGCAAAATAAAAACTTAATTAAAAAATAATGTATTATTATTTTTCTTAGCCATAAGTATAATACATTACACAAAAAAGGTACGGGAAACACCCCAATAACAGGAAGTAGACCATACATAGCACAAGAGAAATAAAGAAATAGCATCAATCAAGACGTAATACAATTACCACTAACGTACCAGGAAAAGACAACATCAGCGGGACTAATAACAAATAAAAAAAAAAAAGAATCAGGAAAAGACTAATACAAAGATCCAGAATAGCAAAAGATTATTAGTCCCATTGGAGGCCAGACCACACCCTCTTAAAGAGCGCAGACCTCTAGCATTGGCTAATGCTGATTCCGTTTAATATATTTGTCTAAGTAAAACCCAAAATTCATTAATTCTTAGAATCGCGTTTTGAATCTATACTCGAGCTATACATAAACAAGCACATGCTATAACAATGGAAACTAATTGTCTCATATAGCTGCCCATGTCTCGTATTACCCCTAATACTACTTCCTTCTCTGCGTTCTGGACATCATTGCCAACCAATATCGTAAGTACAGAAGTTACATCTGTCCAGAGTATGTTCAACCTTGGACAAGTGACAAACATATGTCTTAGGTCTGCAGCATACACTTGGCATTTTGGACAAAGTGATTTAGCTGATGGTTGGGTCATAGCCCATTTGGAAATAAGCTCAGGAGTATAACACAGCATAAATACTACCCTATGTTGTTGAAGTTTCAAATTAACCGATATTACAGCTGAGTCTATAGTATCCACTGAATCATGTATTTCCTCATTTGTTATATCAGCTTGGAAAATCCGACTTAGTTTCGATGCTACCTGTATGCTGTGATCACTAGCAGCTGCTAGTAGTTTCTGATAGACTATACCAATAGTTCCTCGGCCTGAAGTCTGAAAGAGTACAGATACACTTCAGAGGGACTCACCATCTCTTATATCCTCTGACCCCATAGAAAATAGTCCCTTAATTGCAAATACTTAAAAAATGTTCTGTAGCAGCCCAAACTCGTCTTTCAGGGTATAAAAAGATCGAAACCCTTGTCCATCAAAAAGCTGACCAAGTTGAGAAATACTGTTGCGCTGCCAACATCTACCAGTATGATTATGAAATATGTTGGGCAAAATGGGAATGCCCCACAACATCGTATATGGATGCAGCACTGGCAAAGAGTATTCCTTACAAATATCTTGGCTTATTCTAGTAATATCTCTAATTATATTAAACCTGACCCATTTGTTATAGTTAGGGTCAGTCGTTTTATAAAGCAGGAACCCAGTATTTGGTCCACAGGCCAAATGGTATGAGAGCCAAGCAGTACCAGTATCAGGCCACCTGAATAATCTTCGGATTCGACCAACAAATGCAGCCCAAAAATAAAGTTTAAAATCTGGGAGCTTAAAACCACCTTGTTTATATGATAGTTTGATCCTTCTTGCATGTCAATAACCCCATATGAAGCGACCTACAGCACTATCTAGACGCTCAGAAAACATCCAAGGAACTCTTAAAGGGATTGTGTGATATAAATACAAGAATTTTTGGAGGATATTAATTTTCACTATGTTGTAGCTCTCGTATATACTAAGAGGGAGCCGATGCCAACTGGGCAATTTTCCCATAACATTTTTAGGCAATAGCTCATAGTTCAGAGAGACCACATCTTCCACTAGGTTACTGAGACAGACTCCCAGATATGTTGCTTTTGTTGTAATCCCTAATATTGGTGGAGCCGTTTCAGGTTGAAAATTTAAAATTGCCAGGGTCTTATTCAGATTTAATTTGTAGCCAGAAAAAGAGCCAAAATGCAGTGCCTCTTGTGTAATTTCAACTATGGCATCTAATGGACTAGGGGAAAAAATAGCGATGACCCACATACGCTGTTAATTTTTTATTCCAGACCACTAAGAAATACTGGAGAAATTCTGAAGTTTTGCAACAAGTGCCCTATAAAAGGCGAACAATAATCGGGATAGCGGACAAACAGCAAAATGGGCTGAAGATAGGCAGTTAAGCTTAACAGCTGCTATCGGGTTGCTATACAATTTCTGAACCGCAGAGATAAACCATTGACCAAGGCCAAAATATGACATGGTCGGCCATAGTGCTCCCCAGGCAACTCAGTCAAAGGCCTTCTCGGCATGCATCATCAACATCCCTATATGTTGATCTAATTGATCAGAGACATGAAATGCAGCAATGGTTGTATTAATATGGGCTGCCATGGCTCTACCTGGGACCCAACTGTGCTGCTGTTGTTCTGAAACTAACTGATGAATTATAGGAGCCAGCCGAGAGGTAAGGATTTCAGAGAAAATTTTAGCATCAGCTTTAATCAATGATAGAGGACGATATGAGCTCATGTCCTCTACTGATTTCCCCTTGTTAGGGAATACTAAAATGTTAGTGATATTCCAAGAGAAAGGGACATCTTCCCCTTGAATAATATTATTAAATAGTGTAGAAAAGACAAGTGCCAAAATATCTTTAAAAATGTTATAGAATTTCAACGAGCTAGCGTCCTTACCAACAGCCTTGCCTGCTGGTAGGGTGCTGATCGCTTCCCCAACCTTCCCGAGTACAATATCTTTTTGCAGAGACTCATAGTCCAATGGATTCAGAACAGGTAGCACACTCTCCTGTATATAATCCAGGGCAGTTTGTTTGCTAAATGATGTTGATTTGCCATATAAATCAACACAAAAGAGTCTAAATTGTTCAACTATATCTACTGATCGAGTGTAGAAAAGACCAACTGACCCTTTTTTTGATTTGATGTAAGATCTGGACCTTTGGTCAGCGATCTGAGTGGAAAACAAGCGGCCAACCCTTTCCCCATATTTATATTGCTTAGATTTATACTTATGTAATTGGCAGCTTTTCACAATGTGGTGACTCATGGGAGGGACTGGAAGAAGCAGTATGCTGGTGGACTGTGCCGACTGAAACTAGTCCTTGCCTATCATTGCAGCCGAAGGATTACTACTGTGCATCGGAAGAGGAAGAAAGCGGAATGAAAGGACAGGGTCCTTTTAACTGGTCCTACTCCCATGAAGAAGACTCCCATGCTTCTGACGTCATTTTCCACTGGCCTATAGAAGTGGAATGCATTCGAGATGAGAGAGGAAGACGGAAATCAAGGAGATAGCGGAGAATGTAGATTGAAAACCAGACGCGGGCTACTCAAGGCTGGTTTGGAAGAAGAGGCAGCTGCAACAAAGCCAGGAGGCCAACGGTCCTGTGCCGCGCCCGCCACGCTACAGGAGGAGCGTGGATAAAACAGGTACAACAGTGTGTTTCAGAGTGGGTGGGGAGGAGCGTAAGCACCTGTGAGTAAAGAGCCTCCTGCTACACTGCGCGAACCCGGTACCCTGTGCACCTAGTCACCGCCGAAGATTGTGTGTCAGCACTGGTGATCCCTCACAACCCTATTCCATGAAAACACCTCATGCAATAATTCTCACAAATATTCCCTCACTATTTTCTTTTATTTTCGCGCTCCACACCTCGGGGACACCACCTGTGAGGAGAGAAGACCACGAAGAAGAGAAGCAGACGTGCCCTGTGATGTTACCAGGACCAGAACTGTGTGATTATTCTAAATGAACTCTGGCTTCCCCTAAGAAAAGGGTTGTAAATGAAATAAAGGCAAGCTTAACACTTCCCCGCATGAGTCTCGATCCTTGTAACCCGCAACACAGCTACTTTATCCATTAACCCTCTATTAAGCTTAGTTCTTACTTCTACAAGCCGCCAAAATATTGCCTGTTCCGACACATTTTTTAGAGCAATAGCTCTTGCGTGTTGCTGCTCCAAATCTGAGTAAAGCCTTTGTTCCTGCTCAACCTGCCAATTAAAATGGTGATTCTGCATTAAGATATACTGTAGTGTAGCCCCTCTTACATAGACCTTCAAACAATCCCATACCACTGCAGTTGAAGCAGTGCCTCTAATATTCTCTAGGTATTCTCTTAATGTTTCTCGCATGAATTTCACAAAATCTAAATTACTAAGGAGATGTCTAGGAAATGAAAATTCCCTATATTGTTCTTTATTCCCCCGCTGGATCTGCACAGTTAGCATCACTGGATTGTGGTCCGATGTAATTTTAGGAAGGACCTCTATATACGCTTTTTCCAACATAGTACTATTAATAAAAATCATGTCAATTCGGGACTTTTGTTTAAGCGGGGATGAATAAAACGCACACCCTGGAATAGTTAGAAATAATTTCCTCTGAGCATCCTCTAGTCGATGTACATGGAGAAGTTCTTAGGATAGCGCACTCATCATGTCCATTCTAACCCGAGTTGCAGTGTTAGTGGTGTCGATCATCTTGTCAATGATACAATTAAAATCGCCCATGACTATCAACTCGCCAGCGAACTCCAATAGTTCACAGCATTGATGATAGATGACATGGGGCATTCAGTATTAGGACCTTAAACCACACATATGTTATGTTATGTTATTAAAATCTTATAAAGCGCACGCACACCCAGAGGTTTCATGGTGCTGAATCTAGCAGGTACCGGGCTAACACGGATTATACATAGACCTGTGTGAATATTGTAGTCTTACGCCCAAAAATCTGCCCATCTCCCTTTGGAGTCATTCAGTGTACGTAAAACTGTTTATCTACAATTATTAGATTTTAATATGGCTACCCCTTGAATAGAGATTGCCTTTGAGGTACAAACAAGCAAATCAAAACCAGGCTATTTTAGCTGAGATCTACCCACAGTTATTTTGGGAGCAGCCCCTCTGATACTCCGATTCAGAAAAGGGGGTGGTGATGGACAGAGTATTCTGAATTAAGCAGAACACTCCTACCCAGTCCAAAGATCAGGGCTTGATCCATCACCGTTTTTTAGCTCACTGCACCATCCCAGCTCAGAACCTGGCTATATGCAAATTAGTCTGTCCCTGGCCCAGTGCATCATGGGAACAGGGCAGACCAAACTACCAAGCCAATTCTTTAACTGGAAAGGAAACAAGCTTCCGGGGACCGGTTTCTGGCATTTCAGCCGTCTTCGGCCCGGCTTGCTTGAATCCTGATGGTGCAGTGAGCAAGGGACTCACATCTGAGTATACCCTTCCATGCTTATGGTAGACAAAACGATTCAGAAAAAGGGGTGGTGATGGACAGAGTATTCTGAATTAAGCAGAACACTCCTACCCAGTCCAAAGATCAGGGCTTGATCCATCACCGGTTTTTAGCTCACTGCACCATCCCAGCTCAGAACCTGGCTATATGCAAATTAGTCTGTCCCTGGCCCAGTGCATCATGGGAACAGGGCAGACCAAACTACCAAGCCAATTCTTTCACTGGAAAGGAAACAAGCTTCCGGGGACCGGTTTCTGGCATTTCAGCCGTCTTCGGCCCGGCTTGCTTGAATCCTGATGGTGCAGTGAGCAAGGGACTCACATCTGAGTATACCCTTCCACGCTTATGGTGGACAAAACGATTCAGAAAAGGGGGTGGTGATACTCCAGCACTTTGTGTACTTGGCTTTTTATCGACACAGCTGCAGTATGGGTCAATCAACGCAGATGCAAGGGCTGGAAATTTTTCAAGCAAGGACACAGCTGAATCATTGAAAAAAGCTAAATTAGATCCCACGGATACTCGGACCAACAATACCTCAAATACTGAACAATCTTTAGATACTGTACAATATGAACTTTGAAAATCAGCACCCCAGGTGGGAGATTTGTACAAAAGCAAAAGTCCCTAAAATCACGAGCGGAGCCAAAGGAGGCAAGGGACGTGGTGGTTGAGCTAAACCTCAAGTTACTGCCGCACTGGGACGGCTTAAGGATTCTGGGGTAAACAGCTCAAAGACTGGCTCTGGGGTCAGCCTCCTGCGAAAATGGGTGGCTTCCAAGGGCGATGTTAAGGCCATGATCTCAAGGTTATCTAACTTCGGCAATATGGAAACTGTAATACCGGCAGCTGTAGTCGGAGTTAAAGCTGAACATTCAGTACCTGCATCCAATCTCGGTGTTTCACCAAGTCATACCGATGGCCATGATGGCCCTGATGGGATGTCAGGCAGCATGAACAAAGAATCTCACAGTTCCCCATATCTACCGTCAGTACTTGTGGTTTCCTCTACATCTTTGGATCAGGCTTGTAGTTTAGTACCCTCACACTTGGCCTCATTAGAATTGGGAAACTCTGCAAAGGGCCTGTAACCGGTTGATTGTGAGGAGCCGTCACTGTCCACAATTCTGCAGGCGTTAGTTACTCAGAGAGGGGAGGCCCAAGAATACTACTTACAGGCTAAGACAGACAGCAGAGAGATAAAACAAGCACTGAGGGATGTCACCTCCAAG
Organism: Lissotriton vulgaris; assembly: GCF_964263255.1. Classification (NCBI taxonomy): domain Eukaryota; kingdom Metazoa; phylum Chordata; class Amphibia; order Caudata; family Salamandridae; genus Lissotriton; species Lissotriton vulgaris. Next base: position 1,171,952,697 of record NC_141689.1, on the reverse strand, counting down.
GTTACTCAGCTTTTCTCTGAGGTCACTGACTTACAGGAACGTGTTGCAGCAGTGGTAGAGGCTAATATGTACACCGCATATTTAACTAAGGCACAGGAATCTCAAATAATGTTTATTCAGGCTAAGATTGAGGATCTTGAGAATCATCAACGGCGCCAGAACCTAAGGATCTTTGGTATACCGGAAGGGAGGGAAGGCTCTGATCCCCGGACTTATATTGTTAGCCTTTTTCAGCAAGCATTCCCAGACCTAGTGGACTTGGATATCGACACACAGTTCCAGCATGAGCATAGATTGCTATTTCTCGGGAGAACCAAGCCAAGTCACATTTTTCACAGACAATATTGGTGTTTTTGGGCAATTTTTTGCTAAGTCAGGCAATCTATTTAAAGGCATGTCCATCTGCCCCTGTTAAGCTGGACACTATTTCTACATTTGCACGCTCTGACCTGTGTAAATCCACAATAGACAAACGTTGGAGGTTACGTCAACTAATGGTCCTGCTGTCACCCCATAAGAACCCACAAGGTCCTGATAGGACATAAGCCTTCCATCATGATAAAAGTCCTCTTGGACGTCAATCTTCACTGCATTACAGGGCACTGGTTTTAAATTGCTGGGCCACCGCTCAGAGTTCTGATTGTTGCCATATCAGGATCGGCAGGGAGTATGGAGGTTGATGCCCCTTGCCCCCCACATAATAGTACCAGCACACAGAAACCACCTTCATCTGAAGCGAACCCCAAGCCAGACGAGTCCAACAACCATGTATAAATTTGGCTCTCCCCAAGAATCCTACGTATGGTCACCCTCTCCGTACAAGCAGCCGTGCTCAAGCATCACATTGCTTAATGTAGCTGTGCATTCGCAAAGACACGCAGCAGAGAGGAGTTGTTTTTGAGGCTGTGCAAGTGAGCGGGGGCGCGAGCAGCTTGTTGGGAGGTTCTCACTTCAGCTCGCCCTCGTCTATCCTCTGGGACACCAGGATATCGAACACCGAGGGAATGTTCGGGATTCCACCAACCCGGCCTCTGGGATTGGAGAGAGGAAGACCAAGGGCAGCGAGGACCATTGCCGCTGTTAGTTAGCAGAGTAGAGAGAGGAACCGGGCGTGCTGCAGAGGCGGTCTGGTTGGAACCAGGTGCGGCTTGCAGTCCAGCTCAACAGCTCCACCCGCCCAGTTCCAGCACTCGTTTACAGGCATCCACCCGCATTTAGATCAGTCCATGACATTTAAGGGAGCCCAAAGATCAGCGCAAAAGAGCACCAGGAAAAAAATAGGAAATCCATACGGTACATTATTCCATACCTCTATCTTTCTTTTGTTGTTTAAAGGTTTACAAAGCCCCCTCATCAGCACCCCAGCCCCCACCTCACCACCTCACCTTCCAGGCATCAGCAGGTCAGCCAGGAGGAACTAAATGGACCAAGCAGTGCGGAGGTAAGAAGGATGGAGGGTGGGGCAGGGGCGATCAGAGGGGTGATGGGTACAGGGGCAAAAAAACAGCAAAGTCCAGAATGCCAAGCACTCAAGCAGGAGACGAGCAGGAGAGTAGCAGAAGCCACAATAAGCAGCAACTAGCCGAAGCAAGACACTTTTTTTCTTTTAAAGCTGTCCCCCCAAAATCCACATATTCAAATCCATCACATTCACAGATAGATATAAACAACAAGGGCAGAACGCAACGAGCCTTGCCACAACCCATAACAATAAAAAGTAAATGACAGCAGAAACAGCAGTAACAGAAACAACAAAAAAGGAGGGGTATAAGATAATGGATTTCCTAATAACAAAAATAGTTGTAGAGCTAAGCACCACGAAAGTGGCACAATCAACAGAGTTGGAAGTACATAGTCAAGCAGCAGCAGGAAACGAGAGCACTTGCCAACCAAAAGATCATAATCAAGAGGGAACTTTTGCTGGCCCAATCTCACCAAGAGCAGCGTCAACAAAAGTAATAACGGTCCCAGCAGAACTCCATAACTCAACTGTCCCGGAGTTTTACTTGTCTCAAATTGTAGGAAGATGGACAGCGCGATCCCAAAGACAGGCATAAGAAATCTCAGACTAGAACAGAAAAACTAAAGGCTCAAGAACATCTTCTCATTGAATTTGGTGGAACATTATCTCAATCCCAAGATGTCAGACGATGGAGGATCAACCACCCAGAGACATTAATATAAAATTCTCAAGCAGAGGTAGGGAGAGAGAAGAATAAATCAATAATCACTCTAAGCCTCATCGCGAAAGACAGCAGCACCCCACAAGACAAAAATAGTTTCATCTATGGAAACATTTCACCATTAACAGTAATCAGAAACATAGCGCAAAAGGAGCGAGTGGACATAGGCTTAATAAGAGCCACCCGAATAATAAATAAAGAAAACCAGGATCAGATAGAGAACGACACAGCCATCACTTGGGGGGGCACTCTTGACAACCATGGGCGCTATGCAAACAGCCATATACCATCAAGCAGACAAACAGGATCTGCAGGTGGATCTGTTAAACATTTTGGCAGAAACCACAAGGGAACGATCAGTTTTGGTTCCACAAGGCTGCACAGCCATACAACTGGATGAATCCAATGAATTCAATTTAAATAACATAATCTTCTTTTTTATCCATATTTTTCACTGTTACTTATTAACCTTCTTGCTTAACTGTTCATTCAATCTATTTTATTGATTTCAATGCTTTACGTCGCTGTTCACAAAAGCTCAGGAGCAAGAGTAGGTTCCATATGTCATGATTTGTTCCAACAACCCAATGCATTTCAGATAGAAATTCCTTTCATCAGGAGCATCATGTCATCTGGTCATTTCTGTTCCTTTAAACAATCCTTCCAGAAATTCCACTTCTTTAAAAATAACATGCTGAGTTCTATTGTGTCATGTTCCTATTTTCTGGCGTGCTGAGATGTGACCAATCTTGGCTGTACACATAGTGGGGATTGATAAAACAAGTGAAGCACTGAATGACCTGATTCAGAGAGCCCAAAAACATAAATACACATGGAAAGGTACATGTCGCTGTGAAGTCCTTGGAGACGGGCTGGCAAATTTGACATCACTTCTTACTGACATCTTGACAGAAGTAAGGTCACAAGCAGCAAGAGTGCACCTGAGACAAAGAGTTCAAGAATATGAAGCAGAAGAATCAGAAAGGTCCAACGATGATCACACGCATCTAAGAGATGATGAAAGTACTTTCACTAGTCAAAACCCCCTGGGTTTATATATAAAAGAATCAAAGGAAGGTTTGTCCTTTCAACAAACAACAGCCAAAAGTGAGCCCCAAAAAAAGGAGTGCGGAGTCACAAATCTGGAGGTGGTAGAACAACAACCAATGAAAAGGGGAGAAAAAGACAAAGAAAAGCACAAAAGAAGGGGAAAGTATTGCAACAATAAAACATATGTCAATTATTCGACCAATACACAAATAAACAGACAGCAGAGGTGGAGGCACCAATAAAGTTTTTAACAGGACATTATGGAAACATCGCAGATATCCATGTGTGGGCCTCAAGCCACAGCATACAGCGTACAAATAAAAACCAGCCCAGAGGGAAATCATAAGGATAAAACGGCATCAGCATTAGAATTAAAAATAATAGATTATCATGAGGGCGGGAAGGATCAGCAGCGAACAAAAGAGGACAAAAATCAAGGTATAAGGCAGCAAATATGGGAAGAAAAAGAAGAACGGAGAGTAAAAATACATAAGGTCAATCAAAATTCCAAAGAACACCAAGTAATGAAAAGTGCAGAACTGAATTTGAGATACATATGAGCAATAAATGAAGAAAGAACAGAGGCAAAACAAAATGGGGTAAAAGGTGGTCAGTGGGAAGAGGGCAATACACAACAAGATCTTAATGCACCATGGAGCAGTGACCTGGTGAGGCAAATAACAAAAGGGGAACCTCAAAAAAACATGCTTCTATTAATACCAAACTATATGTCAAGAGGACCATTCAACACTCTTAATCAGGGTACAATATTAAAACTAATAAAGGAAATAAGGGACCTTGCGCATATTGAGTCCACATATTTGATCTCGGTGGAATTCATACCTTATCCTCTCAGTAACAACAGAGAGGCAACAATGACAAATTGGGCCACAAGGGAAATAATAGATCAAATTCTGAGTAACCATAGTATCTTCAAGGCATGGGGGATAGGGTTACAAATAACCGACCCCCCCCCCCCCGTTAATCCGGGCCATTGCTGCCTGTAAACAAAAGAGGTTTCTCAATCTTAAAGGGAGAGGTCGGAGCTGATCATCAGCAAAGGCATTTTGAAAATCTAAAGATCACCAAGATCTCGAGCAACATCCTAGTGGACATGGACCAACAGGGGTATCAAAACATAAACTCCTGGGTGCGCAGAAATCAAGTAGTAATATGATCCTGACAAAAGGCTGAATGCACCAGTCATGGAACAAGACTGGCTAAATATTTGCTCCTGGAATGGACACAAGGTTGAAAACCTCCTACAACATAATGAAATGATAAAATTACTACAAAGTTACAATATAATCCTGATACAGGAAACATGGACTCTAGAACCAGTATACATTACTGGATACACCGGATATTATGAATTGGCAGAGAAGACGTCAAAATGTGGGCATTCCAAAAGGGGTCTTGCCCTTTTTTGCTCAACATGCTGCAATTGGCAAATAGAACAATTAGAAATAGGATTAAACTGGATTCAGGCGTTAAGGATAGCAAGGCAGAAGGATTACGGGATGTCGACTGCGCTCATCTTAATAAATGTAAATATATATACATTCCAGAAAAGAGTCAAAAGAGAAGCACTTGAAAACCTTGTGCGAAATACTCAAAATAGTACAGAGACAATATAAACAGGCACTTTTTATAATTACAGGAGACTTTAAGAAAAATCTATGTAAAAAAAAGAAGACGTAGAGCCTGCAACAAATAGAAACACTCATAGAACTCAGTTGGAAAAGCTTGCCTTAAGACTCCTGAGTGAGAATTCAAAAGGAGATACACCAGCTTTTATCACCTTTCTAAGCAGGAACAAGTGCTCAACATTAGATCACACATTAGTAAGTGAGCGAGCAATGAAACAGGTACCTCATTTTAAAATTTCTCCCCGCACGGAGAGTGATCACTTTCCCCAAATAATTCAAAAAAAGTACAAATTAGAGCTGAATCACTTAACAAAAGAGCTAATATCGTCTCCAGTCACATTTAACTTAAAAAGGCGGGTAAAAGGTATAGAAAAACTAATGGAGGAGGTTATTTAAATGCTGGCTCATTGGACAAACAAGAAAAAGACAAACAAGAAAATAGGGATAAGGAACAAACAAAAGAAGGGGAACAACAAAAAACATGGGAAGGTCTAAAAAATATGTTACTAGAAAAATTCTCAGAAAAAAATTACAGAAGTGAGAACACTCCACACAGGAAATAGAAAGGGGAAACCGGAAAGCAAACTTGGTATAGTAGGAAACTTCAAAATGAAAAAATGCAAATATTGCAAGAAACCAAGGAATTTTTTAAACAGTCAAAACAAGGTATAAGAGGTGATAAACAAGTTTAGGTGCACTAAGAACACAGTACAAAAAACAGTTGGGAATAAAAAGGAAGATACCAACTGGAACTGTCGAATCAACTACTCGTCTCAAGCAAACAAAAGAACAGAAAAAAATGTTGTCAACTGAAAAAACGGGTTGGCTCGAGGGAAGACACAACACCAAAATGCAGGGATAAATGCAGCAATGTGGGAAAAATATGTTTACGAAATGTACGCCAAAGCAGAGCCCAAAGAAACATGGAACCAGACAGATGGAGAGAACGAAACGAACATTTACTAAGCCGGAGTTTCCGGTTTGGGGCGGAGCTTACAGCCCAGAGGCGAAGCTTACGGCCCGGAGGCGAAGTTTGCGGCTTGGAGGCGGAGCTTCTGGCTCGGAGGTGGGCATTTAGCCATGGCTGAAATCCCCACCTCCGGGCTGGAAGTTCCGCCTCCAAGCCGGAAACTCCGCCTCCGGCCCGGAAACTCCGCCTCCAGACCATAAGCTCTGCCTCCGGGCCGGAATTTCCGGCCCGAGTGCGGATGTAAAGTTAGTAGTCTTAAATCTATTATGTGAATACCGAAAGTAGTAAGTTCATTCTGTGAATCCCGAAAGTAGTAAGTTCACTTTGTGAATCCCGAAAGTAGTAAGTGCATTCTGTGAATACCAAATAGTAGTAAGTTTAGGATTTAGTCTTAAGTTCATTCTGTGAATCTGGCCCAAAGTACCTTAGATTCATCAAAACTCAAAGATGATGTGTGGTGCAGCGGAGGTGAAGCGTCAAAAAGCAGGTGATGCGTCAGTTTCTTACTTCTAGGCAGGCGGGGTGATGCATCATTTGCAGGCACAATTCCTTGTTTCCTTACTGCCATACGCTATCAATGAAATCAGCGCCCAGGGATGATGCGTCGAAAGCCAAGTCGTGCTGCGTTGATTCCACAGCATTGAAGCAGGTGTGGCATCGGTGTCGGGTGATGCATCATGGTTTTGTTGATGTGGTGTTTGAGACTCACGCAGCAGCATTTCTTCAGACGTGCTGCAACAAAAAGCTGGGGCCTGCAATGCTAAGCAGCAGCTGTTGCATCAAGCGAGGACCATGCTCCAGTGCTGGCTGCGGCAATGCGTCGAGTTTCGGTGGTTATGCACCGATTCTGAACTATGCTCAATTTTAAATACCCAGGAACTGGATATGGTACCACTTGGCAAACTAGGACTCACAGCAGCAGAGTCTGGGTTGATTGCAGGTGAAGCCTTTGATGGCCCTGAGACTTCTTAACAGGAGACAAGCTCAACTCAAGCCCTTGGAGAGCCTTCGGAGCAGGATGTAGGAAGCAGAGTTAGTCCTTTGACTCCCAAGACAGAAGCAGCAAGCCAACAAAGCAAAGCAAACAGCAAATTGGCAGTCCCTCCTAACAGCAATCCAGCTCTTCTTTCTGGCAGAATTTCCTCAGTCCAGAAGTGTTCTGAGCATATGGTGTCACAGGTCCAGTATTTATACTCATTTCAGCCTTCGAAGTAGGCAAACTTCAAAGAAAAGTCTTGTAGTGTAGAAACCCCTGCCCTTCCCTGCCCTGACCCCAGACACACTACAGGAGGTGGGGACGTCTTTGTGTGAAGGCAAGCACATCCCTATTCAGGTACTTGTGTCAACTCCTCCCAGCACTCTAGCTCAGGAAGGCCCATTAGCCTGGTGATGGGCCATCAGGATGCGCAGGGCACACCTCAGCACCCTTTGTGTGACTGTATAGAGAGAATGCACAAACAGCCCAACTGCCATCATGACCTAGACGTGTATTTAAAGACAGGAAGAGGCACAGGATGGTTAAAGTAAGAAAATTCGAACTTTCTAAAAGTGGCATTTTCTGACCTGCAATTTAAAAACCAACTTCATTGAAAGATGTGTCCCGAGACCCCAAAATCTAATTTTGTATTGGCTCCCACTTAGAAGATACATTTGTAAGATGTTACAAGGCTGTTTCAATGCCAACTAATGAGAGAGATAGGCCTTGCTGTTCTGAATTATTTTTTAGCAGTATTTCACTATTGGGACATGCAAAACACAACAGTATGTGGCCTACCTTTTAAATACGCTGCACCCTGCCCATGGGGCTTGCTAGGTCTTACCTTAGGGGTGCCTTACATGTGATAAAAAGGAAGGTTTGGGTCTGGAAAGTAGGTGCACTTGACAGGTTGAAATGGCAGTTTAAAACTGCACACACAGAAAGTTCAGTGGCAGGTCTGAGATGTGTTTGCAAGGCTACTCATGTGGGTAGTGCAATCAGTGCTGCAGGCCCACTAGTAGCATTTGTCATTTTGCCCCAGGGCACACCTGGTGCACTGTATTAGGGACTTACTAGTAAATCAAATAGGTTAATCATGGTGAAAACAATTGCCATTACATTTTAAGGAGCGAGCATTGGACTTTAGCACTAATTGACAGTAGCAGTGCAACGTGCTCAGAGTCCTACCCTGCAAAAAGGGACAGTTCCAACAATTGTATCCTTTGGACTGTATTTACTGTGAACTGTTTTGTTTTGAATAATGAATTGCTGCTAGGTACAGTACTTTAGTCGAAAGTCTAATGTTTAAAGTTATAACCTAGACGAGATGATCTAAAGGGGTTTACTCCCTTATTCAACTCTTCTGGCACCAGATGTCATTAAGGGCTTAAGCTAGCCACTTGTGAACATGTTCTAATGAACAACATCAGTGCCAACATTGTTATTTGTGACAAACGTGAGGCACACTTGAAGCAATCTTGATTGACAGACAGGTACAAACACCATTTTAAGAGGTACTCGCCAGGGTTGCCCTTGTTCCCCCTTATTATGTGCCATTTATATTGACCCCTTAATTAAAAAATGTCTTTCTAATATTTTGATTCAACCGGTCAGAGCCAAAGGAGGAGATACTAAAATCCTAAGGTACGCGGACGACCTTGCCATATTGACCGACTCCCCGCAGATTGCTTTGGCAGAAATTCAGAGCTTGACGTCAAAGTTTGGTAAGATCTCAGGATACCATCTAAATGACCCCAAAACGCAAATAATCTACAAACTAGAAAATTAATTTGATAGACCCACGAGTGATTGGCAAGGCAAAATATTTCGGGATTGAGCTAAGCTCCAAACCTGAGGAGATTGTCGAGATCAATCTTGCCCCTCTATTAAGCAAAATTGATACTGAGGCGTGTCGGATTAACAATTTACATCTAACTTTGAAGGGGAGATGTAATGTGATTAAAATTATTTTTTTATCTAAGATTTTGTATTTATTTAGAGCTATTCCTTTGTTAGTGGACTTGATATGGTTTAAGAAGATGGAGCGAATAATTTCTTGGTTTGTATGGGCTGGTAAAAGACCAAGACAGGCTATGAAATATTTGACGTTACCTAGGGAGAGGGGAGGTTGGGCGTTACCGAACTTTCAATGCTATTATTGGGCAATTATGGAGAGGCATATAGGTTTATTATTAGATGGTGAGGAACCTGCCGGCGCTGACATTTCTATTTATCATTTAATTTACGGGGAAGAAGCTAAGGGGCTGCTTTTTAGACATATTGATTTTGCTTATTTTAAATGGGTAAGGTTTAAGACTTTGTTGGCTGCTTACAAGGTTTGGACATCCATGAGAAAATTATTTAAATTCGGAAGATTACATATATACACTCCTGTCACCGGCAATACTCTTTTACCGGAAATTTTCAGGGATGGCTATTTTAGAGAATGGAATACGCAAGGAGTTTTGGTAATAGGGGATATTGCTATGGAAATAGGGGTTATGTCTTTTGAATGTATTAGACAGAAATTTGGCATAAGCAATCGGTGTTTCTTTAAATTTTTGCAGATACGTGATTTTTTGAGTCGGAAACGGGATAGCTGGGTCCATATCCCGTTGGTAGATGTGATTCAGGGTGGTCAATAAACTATCTCCACGATGTATAAATTGGTAAATGAAACCAGAAGCGACGATTTGGATAAACATTTTGGTCGTTGGCTGAATGTCGTACAGGCAGGACAAGAAACATGTGAAGAGTCTTTAGGCTTTAGCCAAAGAGCAACAATATCAGCAAACCTGCAGGTTCAATGTTTCAAGACATGGCTAAATCTGTATGTTACCCCACATCGTATACAACAATGGGGTGGGGTGGATGGAGTTAATTGTCCTAGATGTGGGGAATTTGCGGTAAATAGTGTTCACATGTTTGCCTTATGCCCCTGTTTGACCCCATTGCTGGATGCCGTGGAGCAACGGCTGCATTGGGTGTTTGGATATATGATCAAACTTTCTCCACAGGTTGTAATGTTGGGAATAGGGGATATGTATATGAATGTTCCAGACAGAAAGTTATTATTTATTGCGATGGCCACACTTAGACTGTGCCTTTTTTGGTATTTTGCTGAGTTTTTTTCCTTTCCAAGCTTGATATGTATAGTTTACTGGTCCCATAATGTGTTTTTCTGTGTATTTCTTCTATCCTGTTTTGAGATACCCCTGCAGCGCCCGGGTAGGGAGGGGAGGGTGGGGGGTGGTGGATAATATCTGGAAAATGTGGGGAATGACAAAGATATAATGTATGTTGGTATTTTCTGGGTTTTTTTCTCTGACTTTGTTCTTATTCCATTCTCCCAATAAAAATAAAATAAAAAAAATGAAGCAATCTTGATTGAATCAAAGCTGTAAACTGAAGCAATTTCTATAGAGGAGACTGTAGTAAAGGAAGAACAGAGGGAGCTTGACAAACAAAAAACTCTTTTTAGATGGCTGCCCAAAAAAAAGAGCCCAGATGTACCAAATAGAAGCCAAATATAGCCCAAAAATAAATGTTTCCAAAATTAAATTTTTGATTTATAGAGTATACAATGGCCTAAGGCATCAAGGCGCTGCCATCAGAAAGAAAGCAATCTACAGGCAGAGCACTTAAGGGAGGGAATACAGTCAGGTCGTTAAATTCATACTGAAAGCTATGTGATCAGTTAGACTAGCAATGGGTATTGGCTAGGTATTTCACAATTTGGCAGCCTCTACTAAGAAGGTATAGCCACCCCTTCTCACCTTAGGAGCCCATGGAACAAACATTTTGCTCAGGGAAGAAGACCATAGCAGCCTCCTAGGTGTATAACGTTGAAATGCTACCCTCAGGGCACGCGATCCTTGTTGATGCAAGGCCCGATGGACCATGCTTGAAGCTTTAAATGTCACCCACTTCCCCTCAGGAAGCCAGTGAAGAGAGTGCAAGTTCTCTCTCACCGACTGACACTTGCGAACATTCAGTATCCATTGGACAGACACATTTTTCATGATCTGGAGTTTATTAAGTGATTTTTTAATTAATATTCAAGTAGAGTGCCTTGCATTAGTCAAGGCGAGAGCTGATGAGTGCAATGACCACTACAATTCTGTGTTCCATAGGAATAAAAGCCAGAATCTTTCTCAAAATTCTGATAATAAAAAAGCAAGCACTTGCGGCCCTATGGACCTGAGAACCAAAAGTGAGTGGTTTCTCAAAGCTTATTCCAAGGTTTTTAATAGAGGCAACAGGAATGGGTAAGGGGCCACAAGACACTGGTCACACAGCTCAGACCGTACTGAAAGCTGAGCCCCAAAAACCATAATCTCAGTCTTTTCAAATTTAACTTGTGCAACTAATAATCAAGAAGTCAATTGAATGAAAAAAGAACCCATAGAAATAGCATCTGGTTCATAAGTCCTTTATCAGAATTTTAGAACTCAGCATGGGTGACCTCATTTTAGATTCATAGACCCCTACACATAATTTCTAATAAAAAACTAAATACTATTTTCTTATTTCTAAAGGAAATGCTTTAAGATTTTTGATTCCAGCAAGATAACTTTAGGTGGGCCACGCATTTGTCATAAACACAGAATCTTAATGTCCCAGTTTTTTTTTATTAGAACACTTGCATACATGCCAAGATTTAAGACAAGGAAAGTATGAGATTTAAAAATAAAATTGCGCGAGAATGTATTTCTCCAATTGAAGCATGGTCCAATTGACTTCTATAGACGCAGAGGTAATTTCAGGCAGAATACAGCGAAAATAAAGCCCTTCTTGGCTTAGGAAATTGGGAGTCACCAGCCTGAATCGGGCCTAATGCCATGTATGCACTTGGGGATATAGGGATAAGGGACATGGAATCAGACAACAGAGGTAAGGGGTGAGGAAGCTAGGCAGATTCAGCAAGCTGACAATGCCAGGCAGGCAGGCAGGCAGGAGATGCAGTGGCAGCACAATGGACTCTGCAGGGCAGGCATTAGGAGCAGCGACATAACATCAAAACATGTAGGGCAGAGGGCAAAAGCAGCAAGCCAATCATGCAGGACAGGTGAGAGAGGCTGTGGCAGCGCAACAAACCATAGAGGGCATGAGGGATGGTGTAGGAGTACAGATTCAGACAATGAAGGGCACCATTGAGGAGTCAGTGACAGCAAGCTGACAATAGAGGCCAGGTGGAAGAACATTGGTGGCCCAATGGTCCATGGAGGCAAGAGGGAAGGGGCAGAGGCACACAAACCGAAAATTGAAAACAGGGGAAAGGAGGCAGGGTGCAGCAAGGTGATCAGGCAGTGCAGGTAGGTAAGTCAGTGGCTGCACAACTGACCAAGGAGATCAGGAGTGATGGGGCAGGGGCATGCACACAGACCGTGGAGGGCAAGAGGGAGGGATAGACCATGGGCTCGAACAATGGACGGCAGGGGCAACAAGCTGACTATGTAGGGCAGGCAGGAGGGGCCATGGCAACACAAGAAGCGATGCAGGACAAGCAAAGGGGGAGTGGAAGAACAATGGACCATGGAGGGCCCGATGGGGGTAGGGGCATGGACTCAGACAACAGAGGGCAGTGGGGACTGGATAGGGGCAATGACCTGGCCACAGGGTAGGAAGATGGGGTGGTGGTGGAATAACAGACTATGTAGGGTAGGCAGGAGGGGCAGTAGTAGCTCAAATGACTATGAAGAGCAGACGGGCGGGTCCAGCTGCATGTACACAGGCAACAGAGAGCAGTGGGTATGGGCAGCAATTTAACCACACAGACCATGAAGGACAGGCAGGAGAGGCAGTGGCTGCTCAATGGACCATGGAGGGCAGGAGTAAGGGAATGGGCTTAGACAATGGTCTGCAGGTGGCAGGGGCAGGGCCAGCAGCTTATCATGAATGGTAGGCAGGAAGGACATTGGAAGCACAACACACTATGAAGGAAAGGAGGGGGGTAAGGGCCCGTAGACAGACAATGGAGGGAAGGTGGCAGTTGTTCTGGGGCAGGGGCAGTAGGCCAACTATGCAGGCCTGGTAGAAGGGGAAATGGCAGCACAACAGACCAGATGGGATAGCTAGTACCAGCACAACGGACCATGAGGGGCACGAGGAAGGGGACTGGGGCATGCAGAAAAGATGATAGAGGACAGAAGAGAATGGTAGTGGCTGGAATCGAACAACAACGGAAGGGGCAGCAAACTGACCGTGCAGGGTGGGCAGGAGAGGATATGGCAGTGCAACAGACTTTGCAAGTCAGGCAGCATGGGCAGAGGTGGCACAATGGACTATGGAGGGCAGGAGTGAGCGGATAGAGGTATGGACTTGGCGGATGGAAGGTGGGGGAGGCAGAAGGGGCAATAACCAGGCAGAAAATGGACCATTGTGGGCAAGAGGGTAGGGCAGTGGCAGCACAATGGACCACACAGGTAAGGCAGGAGGGGCAGTGACAGCTCAATGGACCATGGAGGGTAGGGGGGATGTATACTGATAACAGGGGGAAAGAGGAGAAAGACAGGGACAAAAAAGAGCTATGAAGGGTAAATGGGACGGACTCTGGAAGCGTGACAGACTATGCAAGATTGACGTGAGGGGGAGAGGGGCCAGGACTCAGACAGCGGAGGGCATGGGTAGAGGGAGAGAGGCAGGGACAAAAAGCTACTCATAAAGGTCTACCAGCAGGGGCAGTGACAGCATAACAGACTATGCAGGGCAAGTATGAGGGGGCATTGGAATGGACTCAGACAACAAATGACAGGAAGGAGGTGGGTAAAATAATAAAGCTAAGCATTGAGGGTAAGTGAGCAGCACACAATACCACACAAGGTAGGAGGAACATGTAAGGGACAGACTTGGACAACAGAGGGTAGGAAGGAGAGGGGTAAGGGCAGCAAGCTGTCCACACAGGGAAAGGCCTGCATGGGTAGCAGCACAATGGGTCATGGAGAGCAGTAGGGGGACAGAGACCTGCATGCAGAGAAAAAGGGCAGGGGCAACTAGCTGACCACATAGGGCCAGCTGGCATTGGCATTAGGCTGTTCAGGGAGGTCTAATGAGATGGGGCAGGGGTACACTGATAGTGAACAGAAGTCAGTCAGAAGGCGGCAAAGGCAGCAATCTGACCATAGCGAGCAGGTCTGCATGGTCAGGGTTGGTCAGTACATTAACAATGGAGTGCGGTAGGAAGGATGAGTGGCACACACTTGAAGAACAGAGGACAGGTGTAGCAGGATGACCATGGTGAGCAGGCCAGCAGGGGCAGCAAAATGGACAACAGAGGGCCAGTGAGAGGGGGCAGGAGCACACAGGGAATGGAGGGCAGTTGGGAAGGGGAAGGGGTAGCAAGATGACCACAGAAGGTAGGTGGGAGGAGCCAGTACATGCAGATGAGGACCTGAGGGCAGGCAGAAGGAGGTCAGATACAGTAAACCAGCCATGGAAGGCAGGAATTGGGGGAAGGGAAAGCGGTTGGAGAACAGAGGTTAAGCAGGAGGGGAGCAGGGGCAGCAAGCTCACTACGGAGGGCAAGCTTAGATAGTTGGTAAATGCAGGGGGCGGACCTGTACTGAAAGGCTGAAGGCCATATGTAGTGGAAGTGTTGGCTGAATATGCTTAAAACCCTCAATTATTCACTGAAAAAAACAAAGGTTAAGGTGATGTCAGTTAGGTATGGTAATAAGATTAAAAAACAACACCTTCAAAATTCTCTAAAAAGAATGAAATTTAATAAAATGTTATAGTGTTAAAATGAGTTCAAAGCTAACGCTTAAAAAAATACAAAAATACAAAAAAAACACAGAAATGTCAACACAGAACTGAAAATGGATTAAAGGCTTTTACAATTATGGGCACATTATGAGAACATTGATTTATGTGAATAAATGGAAAAATGAAAACTTCAAATAATGGAAAAAACTATTGTAAGGAAAACGATTTTAAAGAAATAGAAATACATTGAAAATTAAGGAAACTTTTTAAAGGAAAGATAATTGTAAGGAACATTCCAAAATTGTATTAAACATGGGTGGAATTTAGGACTAGTGACATTTTTTCTGGTTCAGGGGTAGGTAATGTTTAGAGATGATCAGAGGTTTTTTAGGGGTCAGGAATGGGTGGAGTTCAGGCATTTACACGTTTTTTCCGGCTTCTGAATGGAGTTTAGGTGTGGTGAGGGTGTTTTAGGTATCAGGAATGGGTGAGGTTTGGTGGTGATAAGCGTTTTTTAGGGCTCAGGGACAGGTGGTATTTCTGGCTGGTAAGGTTTTTAAGGTTCAGTGATGGGTAAAGGTTTGGGGTGGAGAAGAGTTTTTAGGATTCAGGATTAGGTGGAGCTTAGTACTTTGATGGGTTTTAAGGATTCAGGGATGAGTGGTGTTTTGATGTAGAAATTGTTTTTAGGTTTCAGGGATGGGATGAGTTTAGTCATAGGAAGGGGTTTCTAGGGATCAAGAATGGGAGGAGTTTATGGATAAACTACTTTTAGGGTTCAGGAATGGTTGTAGTTTAGATGTGGTTACTGAACAGATGGTGCTTGGGGCTTGTCAGGGGTTAGGAATGGATGGTGTGTAGGAGGTATGATGGGGTAAATGAATTAAAAGCATCTGAAGTAATTTCTTGACAATGTAAACAACACAAATCTGAAAAATTTCCCCCTGAAGTAAATCACTGAAAAAGATACCTGTGGCAAAACTGTTACTGATAGTAAGTCTTACAAACCATTTACTACCTTACAAAATAAGCATGCAAAATCCAACTTCGAAGAAAAAGACATTCAATTAAATGTTTTTTATGAAATGGTAACTACCATTCATTTTGAAAAATTCAACAAAACAGTTTAGGTGAAATGGTTTCTCAGTAATGGCATTCCATGAGACTGTTTTTAGCTGAAATCACGTACAAGCCTTTCACATGTTCTTTTCTCCTACTAGAGTTTGACAGAGAGGGATAGCTTTGTCCAGACACAGAGGAATACCCAGCATGAGTCAAAACAATGCTCTGTCAGGCTCGGACTGTACATTAATTATACAAAAAAGGAGGCAGGCAACCCTGGGTCTTTCCCAAGTTTTAGTTAGAGGACAACTCCTTTATATGAAACTCTCCACAACACCACAGATACTCTATATCTGCTGACCTCAGATTTCATGTTTCTAGATGAGTTTTTAGGAACACAATTAGCACCGTGTATCCATGTTGAGCTAGAAAAGAGACAAAGGGCCACATGTATCAAGCCATTTTCCTGTTTGCAAACAGACTGATTCTCAGAATCTGCCCATTTGCGAATGGGCAAAAGCCTATTGCGATGTATCATCCCAAAAGGCCATTGCAAAATAGAAAATCGCAAAATTTGTGAATCTTTATTTTGCAAATGCAATTAAGGAATTGCAAATAGCGATTCCTTAAATGCAATTCTGGAAGTACCAGAAATTTGCTATTTTGCCTTAAGGAATCGCAAATGACCACCAACTTCAAGTTGGTGGTAATTTGCGATTATCTAGAAAAAAAGCACTTTTTAGCTTTTTTCAAAGTGCCATATGGCGCACATACATGCCCATAGGCCATGTATGTACCCAACATGTGCACACATGCATATTTCAGGGGTGCAACAGGGTGTCCTTTCGGCACCCTTGCACCCTTGAAATTGAATTTGCAAATTGCGATTACATATCTGGTAATCACACAAATTTCCAATGTCTTCCCATTCATTCCTAATGGCCTCTAGGTCCATAGGAATGAATAGGAAGGTATTCCTTAATTGCGATTCGCAATTTGCGAGTCGCAAGTAAGGAATATGTGGGATTTGCAAATGTTTTTCCAAATCCTACATACATTGCATTTTGCGATACTGAAATTACAAATCGCTAAAAATCGCAATTTGAGAATCGCAAAACTCTTTTTTGATACATATGCCTCAATGACTTTTGCCATTTTTACAGCTAAGTCTTGAAGCATAGGATTAGTGAGTGCTAGCCAGGCTGAGCTGTAAAATGACAAGCCTTTTACCAATCCAGGCAAAGTATTGTTCTGGTTCAAACATATAAAACCACTGAAGTCTGCATTTCAACAGTGACAACACACCAAATACCTTACTCATTTGATAAATGTTTTCGTGTTTCTGCGCATTGGAAAATTGCGGTTTTGAGTGTGATAAAGACCAAGAGTTATTGTGTATCTTATGTGCACATTGATAATCAAAACTGGTGATTTTCAATAATTTTATATATTTGAGTTAGAACCATAATTCAGCTTTTAGTGGTGTTTTTTGTGTGTTTCATTTTTTATGGCATACTTTATAATTGACTCCAGTTGCATATGGCTTTTTTTGGACAGCAGTGTTGGGCATGTTAGTACTTTTGTTTATTTAAATCAAAAGGTGCACTAATGTGTGGTGATAATTGTGCACAGAGTAATTAACCTACACTTGAATTCACATGTGTATACTGACATGAAGCTGACATGGATCTAGTACCATAAAAATGAATTTGCTATGACCTGTTAAAGTGTGTTTCTTCTAGCTTAGGCTAACTAGTCCAGTTAGGCCTTGATGCCATCTGGTCCAAAATGGATGCTATGTCCGGTTTAGTATCTGTCCTCATTTCTGCCTAATACTACTGCATTTATTCACAGCGGTTGACTGTTGTTTATGTAACTAGTTTGTTCTGACACCTTCTGATGACATTAGGTCAGAAGGGCCGAATCAATATTCATGTAGTAGGTTTGTGCTAAAATTATAGGATTATATAATGATTTAAAAATGTGATTTGTTGGAAATGTAATTCTTTGCTCACACATAATGATTTTGCACTTTCAATGCTTTCTTATGGAGAAAATGGCTATATATGCCCTTCAATTTAGGACTAAGTTCTATCTTTTGGTCTCTACTAAGGATGCTTTCCGATATCTTACTGATTTGGCTACACATTTGAGACTTAGTAGATTTCTGATTCTACCTATTATTCTGCAGTGTTACTAGTAATACGAGGCTTCATGGATTTAAGCCTTTTATTGAATGGGAATAATGCTGCAACTACATTTTATTATTTCTCTATTGTACTTTTGACTTTTGTTACAAACCTTCATGGTTTTCCTAAATTCCACACTAGAACTCTGCTATTGAGATAGTAATTCTTTCATTGATCATATTTCAAAAAGTTGTTTTTAACTCGGTGCTGGGGCTCAGTGCCTATTGAATGATTTTTAACACAATCCTAGATCCACCTAATATCTGGGTGTGGCATTCAGGTGCAGATTTTATGAGGGGTAAAATGCATGTCCACAGGCCCTGACCTAAGGCCATGCACAATTGGGGTTGAACACTTGTGGGCGGTTGGATGCATGGAACTCTTGGACGTGATATATGATAAAAATGATTTGATTTGATTTGATTTATCTATTTGTAGAGCGCGCGAATGCCCGAAGGCGTCTTGGCGCTGAGATGTACCACTGGCTCTTGAAGATGTTGATTAGAGCTGTGCAGAGAAAAGCCAAGTTTTAACTTCCTTTCTAAAGGATTTAAAGGATGGGCTGATTTTTATGTCTAGTGGTAGTTGGTTCCAGATTCTTGCTGTGTGTACCAAGAAGCTTCTTCTGCCCCAGTTGGCTCTCCTGAATCTCGGGACCCTGATGAGTTTCTTTTGGCCGGATCAGAGAAGTCTATTTGGCCCATAGTGTTTTAGATGGGATTTTAGAAATTGTGATCCGGTTCCGTTGATTGCCTTGTATGCTAGGCATAGTGATTTAAATTGAATCCTTTTTGTAATTGGTAGCCAATGCAGGTTTTTTAGTTTGTGGCTGATTGTTTCAAACTTTGGTATTCCAAGTATCAACCTGGCTGCTGCATTCTGCAGGCGTTGAAGTTTGAGTAGGATTTTCTTCCTGGCTCCGGCATATAGGCCATTCCCGTAGTCCAGTCTGGACAAGGCCAATGCTGTCACCACTGTCTTGCGCGAATCATGCGGTAGGTAAGGTAGAATTTTGTTGATCATTTTTAGGATGTACCAAAGTGATGATGCCAGCTTACTGGCTTGAGCATCGAATGAGATATTGGTGTCTAGAGTGATTCCCAGGTTTTTCACCTTTTCTGATGATTCGGGGCACCTTCCCAGATCTTTTGGCCACCATGAGGGGGACCATATATTTGTGTCCCCTCCTAGTATCATAACCTCACTCTTGTCCCCGTTAAGTTTTAGGCAGTTCATTCTCATCCATTGGCTGATCTGTACCATGCAGTGTTGACATTTTTCTGCTGTGCCCTCGACATCCCTACTAATTGACACCACGATTTGGGTATCGTCGGCGTAGGATATTGGGGTGAAACCACAGTTCCTTATTATTTGTGCAAGGGGAGCCACATATAGATTAAAAAGAGTGGGGCTCATCGAGGAGCCCTGCGGGACTCCGCATAGCAGGTTGAATAGATTGGATTCCGCTTCTCCCGATTCTACTGAGAAAGTTCTGTTCTCTAAGTAGGAAGCAATGAGGGCACAAGCTGAGTCATGTATTTGTGCTGCTTTCAGGCGTGTTATAAGGATCTCGTGGCTGACTGTATCAAAGGCCGCCGATAGGTCGAGTAGTACCAAGGCGGCCTTCGATCCATTGTCCAGCACTTGCCTAAGTTCCTCCACTGCTGTAATCAGAGCAGTCTCCGTTCCATATCCCTCGCGGAAACCGAACTGAGAATGGTCCAACCAGTTGCCGTCCATCAGATATCGGGATAACTGTTTGTTTAACAGTTTCTCAAAAACATTTGCAGCAAAAGTGATCCTGGCTATGGGTCTGTAATTATTAGGAGTTTCGCAGTCTAGGTTAGGTTTTTTTAGCAGCGGCTTGATTGATATCATTTTCAGTCATCTGGGAAGATGTTGGTATTGATAATTTGGGAGAATAGTTTTTCTAACACTAGGCTCAGCTGTTCGGAGCAGATTTGCATTATTTTGGGTGGACAGGGGTCCGTTGAGCTACCTGAGTTAGTGGTGTGAACCTCTTTCTGGATCTGTTCTGCTGTAGGGGGAGTGAAGAGGAACGATGTGGTTTGGACTGGTTGTTTCACTGGATTTATTAAGTGTGATGTATCCTTTTCTGCCGTCTCTGTGCTGTGATTTTTAAAAGAGTCGTAGACTGATGATACTTTGCTAACAAAGAATTCACCTAGTACGTTACAGAAGTCTGATGACAGTACTTCTGAGTTGTTATTTTCAAATTTTGATACATTTTTAACAGTATCAAAGAGGGTTTTGCTAGAGTTTTTAGACTCATTGATTTTCTGGATGAAGTATTTACTTTTTTCTTTTTTCTGTTATTATTAATTTCTTGTAGCTGGCTAAGGTAACTTTGTATTCTTGTCTGAGGTGGGTATCATAGTTGGTACTCCACTTTTTCTCTGCTCTTCTGCACGTCTGTTTTTGAGCCTTTAGTGCTTCCGAGAACCATGGTTGTGAGGGGGTTTTTCTTTTCAGAGTAGCCTTTTTTCGTGGGACTGTCAATTTGACTGCATTATCCAACCACTCGTTGAATTGTTTGCAGGCTATATTACAGTTTTCATCAAATGTAGGATAGGAGGGTTGGAGTGTTTCTATAAATGCCTGGTGGTCAATTTTAGACCAGTTGAGGTACATTACTTGTTTAATATGTTCCACAGGTCTCCCAGTATCCTCTTTAATTTCTAAAGTGAATCGGAAATGAATTCCTGTAAAAGCAAGAGGTTAAAGTCAATTATGCTTATAATTGATTATGACACTTTGACATATGTTTACAACATCCTCAGAAACTCACCTAAAACATAGTTCAATTAGAGTTATGAATACAAGTTAGAAAACAATAATACACTGAATTTTTTAATTATTGACAGGAGCATTGTTAGTACTTATTGTTCTCAGCTCTTTATGCTATAGCACTTTTATATACATACATAGATAGATACTGGAGCTCATAATTTGTACAATAGCCATGAAACCCATAAATTGGGTTGGCTGCCCATGGACTCGACTCAGACTTCATGAACTCTCAGCAGGACCCCATCATCATTTCTTGGGTTCATTGAGCCACGAACCAGCTCTGCATTTTCAAACTTTTGGCATCTAGGCCTGTCAGTGTTCATGAACTGTAAGCCAGGTTTAAGATCCAAATGTATTTTTATCTGATAAGCTCAGGGGTGATATTAAGGTGTCTCTCCACCTAGTCTTAAGGCTATGGTGTTATCAGAACATGGGGACTGTGCTGAATGCCCATTTTGGCAGCCATTACAGAAATAATTGTGTTGCAAACAGCCAATCAAAGCCTTTATGATGCAGGCACAGTTTTGATTTCACAGACACAAAAATAGAAGACCGAAATTAAGGTCTCTCATGTAATGGGGTTCCATTATTTTTAAATGTTGGGCAGGTGAACAGTCTGGAAACCATGGGGCATATTACATTATCGCTATTGCTTGATTAGAGATAAAAAATTATCGCCGAGCTGCAGCGATTTTTATCGCAGATAAACCTTAGTATTACCAAGGTTTATCGCAAATGCGATAAAAATCGGCAATAATGCATGAATATCGCTGAAAAGTCCGCGATATTCATGCATTACCGAGCTAATGCTCTTAGCCATGTTATCCACCTACCATTGGATAACATGGCTAAGAACTGCTCAGGGCGTTAGCTTTTGGAGATATTCGCGCTTAGCACGAATATCTCCAAAAGTTGGTAATAGGAGATAGCGATGTTAGCGACTGTTTCCAGTCGCTAACATCTTGGCACGCCCACTTTGCATGTCATTAGTGATAAATATCACTGACATGCAAAGCGGGGCCCAAGATGGTCGCTATCTCCTACTAGCTGTCGCTAACTGGTATTAGCGACAGCTAGGTAATAGGGAGATCCTTTTATCTCCGCTTTCTTGGCTTTTAAAGCCAAAAAAGCAGAGATAAACCCCCTTGATAATATGCCCCCAAGGGCCTTATTTATCAATGTGTTGTGTCGCACTTACACCATGTAAGGGGGGTGCAAGAGCAACGTAACGCAAGAGTAAATACAGAGCTCCATGGGTGGATTGTGGGTGTTCTAACGCATCCGCCCATGGATTTTCCTGCATTCCTAGATTTACCAACACTGGTTAACCTAGGAGTGTGTCAAAATGCAACGCCTCCACAGGGGAGGCGCAAACAGGAGAAATATCTTTATTTATCCTTGTTGTTCCCTCTTTCTAAGTGTGCTGCAAGAGGAAATACCTCTGAGGACTGATTTTGTGCAGGAAGGTACGCATTCCTGCACAATACACTTCTGCCTCCAGCGCATGTCCCCTTGCACCATGGCGCAAGGGTGCCTGCATTGGCGCTTGGCAACCAAAAAGTCACCAGCAATTTGGCCTGGTCGGAAATAGTGCCATTTTTACATGAATACAGTTCTTTCCTAAGGTTGCTTTCACTTGTTACATAAACATTTGAAACACATTTGCATTTATGACACTGTCTGGACACTTATAATTACTTTTGTCTGCTTCTGTCTATTGATCATTGCAGCACATATTTTCTATACAAGTATCACTTTGGTTCAATAAATATTGAAAAACATCCTTTGTCTATTCTTTGTATTTTCTGTGAGCGAAAGAGAGCACGAGTGCCTGGCGAAAGGTTCTAGATCAGTCACCATGGTTCCTGAGGGAACAAGGCTGTCATGTTCTGTAGTTGCCAGAACTGTTCGCTCCCCATCTAGGTTAGGGGGGCAAACAGTGGCACTGTGAGCTAGCTGGTCCAAGGGAGGACACACCCTGAGTGGGTGCATGGAATCAGTTTGGAACCATCCTAAGTTTATGACAGCCACAAAAGTGCAGTTTCTACTGATTAGTGGAAACTACATGACAGCAGGAATGCTCTGCATTATGTTAAATTGACCCTAAATACAGATTTGCTATTGCAAGCTCTTTAATTAATCCTATAGAAATGTTCACTCCCATGAGCTTTTTCTATGTTTACGAGTTAAACCTATGTCCTACTCTCAACCTTTTCAATTAGATAGGGGTGCTTGAAACAAACAAAAATTTCTTGCACTCAGCCAATGTCAGCTCTTTACTATTCCATGGATGCAAAAGTGCTATTGAAGTTAAAGGCAAATTTAGAGAGGATCTCAGACAAGACACGAAAGATAGCATACAAATAACGAAAATGCCGAGGGCCAGTGAGGGAGAAAATGAATCAGCATTCCTGATAGCAACCTACAACGAGCATATTTATCATTTTCTACTAAATAGGCAACCTGAAATGGGTAAAAAAAAAAGACTCAAATATAGGCGGTGGGGTGTTTTCTAATGCGTATCACTTCCCATATTAGTTATTTTTCATATAGGAAAGAATGAGTCCCATAGTTTATTATCTATAGACCCTTCATTTATAATTGTCAGCGGATTTTAATATTTTCTATAATTGTTGTGGAATGCCAATGACTACCATAAAGTCAGTAACTTGAAAAACACTTTCATTGTCATAAGAACTATTAGTCCCTAATGTTTTAGTTCCACTGTGTGATTTAAAGTCAGCTGAAGGTTCTCAGGTAATGTCGAAAGGCTTGCTATGCTCGAAAAGGGAGGGACTGAAAGCAAATAAAGAAAACTAGGTAATGTCAGGATACAATGGAAAGGGTCTTCAAATCTGCAGCGGCTGCAGGGCACGCATTTCAAGTGAGAATAGAGACAGAATAATGTATTATTTAACTTAAAGGATATTGTGATGGAGGCCAATGTTTTGGGAGTGTGCACGAAGTGTGACAAGCATTTGGGGGAAAAAAAAGTGATTTCGGGACATATCAACAAGGGGAGGTGATAATATTATCGCCGCTTTAGAGACCGTTTTGTGTGAAATGCGCGATGATATTATCTCATTATCAGCAAGGACACGCTAGCGGGTTTTTCCTTGCATCAGCACGCCTCCCATCGCATCGCTAATGAGATGCAAAGGACGCGTGTCTGACTATACACCATGGGAAAATATCGCTAAACCAGCTTCGTCATATTGACAACGAGGGTTAGCGATGTTTGAAATCGCTTTAAGTATGCCTTAACGCAGGAATTTAACGTCTGTTAAATTCTTGACTAAGGCATACCTAACATGGGGGGTGGATTGTGTGGCTAAGACCACTGGCCCTATCATCAAGGTTATTGCTGTTTTCCATGGAACATTGCTGGAAAACCAGCGATGTTCCATGGAAAACACCGCTATTGCAGGAATAATTATCACCATTGCGCTAAGCGTTGTTGATACAGCGCTAGCAGGGCGATAATTTCTTGCTATAAGAAATCTATCGCTAAGTGCAGCCAGCGATAATTATCGCTGGGCTTTAATAATATGCCCCTGAATATGAAAACTGGAAACAGAGGTTTGTTAAAGATGCAGAGAAGGGAACTACGAAGAAGTATAAATTGAGAAGTACCCCTGACACAAATATTTAAACAAGGTACCTGGATCGCAACAATTATCTTTAGAGTCAGGTCATGTGTGTGTTTACTTCTTTTGTATGGCATTTTAGATTCAGAATGGATTTTCCTGATTCATGCCCTTATATAGGT
Source organism: Lissotriton vulgaris (assembly GCF_964263255.1). Classification (NCBI taxonomy): domain Eukaryota; kingdom Metazoa; phylum Chordata; class Amphibia; order Caudata; family Salamandridae; genus Lissotriton; species Lissotriton vulgaris. The sequence goes on along the minus strand of NC_141689.1, from coordinate 1,171,928,334 downwards.
ACAATTCACGTTGCCCTTATATAGGCATAGAAATCAAGCCCTTATTTAGGCATAGCCCATGCAAACCAAATACAGACATGGCTACTTCCATCCGTTCACCAAACGTCACAACGATGTCTTGAAAAACCAGCTTGAGCCATTAGGGACTTCCCCTTTCTTGAATATTGATTTCTCCAAGAACTCAGTTAGTTTTACAATGAACATCTATTTCTTAGGGGTTCATTCATGACGTTCATATGCCCAACTTTATGTCAATACTGGCATTCCTAAACACATTCAAGGTATAAATATACCTTCACTTGCTATCGCAAAGCATGGGGGTTCGGAGCAGTTTGACAACCTACTTGCCCGACGCAGCTCGGTACAGCAAGTGCTGAAGGAAGCCGACTGTCCAGCTAACAAACTGATTAGAAAGCTACCCTCCTCTGCTCAGAAATCCAGCTCCAGTGTTTCTGTCTCCCCTTGCGGGGTGTTGGGAAATCGACTCCCGAGACAGAGATACCAGACCTCCTTCATTCTAAGGTATGGAGCTGATTAGAACCTAGAGAAACCTTTGGTAGATTCCTGGCAAAAACTAACCTATGCTAAGGACCATACTTCTTCCCTCGTACTAGACCTAGGTTAGGTACATGGGGGTAGGCGTATTTTAGAAGCACCAGTTGAGTATTTTAGCCTGTGTTATTTATGTTTGAATTTTTATGTGGCTTAGAAACCATACAATGCTATTACAGTATTATTTTATAATACTATTCTCACTGTACGCATTATACTTTGCATTCTGTCTAACGATTGTAGCAGTTCACCTCTCTTGCATGAGAAGGCAGACTGTTCAATAAACCTTTTATTGAAAATGCCCGTCTCACTCTGTAGAAACGAAGCATGCACGATTGACTGAGTGAAATACTTATCTATTGTTTCCACGACTCTGACAATAGTTATTCCAGTCCTAGGGAAACAAAGTTGTCATGTTTATGTGGTTGTCAGAAACTAATCCCTTCTTGTGAATTCGACAAAGTTTCTAGTGACCTCTGAGCTAGCTGGCACTCAAATTAAGTTTAGTATATTCGATAGAGACCTACTGACCTAAGTCCTACGTCATATCTATAGGATACATTATTCCAATGCGCAGAGCCTATTGAGAATATAGGAACTGCACTACACTTCCTTGACATAATTAGTATTTTTTTTTACTGCCATTCCTTCCTTATTTTTTCTTTCTGTCTACAGCATTCCACAACATATGCTATTTACTCAGACCTCTTCTACATGGGGTATTTCCCTTTTTAGGTTGAGCCTGAGCCTGCACGCAAGCGCTGCTCTTGCGGTAATCTGTTGTAGTACAGTGTGAGAGAGAAGCCCCGCCAACTCCCCCGCCCATATATTTTATTGGCTTTTGTTTTTGTCCTTCATAAATGCTGTCTTGTGATTCCTAAATAGGCCTGTGTGTCCCTCCTTAGTACGACCATGTCTTCATTTGTAGTCTCGCATGGCTACTGCCCTCTTTACTTGGTTGTTAAACAGTACGTGTACTATTTTCTTTATTGAGTTTCTCCTACATTAGACACAACAACTTGCTTTGCTTACATTCAGTAAGCCATGCCCGCTTTCACTTTCGAAGCAGCCGGGACAACGGCGGACGTTTGTTTGCAATGCCATAGGTCTCGCATTTAAATGCAAGACCTCTAGCATTGTTTTTCCACCACCCCCTCAAGCCGTGTCTGCTCTCTACCTCATTCCTCACTCTTTACTTGTACCCTTGATTTACCCTTTGACCCCTAGACAGTTCGTTTTGACCCCCTCCTGATCTCTCTCATACATCACTCTGCATCTTTCACGTCCCAGCTTTCCTTTTTCCCCCTTGACCCAGCTTGCTTTCTTAGTCTTCCTCTTCCCTTTCTCCTGCTCGGTGCCCCTTCTCCCCCCAAACTCTCCCCGCTCCAAGCTCCACACGAGCCTTTCCTCTGACCTCTCTTCACTTGAACTGCTGGAGAAGAAATTCCTTAGCAGCCACCATGGGAATGCCTGGGCTTCCAAAAGTGGGCTAAAGAGCTATTTGGATACAGCGAAATAGCCTGAATGTTTCGAGCCGGAGAAAGAACATTTGGAGGCGACCAGCCTCCAGTTTCAGAATCCTCCGCCCCCTCTGCCTCTTCTCTACCCCCGACCAATGATAAGGGCCCCACCTGAATTCCGGGAGATGGTATTTTGTTGTGCATGCACACAAAGAAACTTTGGGGCAGATTTATGAAGGGCTTGCGCCATGTTTACGCCACCGTTGTGTGACGCAACGGCACGGAAACGTGGCGCATCCCTGCGCCCTATTTACAACGTGACGCATCTAGGAGATGCGTCACGTTGTACAGCACTGCGCCATGAGGAGGCGTTCCTGCGCAGGGGGGGCGTTCCTGCGCAGGAACGCCTCCTGAAAGTGGCTGAGTGAAATCTATGAGATTTCACTCAGTCACTTTCAAGGCAATGCTGCGTCAAAACCCTGCGCCTGCTTGAAGCAGGCGTAAGGCTTGAGGCAGCATTGAAAGAAAAGGCCCCCCCAGAGCATTGCTGGAGCTGCGTCGCGCTTGCGACGCAACTCTAGCAATGCGCCACATTTCCGGCACAGATGCGTCACGCATCTGTGCCGTTTTTGCCCCATGGTGCGCCGCATCATAAATGCGGCGCACCATGGGTGGCGTAGCTGTGCCGCACTGTGGCGCATGTTAACTGGCGCATCCCTCGGGATGCGCCAGTTAACATAAATCTGCCCCTATGTATATTGGGGAGGTCCATCCTCTGTGCGATCGATAGACAGGACGAGCTGTGGGGACCGAGAGAGGGCCCAGAACGGTTGAAGCCCCAGGGTGGGAAAAGAATGTCAGTATTTGTTATAAACACTTTATACGGATGTGCGTAGTGGTTGATACAAGTCACTCGTGACTTTTTATCAGTGAGGGGGCAGCCTTCATGAATGTGAAAGCGCCACATGGGCCCTGGTAAAAAAATATATATGTGCAATGCAATAGGTCTCGTATTTGCAAGAGTTTAAGTTATTGCGTTGCCAATAGCTTACACTCTTGTAATGCGAGACATATTGCATTGCAAATGTGTTTTTATATATATTTCCTTGACTCTTTATACTGTACACTTCTAATGGGGATATGTGCTTACAGGTGGCGCTGTTCACTCTTCATATCTGTTTCTTCACCTAACTATTTGAGGTCACTCTACCCTCCAGGGCTTATTACTTGGCATTTAAATTACTCTACTATACTCCTCTTTGTTCTGGGTATCTCACCACAAAATGAGAGCATCAAATATTGTTTTCTTTCTTCTTTGACTAGAACTAGTCGGATTACTATACCATGATTCTGTGCGTTTGTGATTTGTCCATACCCGGATTCTATTATGCTGCTCTATTGTCATCACTTTACTTTGCACAGACATTGATTTGGAATTCAGAATGGGGTCTATGGGATATATATTATTATATTTCTGGCTGGTATTTGGACTTACTGTAGCTGTGTATTCACTATTGTAATGGTGGCTTTCAAATATATTCTTTCACTGCCTTGAGAAAACACAGTGGGATCGAACACGATTTGGCTGTGTGGACAATTTCCTCCTTTTATGTGTTTCTTTGCGCTAAATATACACGTTCTAAACCGAATAACTGTTGCATTTTGAACTTTGTTGTAATACTGTACTTTTGTTTGCCTCGTTACCTGGTTTTTTTACTCTTGGAGATCACATAGCCAGGGCGAGCAGTTTCAGGCGAAACTGCCCTCCTGGTGTTCTGCATTGAAAGGCACGTGCCAGATCTTTAAATCCCCCAAAGGGAGCAGTCAAAGAAGGTCTCTACCCTACAACTATATTCAGCTGCCGCCATTTGTTAGTAGTTCATGGCATAGTCATGGGGGCTAGAGCAACCTATGTTACAAAGCCTTCCACTTGAGCGCATCCCAAATGTCCAACATAGTTTTGTATACTGTTGCCAAGAAAAATACCATAATACCTAAGACTGCTTGCTAAGAGACTTGAGACCTGGGTCTATTTTGAAACCAGGCCCGCTACAATCTTAAAGTTAGGACTAGGTTGTCACAGAAAGTGCAATAGATTCTGTTAACCCCACTGCACCCTTTTTGAATACAAATCCAACTGGCAATTGTGGCATCCTGGTTTAGTGGGATTTTATGTTGACAGTTTTTAGCACACTTAAGTGGCATTTTGCAGGATGCTGCTAATTACATACCTATGCAGGAAGGGAAGCTCCTTGTTTCCAGTGCAGAGACCGAGGAGTTTATCGTGTCACGTGATTGATAGTGACAAAGGCTGCCTCCAGAATCAAGGACACTTTCGGGCCCATTCTGGGTCTGTCCCTTACAATCCGGGCCTTTCTCCTTGCTTAAATATGCAGGAAGAGCTTCAAAATATAGTGAGAACAATGAAGGAGTCAAAATACAGATTTGTTGAATGCCTGTCTTACTCTCATCAGGAGACGTGAATGGAATATGAGACCACGAGGCAGATTAGAGTACCTGAATGGACTCACAAACAGCAGGAATAACCAGCATCCTCAAGTCTCACCATAGTGTTTGGATGATCAGCTAATGTTGACTTTACAGCTCTGAATTCAGATTCCTTAATGAGAATCAGTTTAACCGGCCAATCTATTCTTGTTGGCAAAGGAAGAATGTGGACAATAATTCCCCCTTCCCATCCAGCATTGCATGTGAATAATAGATTTCTTGGCTAGAGCAACAGCCCATATTATATGTGGGGACTATTATGCTTCCCGTCTAGGAAATGTGAAACTATATTAGTTTGCAAACTCGCTGTAAAGGCTTAGACTAGGCTTTTTGTCCAATGCTTCGGTGTTTTATTTCAATTATAGTATTTGCAATACTGCCCTGTAATTGATTAATAGAAGGTTTTGAGTTTCACATTTTTGTGAGCTTATGAAAGTCTTTTTCAGGCTCTGAATTCGGATCGGTTACTGAGTGATCAGCACAAACAGGTATTCTCTTCGAGGGGTACAGGTTAGAAAAACTCTGAAGGTCATTATGCCTTAGTCACTGGAGTCACTTGCACTCATCAGTTTGCAGGATGTCTTGAACACACATTTGAAAATCTTTGAGTATTTCCTTTTCTTGCAGCCAGAATTTGATTTTTCAAAAGACCTTTATATCCTTTGCATTTTTGAGGTGAAGCCTCATTTAACTGCCTCTCACAAATATAAGGCACATGGTATTCTCCTTGACTTTTGGCAATATGTTTGTAATAGATGAGCACCTTTATCTTTTCAGACTTTTCACTTTGATGTGGAAGAAGAAACTGAAGAAATACTCCCCTTTATCACATTTTCTTTTACCATGTCCACAAAAGCAGGAAGAGGATCAGTGTCTGCAAGATTTACCAGGGCAACCATCTGACGTTCCTGATTCTTATTTTCCACATTATTCTTTTTAAATTAATTATTCAGGCACTCCGAGCACTGATTATCATTTGCTGCATAGATAATCTAAACTGACAAGCCCAAGAGGACCAATTTGTGATCAGAGATCTCTGAGACGTTTACTTATAATGCTCCTAGCATACCCCAGAACAATCTTCTTCTTTCAGTATGAGACATTTGTTAGAGAGGACCACCGATTTACAAATCTGTGTCTCCTAATCTTTAAGAATTGCACAGCATTCTGCACTAACAATAATTAGTTGTAGCATTGAAAACACTGTAGGACTCTTTCGACTGAGTTGGAGGTGTAATCTCCAAAATCCCATTGTGTTACACACAAAAATCACAGAATTATTTAATATTCGATGCCCTGTTACAGAAACTACTACTGAGGTATGACATGCTTTAAATGTTTCAATCAAGTTTTTAATCTCATTCAGGATAATGTTCCAATCGACTCCTGGGGGGATGTGGGAAAGAACAATACATATTTTTTTGCAACGATTTTTGCTAACAAATTAATATACCTTACAAACTAGGATGGGTACATTCCAAGATTGTGTAAACTTGACAGCACTTAGCAGTTGTTCTCATTTGTTTACTTGAGTGTCCGAGCGTCACTACATCCTCCTAGTCTTCCAAACAGCTGGATGTTTGGATAGATATGTAATTCTTACTCTCCTCAGGCTGTCTCTCTACTAAACACTGGCTGTCTAGTATAATTTAGGCCTGCTACAGCCTTCCTCAGCAAGTTTGGTCATTAGTTTTCTGGCAACATGTTATTTTTAAAGACTATGGGGCATATTAGCAAGAACCTTGTTAAAATATTGCTGTTTTAGTGGCAGGGTCGTTTCTGGGTGTTTTGCCCCCTTTGGCGAGAATTGAAAAATGCCGCCCACTCCCTTTTACTATCACCTCCCCCCAAAACATGTTGGAATTATGAAAGTTCAACCAGTGTTCTACCTAAGGGTATTTAACAGATAACCATTACACAAGAGAATATGTTGTTAATTGGATATCTTCTCAGGCACTACAGTGTTCAATTCATCACACATTCACATAATATAACATAACAAGTAAGTGTTCAAGAATTATTTGTATAATTTACCCCACTGTCAAAGATTTTGAAAACAATATTTCTGATGTCCTGTATATGAGCATGTGAGGTAATGTTTGAGAGGATAGGTTAGTATGTGAGTGAGTATGAATTGCTTACTGATAATCATGATTAATCTTAGTCGTCCTTGCCCCAGTTACTACTTGAGAGGTGAGTCCCAACTCGAGATGGGAAAATCCAGAAGCATGTTGAAAATAGAAAATACAAGCCAAGTCCACCATAAATGGCACCATAAATAGGTAGCCATTCCCAGCATTTTCCTGACATACCTAACTCTAATGAAGTCAAGGCAATCCAAGCGGAGAGCAGGAGTGATGTTACAATTAGGATGAGGACAAGTAGGTCTAAGGATAAAGATGATTACCTGCACACATTACCTCTACATCATTCACACTCATCCAATCATCACTAATAAAAAATACCATTATCCCAATGTAGGCTTAAGAAGAAAAAACATATGCAAAGCAACTAATCCTGCAAGTAACAAAGCAGAGAAATCCACAAAACACACACCTGCCATGCACACTCCTGACCAACGGCCATGATCCTGCAGGGCAGCCAGTACTGCTACAGCACCATGAGGAGCTCCAAGAAGCACGTGGAGGCGCAGGACTCACTGGAGTGTACAGAGTTGGGACTGGCCACAGAAGGAGAACAGTCACATTGGAAACAACCCGTCAACAATGACAGACTGATACAACTTCGCCAGCTCCTGGCAAGGCTCAGCTCCTATCAACATCCCTCCGCTTGCAGCTCCTAAAGGCTGCGAACACATCCCCATCTGTCCAGCACTAGGGAACCAATGGTCTCAATAATAGAGATCCGAGCTGTTATCTATTTCGTGTAGGTGTCCTAATATAGGCAAAATTGTAACTTGCCCTATTATAGACATAAATCATGTTGCCCTTATATAGGCATGATTCAAGCTATCCTAATACAGACATTAATCTTGCAACCCTAATATAGGCATGCTCCTTCACCTACATTAACCCACTACACTACGCAATAACGGGCTCTTAGAAATTAACCTTATCTAGCTTCAGCCCTGGATACAGGAGAAGAGGATTTCCCTAACACAGGCCTTCAGTATACATCTCCAACATGGCTGATAAATAATGCATGAACCATTATCTACGCACACGTTCTAACCACACATAGAAACAGTGGACACTTTTGGGGTATAAATATACATCTTGCCCAAGTAAGTTAGAGGAGACCGTGACTTCCCTGCTGACACACTGACCAGAGACGCTGTCATTCCTGCATGCAGAAGCTCCAGCTAGCAGTGGTCTAAACATCCCTTGCAGGGTGTCCAACTCGAGACCAGGAAAGGTCCAACATTCTCTCATTCTAAAGGTAACGGGGTTGACTAGAACCTAGAGGGACTCTTGGCAAAATACCTACACAACACCTACATAGATGTTAGGTAAATTTTAGGTACATCTAGTTAGGGACGCATCCTAGGAGTACACATTTTTATCATGTGTTTTATATCTACGTATGTATTCAAGGTTATTGTACAATGATAGAGCTTTACTATTTCTTCATTCTAGTAGTGCTGCTAATCATATATCTCCCTTACTGTTTAATGGTTGTTACAGCGCATATCATTTGAACACCACCTGTGCAATAAATACTTATTTTAACACGTCTGTCTGTTTCGTCTGTGTAACTCTCTGAGAACCAAATAAGTGAGCATGAGTGACTGAGCGAAAAGTAGTACATTGTTTCCACGATTCTGAGGGATCAGGGTTGTTCATGTTCGATAGTTGCCAGAGACTATTCCCTCCATGTTCGAAGGAGTTTCTAGTGGCACTGTGACATAGCTGATAAAAGGTAAACAGGTTAGCATACCCGATAGGGGTGTACAGAATCAGTCTGACACCCAGGGCCTCATTTATGAGGTTTTGACGTAGGGAAGTGCAGCAGGCCTTCCTGCTGCGCTTCCCTACAGCATAAGAAAAGGGCAGGAATGCGCCGTATCTATATGATACGGCGCATTTCTGTCCTTTTCAGGTCTGCTTGCGATAACGCAGGCACCTGTGCAAGGGTGCCTGCGTTGCGGGGATGATTATTTTTGTACAGGAAGGGAAACCTTTCTTAACAAAAATATTCACAAGAGGCTTTTCCTCTTTCTATGTGTGCTGCAGAATGCAGCACACATAGAAAAAAGAAAAACGAGGAGAAATAAAGATATTTCTCCCGGTTGCGCCTCCTTACGCCTCCCCTGGGGAGGTGTAAGCTTTTGGCACTGCCTCAGATTTACGATTACTCGTAAATCTGGGGCAGTGTCAAAAGGCCATGGATGTTGCTGGGAACGTCCCCAGCAACACCCATTGCATGCCCCTTTAACGCAGAACACTGCGTTAAAGGGATTGATATTTATCAGGCAGCAGTACGCCTAAAAAATTTACGTTCCGATGGTGCAAGGGGCCTCATAAATGAGGCCCCAAACCTATAGTGTATGTTATCCAAACGTGCAGAACCTATATAGGGATATAGGAACTATACGACAGAGCTTGTTGAGAAGCTCATAGGGGCATATTATCAAGAAGGGCGTTAAAATTATTGCGGCTTTAGAGACAGGAAACTGCCGCTAAAACTACGATAATGGGCTTGATTATATGTCGTTGAGAATTCCCATAGAAGCCCATGTTCACGCCAGAACATGGGCTTCTATGGGAATTCACAAGGGCATATTATCAAGCCCATTATAGCTGCTTTAGCAGCAGTTTCCTGCCGCTAAAGCAGTGATAATTTTAACGCCCTTCTTGATAATATGCCCTATAGTTTATAAACTCATCATCTCAGACAAGCAGGGTGAAAAAACAAGAGGATGCTGGTAATGCCTGTAAATGTATGTCTGTTGGATGGGTGCACCTTGCTTTTTCACCATGCTTCTAGATTTTCTAGCCTCAAAGTGGGATTCAGCTCATTAGTAATAAATGAGATGAGGGCTAGGTACATAAAGATAACACATTAGTTAAGTTCCAATACCTCACCATACAGATAAATTCACCTTTGTGTTATTGAGGATAGAAGAAGCACAAGATAAAGATTTTAGGGAACACAAACCAAACACAGATATCAAGTGGCCTGAGGTAAAAGAGAAATGTTGTTGAAAGCATTTCATATGACAGAAAGAATGAAGCTAGTAAAAACGCTCTCTCCAAACTTTTAGCAGAGTTCCCTTTCTGCGTCACTCTAAAGGCACCCATTGGAACATCCCCTACCTCCATTCGATTGGGACTAGAAAGGGGATTTAATTCAACAAGGCACTTTCAAAGCGTGGTGGGGTAAGGCGAGCAGGAGACTGAGAGCCTAAAGCAACTGTGAGAAGAGCACGTTTTCATCAAAACCTATAATCACAAACAGTAATACATGTTGACACAGGGGTAATTGATGTTGTTAGGTGTGAGCCTCCTGCCTGCAATTATATATACATTTAGTGCCATGAGGTACGATCCAATGTAAAGCACCGTTAACGCTGATAACCACTACTATAAGGAAATTAGAGCATACTTGAAAGGAAAACACTGTTTTATTAAGGCACCAAGCAGCCCATTTTTCTGCGCCATACTGTGGTTTCATTGTTTCTAATAAAGCAATGTGTTGAGCAGAGGCCTGTCAGGAAGACAGAGGTGCGCTTGATGGCGCACCGTACTTTCCTATTCACTGATGTTCCAGCTGCCTGTTTTTCATTGCTCCGAGGGTCGGGATTAGCCTAATCTATGCTGAACCGTAATTGGTTATTTCAAGCTACTGTCATTGTGTAGTTCGGCTTTATTTCCCGAAACTGAAAAGCAACAGAATTATTTTAAGCCTTCAATTCTACGCATTAAAGATTAACCTTATGCTCACCTTTAACAGTTTTCTGACTAATGTTTTTTGCCGCCCTTCCTATTTTGCCACCCTAGGCGGCCGCCTAGTCTTTCCTAGTGGAAGAAACGGCCCATTTAGCGGCAGGAAACTGCAGCTAAAACGGCAATAATGGGCTTGCTAATATGCATTAAAAATCCCGGAGAGGCAAGATGGCGCCGGTGTGAGCGGTCGCACTGGTCTCGTTCTGGAAGCCTGAAACTAGAGGTGGCTGAACAATTGATGAACATTTGATTATGCACAGTTTTCCCTGGTTTTGTTGACCGATCTTTCCACGATGATCATATACCTTGTGGCTGACCCCCTGTTCCCGACCGTACTTGCGGAGGTATAGCACTTTTCTGAAACTCGCATTCATGGTCAGCACCAGAGCAGTGTTTGTTGCCGAGCCTTTATGAGAGCACACCCAAGAGTGTTGTGTTTATATCTAGGACCCTAATTCAATATTCCCGATTTATGCCCTTGTGAGGTTATAATCAATAATATCCTGATAAAGGCATAAGAATCAGATCCATATTCAGTAATAGCCCATGCAGTCCAAAGCACAGCACGGCTACTCCCATCGACTCCTAGAAAGCACAACACGTTCTGTAAACAAACCAAGCCTCCAGCAGCCCGGGAAAATCCCCCCTGCTTTTGTTTTGGTTTGAACAAGAACTCCTGAAGTCCAGAAAGAACTGTTAGTTCTTAGTGACGTGGTATGTCCAACCTTACGTCAAACCCGGCACCTTCCAGGTATAAAAAACCAACAGTTGCCTTAAGCAAACACACGGTGGTTTGGAGCAGAGCGGCTATCTGCTTGCCTGAGAGATGCGAGAGCCCACGGAAGCCGCCCCTTCTGTTTGACGCACTGAGAGAGGCGCTGTCTTTTTCTCAAGCCGAGAAAATCCAGCTCCGGTGTTTCCAGCCTACCCTTGCGGGTTGCTGGGAGATCGAGTCCTGAGGAAAGATATACCAGACCTCCCACATTCTATTGCCAAGGTACGGAGCTGACTAAACCCTTAAGAGAATTCTTGATGCAGATTCTTGGCAAAACAATCTTAAACAACTTAACTTAAACTGCTATTTACTAATCCTTTCCCAAGTATTAGGCTTAGGTCAGGTACCCCGGGGTAGGCTTAGTTAGAAGCACCAGTTGAGTACGTTAGTCAATGTATTTATGTATGTATATATTTTATCCATTTTAAAGTATCATATGGCTAAGAAACCATATCAATGCTTTTACAGTATTATTTCATAATACTACTTTTACTGTACGCACTTTATTTTACTTTAAGTATTGCAATTGTGGCAATTCATTTCTCTTGCATGAGAAAGAAGACTGCTCAATAAATAACACCTTTTATTGAAAACGCCCATCTCTCTATTTCTCTGCACTCTGGTGAAACTAAGTATGCACGGTTGACTGAGCAAAATAGCTGTCTATTGTTTTCACACGACTCCAGAGATACAATCTTATTCTGAGGGAGCAAAGTTGTCATGTTTATGCGGTCGTCGGAAACTGAATCCCTTCTTGTCTGAACCAGGGAAATTTATCCCTCCCTATTCATTCAAGAAAGTTTATAGTGACTCCTGAGCTAGCTGGCGCAAACCTAAATTAAGTTTAACATAGTCAGTAGAGACCTAGATGACCTCAGTCCTACGTCTACACTGCTGTTTATGTTATTCCAATGCGCAGAGCCTATTGGGAAAATAGGAACTACACTACAAGGCGCCCAACGTTTGGTAAGGCGATAATCGAACGCAAGACACTAGAGTAACTCAGTCGTGCTTTTTCACACAGAACCCCTTTTTCCTGTAAAAACTCCAAAAGACGTCTGGAGTGGGTGAAAGGTTAATATCCGCCGGAACTTAGTAGGATGAGAATCCTATGTATTAGTTTTTGATTTGATCAACGTTGAAGGATACAGTGTTCCAAAATATTGTGCACCTAATCTATGTTTCCTTGAAACTCGATCTGCAACAGAAAACTTTCAGTCAGTAAAATGTCAGAAAGTGACGAAGAGAGAGAATGAGAAGCCTTAGCAGCTCGACTCTTAGAGGAAGACACAACCCTCCAAGAAACTGACCCGAGTGTTATAATCATTCCGGTCAATATAGGAAGAACTATAACTCTTAAACTTATAGAAAACGTACTGACACCACGAGGTGGTACAGTCATATTCATGGTAGGGGCACATGAATATCGGCAGACAGAGGTATTCTATTCATGGATACATTTTCCAGCAGCACACGCTGTGACAAAAGACTTCCACTATTTCAAAATAGAGGAACCCCCGGGAGAATACACTCCTTTCGAAGACATCGAAATCCCACTAAATTACTAAGAGCACCTGCTCTGGTTTAATGGCGCCCTAAAACATAAAAATCACATCACCAGGCTCGGTCCACCATCTAGAGATCAATTCGCTCATATTGGATGAAAACCCAGACATCCTCTTCCTTTGCGAAACCTGGCTACGAGATGGCGCATCTGCCATTCCCAACCTCACGCTCCCAGACGAATATCACCTGGCCACTATAAATTGCGAGACGAGAAGCGGTGGCATTGCGGTCATTTATAAGAAGCAATTCACCTGCTCATTTATTAAAGAAGCTCTCCCTGATTGCGAATGCGCCCAATTTAAAATTACTACAAGCCCACACTTCACAATGTCTGGTCTGTACATCTACCGCCCACCTGGCCCTGCTTCCAGGTTTATTGATGCCCTCCTCGAGGTGACTACTGCACCTGTGACCAAATCTGCCAATTTTATAATCATGGGCGACCTCAACCTTCATTTTGACCTATCCAACGACCACACTATTAATAATCTCCTCACGGATCTTTCTGCATTACAGCTTAACTCCCTCATCCAGGCTCCCACACATACCCTTGACCCGGTCTTTACCAACATCCAAGAGGCAGTTACAGAGGCGCCCACACCTATGGGATGGACGGACCATTACCTCATCAAACTGACCATCCTAGTCCCTGGATGTCTGCACAAAATCGAATCCAATCGCCGCCTTAAAAGACCATGGCACAAACTATTCACCCCTGTTTTCCATGATACCCTAGGAGAATTCCATCGGGAAGCCAATCAAGACATTGATACGACCTACAACGCCTTTAATGACTGGATCACGGGTGGACTTGACACTCTTATTCCAGCCAAACTGACCAAAGGACGTTCCGCACCTTCTAACCCTTGGTACAATGACACTCTTAAAGCCTTGCGCAAGGAATGCAAAAGAGCCAAGCGTCATTGGAGAAAAGACTTTGACTGTCAGGATAAAATCAACTAATTAGCTAAACTTAAAACCTATCAAAAAGCTATCCGTACTGCCCGTGCAGCCTTCTATGCTGATAAAATCAGCTCCAATCCTAATCCAGCTAAAATAATCTTCAAACTAGTCAAAGAGCTTCAGAGCCCTAAGTCGCCCTCTCCCAAAATTGCATCCACTGAGCAATGTGAACAGCTTGCTACATATTTTGTAGAGAAAGTCCAGAATATCTACAAAACATTCTCCCAGCACCCTCTTCACCCCATCAAACCCACCAATCTCACCTCCAATCTAATCCCTCTCACCCAAATCCCTGATATTTCTGCCGTTGATCTAATCAAACTATGCAAAAAAGTGAAATCTGGCTCCCCTGCGGATCCTATGAGCCCTTCCCACTTCATGGACTCACTTGACTTCTTCCTACCCCCCATAATCGAAATACTTAATCTCTCCTTCTCATCCGCCACTGTTCCGGCAGCCTGGAAACAGGCATGGGTATCGCCCATTATCAAAAAACCCTCCCTGGATCCATCGAAACCGGAAAACTTCCGACCAATATTACTCCCCTGGCTGTGAATACCGAAATGAGTAAGTTCATTCAGTGAATACCAAAAGTAGTAAGTGCATTCTATGAATGCCAAAAGTAGTAAGTTCATTCTGTGAATCGGGCCCATACATTCTAAATTATGCAGAAAGGGTTAAACCTCTCTATGAATTGATAAGACCAGATTTCAAACAAATCAATTGGACTCAGAAACACACAGAGTTTTTGAGATCATTGCAAACAGACATGTTAGCTAAAACAAAACAAAATTACAAACTCGCGAAAACATACGCAATCTTGTAATCCGAGTCATCCCAGGAAGATGCAGATTCACATACATGACCTCTAATGAGGCAGAAACGGTACCTATAGCTTATAAATCACATCTGTACACTCAAGCTGAAATGAAATTCAGCTCTATAGAAAAATTTCTGACTGCGGTTCAAACTGCTGTAGCAAAAGAAAGAGCCCTTGCACAAGGTAAACGAATAATAATCGTTACACCGGTACCTGCCTTAGAAGCAGTAACAAAAGCAAGCATTCCAAATGCTAAAGCATTACATCCGAGATGGATACAATGGGTTAATTCTCTTGCTGCAACAGACGTAGTATACAAATTTGATCCTAATTTAAAAACACAAGAATTTCTCCAAGATGAATATGAATGTCCTCTGCCAGTTGAAATCCTGCCTCTAGAACATTACGGTTGTATAATATATACAGACAGATCAGCACAACCCGCAGTTGGGGGTAAACAAGCATATAGTGCTGCATGCGCGATCGTTTAAGGTCGATGGCATGAAGGGAAATTTAGACCAACGGTCACTAAAACTCAATCTCTAGGAGATTGTACAGCTCAGCGAGCTGAATTACTAGCATTAAAGATGGCACTTTAAAATACTGATCGTGAATTTCCCACACTAATAGTGTGCGATTCAAATTACTGCGTTCAGTCTTATAATGAATACTTGCAGAACTATGTTCAAAATGGCTTCAAAGATGCAAAAGTTGGCACAATCAAGCATAAAACGCTTTGGGAACAAATAGTTCTTTTACAGAAAGAACTACAAAAGACTCACGTGATACACACACTGAGTCATCACCGTGATGGCGTTCACGTTGCAGGGAATTCATTGCCTGACGAAGCCGTGAAGGCAGCTGTGCAAACAACTTCCGTAGCTGCAATCACCCGGTCAAAAACAAAAATAGACAGCGATATACTACAAGCTGTCAGTGCGTCAGTAAAAGGTGACAGAAAAACACTCCCGAAAGGCTTTCCAGTAAAGTACTCATACAAAACTGATGCGAACAATGTTCCATTTGCTCAAATCCCTGGAGTGGGGGATAGAGCAATTCCAAACATGGAACACAGATTAGGACTCATTTCAGCGGTACGCGAAGGGTTAGCTTCTGCACATGCTGGTATTTCCGCCACAACATCATTATTAAAACAGAGATATTGGTGGCCAGGTATTAGGAAGCAAACTAAGAACTATGTTCTAGAATGCGAAATATGCCAAAGAATGAAAGTATCAACAGTAAAACGACCAGCACAGACGCCCCTTCAAATCTCAGATAAACCATTAGCATGTGTTTACCTGGACCACTGTGGTCCCTTACAAAGGGATGGCAACTATAAATATATCATGGTCGCAGTGGATTCCTGTACGAGATTCATTTGGATGTGGCCCCAGCACTCAGCTGACACCAGAACTGTTATAAAAGATTTGCGCGTCTTTATCGGCACATACGCAATTGGCATGCTACATTCTGATCAGGGTCTTGCGTTTAGCTCTCGAGCTTACAAAGAGGCCATGAACAGCATGGGCATCGCATTGCGGTACTCTTCTCCCTTCCATCCTGAGGGAAATGCGGTTGTGGAAAGAAAAAACCGGGACATAAAACAATCTATAACGACGAGGGTATTAGGTTCGGGTGATGGGTGGGTCAAACATTTAACAAGTGTCCAACGTAGTCTTATTAATCTGCCAAGAAATTAACTAAAAGGTCTCACTCCATACGAACTATTGTTCGGAACTAGAATGCTTATTCAGGATCTTGATAGTCATACTTCAGTGGTAGAAGAAAAATCCTTTGATATCAAAGATCGTTTGGCTGTTTTACAGGATTTAAATGAAACAAGAAAAAACCTGAGTAACATGAAGTTGAAACAATAGCCGACAGCCACTGAAGAAAAACCACCTGTCCCAGCAAGACCTGTCTGGATTCCAAAGATTGGGGATCTGGTCAGAGAAAAGATCGCGGTAAAGAAGGAATTTGGGCCTTCTTACAGAAAAGCAGTACCCGTCTTAGCTATCAGTGGAACAAGATCAGTGTACTACCGCCCCTTGCTGGTAAAAGGGAGAACAGAGTTGTATCCATCGACCTGGTAAAACCACAATCATGTGGTCAATAATAAGTAGTAGGACAAGTGGACTCCCAAGAAATAGCAGAATATCAAAATTTGCTACAATCCAAGAGGCTTATACTGAAAGACTAATCACATTTGATAAACCTGCAGTGAATAACAAAGGACTATGCAATAATGCCATGGAACTAGTGCCTCTTGAAACCCAAATTACAACAGTTCGTCAAGAAACACCAGTCTACAATGATGTAGCTTCTGACTATGCTAATGAAACAAAGAAAAAAGCAAAAGCAAATGAAAATCCGGCAAAAAATCCAACAATTGACAGAACTGCATCAGGCTACTTCATCATTTTCGATGACTTCTCTGAAGATCCAAGCGAGCATGAAGAAACGCCTCTAACAAAAACTTTCAAAGACAAAGTAATTGAACTTTTTCACCAACTAAAAGAAACATATCTGAATCCATCATGGATTGAATTTTGGGCTGGAAATGTTTTTCCCTCAGAGTAGATTGTTTATTACCATCCCAACTCTTTTTTGGAGTTCTTAAATTATTTTGATAAATATTTTTTGGGTGGGAAACCGGTAAAACCCCAACTAACTGGGGATTATTTTGGATTGTGTTAGGTGTACTTACTCTCCTGCTTTGGCTCATCATGGTTCTCTGTTTGGGAAAATTAATTGATGGAAAATATAGTACAATGGACACAGCAAGTCAGAACATCACCTTGGTTCTAAAGCCTCACACATCCTCCCACATCGAGAAAAGAGAACTGTCATCTGTGAACACCTCAGCCAATCCAATACCCGGTGGGGTAGAATGGGACAGAACAGATTATGACATTTTTGGCTCGGTTGAGCTCTTGAAATATCCACATCAGTTCAAGGTTTCATTAAGTGACTTTGTGACACCAAGTACATTCTCAGATGATTGGGACTTTGAAAACATTAATAATATGATGTCAGATTTATTAATGTCAGAAAAAATTCACAGAACATGATTACTTACAGGGTTCATTGAATTATGAAGAGTTATACTGTTATAACCATTATGGTGGTCCCTATTTGCATAAAACTGCTCAACCTAAAAATGTTTTATCTTATAACCAGTGGGAACACTGTCCAACTCCACCAAAAGGCAGCTCGAAAACATTTTATGAGAAATTCCAGTACTTCTCAGGGTTTAAAAACAGTGATCCAGAAACGTTTTATTTTAAAATGTTAAGTAGGACAGGAATGAAAACAATGTTGACAAATACTAAACTAATTTATTCTGAAAAATTTTATGACAAAATGTCTACATTTAGTTTCGATTTTGGGAAAAACACCATTGAAACAAAAACGATCTGGGGTTCCAAAGATTGGCAAGTACAAGGCCTAGAAGCATTATTTAGGGCCTGCATGATCCCAGTACAAATGATATTCTTGAATGACACAATTCAACAAACTACTTAAATTAGATTTAAATACACCGTCGATTCCGAAACCCATAACTGATAATGACAGCACTACAGATGTGGAGATAGACGTATCCCATAGTTTACACCAAAACAGAACACATCCTGATTGGAAAATGTGGTTGATCTGGCCAACAGACACGAATAACTGTCAAGATAGATTCCTGAACATAACACAGGGGTTCAAAATGACCAGACCAGACCCTAGATACTCCCAGAGACAACATCCAGGGATAGTTACAACAAACTGTGTAGGGAAACTATGCCTTGAGTGGCTAGAGAAATCCACACTGGCTGAAATTAAGCAACACTTGACTTTACTTAAAGACGGTGTTGACTTGCGTGATTTCATATTGGACCACGCAAACAGCGTCAAAAAAGTTTCATAGCGGCCGGTATATACGCTGCGTATAACGAAGCTTGGAAAGTAATGCAAATTGAGTCATCAGAAAAAATACGAGAAATTGATCGTATAAATTTGGAAAAATCACTTTCTGTTGTGGACAATAGGTTAACGACTCTGTCCTCCAGAATATATTCACTGGACAGCATTGTATCATCTGCTTTTGATATAATAGAGCAGAACTTACTAATGTTACAACATGGTCAGTCTCAATTACGTTCTATTGTACAGCTTGGTTGGACGTTGCAAAATCTGCGTTCAGGCTACGTACCATGGCGTTTAATCAACACTACGTCTCTATTCGGTATATTTAACCTTACTGATAAACAAATCAGTTTGGCACAAAAAGGAGCAGACTATACGATTCTGAGCATTGAAAAACTCAAGAGATTACCATTGACAATGTCAGAGAGACCTGTCATTGAATGGATAATACACGGAACAATTACAATTCCGATAACAACTTTCCAGTTTAAATGCTGCCAAGAGTATATACCTGCAGGCCAGTTTGAAAGGTAGGGTAAAGAATACATCAAATCAACCTGGGATTTACCTTATACACACAGATGTTATAGTGAAGGGAATAAGGAGGTATTTCTTAGTGGTAAAAATTGTAAAAAATCACTAAGCAGTACGCTTCTGTGTCAAGGTATTAATTTGCATGGAGCCTGCGAAGGGTCTTCAAATAACCTTTCATGTCACCTGCATGGCACGCCTGCAAAACGGATAGAGCCATTTTTTAGACCACTTTCTAACGGCAGTTACGTTTCAATAAGTGACCACAGCTGTTGTGGCATGCTGCCAGGAATAGCCTATCTGACAACTGTAACTTCCAGGGCAGTTTGCTGTATGCAAGTATTGTATCCACACAGCAATCCAGATATGGGGGCTGCGTTATGGCCTTCGTTGAATATCTCAGAATGAAGTCTATTCTTTTACAGACAACTGTGCCTTTAACGTCATCAAAAGAAATGTATGATCTGCAAGTGGCAAGGACATCAACAGAGATAAATTCCCTTTTATCGACAAATTGCCCTGTGCATTTCGTAGAAATATTAAGCCAAATCTTAAACATGTCTGATACCAGTGGCATCACACATGTATTTAAGACAATTTTTTCGGGACTGTTAGCACCCTTTGAAACAGTTCTGGGCATCTTCCCGAATTTTGTCCAATCTGTCTTTGGCGGCCTACCCTTAATCTTGGGACTCGTGGCAGGAATTTTATTTTTGCTCCTTCTGCACCGATATGGCAAGCCAATCCACAGACAAGACTCTAGCAAAGATGGAAGAAACAATCCTAGCAATATGATACCGAGACCGTATCATTAAAGTCCTTGGATTGGCCCAGCTAAGAGATCTGAGTACAACCTGGTTTCTTTCATTCAGACCAATCTGGCAAGATTGCATCATACCTGTGCTTCGATGTCTGCTATGCGGAGAAGAATGCGTGTTGGATGTCTGTCTTACACTACAATCAGCAGTACCAATGGATATCGATACTTTGCTAGGTCCTGTAACGACTCATGCATCGTGTTGTCCCCAGCGGCTACCGATTCTGATGACGGCATTCGTTGAGAGTTCACCACTATGAATAGGTGGCGGTGAGGTACGAGAGGAAAGCAGCACCAAACAGGTACAGCCTTCTGTGAGCATTGCTGATCCAACCATTGATGATAGCAATCACGCAGAAAACTGCACAGTTGCAGTATTTTCAAACTTGGTCGAATTTTCACCTGATGTGGTAGACCAATTTTTTGCGGGTCTCTCTGAAATAATGTTCTCTCCAGTCAACGAGAATAACTCTTAATAAAAACAATGAGCACACAGCGTTCCCTGAACTCTGAATTCGGCCTTCAGTTTTGAAAAACAAAACTACAGAAAATATTTGGAACTATTTTTTCCCCTGAAAGCCAAATTATTTTTGTTCATTCTCCAAAATATTTAGCTTTTTTTGGCACATGATACTCTGCTTAAAGTATAACTATTCTTAGAGAACAGAGCTTCTATTTTAGGATACGAGAGACAATATTTTACCTCAGCCTCTAGCACATATACAGCAATTTGTATAAATATGTGATGAAATGGTCTCTACCTTCTTTTCTGTATTTAGAGACATTTCATGTGTAATTTTCGCAATTCATTCAGCTGATATATATGCATTTATCTGAATGATGACACTGCTTGAAAAGCGTACAGTACCAACACTCATTTTCGTCTATTTACCTCATACCATTTAAAATGCGAAATATGTATTTTGGGGTGGGTCGGAAAACACACATGCATCGTTGAATGTTTACTATTGCTTAGTTTTTTAGTAATGGTGGACATCAATCCGTGGAGTGGGTGTCATGTTTATATCTAGGACCCTAATTCAATATTCCCGATTTATGCCCTTGTGAGGTTATAATCAATAATATCCTGATAAAGGCATAAGAATCAGATCCATATTCAGTAATAGCCCATGCAGTCCAAAGCACAGCACGGCTACTCCCATCGACTCCTAGAAAGCACAACACATTCTTTAAACAAACCAAGCCTCCACAGCCCGGGAAAATCCCCCATGCTTTTGTTTTGATTTGAACAAGAACTCCTTGAGTCCAGAAAGAACTGTTAGTTCTTAGTGACGTCGTGTGTCCAACCTTACGTCAAACCCGGCACCTTCCAGGTATAAAATACCAACAGTTGCCTTAAGCAAACACACAGTGTTTTGGAGCAGAGCGGCTATCTACTTGCCCGAGAGCCCAGCTGATGCCAGAGCCCACGGAAGCCCCCCCTCCTGTTTGACGCACTGAGAGAGTCACTGTCTTTTTCTCCACCCGAGAAAATCCAGCTCCGGTGTTTCCAGCCTACCCTTGCGGGTTGCTGGGAGATCGAGTACTGAGGAAAGAGATACCAGACATTCCACATTCTATTGCCAATGTACGGAGCTGACTAAACCCTTAAGAGAATTCTTGATGCAGATTCTTGGCAAAACAATCTTAAACAACTTAACTTAAACTGCTACTTACTAATCCCTTCCTAAGTATTAGGCTTAGGTCATGTACACCGGGGTAGGCTTAGTTAGAAGCACCTGCTGAGTACGTTAGTCAATGTATTTATGTATGTATATATTTTATCCATGTTAAAGTATCATATGGCTAAGAAACCATATCAATGCTTTTACAGTATTATTTCATAATACTACTTTTACCGTACGCACTTTACTTTACTTTAAGTATTGCAATTGTGGCAATTCGATTCTCTTGCATGAGAAAGAAGACTGCTCAATAAATAACACCTTTTATTGAAAACGCCCGTCTCTCTATTTCTCTGCACTCTGGTGAAACTAAGTATGCATGGTTGACTGAGCAAAATAGCTGTCTATTGTTTTCACACTACTCTAGAGATACACTCTTAATTTGAGGGAGTAAAGTTGTCATGTTTATGCGGTTGTCGGAAACTGAATCCCTTCTTGTCTGAGCCAGGGAATTTTATCCCTCCCTATTCATTCAAGAAAGATTCCAGTGACCTCTGAGCTAGCTGGCGAAAACCTAAATTAAGTTTAACATAGTCAGTAGAGATCTAGATGACCTCAGTCCTACATCTACACTGCTGTTTATGTTCTTCCAATGCGCAGAGCCTATTTGGAAAATAGGAACTACACTACAAGAGGACCCGAGGACCGGAGGTCCTGAGAAGAAGCTAGGAGCATTTTGGCGATTTCTTCTCATCATCTTGCTGGGCTTACTGGGCTAAGCTTTTTGAAAAGAAGATATCTGTAGAGCACTGCTGCGATCATCGATCAACGGTCATCGCTGCTTCATCAGAATCCTGGGCTTTTCTCGAACCGGCCGCTGCGGAACGAAGTATACTGGCACGTGAGTAGAACAAGCTTGCCCAGGCTAATACTCAGAGTCTGGGCGAGTCTTGTCGAGAGAAGTGAAGCACGTAATGACTGACTAAGACGGGGGTCCTAGTAGCTCAACAAAAAAAAAATACCTGCCCGATCAGCTAAAGAGCTGCCAAAGCTGCCGGTATCAACCCACTCTATCAAATGTTTAAATAGTCAGTGGATTGAGTGTATAGGTGCTATATACATGTCACAAATTTGACAAAAGTTATAATCCCTCCGACACCCGCAGTTTCAGTGTTTGTACCTTGTTCTGATCAGCGTTCTGTTCAGCGTGCTCTCCCAGCGCTCCTTTCCCCCTTTATGTCCGCTCGAAAGCACGGCTGTTGCGGTAAACGTCATCTGAACACCACTGTGCTAAGCCTGAAATATCTACATCGCCACGCCCCCCAGGCTCAAGAGAGCGTCTGCAAGGGCCGGATAACCTGGGCCATCAAGGACCATTTTCGTTTGATTACTCGCTAAGACCCTGAACACTCTAAATATCCTATGACATTGTCACGTGTGGCTCGAAAAGACACAGAGTCTCAGGCGAGGGGTGTCAGCGGCACCCAGGGGGTGTCAATCCAGACATATGTGGCGGAGTTAATCTACCCTCCCCCCAAGGTTTACTCGTGGAAATCGGGAGGCGAGGTAAGGCATGAAAGGAACCTCTATAAAAACCTCCATAAAGAGAAGCACAAACAGAAGCAGTTAGGGTGGAGGATAGCTAGAAAGCCACAAAAGATTACTCTAAAAACTACTATCAAGACTTTCAAGACGATCCAGGAGGGGGGTGATATTCTGAGGTTTTGTGATCCAAGTGAACCATGGGAACCACCTATGGAGTCAGATACAGCACAGAGAATGCCTCAAGCAACTCCAGACAAGCCAGGGGGTAAACGAGCGGCCCAAGAAATTCCTGAGGCCCTAATAAATAACGAAGCAACACTAGTAGCTAAAAATACACTAGCAGCTTTGGACTCTGACAATGGTTCAAAACAACAAGCGGTGAGTAGCCAGCAAAAAACTAATAACACCGGCAGAAGACCCGAAACCAGAAGGCAGAAGGCCCAAGAGGACAAAGAAGATAAGAATGGAAAAGAGGGCAATGAGGGCAATGGTAAATCGAAAAATAAAGACAATAATTACAAAAACAAAAGCAAAACTGTAAATAAAAACGTTGAGAAGGAGAAGAACAACGAGCGGGGGAAATTAAAGAAACAGGAGCAGGTTATTGAGCTTCAGCAGTATCATCAGCAATCTCTAAACACTGAAGAAAAATCTGATGATCAGGCTGACGAAAAGGCGGAACTAATGGCCAAAAAGGCCAAAAGGTTACAAACCATTAAAAACCTGAAGGCCGCAGCAAAAACAACTGGACTGTCTGTGAAACACAACCAAGGATTTCCAATATATTTGCCCCACTATCAAAGGAAATACGAATGATGACAATAAAAATGATAACAGAAATGACTACAAAAATGGGAAGCAACAAGCTATAACGTCGGATGTACTTAAGAATAAAAGGACCCCCAGAGACAAAGCAAACGAAGGTGGTACAAGCACAGTTACTGGTTCAGATCCAGCTAGTCAAGAACTTGATCATACCTCCTCCATGGGACAAACTACTATTATTGGCAAAAGGCTACAATTAGAGAATGAAGAAGCCTCAGAGGGATCCAACTCCGATATTTACGAAACTGGAATGTCTATCTCCAGTGAGATCGTAGAGACTAGCGCAATTAGCGAGGAGGAAAAATCGGTTGTAGTTACTGTGGAAGTGTCCGATCAAACAGGCACAAAGGATAATAACGAATCTGGTCGAAATGCGATCCCAAAAAAGAAAGTGGAAAAAAAGAGATCAAAACATAGAAGACTCCACAATCCAATAGACGACGAAACAACGGATCAGGGGAGCTACCTCGACCAAGCAAAGAAAAAATCTAAGCACGCACGGAAAAGCTCAACCCCTAAATCAACAGGAGATGTAGACCGCAAACTGTCGAACAATGGGGGGATTGAAAGTGGCACAAACAGACCGTATAGAGATACTGGTAATCTGGGAGTTCCTGTAGAACCTTCGCTGGGTGAGGTTCTGAAGTCCATCAAGGATTTTCATACAGATGTGAAAAATGATAGCCAAAGGAATGACGATGCTATACAACAACTACAAGGCGCTATTCAAAAAGACGGTCATACGTGTTCTGAGATAGTGGACAGAATGGCTTCGGTCGAAAGCCGCACTGAAAACCTCGAGTCAGACGTCACCAAACTTCAAATCAGGGGCAAGGCCCAGGCTGGTATCATTGAAGACTTAATGATAAAAGTAGAAGACCTCGAGAACTGTGGCAGAAGAAATAAACTCCGCATTTTGGGAATTCCAGAAGGGGCAGAGGGCAGCAATCCGAAGGGTTTCATAATCAATCTCTTAAAAACTGCCATGCCTGAACTTCAAACATGGGAACTGGATCGTGAAGTCCAACGTGCCCACCGCTTTCCTCTAACGCTCCCCAAACACTCTCATAGGGCAAACCATTACCAGAGAGCCGTTTTGGTCTGTTTTGGAAATTTTCTTTTACGAGAAGCTATCTATGACTTGGTTCGACCGACGAGTAAAAGAGAATATCAAGGATACACGTTTTTTGTTGTTCGCCCGTACTTTGCCCACACAATTGTGGAACGCCGCTGAAGGATACAGCAACTCTTTGCCCCGTTTGAGCAGATTGGAGCAACTGTCTATCTGCTTAATCCAGCACGGTTAAAAGTAATTCATAAAGGAATATCTAAGAACTTTACAAGCGAGATTCAAGCGGCGGTTTACCTACAAGAACTTTCAGATTTAGGAAAATCAGGGGGGGGGGGAATAAGGTTAAACAGTAACCTATACTCAAAGGGGAAAAAAATAAAAATCAAATAAATAAATACATTCATATAAACAGGTTATTATTAGCTGGACACAATAAGGAAAGGTTGTAGCAGGTGGGGGATTAGCGAGATCCCTGTGGGAACAAGTGGTACTTTAGTTGTGTACATCGAATAATCTAACAAGATTAGGGGAAACTACAATTGAGATTAGCTCCAAACTTTAGCCTTTTTCTATATCTTTTCTTTACACTTTTTTTTAGTTCAGGCGACCTAGCGAGCGGTGATGCTCGGATCACTCGGACGCCCACACCTGGGTGCGCTATGACCCAGGAAGCCTCAAGAAATGGTGGGGGGGCTTTTACTGTCAGGGGGGGTGTATATACAAGCAGGATATTAGGGTAGAAGATTTAGTTCGATTTTTTAATAGAGCAGTTCCTGAAGACAAGACAGAACCAATAGGTACTAATGGTTAAATAGAAAATTTTGACCATCAATATATGTGGGTTAAATCATATAAACAAAAGACAAAGAATCGCAATAGATTTAAAATCCATTGGAGCAGATTTAGTCTGTCTGCAAGAAACTCATGTTGAAGGGTCCCAAGTACATTTATTAAAAACACTAGGATACAGAGTTATCACTGCTACAACCCAGTCCAATAAAACTAAAGGGGTAGCTATTTTGGCACGGGGGTGGAGTCCAGTTTGTGAGGTTGGTAGCAGATAAATCTGGCCGATGGGCCATCGCTGAATGCCATTATGATAAGGGGAATACACTTATGGTTTGTTCTGTATATGGCTGTGTCACCGACGATCCCGATCTCTTGAACTTTTTATCTAACGAATTAGCACACTGGCCTGTCCCGTTGATTCTTTGTGGTGACATTAATCTAAATCTTCCGTCTAAGTGGTCTTCCGTGCATAACTTCAGCTATCATGGGAGGAAATCAAAAACATTTAGTGCCCTTAGGGATCTTTGTAGCACTCACACAATCTCTGACAGTTGGGAGATGAAATTCCCAACAAATCCTGGGTATACTTTTTTTTCACACCCCCATCTTAAATTTGCAAGACTGGATTATTTTTTTATGTCAGATGTCATCTTATCTCACTGTTCGGTAGCTCGACTACCAAGGGTTTTTTCCCATCATAATCCACTAACTATTAACATTAAGCATGGGTGCAAAATCCGTTCCGCTCGCGGATTTTGCGAATTTTCGGCAAATTCGCAATCCGCGAACTCCCGCGAATTTTCCGAAAATCCGCGAATCCGCGACTGGAACGGATCCGAGGGGCAAAAGTTCAAGCTTCAAGCTTGTAACTATTTTAGAATGGCACCGGCAAGCTGCCAGCGCCATTCTAAAAAAGTTACTAAGTTAGCTTCAACAGGAAGCATTAACTGAAGCAGGTGCTCGAGTTTAACTGAATTCGAGCACCTGCTTTATTTTATCTATTAGTGCTTCCTGATGATGTAACTATTTTAGAATGGCGCTGGCAGCTTGCCGGTGCCATTCTAAAATAAAACAGGAGAGGGGCAGAGGGCAGAAGGGCACAACGACAAGTGAGGCAGAGGGCAGAAGGGCACAAAAACGAGTGGGGCAGAGGGCAGAATGGCACAAAAACAAGTGGGGCAGAGGGCAGAAGGGCACAAAAACAAGTGGGGCAGAGGGCAGAATGGCACAAAAACGAGTGGGGCACGGGGCAGAAGGGCAAAACAACGAGCGGTCTCGCAAAAAAAAAACCCGCGAACACGCAAAGTGCCCCGCGAACACGCAAATCGCCCCGCAAACACGCCAAAAAAGAAAAATCCGCAAATTCGCAGAAATTCGCAAATTTTGCGGATTGCAAATTCGCAAATCCGCAAATTCGCGAATTGAAAATTCGCAAAATTCGCCCACGCTTAATTAACATAGAAACGGGGGAGCAACCAAGGGTCCGCAGTAATTGGACAAGTGAAAGGGCTTTACTGACCAATGCTAAATACTGTAATCTTATGGAAAATTGGATCCCAGATTTTCTAAAATATAACCTAGGGAGTGCCCCCCTGGAGGTGGTCTGGGATACATTAAAGGCTGGAGTAAGGGGAGAAACCCTCAGATTCTTGATCAAACACAATCAGGAAGCTAAACAAGAACTAATCAAACTACATGATATTCTTGCTAGTAAAGAGGAAGATTTGATGATAGCTGTCCAGGGTGATGCCAATATAGAAGGAAGTAAGAAATGTTGCAATTGCAAGAAATCTAATAACAGAAATACTCACCACAAAAGCTATAATAAAAGCCACCTTGAACAGGGAGAAAGTCTATGAGTTCAATGAGCAGGTCAGGTAGGACATCAATTAGCCGTCCGCACAAGACAACAGATTAGCGATAATACAATTATTAAAATTAAAGACCCCATTAAAGGCCTGACCGGTGACTCCAAAGAGATTAGGGATGCATTCCATAGATTTTATGAGGATTTATACACTGAGACTGGGAAGAGTCAATCTAAAATAGATGCATATTTGGACCTCAGTACAGGGATTCAATTACCCGAAACCGACAAAGAAAAACTTGAGGAAGCCACACATTGGATCGAAATTCTCCTTTCCATTAACAGCCTCCCAATCGGCAAAGCAACGGGCCTAGATGGAATTCCAGTGAAATTCTATGCTAGATTTAATAAACAACTAAAATAAATTCTAACTAAACTGGTAACTCAGGTATTTCAGGGTGGGCGAGCACCTGAATCATGGAATCAGGCCAAGATCATCGTCTTTCCCAAAAAGAATAAAGATCCAATGGAATTAGGGGCTTACCACCCCATCACCTTGATAAATAATGATGCAAAAATATATTCTAAACTACTCGCTAGCCAACTTTCCCCGGTAATCTATAAAATTATTTCCGTCAGGCAGCATGGATTCGTTCCTGGTAGATCCACCACAGATCACATACAGAGAGTGATCACTCTCTTTGACATAGCGGACGTAACAGGAGATCCTATGGCACTAATTCTTCTAGATGCCGAAAAAGCCTTTATAGGGTCTCCTGGAAATACCTATGGATCGCTATGTCAAGGAGTGGGATCGGGGAGGCATTTATCAATGCGGTTCGTAAGATGTACGTTAACCCAAGGGCTGTGGTCTCGATAAATGGTGAAAACTCGGCCTTAATTAAAGTATCAAGAGGAACAATGCAGGGGTGTCCCTGCTCCCCTTTGCTATTCGCCATTTTCATTGATCCGTTCATCTACAGATTAGAAATGAATACATCTATAATGCCAATAAAGACTCCTAACGGTGAAACTAAGTCCGTAGCATATGCCGATGACATTGCTATCGTTACAGCTGATCCGCAATGGAACAAGAGGCAAATAATTTTGGCAAAACCTCGGGGTACAAACTGAACCAGACTAATACTCAAATTATAATCAATAGCAAATGTAATTTTGTGTATGAAAGGGTAACGGATAAGGCAATGTATCTCGACGTTAATCTCACTGCTAATTTAAATAACCTGGTAAAACCTAACATGGATCCTCTAATGAAACAAACCGAAAAAAGTTTTAAAAAACATCATAACTTACATCTTACAATTATAGGAAGATGTAATTTAATTAAATGTTATATCTTCCTAAATTTTTATATTTTTTTCGTACTATTTGCTTGAACTTTGAACCACTATTATTTAAGAAAATCGATAGTATTTTCTCTCGCTTTATATGGAGTTATGGGAAAATCCGTAGAGCTAATAGATTTATTACTCTACCAATAGATAGAGGAGGTCTTGCACTCCCTAAACTAAAAACTTATTAGTGGGCGACAATCCTTAAATATAGTAGCCTGTTGTTAAGGACTAACCAGGAGGACACTTTAGAGAGATCTGTTCCAACCCCTCAAGAACTCATTCTAGGTAAACTAGCGGGCGCACATTTGTGGAGACTGACCTATGACTGTCATTTTAAGAAAGTACGCTTCAAAACTCTAAAAGGCATCTACGCTGCCTGGAATCATGTTCGTAAAAATTTAGGGCTAGGCCGGTTTTCGTACTATACTACTTTTATATGTAATCAAAACTTCCATGAGATTTTTTCGGATCTGTGTATGACTCGGCGGACCAGACTTGGTATAGTCCAAGTCGGTTCTCTTTATGAGTCAGCCGGCTTCACTTCATTTGAATCTTTAAAACATAAATATGGCTTAGAACATAGGAACGTATTTAAATACCTACAGGTTAGAGACTATATCATGAAAAAGGGGGGGGGGGAGGGTGGCTTTCCATAAAAATGAGTTAATAGAATCCGTTGTTCAGTATAGTAAGATTAAAATCGGGGTAATATATAACAACTTAATCATTGGCTTCCCTGATGACATGGATAAAAATATCCTTAATTGGCAGAATAAGCTCGGAATCTCAATTATATCTATTCAGAATTCATTTCAGTTATCCCAATCGCTACTAATGTCCTCAAAACTGCACGCACAATTCTATAAAACTTTTTTTCTTTCTATATCACACCCCTTATAAGCTAGCTAAATGGAGTACATGTAAAGGACTTCATGCCCCAGATGTACAATGCCAAAAGCAGACCTAATACATATGTTTGCTACATGTGGGGCACTATGTACCATTAGACGCGAGATTTCTACCTTTCTCTCTGAAATATTGGAGCCACAAATAGAAATTACAACAGCAGAAATAGTTTTAGGGCTAGACAGCGTGAACCATCTGGATAACATAAAGGGATTTCTCTTTGTCTCTATGGCGGTGCTTCGAATTTGTCTCGCCTCTGCGTGGCTGGACACTGTTCCCCCATCTTTTCAACAATGGCGAGCCCGATTACTATCTCTAGTAGGGCTTCATGTTGCTCTTAATCGTAGGAGTAAGTCGTGCCTATGTTGACACACCTTTTTGGAGTGGAGGAGTGTGGCTCAATGGTTAGAGCAGCAGACCCTGATGCAGAGTGCTGGCCCGGGACCAGGGTTCAATTCCCGCCTCGGTGGGTCTTGAGCTCAATTTTCTCGGACCTGACAATTCTCGCCTCGGTGCCTATTCTAATCATGGGCCCCACACTGCAACTCTGGGCAATAGCTTGCTTAACCTCCACACCGGCCCCAACAGCGTTAGGATGCCTGGCTTCACCCTGGGGGTACCCAGGAGTGGACACTTCACATGGAAAGCCAGTAAGGGTTCCACAGCTGTATGAGTAATAGCGCCAGGAAACCGCTTGGTGGCAGTGCGCTCTACAAATACCTTGACATTTACATTTACAATTACATTTTTGCCTGATATGCCAAGTTGTTATGCTAACATGTGCATTTTAAGCTTGGTATCTTGTACAATGTGTTCTACAATGCATATTTCTATGCATAATAAATGCTATATTGGTCTTCCCTGCCAATTGCATGTGATGCACGTTATCCTGAATAAGAACAATAGCTGTCTTGTGTGAATGTCCAAGATTTCTGGAGGCAGAATATTAACTGGGTTTACTGTGTAAACAACCTGTGCAAAAATGTGAGAATATGTTAAAATAGAATTAAAAAGCAAGGAATTGCAACACTAGGGGGCATATTACCAAGCAATAGCGATAATTATCGCTATTGCTTGGTTAGAGACAAAAATTTACCGCTGAGCTGCGGCGATTTTTACCGCAAATAAACCTTGGTATTACCAAGGTTTATCGCAAATGCGATAAAAATCGCCGCAATGCATGAATATCACTGAAAAGTCAGCGATATTCATGCATTATCGAGCTAATGCTCTTAGCCATGTTATCCACCTCCCATTGGATAACATGGCTAAGAACTGCTCAGGGCAGGTGTTAGCTTTTGGAGATATTCGTGCTTAGCTCGAATATCTCCAAAAGTTGGTAATAGGAGATAGCGATGTTAGCGACTGTTTTCAGTCGCTAACATCTTGGCACGCCCACTTTGCATGTCCTTAGTGATAAATATCACTGACATGCAAAGTGGGGCCCAAGATGGTCGCTATCTCCTACTAGCTGTCACTAACTGGTGTTAGCGACAGCTAGGTAATAGGGAGATAATTTTATCTCCGCTTTCTTGGCTTTTAAAGCCAAAAAAGCGGAGATAAACCCCCTTGATAATATGCCCCTAGTTTCTTTATGGGTCACAGTTTCCCGTTTTTTTTCTCCCAGCTATCTTCAGGGGCATATTATCAAGCCTGTGCGCTAAAATTATCGCCGCTTTATCGGCCGAAAACGGGCGATAAAGCGGCAATAATGGGCTTGATAATATGCTCTATGGAATTCCAATCGAAGCACATGTTAGATGTTCTTCACATCTAACATGTGCTTCGATTGGAATTCCATAGAGCATATTATCAAGCCCATTATCGCCGCTTTATCGCCCGTTTTCGGCCGATAAAGCGGCGATAATTTTAGCGCACAGGCTTGATAATATGCCCCTTCTGTTTTTTATTGGTATGTCGGATCCTCCTAATGATATCTGTTGAAATATTTTAACTCTCGTTGGAATTTGTGGTAACCTGAATGTTGTTTAACCAAATCCAAACTAGCATGGGGGCATCTAAATATAAAACATATATG
Source organism: Lissotriton vulgaris (assembly GCF_964263255.1). NCBI lineage: Eukaryota > Metazoa > Chordata > Amphibia > Caudata > Salamandridae > Lissotriton > Lissotriton vulgaris. The sequence continues at coordinate 1,171,896,556 of NC_141689.1, read as the reverse complement.
AATCCAATATTGATAACAATATATAATCAAGAGTTCCAGAAGGACAGTGAAAAACATTGATATTGTGCATACGTTCTCCTGGACATCACTACTGTGTGGTTGACCGTATGCTTTTCTTCAAGGAATTGGAGGTTTAAGGGATTGCCTCATGAAAATCATTGAAAAAGAGAGCCCTTTGTTCCTGGTGATATTTCAGCTCCCCCTTTATATTTTTTCCACTGTTTATCAGAAAATGGAATCTGTTTAGGCTGATTTTCAGGTGATCCAAAATGTGTCATCAGTAATATTGAGGGGCATATTCACAATTAAGTGACAAAGCGCAGCGTTCGCCTTGTTGGCTTAGTGCAGGGCTGAACCGTATTTACCAGAATACGGTGTAGCCCTATGTTTCACCCTGCGCTGGCACTAATGGCAGCTGCCTATCGCCAATGCAGGCACTCTTGCACCATTGTGCAAGGGGGCCTGCGCTGCAGAGAAGGATTATTTATATGCAAGAAGCTGTCCCTTCCTGTACATAAACAATCACCAATGGCGTTTGGTAACTTCTATATGTGCTGCAGAAAGTGAAACCTTACTGCTCATAAACAATCAATGGCGTTTTGCTGATGTTAAGTCACTTAACGCTGCCTTATTATTAAGGCGAAGCCTGTATCGCCCCACAACATCAAGAAAAGTGATGTTATAGTGGCGATATGGGCTTGTAAATATGCCCCACAGTGTTTTGGCCATGATGATTGGTGAAATTGAATGCATATACGCCTTGATGCATGATGGCATTTGGCAGGTATGACAATGCATCCTCAATCCTATAAATGTATAGGAGGCGGGATGATCATCCATGAAATGCCTTTGTTGGATTACTATGAAAACAAATGAGTATTTTTGTTACAAATATGTTGAGGTAGGAGTTCTACTAAAACAAAGGAAGCCCCTGAAAATGGATAATAGGCAGGTCGGACAGGGGAACAAAAACCAATAACAATCAGAAAGAACCAACCTGTCTAACAATAATATAGGGAGCGCCCATAAAGGTCACTGAAAAATTAGAACATCTCTAAGCTAACAAGAACAAATTCCCCCAAACAAAATGGAAAAGATTTTTTTATATATGACAAAATATATATATTTTTATTATTATTGGCATTTACAAAATGTTGTCAAAGTTTGCAAAACAATAACATAGGACATACATTTATTAGTGCAAACAAAATATATACATATAGATAAGATCCCACATTCATACACTCATAGCAAACTCGCATCTGCAAATACACACATACTCATACACTCTAACCACTCAAGAGCAATTTATTGTAAGACAGGTCGTCAAAAATCCACAGCACTTAAGGGTCCTATACAAAACATTATTATTAATAAAAAACTATTGTCCGTCCTCTCAGTGGGAGGTTGTAGAAATATCTGGAGGCATGAGATTATCCAGCGCCAACGCGCATTTCAGTGTCTAACCCAATGTGGGTCACACCTGCATCAGGGTGACCAGATCCAATGTGGGACAAAAGGAAAAAAACACATTAATGCGGGACATCAAGGTAATTAAGCTGTGCTATGGAAGGTTAGTTGAGACCAGCTCAACAATAGGTATCAATACAATAATGAGGGTGTGATGGATGATTGGGCTCCGCAGGTTCCAGCACTTGACAGGTTTAAGATACACGGAGACTTAGGTCGAGAGTCCGCGGGTTGGGGCGCTAACTGGCGTGAATTCAAATCAGTCCATTTCCATCTTGTCAAGGAATAGCAAGCGCAGTGGCGAAAGTCCTCCAGCAGCCCGCGGGGCAGTGGGCTCCCGGAAACCAACCTTCAGGAACTGCCCTGCCCCGCCCACCATGGGAGGACTTTTGCTGCCGTGCTCGTTATTCCTTGGCAAGATGGAATGGACTGATTTGAATTTGCGCCTGTGAGTGCCCCAACTCGCGGACTCTGCACCTTATTGTAAATACGGCGCATCAATGGTGGCGCAAGAGTTTCACAGGCTGGCGCAGGAAAACTGACGCGTCTCTACAGATGTGTCAGTTTCTTGTAAATCTGCCCCTTCATTTTTATTTTTGTTTGTGGAGGTCAACAATATTTGGTGTGCCAAGAGTTTAGTGTAGCATGTGTAAGTAAATGGTTTGTGTTCCAGTAATCTATACTGTGCTACTAATAAAATATGCATTCATTTTGTTTGTCATGAGTGTGTTTAATAATGTTATTGGTTAGACTTTGTCTGCTGAGAGGTCTTTCAGAAGCCTGTTTATTATACAACTTTGCTTTTGATTTTCTGTGTCATTAATCTTAAATTCGTTGTAACACTGAACTGTCATCATATGTGGGCGCTAAGCAAGGTCGGTGCTGCAGATGATCATCAAGAGTTTACAAAACGATAGCAACAAAAGACTTGTCTAAAACATGGCTATTAAGAGAGCTCAGAGCTGCCTTCGCTGGTCATTTTTCCATCCTGCAAGCAAAAGATGGCCTCTAATTGCCAATTGCTATAAAACAAGTTCAGTACTGCCTGTTGTATTTCGATTTTCTATCACTGCTCGAGCACTAGGGCCTTAAATACCCCTCGGCATTGTGTAAGATCAGTGCTGGGACCTCTTACCCTTATTTTCTGAAGCATGCCTGGCACTGTTTCTATATTCGACAGTCCAAAAAGGGCCTCAAGTATTCCTTTGGCATTAAAAATGCTCACAGTAGCCCCTTATAGCCATTTCTTGTATTACGGTTGCAACAGTGGCCTCAGAAAATGTAAGGACGCTTTACTTTTGTTCCACCTTGAAAAACCGACCAGAAGAAAACATGGAGGAAGTCATCCCTAAAAGATACATTACAAATCTTTCAAACACGACAAACCTTTCAAAGCAATGCGTTATTCTGCATTATGGATGCATACGAGATGTTTTTTGACAAGTGGAGTGCTTCTGAGTGTTAGTGGTCTTTAACATGTTAACAACACATGCCTCACCTACACTCTTTACCTTAAACAGGCTCTCTAGTTCCCATATAGCAATCAATGGACTACAATATTCTGCAAACTAGGACCTTACTTTTCGCCTGGCTTTTAAGCAATGTAATGGCTCCCTCCACTTAGATCTGCACAGCAGAGAAAAACACAGAGGGGCAGATTTACAAGCCCCTTGCAACACTTTTACGCCGCCGTTGCCTCACTTTTGTGACACAGCGGTGGCGTAAACAATGCACCACGTTGCGACTTATTTACAACGTGACGCATCTAGGCAGATGCATCACGTTGTAAAGCCCTGCGCCGCATGAAACCTGCGTCAGGTTTCATGTGGGCGTTCTGTCGCAGGGTGGGCGTTCCCTCGCAGGAAAGCCCCGTAAAACTGACGCAGTGAAATCTACAAGATTTCACTGAGTCAGTTTTACGACACTGCTGCGTCAAATCCTTATGCCTGCTTGAAGCAGGTGTAAGGAGTGACGAACCACGTTGAGTATGGGTGGCCCCTGTGCATTGCAGGAGTTGCATCGCGCTTGCGACGCAACTCCAGCAATAGGCCGCCCATACGCCACAAGATGCGTCACGCATCTGCCCCTTCTTGCACCATGGTGCGCCACATCGTAAATGCGGCTCATCTGTGGTGGCGGAAGCAGGGGATTGCATGACGCATCTGTTCTGGCGCATCCCTGCTAATTTGCAGAGATGCGCCAGAACATGTAAACATGCCCCAGAGTCTCTCCCTAGTCTCTTCAGACGAAGAGCTCAGTGCTATTCTGTGTTAGGCAGTTGACAGCCCTTTGGTAAGGAGAGTGACATAGTGTATGGGTGTTAAGAAAGCTCATTGATGTCCCCATTTGGCAAATGTCTGCAATGGAATTGCAATAGGTCTTTCACGTGACAGATGGGAATTTACTACACCCAGGTATCGCTTTGTCTTCTGCCTACACTGCAGAAGCAGCAGCGAGTCAATTGTCCCATTTCCTATAAGAAGAACCATTGCTTCCTTCTTTTAGTCAAACGTCTCGAATTATTAGCAACAACAGCCTTAAGTAGTAGTGGCCGCTCCTCCGCTGAGGTGGAGGCACGTCACCCCACTGCTCTGTGAGCAGTTAAAAAATGACAAATAAAATGATAATAACGTTTCTTATTATCATTTTATTTTTCCGTGGCTCGTCCAGTTAGGGGAGGGCTGTAACAGGAACAGGGGGGGGAGTGGTAGGCAACCACTTAAGTGAGCAGGACTGCTTGGCCAGAATTCTCAAGCTGACCAAAACAGTCCTGCGCACTTTGCATGTTCTTCATCCAGGTTGTACTACAGCCGGGGTGAAGAACATGCCCAGGCTCCCATTCTGAACCACGGTGCTCAGACCAATGACGACGCTGCTCAGCAGAGTTGTGATTGGCTACAGAAGTCTGGAAGCCTGGGTGCTTCCTGATCCTGGTGCCTGCCCCTGGAAGCGGGCTAAGAGGACCGAGAGGCAGCAGCCGGCCTGCAGGTAAGTGTTTTTTGAAATTATTTATTTTCTTTTGCTTACCCCCAACCCTGCCCACTGGGCCCTCCACTCCCCATCTCCGCTCCGCCAACCCCATTAAGTTGTGACCACCACTGTTAAGTAGAGCATGGACATTAATAAAGCTCAGTGTTGCCCCATTTACTTTTATACAATTTTCCAGGGGGAAGAGTGTGGTGTTCTGACAACAGCTGCTGACATGGACTAGGGATCCGGAAGTGGGCTCAACATTCTGTGGTTCGGGGCAAATCACCAATGGGCATATTTACTAATGTATCTAGCAAAACAGCAAGCCAAGTTGCTGTGCAGAGTTGTATGAAGGTCAATGCCAGACTGGGAAACCAAAAGCAGCCCTGGCAAAAATACTTCAACCAGCCTTGCTCAATTTGGCTCCTTGTGAAATCTCTCTCTTTCCATGCATCCATTCTCGCTCTCCATCTCTCCTCTTTTGGATTGCTTTCTCGCTACCTCCCTCTCTCCCCTGCTTTCTGTCTCTTGAAACCTTTGCATGCCTGCTGCAATTACTGCTGGAGAAAGTGACAGAGGCACTAGGAGCAGCCCTAGGCTTACAAAACTGGCCTCACTTAAAAAAACATAGGTTTCAGGCCTTATATAGTTGGGAATTAGCATTTAAAAAACCTTGCAAATTCACTTAAAAAGCCATAGGTTTCAGGCCTTATATAGTTAGGAATTAGCATTTTAAAAACCTTGCAAATTCACTTAAAAAACCATAGGTTTAAGGCCTTATATAGTTAGGCATTATCATTTAAAAAACAATTGAAATTGCTCCTATATAGTTAGTTTTACTAACTATATTTTGCGCACCCGTAATCCACTGCTGATAATGTCACATATTACATCATTCATGACATGGTCTGTGATATCACTGATGACATCTCAAATTACATCACTGATGACATCACTGATGACATCTCATTTGACATCACTGATCACATCACTGATGATATCATTCATGTGATAATACGATGCACCTCCTCACACTCTAATATAACCTTTGATACACCCAGTGTTAAATAAGACTACCATTCTTGAAACCATTGACACACCAATACCAGTTACTACATACGCACTTACTGATTCCTAGGTCTACACACACATTCACTCATTCACCCATAGAATCACTCATACATACAGTCACTCATCAATACAACACTATCATATGCACTCATACACCTATACAGACACTCACACACTGTCACTCATCCATGGAGTTACTCACACACCTAGTCAGTCATGCAAAGAATCAATCACACTTCCATTTCCTCAACTATACAGTTATACACACAACACCTTACTTATTCAAACATATACTAACACATACTTACTCAATTATACCATCACTGATACAAGTACACAATGATCCATACAGCCACTCGCACATTCACTGGCTCTCATGTATAGTCATTTATATATGCCAACTATAAAATGCACTGTGTTTTACATATGTACTTACTTGCACATGTAGCACTGAGATATCCATTCACTCACCAACACACCCATGCACACAGTCAACCGCCCACATAGCTGTTTCAACATGCACTCTTGAACTCATACACCTAGTGAATCAACTGCTCACACATCTATGCACAGAGTCACACACCTCCCAGCCACCCACACACACACTCAGTCTCCCATTCAAATACTTGGGCAACCAATCAATAACCCATATAGCCACTCATATAGCTACTGATCAACACATGCAGCAGCTTACACAACAACAGACACACTGATGCACACATTCAGACAGTTTAGTCACTAACCCATGCATTTAGTAAGACACATTTATTCACTCACTCATACAGTCAGTCACACACCTACTAAATTCTTCATCCAGACACTTATACATCCACTCATTCTTCAATATGTAAAACATATTTAAATTTTACAGAAACACAGTCACTGGATGATGTCATCAGTGATGTCAACAGTGATGTCAAATGAGATGTCATCAGTGATGTCATCAGTGATGTCATTTGAGATGTCATCCGTGATGTCATCAGTGATGTCACTGACCATGTCATGAATGATGTAATATATGACATCATCAGCAGTGGATTGCGGGTGCGCGGAATAATTTAGTACAACTAACTATATAGGAGAAATTTCAATGTTTTTTTAAATGCTAATTTCTAACTATATAAGGCCTGAAACCTATGTTTTTTTAAGTGAATATATATATATTACCTACTGGCGTCTCGCCAGTAGGTATATATAGTTAGGATTTTTTCCCTATGGGATTTCTGAAAATTCTATGCCTAATAACTTTGGCGTTTGTGGACGGAATCGGCTGAAATTTTCAGGAAAATGGCACATTTTGTTTCTGAGCAGCCCCTAAAAATTTGGGGGGGTTTCGTCAAGGGGGGCCTGAGAAAAAAGGGGGGTCCCAAAACGCGTTTTTCCCATTCATTTTTCCATAGGGCGGTTGGACTCACTTTTAGCTCGAACGGCTGAATGGATTTGCACGAAACTTGGCAAAATTGTAGGGACTGTTAGCCCGATGTGCCTTTGCTAGGTCTCAATATATGTGCTTCAGTGGATTTTGAGAAATTAACGTTTAAATCAAGATATATATCTGTAACAGCGCTCCGGGCAGCGATCCGGTCCGCTTACTTTTCGCTTATCGGAACTTTGCGTGCAGAAAGCTGATTGGCTCTCCGGTGTCTGTCAACATTCTAAACAGTCCGGAGCGGCCGCCATCTTGTCTCTCGGTAGGATCGAGAGAGAAGAAGAGGTGAAAAACGAAAGGGGAATTTAATGAAAGGGGGCAAGGTATCCCCCTCTTGACCCCCTAGGAATGTTGTTGGGGTTATTAAAGGGTCCCGTGGGGAAAATAAAAAAAAATGATTTTTCACGGTAGAAGCGCTTCACGGGCCGCGAACTGGGCCGCAAACTGGTAGCGAAACGAGAATTCGCCATTTTGTGCTTCGTTAATTAAATTACTAGGTATAAGGGGGTGCGGGAGACGTATCCTAATCCCCTATGTTTCCTGAGGGTGGCTGAGGAGGCTGATATATGTTGATACATCTCTTCCAGCGGCTGCGCCATCTTGCCTTTTTTCCAATGCCACAATTTTGTCGTGCACGGCAGCCATTTTAGATGCCAGGCTGGTCCCATGCTATCACCTAACCCTGCGGATGTAGTTTATGGCCCCAGCTGTAGAGAATTCAGACATGCCAACCCTCCCGATTCAGGCGTGTGACTACTGATTTCAGTGCTAGTCTCCCGCCTCCCGATTTCTGCAAGCAAAAACCCGGGGGCATATTACGAACAACTAGCGATAATTTTTGTCTCTAACTTGTTTAGAGACAAAAATTATCGCCGTACATCGGCGATTTTTATCGCAGATAAACCTTGCTATTATCGCAGAAAAGTCAGCGATATTCATGTATTATCGAGCAAATGCTCTTAGCCATGTTATCCACCTCCCATTGGATAACATGGCTAAGAACTGCTCAGGGCAGGTGTTAGATTTTGGAGATATCTCCAAAAGTTGGTAATAGAAGGTAGCGATGTTAGGGACTGTTTCCAGTCGCTAACATCTTGGCACGCCACTTTGCATGTCATTAGTGATAAGTATCACTGACATGCAAAGCGGGGCCCAAGATGGTCGCTATCTCCTTTTAGCTGTCACTAACTAGTGTTAGCGACAGCTTGGTAATAGGGAGATAATTTTATCTCCGCTTTCTAGGCTTTTAAAGCCAAAAAAGCGGAGATAAACCCCCTTGATAATATGCCCCACGATTCCTTGGGGGTTTCAGCTGACAGGGCTTGGTATTGTGTTACATGGTAATTTTTCCAGGAAACGTCAGAGGGTCGATGCAGGGGTTCTAGAAGAGGTGATAAACCATTTAAGCCTCATGAACAAGCGCATGGTCTTTTAAAGATTTGTGAAGTACTCGGAGCGGCGGTGTGTGTGTTTCCTCTTTCAGGAGTGGGCGGGGGGGCACTGCCAGCAACTTGCCAGGTCAGGTAGTGTTCAACACGTGCATCACCCTTTCTCTGCTTGCTATTGCGCTCCATGCTTCGGAAAGGTAAGAAAAAGAACGTGCATTTGAGTTTGAAATGTCCGATCCTGCAGCAGCACACTTCCAAAGCCCACACATGACAATAACCCGATTCAAGGCCCCATTCACCCGTTTTAAAAAAAATAGATAACACTCCAACAAAGTAAGGTTATAAAACTTTATTAACTATTAACTTTAACGAACGGAACAAAAACTAAAAACATTTAAACATTTCTCAACACAAAAAGCAACAATGGTTAGAAGCTGTCTTTTGTGCGAATAGTCCCAAGGCAGCACAACGTGCAGAGTTCTGGACGGCACCCAGGTGATGTCGCCTGGGTGCCGCACTGGTTTAGGGATCCTACAATGCTGCTCCGAAAATTGGCGTGGGGCGTCCCGGGTGGGGCGGGGGGAGGCCTCGTCAGTAGCGGTCTGTTGTGCGAATAGTCCCAAGGCAGCACAACGTGCAGAGTTCTGGACGGCACCCAGGTGATGTCGCCTGGGTGCCGCACTGGTTTAGGGATCCTACAATGCAGCACAGAAAAACAGCGTGGGGCGTCCCGGGTGGTGTGGGGGGAGGCCTCATCAGTAGCGGTCTGTGTCCAGTGTCACATGGCTGACACAACATGTACGACAGGCACCCAGGTGATGTCCAGTAAACTGCCGCACTGGTTTTGGTATCCTACAATGCTGCTCCGAAAATTGGCGTGCGGCGGCCCGGGGGGGGGCGTGGGGGAGGCGGCGTGAACGGGCCTCCCCAGGTGGCGGCCATCTAGCTGAGTTGCGCCCGCTCTTGCGGTTACAGCGTCTCGCTCACCATGTTGTTGAGTTGCTCCCACTCTTGCAGTGCAGCGATAGGCGGCTGCCACATGGCTCTTAAAATGGCGGACGGCTCCTCGGTTTTGGGCCTGGTCCACTGAAATGGCCCTGGGACACTTTGGAACTCGGACGCTTGCCTGCTAGGGCTTGGGCTCCATTCTCGAAAAGCGTCCCCTCAGCCGTGAAGATTGTACAAAAGTCTTGGGGGCCCCCGACTCCCGCAGGCTTCCGGTGGGGAGCGGCTGCCATGATTGCTCGCAGAATGACCACGACGGAGCCACGAGATGGTGGTGCTCTCATGCTGACGCCAGCTTCAGTCTGAATGATCCAGAAACAAGGTGGGGCTTTCATCGTTTGGGAAAAAAAATGTTCTAAACCAATGAAAAGTGTTATTTTTAGGTCATATGACCAAGCCTTCCATCTTTAGGAAACCAAAAGTAAAATGAACCAATGAAAAGTTTTATAAACAAGTCACATGACCTGTTATGCGGCATAGGGCTACAAAAAGCGTAGAAAATCCGTTGGCACGTGAGGCGGCGTCAGTAGCGGACCGATGTGCGAATAGGCCGAAGGCAGCACAACGGGCCGAGATCCGGATGGTACCGAGGTGGTGTCCAGCAAATTGCCGCACTGGTGTGGCCATCCTACAATGCTGCGCCGAAAGACGGCGTGTCCAGCTGAGTTGCGGTCACTGTTGCGGTACAGTGACTCGAACACGCCGAGATCCGGATGGCACCGAGGTGGTGTCCAGCAAATTGCCGCACTGGTGTGGCCATCCTACAATGCTGCGCCGAAAGACGGCGTGTCCAGCTGAGTTGCGGTCACTGTTGCGGTACAGTGACTCGAACGCGCCGAGATCCGGATGGCACCGAGGTGGTGTCCAGCAAATTGCCGCACTGGTGTGGCCATCCTACAATGCTGCGCCGAAAGACGGCGTGTCCAGCTGAATTGCGGTCACTGTTGCGGTACAGTGACTCGAACGCGCCGAGATCCGGATGGCACCGAGGTGGTGTCCAGCAAATTGCCGCACTGGTGTGGCCATCCTACAATGCTGCGCCGAAAGACGGCGTGTCCAGCTGAGTTGCGGTCACTGTTGCGGTACAGTGAGTCGAACGTGCCGAGATCTGGATGGCCCCTATGTTGTGTCCAGCAAGTTGCCGCACTGGTGTGGCCATCCTACAATGCTGCGCCGAAAGTCGGCGTGGGGTGCCCCGTTGGCTTATGAGGTGATGTCAGTAGTGGACCGATGTGTGAATAGGTCGGAACCAGCACAAGGCGCCAAGATCCGAATGGCAAGTCCTGGATGTTGAGTGCCTCAGTTGAGAGTTCTGAGCAGTGCTTGTAAGACTGTCTGAAGCTTATTTGCACCTGCTGCAGCTTCACTAGGTCCGGCGGAACTTTTTGCCTTTTCCTTTCTGCTTCTTTTCCTACAATCCGTTTCATCTGAAGACACGATCAGGTCCCTGAATGTGTGCAGGGGGACGCTATTGATTGAATGAAAATGGCGGCTTGACACAAAGCTGACTCAAGCGTTACTGTTGGTGCTATACAGACAAAAATTGGTTTTCAGTTTGTACATTCTTCAGGTTTTTTTTTTCCATCCAAGTCTGATTGAGAGTTTGTAGAAAAATGGCTTCAGGTTTTCCACATACTACTCTTCAACATTCTTCCTAAATGTAACAATGTGAAACTCACTAGGAGAACGGCTGTTTCTGTTTCCTTTCAAAATGCTGCCAACAATATTTTCTGAATGGAAGACACCATCTTGTAGCATAAAGGGCCGAAAGGGGTTCTGGTCTGGCCGATGGTTGGTGGAGACATTTTGACTATATCTTGGACCTGCCCGGCCTCGCCCAAAATGGCGCCGGTATAAATGGGACTCGTAACTCCTTGCCCGCAAATGTATATCTAGAAAATGTTATTGTAAGTGGCCCTGTTCTATTTTAATTACAAAATGTATGTCCACCGATTCCGCAACTGTTAGACACCTTAGTTCTTGCAACCTAATGGCCCGCTCGTTACGTTCCTCTACAGTGTAAATGTCTCCTCATCATATACGATTTCAGTTTGCTCCGTGGCCGGCCCACGTGGTTATAGGCCCGTATTTGTATACTGACATTTTCACAATAAAGGTTTTTAAAACAAAACACGGTAGTAGTATTTACATTGGTAAAGTTTTTACTTTTAGTCACTGTTTTCGAATCAGTAAAAGGCAAGTGAAATAAAGCAGTCCAATTACATGACGGATAAAAGGTTTTATATGTAGGAACGCAGTAAAGATAAATGGTCAAGGGCAGTTGTGTTTTTCATGTCTGCAACATAAAGTGATCGATAAGAATCTGATAATCAGGCGTATCGGCGACTAAGACAGCAGGCCGAATCTCTTTTACTCAACGGCTCCGTCATGGAAGGAAGAAACGCCCTTTTTCTCGAAAAAGGAATATATTTTACTTGCAAGACAGTTGTAAATTTTCCGGGAAAGTACATTAGCCTGGAATATTATAACATATGTTTGAAAAAAAAATATTGTTCGAAAATAATAAAAAGCGTAATTTTTAGGTCATATGACCAAGCTTTTCATCATTAAATTAACAAAAGTAAAATGAACCAATGAAAAGTTTTATTAACAAGTCACATGACCTGTTATGCTTACGTTACGCGCTGCGCGCCGCGCCTCGGATCACTTCCGGGTGCGCTAACGCGGCGTGTCATAAAACGCATTACGCGACAACGTAGGTCAAGAATATAGTCTAAATGTCTCCACCAACCAGCGTTCAGAACACAACCCCTTTCAGCAGTCCAAAAAGTTCTGTTAAATGAGAACAGAGGGGACAGGCAACAAGAACCATCAGTCAAAGAGGGGAGGGCAAGTTCTTCTCTTCCGGGTCATGTTGGGGCGCTACCGGAACTGATCGAATTGGTAGTCTATAGTGTTTCTGGATGTTTCAGACTTAAGCAGGCGTCAGCATGAGACCACTACCATCTCGTAGCTCCGTCGTGGCCATTCCACGAGCAATCATGGCAGCCGCTCCCCACCAGAAGCCTGCGGGAGTCGGAGGCCCCCAAGACTTTTGTAGAATCTTCACGGCTGAGGGGACGCTTTTCGAGAATGGGACCCAAGCCCTATCAGGGAAGCGTCCGAGTTCCAAGGTGTCCCAGGGCCATTTTAGTGGACCAGGCCCAAAACCGAAGAGCCGGCCGCCATTTTCAGAGTCCTGTGGCAGCCGCCTATCGCTGCACCGCAAGAGCGGGCGCAACTCAACTACATGGTGAGCGAGACGCTGTAGTCGCAATAGCGGGCGGTAAACAGCTGAATGGCGGAAGAGGCACAGTGTAGCAAAAGCGGGCGGAATGGCAACTAAAACGATAAAGGGGCGCCCCACTACAGCTTGTCTTCAGGTCAAACGGATTGTGGGACAAGGTCCAGAATTGAAGAGTCATCAAAAGGCAAAAAGTTCCGCCGGACCCCGGGAGCCGGCCGCCTATGTCGGGGGCGATCTCAGGCTACACCAGTGCTATAAGACTTGGGGAGGGTGTCGGAGCCATGCGTCTTCTCCGAGTCCATGGCCATCACACCGCCCCTCAGGGGCCTCCGTCAAGCTGTTTAGGAAGGTAACATATCACATTGTTTTCTAATGCAGTCAGGTCTACAAACGACACTCACTTACTTTGAGAATAGTGAAGCTGCAGTAGGTGGAAATAAGCTTTAGACAGTGTTACAAGCACTGCTCAGAACTCTTAACTATGGCACCCAACATCCAGAACTTATGCTATTTGAGAATGGCAGTGACATCGAAGCATCTCAGGGACCAAAACCATTAACGTACTTTCACGTATGAAAATCTTACTTGGGGAGGGGGCAGGAGCGAAGCGCCCCCTCCCAGTCAGCGCCACCACACCGTATGTTGAAAATCTGAAGCCATCGTTCTACAAAGTCAACCAAACTTGGATTGAAAAATCTAGAAAAATGTACAAACTGAAAACCAGTTTTGGTCTGCATAGCATCAGTAGCAACGCTTGAGTCAGCTTTGTGTCAAGCCGCCATTTTGATTCAACAAAGCACAGGCATTGAAAAAGGCTGAAATTCAGAACTCTAAACTATGGCACCCAACATCCAGGAGCTTGCCATCCGGATCTTGGAGCCTTGTGCTGCTTTCGATCTATTCACACATCGGTCCACTACTGACATCATCTTATAAACCAACGTTATGTAAATAGTTTTTTAATAAAATGTTTTACCCTGTTTCTTTGCTGGTGTGTTGTCTATATTTTTAATATTTGCATAGGGTTTGTCGTTATTTTGTGCGGGATGGGTGATGGAGCCGAGCTGTCTTGCAGCCCTCATGGTGTGGAGCTCAGTTCATCTCACTATTTTCGTATTTCTCATGAAGGGTTGTTCCTAATATTTCTATTTTAGCGAGGTCAAAAAGAGATCCAATTAGTGGCCTACTGATTTTGCTCGATTACTTTTATTTTTTTACACGATTTTTCACTATCTGCAAAGACTAAACAGAGTATTGCGACTTTGTGCTTGTTTGTAAATAGAGAATGATTCAAAGAGAACCAATTCTAAAACAGTAAATGCTTGGACAACAATCAATCAAATGGAGAGACAAGGAGGCACGACGGATTACAACGGGGGTAAAGGCCTGCGTTAACTACCCTTCAGTATCTGCAAAGAGAGAGTACTACTAAGACAAAAGAGGGGAGGGGGGGGGTGCAGCGTTCAAAGCACATCAGCGTGCATAAATACGAAAATGTTTTTATCTATCACGTACTTGACATTTTAAAGCTTTTCATATTTGCTATTAAAAAACCAATGAAATTCATAGAAAAAACCATAGGTTATAGTGGATATATAGTTAGGAATTTGCATTTACAAAACCTTGAAAATTCAATGAAAAAACCATTGGTTTTAGGCCATATATAGTTAGGAATTAGCATTTACAAAACCTTATTTTACTCGCATAAAACCATTGAAATTCCATATATAGTTAGAAGCGCTAACTATATATCGCGCACCCGCAATCCACTGCTGATGATGTCACATATTACATCATTCATGACATGGTCAGTGACATCACTGATGACATCACTGATGACATCTCAAATGACATCACTGATGACATCACTGATGACAACTCAAATGACATCACTGATGACATCTCAAATGACATCACTGATGACATCACTGATGACAACTCAAATGACATCACTGATGACATCACATTTGTCATCACTGATCACATCACTCATGTGATAATACAATGAACCTCTTCAGACTCTAATATAACCTTACATACACTCAGTATAAACAGACACTCACAGACTGTCACTCATCCATGGAGTTACTCACACACCTAGTCAGTCATGCAAAGAATCAATCACACCTCCATTTCCTCAACTATACAGTTATACACATCTTACTTATTCAAACATATAATAACACATATTTACTCTCTTATATAATCCCTGATACAAGCTCACAGTGATCGATACAGCCACTCACACATTCACTGGCTCTTATGTTCAGTTATTTATATATCTCAACTCTCACATGTATTGTGTTTTACATACGTACTTACTTGCACATGTAGCAATGAGAAATCCATTCACTCACCAACAGACCCATGCACAGTCAACCGCCCATATAGCTGTTTCCACATGCACTCTTGAACTCATACTCCTAGTGAATCAACTGCTTACACATCTATGCACAGAGTCACGCACCTCCCAGCCACCCACACACACACTCAGCCTCCCATTCAAATACTTGGGCAACCAATCAATAACCCATATGGCCACTCTTATAGCTACTGATCAACACATGCAGCAGCTTACACAACAACAAACATACTGATGGACAAATTAAGACAGTTTAGTCACTAACCCATGCACTCAGTGAGACACATTTAATCACTCTTTCATACAGTCAGTCATGCACCTACTAAATTCTTCATCCAGACACTTATACATCCACTCATTCTTCAATATGTAAAACATATTTAAACTTTACAGACACATACAATCACTGGATGTTGTCATCAGTGATGTCATCAGTGATGTCATTTGAGATGTCATCAGTGATGTCATCAGTGATGTCACTGACCATGTCATGAATGATGTAATATGTGACATCATCAGCAGTGGATTGCGGGTGCGCGATATATAGTTAGCGCTTCTAACTATATATGGAATTTCAATGGTTTTATGCGAGTAAAATAAGGTTTTGTAAATGCTAATTCCTAACTATATATGGCCTAAAACCAATGGTTTTTTCATTGAATATATATATATATATATATATATATATATATATATATATATATATATATATATATAAAATATATATATATATCACCTACTGGCGGTCGCCAGTAGGTATATATAGTTAGGATTTTTTCCCTATGGGATTTCTGAAAATTCTATGTTTATTAACTTTGGCGTTTGTGGACGGAATTGTCTGAAATTTTCAGGAAAATGGCACATTTTGTTTCTGAGCAGCCCCTGAAAATTTGGGGGGTGTTCGGCAAGGGGGGGCCGAGAAAAAAGGGGGGTCCCAAAACGCGTTTTTCCCATGTTAATTTCCATAGGGCGGTTGGCCTCACTTTTAGCCCGAACGGCTGAATGGATTTGCACGAAACTTGGCAAAATTGTAGGGACTGTTAGCCCGATGTGCCTTTGCTAGGTCTCAATATATGTGCTCCAGTGGATTTTGAGAAATTAACGTTCAAAATAAGATATATATCTGTAACAGCGCTCCGGGTAGCGCTCCGGTTCGCGTACTTTTCGCGTAACGGAACTTTGCGATGCGAAGCTGATTGGCTCTTCGGTGTCTGTCAACATTCTAAACAGTCCGGAGTGGCCTCCATCTTGTCTCTCGGTAGGATCGAGAGACAAGAGGAGGCCAAAACAAAGGGGGAAATTACCATAAGGGGGCATAGTAGATCCTCGTTGACCCCCTAGGTTTTATGTGGAGGTTTTAAAAGGTCCCAGCAGTGGTGAGCGCCTAGTATGCGAACCGGAAAGCGTTCTGGGCAGCGTACTATAAGGATAAAAGAATGATAGACTTTTCTAATACTGTATGTTAATTGTTTGTTGTTTTTGTTGATTTTTTTTTGTTTTCTTTATTTTTAAAGTATTTTTTTTTATTTTGATTGTGTTTCATAATTCATTAAACTTTCTAACATTTCATTGTCAGAAATTTCAAAATTGTCATTGAATATATTTTGTATTCTATGAGGGTGTAACATGTCCTCATTTCTAAGCAGGTTATCCACTGCTTCAACACATTGTAGTAGTTCCTGGTCTCTACTTTGATCCATAAATTCATTTTGATTTTCATCAATGTTTCCTCGCTGCTCTCTTGCAGTACAATTTTAAATTGAACTTGCTGCTCGCCTTCCATTTTGCCTGAAATTTGGATTAAAAAAATATATATTAGTAGAGATAGGGCACTGTTGGGATTAATTTTAGATAGACAGTTTTTATCAGTGAATTTATCTTTTGGCAGTGTATAGTATCCGAGTGGAAATAGGGCTTTAAAAAAGTGTATGTGATTTAACCAAGACAAGCCTAACTCCATTCATAACTATAACAGAGAAGTCTATCTAAATCCATAACTACTACAGAGGGATAGTATATATCTATCAGAAAAAGTCTACCATATTAAGTTATAGTGCACAATATACTTCAGTTTTAAAAAAACCAACTTACCTTCACAAACAAGTTGAAGTGTTTAGTAGCTATTCAAATGTAATGTACAACAAGAAGTAGCAGTCAAAATGGCTGTGTTTTCTTCTCTTCCTTTATATATATTCAGGTATATAACCAATCAAATGTCAGGTAATAAAAGTAGAAAATGAAAGTAACATTTTCATTGGTTGTCAATTCCAACACTTCAGATGTGTTTTGTGAAGTAATTTACCTCACGGTATTTAGAGGGGTCTACAGGCTTAATGGCTAAATGGAATTTCAATCAAATTTGTGAAAATTAAAGGGATTGTTATGTAGTATGAGCTAATCTATATTTGGTGAGAGTGTCTCCAGTCGTTTTTCTGTGAATTACTTTCCCACCTTTTTTTTTGGACCGCTTTCCGGGAAGCGGTCCGGTCCGCGAACCAGGAACGTAACGGGAGTCCACCATTTTGTGTTTCGGTCGAATTAAGATACAAGATGGAGGGCAAATAATGTTCAGAATGGGTAGAAGGGGGCACGGTACAAGTATTTTGACCCCCTAGGTTTTCTGAGGGTGGCTGAGGAGGACCATATGTGCGGGGAAAAAACATTTTTTTTTTAAATTTTGCGCGGTTAGCTTCCAGTTCGCGTACCGGGTAGCGCTCTTTGAGCGTAGTTTGTTGAAAATTACAGAAAAAAGTTAGAGAAAAATAATAATTGTGAGTGATCAGATGTAGGGTAGCTCTGAGAAGAGCTTTTGGGTTTATGGTACATTTTGGTACTTATAAGTAGGTACCAATGCACAGTCTTAAATTCAAAATGAAAATTCTGTTGCCCTCATCTGAGAAGTGAACTCCATCTCCTCTGTAGATATCTTGCATGTAGTAACGCAAGTTATTGTTGTACAAGGAGCCCATTCCATGGTCTCTCATGTAAGCTGAAACAGATTTGTTTACATGCTTCCTCGCTTTCTCAATTTGTGGACAAAATTGGTTGGACCACCTCCATTTCTGTCTTTGGCATATATTGAAATATACCAAGGCATTTTGAGGAAAAAGTGCCATTAATTGCTCAAAGGTGTCCTTTAAAAGCATTTCCAGACCTACCCCAGTCAAAGTGCCCAAATCATTACCTCCACAGTGCACTATTAACAGGTCAGGTTTTGGCAAATGCATAAAGGTTTTCACCAATGGTATCAATTGGTGACATTTTAATCCTCTTTGGCCCAACCACTTAATTTCCACATCTTGTAAATTGAGGTTAGGTAAATTTCTGTTCTCAGCATACATTTGAGCCCAGTAGATGCAACTATGTCCAACAATCCAGACATTAAACATGGTGAGAGAAGGTTGGGCTGCAGTCAGATGAAGTGTGGTAATGAAAGGGCAGTTGAAACAGTAGGAGTTTGAAAAGAAAAAAACTGTGGATTTCCAGTCCTAATGATTCATTAGCAGTGATTGGTGTATTTTCATTTCTGAAAACAGAAAGTTAGGGTGCATGGATGTGTTCTTTGAAAGATGTAATTTGAATGGTCAAGGAAGAAACATTTAATGAAAGATTGCACTGGATACGCAGGTGCACTGAGAGTTCAGAGTTCAATTGAAACATTGTTGTGTGAATTTGCAAACATGAGAGGTCTTTCAGGAGGTGGTTGCTAAGCAAAAAAGGCAGAGAGGGCAGAGGGGGGAAGGGTTTTGATTTGAAAAAATTGAGGGAAGAGTTATGATTGGCTACTATGAGAGATATGTGTAATGAATATCAGCATTTCTGTGCTTTCTATAGCTGCAGCCTCTGGAGTGCACCCTCTTTGTTCTGCTGAAGACAATTTGGAGTATTTCTGAGACTGTTTTGAAACTCAAAAAGTATTTGCTAAGGTGAGAAAAGATTTATTTAATTTAGATAGAGAATAGTATGATTTAAGGAGAAAATGATGAAGAAAGCTGTGTTTTTAAAATGTGGCTTTGTCTCAAGTGATATACAAATAGATTTTGTTTTTTTTGAGAAATTGTAATTGCATATTCGGTGTAGCATTCTGGCATGCAGTAACACAAGTTATTGTTGTACATGGAGCCCATTCCATGGTCTCTCATGTAAGCTGAAACAGATATGTTGTTTTTATAAACGATTTTTGAAAACAATTACATTTCTGGATATGTACTGCTAGAGCTTCATAGGTTGTTTGGGTCATATTTATGAGGCATTTGAGTGTCTATGATGTTATTTTTCCCTTTTTAAATGGAAAGCGTTCTTCATGGGGCAAGTTTCTTGTAAATACGCTCCCACCTGTGCTTGGCAAATTTAGATTTTGATTATGGGAGTTACATAGCCATGTTAATAATGTCTCAAAAATGGTGCAAGGGCATTCAAAAAAACGCTTTCATGTGTCTCAAGGACATTTTCAGTCATTTCCTCTTGAATGTAGGTATACAATTGATTTATATGCTGTGTTTAAAAACGATTTTTTGAAATCAATTACATTTCTGGATATGTACTGCTAGAGCTTCATAGGTTGTTTGGGCCATATTTATAAGGCATTTGAGTGTCTATGATGTTATTTTTCCCTTTTTAAATGGAAAGCGTTCTTCATGGGGCAAGTTTCTTGTAAATACGCTCCCACCTGTGCTTGGCAAATTTAGATTTTGATTATGGGAGTAACATAGCCATGTTCAAAATGACCCAAAAATGGTGCAAGGGCAATCTAAAAAACGCTTTCATGTGCATTAAGGACATTTTAAGTCAACGAGGAAACACAGGTGATGTAATTCTGAAATGAGGAAAAGAAACTTCACATTTTTCAATTACATCACTAGTGTTTCCTAAGTTTATGAATGATATTGTGCAGATGAAGTTTAGTTGTGACCACAGATTTAAAAGAGGTCTGCCCTTTGTTCAAGAGTGAAGTGGACATGACTTACTTCATTGGTAGGCCTTCACATGTATTATCTCCTTTGTTTTCTTCAACAAGTGAAAATCTCATCTGCAACCATGTGTTGGCCTCACCTCAAACAAACAAAACAGGTGATGGACCGAATGTGGATCAATGACACACATTCACCCCAGTCCAAAGATCTGGGCCCAAACAAACCTCTAGATAGGCCACACCTTATCGTCAACCTGAATCAATCATTTAAAATCTTAGACACAATTTTATGATGGCTTTACATCTTTTTTGCGCTGCTATTGCATCACTATTGTGAGACATCAGCAGTGCAAAAGATGCACCATGTTCCAAAATAGGCCTCACTTCATCAGCATCAAGATACTGTTTGTTTAAAATATATATCTTTAGGATTGTGTAGGGGACGTAGAGCAGCAGAGGCTTCTGTAAATGTCAAAGTTGTTGAAAAACTGTTTGTTCTTGAACCTTTTCCCTTGTCTTTTCTAATTTTTAAATACATGTTTTAATATTTTTGAAATGTTTGTTCTCTCTTTTACAGATTGAAAGTATGAAAAAATATTTGAAAAAGTTAACAAGAATTATAAGGTAAATGTTTTCTACTCTTTTTACCCGCAATCCACTGCTGATGATGTCACTGACTATGTCATGAATGATGTAATAAGTGGACATGACTTACTTCATTGGTAGGCCTTCACATGTATTAATGCATACACTGCTGCACTTCTGCGTACTGTTTCATATGCTGGACTACATCTGCACTATGAGATACCTAAGCAAAGGCAACACAGGTGATGTGATTGTGAAATGAGCAAAAGAAACTCCACATTTTTCAATTACATTACTTGTGTTTTCTAAGTTTACCAATGACATTGTGCAGATGAAGTTTAGGTCTGTCTATGGACACAGAAGAGGTCTGGCCGTTGTTCAAGAGTGAAGTGGACATGTTTTACTTCAATGGTAGGCCTTCACATGTATTATCTCCTCTGTATTCTTCAACAAGCATAAATTTGATATGCAACCCTGAGTAGGCCTCACCTTAAACAAACTTTTGGAGAGGCCACACCTTATCGTCATCCTGAATCAATCATTTAATCTATCACATTTAACATCTATTAGTTCTACTGCTTCATTTCTTTAATCCTTATTTTCCTGCGTTTGCTACTTCCCTCATTCCTTTCTCTATTACTTAATTATTCTACTCCTTCCAGTATTTTTCTCAGTCCCTCTCTTCTCATACTTCTTCATTCTTATTTACTCATTCTGTCTCTATTAATGTTACTGTTTCTGAATGATCTCAAAACATTTTTTAAAACAAGTACAGTAAGTATAAGGGTAGGAAACAGACAGTTATGTTACAAGAAAGACAGCTATAGTAAGTAAACAAAAGATACTGTTACTCGCAATCCACTGCTGATGATGTCACTGACCATGTCAAGAATGATGTAATATGTGACATGATCAGCAGTGGATTGCGGGTAACAGTATCTTTTGTTTACTCCCTATAGCTGTCTTTCTTGTAACATAACTGTCTGTTTCCTTCCCTTATACTTACTGTTCTTTTTTTAAAAACATTTTTTTTGGTTCGCTCCCGGTTCGCGTACCGGAGTGCGAACCAGGAGCGAACTAAAAAAATAGAGGTTGGCAGAGTTTCAAAAATTCTACCAATTTTTTTTATAATGGGGAGGTAGTTCTGAAAAGAACTTTTTTTTGTTTTTGTTGTTTTAAATTTTTTTTATTATTTTTCTGAACATTTTTTTTATTTTTTTTGTATTTTCTGAACATTTTGACATTTTTTTGTTTTTTGGGGGGGAGGGGGGAAACAAAAATGATTCATTGAAAAGGGCTCAACAGGAGCAACGAAAAAGAGAAGAATTTATTTTTTGGGGCGTTTCGGGCAAACATGATTATTGATAGCTTTCACTATTAGAGTAATGCTACTTTCTCTGTAGCAAATTATTTGGTTACACCGCACGCACACTTGCTTTACTTCCCCAAAGTTCATTTGAATGTTCGGGACCACCTCCCTCGCCTCTGGTCCCGATACTTCTTGGACAACAGATCTTCTTGCCATCGCAGGGGGATTTTGCTGTTCATCACGAAGCTGGGCAGCACTATAATTGTTTGGGTGCCACCTACTCATATGCCTGTGCATCGTGTAATTTCCGAAGCTGTATTTCTTGTCAGTCCCCCTTGAAAGTCTATCGTCGCAAATACGGCAAAACACATATCTGGCATTCACTTTGTTTTGCCCTTCAGGAAATTTAAAAAATTGCCAGATGTAGTTTTCTTTTCTATTGTACCTCCTGGGCTCCTCTGGCAAAATCTCAGGCTCTCCCTCCTCTTCCTCCTCTTCTTGATCTTCCTCTTCTTCTATGATTGCTTGAGCAGGTGGTCCTCTCTTCCCATGAGGAGGTGGAGGTGGTGGTGGGGGTACACTAGCTGAAGCAACTACAGAAGCCATTGCTCTACAATGAAAAAGGGTCTTTCTCTCACCAAGATGAAAGTCAGAGTGAGGAAAGAAGGAGGGGTTTTCATCATTTGGGAAAAGCAAAAGTTCTAAACCAATGAAAAGTGTTAATTTTAGATCACATGACCTAGTATTACATCATTAGGAAACCAAAAGTGAAATGAACCAATGAAAAGTGTTATTACCGAGTCACATGACCTGCTGTGTTTACGTTTCGCGCTTTGCTCCGCTTTCCGGTCCGCTAACTTGGCGCGTCCAATGACGTATTACGCGACAATGCAAAATGTCATGCTAACGTAACAGTTACGCTAAAGGAACGTTTACCGGTTCGCGGACCGAGCCGCGGCTTTAAATTGAGCTAACGGGAAGCTGACCGGTTCGCGGACTGGGAGCGAAACATAAATATTTTTTAAAAAAAATTGTATAAAAACATGTAAAATATATTTTAAGATTTAAAGAAGAGTACATTTTATAGCTACAGATATTAGCTTTTAAAAAACCATTGAAATTCAATGAAAAAACCATAGGTTATAGACCATATATAGTTAGGAATTTGCATTTACAAAACCTTGAAAATTCACTGAAAAAACCATAGGTTATAGACCATATATAGTTAGGAATTCGCATTTACAAAACCTTATTTTACTCACACAAAACCATTGAAATTCCATATATAGTTAGTTGCACTAACTATATATCGCGCACCCGCAATCCACTGCTGATGATGTCACATATTACATCATTCATGACATGGTCAGTGACATCACTGATGACATCACTGATGACATCTCAAATGACATCACTGATGACAACACCCAGTGACTGTATGTTTCTGTAAAGTTAAAATATGTCTTACATATTGAAGAATGAGTGGATGTATAAGTGTCTGGATGAAGGATTTAGTAGGTGCATGACTCACTGTATGAGTGAGTGATTTAATGTGTCTCACTGAGTGCATGGGTTAGTGACTAAACTGTCTTAATTTGTGCATCATTATGTCTGTTGTTCTGTAAACTGCTGAATGTGTTAATCAGTAGCTATATGAGTAACTATATGGGTTATTGATTGATTGCCCAAGTATTTGTATGGGAGACTGAGTGTGTGTGTGGGTGGCTGGGAGGTGTGTGACTCTGTGCATAGATGTGTGAGTAGTTGATTCACTATATGTATGGGTTCAAAAGTGCATGTGGAAACAGCTGTATGGGCGGTTGACTGTCTGCATGAGTGTATTGGTGAGTGAATGGATTTCTCAGTGCTACATGTCAAAGTAAGTACATATGTACATATCTAAAACACAGTACATGTGAGAGTTGACATATATAAATAACTGTGCATAAGAGCCAGTGAATGTGTGAGTGGCTGTATGGATCATTGTGAACATGTATCAGGGATTGTATAAGAGAGTAAATATGTGTTAGTATATGTTTGAATAAGTAAGGTGTGTATAACTGTATAGTTGAGGAAATGGAGGTGTGATTGATTCTTTGCATGACTGACTAGGTGTGTGAGTAACTCCATGGATGAGTGACAGTCTGTGAGTGTCTGTTTACACTGATTGTATCTAAGGTTACATTAGAGTCTGAAGAGGTTCATCGTATTATCACATGAATGATATCATCAGTGATGTGATCAGTAATGTCAAATGAGATGTCATCAGTGATGTCATCAGTGATGTCATTTGAGATGTCATCAGTGATGTCATTTGAGATGTCATCAGTGATGTCATCAGTGATGTCACTGACCATGTCATGAATGATGTAATATGTGACATCATCAGCAGTGGATTGCGGGTGCGCGATATATAGTTAGTGCAACTAACTATATATGGAATTTCAATGGTTTTGTGTGAGTAAAATAAGGTTTTGTAAATGCGAATTCCTAACTATATATGGTCTATAACCTATGGTTTTTTCAGTGAATTTTCAAGGTTTTGTAAATGCAAATTCCTAACTATATATGGTCTATAACCTATGGTTTTTTCATTGAATATATATATACATACATATATATATATATATATTTATATATATGACTTTAAACACTTGCTGGGCAATTATTAATAAAGAAAGGTATTCAATACACCTTCGTATAAATAAACAAGCAGCACACAAAAGTTAAAAACAAAAAAAATAAACTTTGTAATGATTGGCTGGTCACGGTCTAGTGTTTCTAAACTATGTGTTTCAACCAGCGACTCCTCGAGGTCTGGTTCCCACACTTACCCCGCACCCATCCATCCCAGGTGTCACCGCTTAGGTGACCCTGCCAATAAAAAGGGCTTGGTAACAGGTCTTGGGCCAGTTTCAGTTCTAGTAACCCAGTGCCAGTGTCGTGACTACATTTGCATGAGGGCCTAGGGCCCTACCTATTACATTGGCGAAGATCGGGTCCACTCCACATGTAATCTGGCTCACAGTACCTGGTGCTGGGGATGTGATGCCGACGCCTAAGGCAGCCAGCTCGATTGCGAGTGATGTAGGGCAAGAGTAAATCCACAGAGCAAGTACGCCAGTGCCAACTTGCAAAGGATTGCAGCTCCTGCCATGATGACTGGCCCAAGGAAGAGATAATCTGGTGCAGTAAGAATGGCACTGTCTGGTGACAGTGGAGGGGCCTGCATGGTGAATGCTGGAGCCAGCAGAATTGCCTCTGCCAACTGCCTGCTGAGTCGTTGCACAGTGTACCTAACAGGGTGCTTCCGTCTGGTGAGTGGTGTCCCACTGTGTGACCTTCGCCACCAGATAAGCCAAGCAGTAAGGGAAGCTGTGGGTGCGAGCAAAGAGAATTTAAAGCAGCGCTGTGAGTGTGTCTATGCCCCTATGTCTGCTCAGGCATCTGTAAGCTGCCCCAGTCTGCCATCATCTGTCCCGGAGAGTGAGGAGAGCAGAGACCCTGTTGTGCATGCTGCCATAGCACTGGAGGATAGCATCACCATTGGCAGCCTTCCCCACCCCTCCAATGTAACATGCATGCTAATAAATAAACACACAATATATTTCTTGTTTGGGTAAAGTTGCTGTAGGTTTATTACATACATCGTTATGTAATATGGTGGGTTATCTTTCGGCGATCCAAGGGCAGGCAACCACCTGGGCCGCTTGCCCGCCTGATAAGCCAAGCAGCACTGGGGCGATCCCCATCTGTGCTGCCCCTTCTGGTGATCCACTTCCCGGATCATGTGACACATGGTCCCTTATTACTCACGCCCCTTTCAGGGCGGAGCGTAGCATAGCAAACCCCCAGTAGTTCAGTCCCACAACCATTCGAAGGAATAATGGGGCGCTGACACGGTTTTTCTGGAACCTCCCATGAGGCCCGTAGGATTTGGCTCTGGCAGCCCCTATGGAATTTAGCAGAGGTACCCGTCTGCTTCCAGATCGCCCTGTAACTCCGCTAGTGCAGCTCCTGTGTGAGTGCCCTGCGCCTGTCTCAGAGGCTGCAGAAAGGCCTATGCCTGGACTCAACATCATCGTGGCGAGGGAGGCCAAGTCGGTGAAGTTTCTGAAGAGGTGCTTGAGACCAAGAGCGCAGCCCTCAGATCAGAAGAGGGAGACGCCGTGTGTGAGCCCTGCCGCCCTGGAACTGGCAGTACCTAAGCAATGTAGGGCCTGCAGCAGTTTGCAGCACCACCAAGTGGTATCAAGTGGCACTGCATCCAGGGATTTGAACTGGTGAAGGGGACAACATGGAGGCAAATGGCAAAGCTGCCCAGAGTGAGGCATAGTCCCTGAAAGCCCCCCCTCACGTCTCTGTTGTTCTGGTGAGCAGCCTCCACTTTCAGCGGGGGGCTGCTGAATGAACTTTAAGAAGAAAAGCTGCTGGGGCCACAATATGTGTGTTGCAGTGCTACCTAGTGGCCAGAGGTGGTTAAGTCAAGTTTTCAAACTGAGTATGTCTTGGAGGAACAGACTACAGTGCTAGCTAGAAAAGTGTCTGTGGCCCGTAGCTACAGTAGCAGCAAAACCCATTGGCATGAGCTGCCAAGTAAAAAAAAATTACAGAGCACAGCCCCCAGGCACCACAACAGAGACTGGCTAAGAGGGTTGAATGTTTGAATGGGAGAGTTTGCTAACCCTCACAGAGCAAAGATCTGCAAGAAGCCCAAGTCTGCCACATCAAAGAACAGGCAGCCCCACAAGAAGAACAATTCAATGCAAGCCAAGGAGACGCAGTGTCAATTGACCGGGAGGGGTCCAGCTAAGTGAGGTGTAGGTGAGAATTTGCGAATCCTGATACAGACAGACTGCTGACCCTCCCAAGAAGCCCCAAAGCAACAAGCTCACAGAGAGGACAGAGTGGGCAAGGTGCCAGCAGAAGGCACACCCTGAAGAAGACTAAGGGCATGAGGTCAGAGATGCGTTGAGGGCCACATCTGGATATCGATCAGCGTGGGCAGGGGCCTGGGAGAGAGAAAACTCTCAGTGCACAAGCAAGAATGTAACAAGACAGAGGCTTCACCAGTCAACCACACCAGCACAGAATGGCCACTGTTGGCCCACTAAGAATGTCACACTGAGTGATTGACTGTGCCAGGTCCACCTTTGGGCAAGAACAAGCACTGTCACAGCATAGCCTTGAGACACAGGGAGTGAGTCCTCATGTGAAGATGAAGAGGCGAAGGAGGAATGGTGACTCTTCAGTCAGGGAGTGGAGCACGAAGAAGATCCTTCATGGACAGGATCTATGAGAGGTCCACGAGAAGAGTCGAGTCCTATAGAGAGGACAGAACATGACTAGGGAGGTCCCTGTGAAAAGAAGATCACAATTAGAGGCCTGTTCAGGAGACAGAAGAGAAGAGAGTCAGTCCTAGGAGTAGCGTGTGAACAGGGAGGTCCAAGTGAAGTTCACATCACATGAAGATGTCTGATCAAAAGGAAGATAGAGGAAGAAGGGAAGGGTGGTGATAGACCAGTCACACAAAAGGTCACCAAGAAGATAAAGGTGATGTTAGACCAGTCACCCAGAAGATCCCCAAGAAAGGAAAGGTGATGCCAGACCAGTCACCCGGAAGATCACCAAGAAGGGAAAGGTGATGTTAGACCATTCACCCAAAATATCACCAATAGTAATTGGTGGTTGTCATCAGAATCTAGTGCATCAATATAACCACCTGAGGAGTACCGCATATATAGAGTGGAGCAATAAGTCAGCAAAACACCTAGAGAATAAAAAGGCATCCCTGGCACTGCAGGGGGCTGGCCACCCAGAAACCATCTGTGAGCCCTGGAGAACCTGATGCCTGCTGAATAAAGCACTCTTGACCGTTGTACCATCCACTCTTGCAATTGCACTTGAGGTTTGGATGTGGCCCTGTTGAGAATGCACCAGTGACCCTTTGGCATGGCCTATAAGAGGCCCACACAGCGAACGCAGTCCCATGGCAATCTAGGGGCAAAGGCCTCAAGGGATTCATGTGAGAGGGGAATCCCATCAAGAGAGATGTGTCTGCAGCTGCTCTGTGATAGGTATTGGAAAGCACAGAAAGCATGTATGGAGACTGGGTCACCCAAGATTGTCCATTAGATGCAGGTGCACCAGAGTCCAGATGACAAGAGTACACTGACTTGGAGGTAGTGCTGTTGGCGATTCCTCCATGGCCCTTTGTTGTGGCATGGGAGGGATACTGCACAGTCCACGTGGTCCGATGGAACCTTGGAGAAAAGGGACTCGAGGGATTCCTGTGAGAGGGGAATCCTGGAAAGAGAGGGATGCTGGAGATGCTTCACCAAGGGACACCGGTAAGCGGCATCAGAGGATGACTCTTTAACAAAGGTAGTGACATCATCTGTCTTTACAGACATGATATCCATGGAGCCAGCACTCCTGTGAACAAATATTAGCATCAGACTACACCACTACTCCAGATGCACCATCAAGTGAACTTTGTAAATAGACTTCCACACAGTGAGACCAGGTTTGACAGGACCCACAGTGCACAAGTGGACGGTAACAACATTGTTGGGCATTCGAGAAATCCAAACTTCACCCACAATGCCATTTGTGCTCAGAGTAGTCTGGTGAAACTACTGAGGCATGCTGTGATGCTGGGTTCTCCCAACTGAACCAGTACCCTCATCTTGTCCTACAGGCATCCAAAACGGACTCCATCGAGTTTTTGTTACGTTATTTTGTTCTATCCTACAGGTTGGACTTGTTATCCATATTTAATAAAGTTTGAAAGGTATTTAGTGCCTGGATGATCACAATCTAGTGTTTCTAAACTATGGGGAAGATTCACAAGCCCCTTGCATGACTTTTACGGAGCCGTTACATCACAATTGTGACGCACCCTCAGTGTAAATGTTGCAGCCCATAGACAACGTGACTCATCTAGGGAGATGCTTCACATTGTAAAGCTGAGCGTCACATTACACTTGTGCCAGGTATAATGTATGCAGGGTGGGCATTCCCATGCAAAAAGCCATGTAGAACTGAGGCAGTGAAATCTGCAAGATTTCACGGTGTTACTCTACGCCTTCACTGCATCAAAATCCCTACGCCTGCTCAGACCAATAATAAGAAATTACGTAGGGCTTTTTGAATGGGACTCACCCATCTATTGTGGTGCATTGCTGGAGTTGCGTCACTTTTTTGAGCAACACCAGCAATGCATCACTTTTGCGCCAACCAATGCGTCAGAATTGCTGACGCAGCTGTTAATCCTTATGCCATGGAGCACTGTACTGTTCATATAGCGCTTCTATAGTGGCAAAAGGACATTCACGCTGACGCAAGGAAACTGACACATCTATGCAGATGTGTCAGTTCCTTTTAAATCTGCCCCAATGTGTTTCCACCAGCCACTCTTTGAAGGCTGGCTTCCACAATCACCCCACACCCATCCATCACAAGTGTTACCAGTCAGGTGACCCTGCCAATAAAAGGGGCAGGGCCCATGCCCCCTGGGCCATTTCTAGATCTAGTAACCCAGTGTCATTGTTGCAATTGTAGTTGCATGAGGGCCTAGAGCCCTACCCATTACAAACTTCACAAAAATGTTCTTTCCCCGCAAAAGAAGAAAGTCATCAGAGACATGTGACCTGCATTTAGTAGCACTTCAGAATAAGAGTGGCCGACACACAGACCGTTATTCAAATGCAATACGCTTTCAATCACTATCTGATGCACAACACACAAGCAGGTGCCTGATAATTTTCCTAAAAATTAAAACAACTTAAAACATAGTAGCAAGAAGATGTTTCCCTTCAGGCCTACCTTTGGCACTACATCATCCCATAAAACCTCATTCCTGAAAGATTTTTCCTGGCTGAAAGCCCAAAGGAAAGCACAATGAGTGGGAAATTACTGGATCATATACCTTGATGCCTGTTAGACCTGGCTTCTTTTGGAGTGTTTCCCCTGTCTTTTTGCTTCTGACCCCACAGGTTTGACTATGTTTTTGCTGGTTCAGTGGCCCACATGCATCAAGCATTTTTGGAGTCGCAAATGGTGCGATTCCTTAAAATCGGCCGTTTGCGATTCCAAAAATGCTTTTTTGGATGCATCAAGCAATTTTAGAAATTGCAACATTTTTGCGATTTCTAAAAATTGCGATTGCTTTTAAGAAATCGCAAATTTGCGATTTCTTAAAAGCAATGCATGATTACTTTTTAAATTGCGAATTCGCAATTAGAGGGATAAATTTACCGAGCAGTTGAACTACTCGGTAAATGTAAATAACGCAGAAAATGCATTTTAAAAACATTCATGTTACGAACACACATGTCCTTAGGACATGTGTGTGTGCAACATGATGCGAAAACAACATTTCATGGGTGCAGGGGGGGTTCATTTGAACCCCCCTCACCACCCTTGAAATGCTATCAGTATTTGCGATTTTCAAATTGCGAATTCGCAATTCCCATTCATTCCTATGGGCCTTTTGGCCCATAGGAATGAATGGGAATTGCGAATTTGCAATTTGAAAATCGCATTTTTTATGCGATTCGGTAAAAATAGCGATTTCTACCGAATTGCATAATAAATGACAAAAATAATCATGCATAGGCTTTTGCAATTTCTAAATTGCGAATCGCTATTTATCGCAATTTAGAAATCGCAAAAGCCGATATTGATGCATGTGGGCCAGTGTCTCTGTGCACTTTCTCACTGCTGTTTAGTGTTAAAGTGCAAGTGCTCCTGTTGTAATGTGTTATTATGGATTGGTGTTTCCATGATTGGCACATTTGATTTACTGGTAAGCTCTTAGCAAAGTGCACTGAGTGGGACAGGGCATGTAAATCAAATGCTACTAGTGGGCCTGCCGCACTGATTGCGCTACACACATGAGTAGCCCTGAAAAGGTATCCCAGACCTTCCAACTGCAGGGTCTGCATGCAGGCTGTAACTGCCATGTCAACCTGGCAATTACACCCACTTGCCAGGCACTAATTATCCCTTTTCTTAATTATAAGTCACCTCTAAGGTACCGTGGTGGGCAGGGTGCTGTGCATGTTAAAAGTGGGACATGTACTGGTGTGTGTGGCATTTCCTAGTAGTGAATTACAGTGCATTTTGTTTTTCACTATGGAAAGAGTATCTGTCCCATAGGATAGAATTGGAGTTTTACTTATAACATCTTATATGTATAACTTCCCAATGGGACAAGATAGAGAAATGGTGTTTAGTATGCCTGGAATCAGAATGTAAAAATGCACCTTTTAGTAAAGATGATATTTAAGTTCGTGTTTGGAAATACCACTTTTAGAAAGTATGTATTGTCTTGCTTAGCCATCCTTTGTGCCTCTACTGGGTTTGTGAATTGACTGTCTGACTTTGAAGTGACAGGGGCTGGGGATGTGCATTCTCTCAGACAGCCACTGGAGGGGGGGGGGTTGATGCATGTTTCCTGCCTTTCCAGAATGAGTCAGGGCTAGGCTGAATAGACCTGGGCTGCATTCAGAGTAGTGGGATGAGTTTCTATTAGCACCTGAATAGGCCTGGTCTGCATTTAGAGTGGGGGGAGAAGATTTCCCTTACACCTGAATAGGCCCTGTTTGCCTTGGACAATGCTGTCTCCACCTCCTGCTGGGAAGCTTGGCCGGAGAGGACCAAACTGGTTTGGACCAAGCACAGACACTTTCTGCCTGAGAGAACAAAGGAATTGTGAGTATAAATGTATTTATTTGTATTTATTGATATGAAAAGTTTTATATAGCGCTGGCTAAACCCGGAGGTATCAGAGCACTTTACAATAGGAGGTACCATAGATTTCAAAACATAGCTACATAGTTACAACATTTCAGGTAAATAAGAACTGAAATTACATTGGCATGGCTCAGGTAAGGGGAAACAAAGCAGACACGGGAGGGAGGTTCAGGAAAGAGAGTAGAATAGAGTAGAAGAGGAGGGAAAAGAGTGAAAAAGGAAAGAGGAGAGGGAGGAGGTAGGAAACACAAAGTAGCGAAGAGAAAAGATACAGTGGCAGGTAAAATGTATTGCACACATCCAATACAAGCTTGAGACAATTCCTCTTTGGGTTACTAATTGGACTAAAACTAAATTTGAAGCTTCCATGTCAATGTGGCATTTGTGCGTGCATCAGTTCCAACGAAATCATTGTAATAAAAAATATTGTAATGTTTAATATATTGTCCTTCAACTGTAGCAATTTGAGATGTGTGCAATACATTTCATCTGTAATTACAGATGCCCTGTTTCACACAAAAAGAAGACAGTATATCTGTTGAGGTCCTGAGGAAGGTGGTCACAACCCACCGAAATGCGTGTCAACCTGGTGTGGAACCCCACAAAACATTCTGTGGTTTTCATCTAGGCAGAGTTATTCTCTGCTGGACAGTATACCTTATGTACAGATGTGATTGGAAGTGATTGGTGTGAAAGTGTATGTTCCTGTGTGAGAGTAGTATGTTAGTGTGAGTAGTGTTGTGAAACCAGGGTTTTCTTCTTTTTTCCTCTTGTTTTGGGTTGTTTAGGAAAAAAGTTAATACCAATTTGTATTATATAAAATGTGTTGAATCATATAAAATGGTGATAATTTATGTATTTAAATGATGGAAAAAACTTTTTTATGCTATATTTGTCTACAATGATTAAAAGAATAGAATGAATTCAAAAAAAGTAAAAAAAGAAAAAAGAAATAAACACTTCAAAATACAATCAAAGAAATTGTTATTGCTGTGTTTTGGAGGTCATAGAAAATGAAATGCACTATGCTTTAATGTATAAAGTACATAGGCCATGTTGGTGCTCTCTATCGTCAAATTATATACACTCTTCTCTCTGCTCTTACCTACCGGCTCTAATTAAAGTGAGCAATGGCCCCATACTAGCCATGTCTTACTCCGTCAGTAGCATGCGGAGCCTCATGTGTCCACTGGATATTAAGGTTGCTAAATAATGTTCCTATTAGCATTTTGTCCATTACATTTGCTGCAGTATCCTCAACTACCCCAGGACCCTAAAAAGGTCACTAATTCCACTGGAACACATTTGTCCGCACTATAGAAAGAAGGAACATGTTCTCTCATAATTGCTGGGCATTTTGCAAGCTCTGAACTGGCAAATGCCTGTCATTTGCTCTGGGTGAAAATGAAAAGGGCTTTAAATGAACCCAGACTGTTAAGCATCTTCAGTGCTGCTCTTGGTTAGCTAACAATGTATAATATCACAAGGGCTTCAACCTAGACAAGGGTGCAACACAAGTTCACTTCTGCAATCAGTATACTAAAAGCCTACAATGGATCAAGAACAAGAACTTACCTTGCTCAGGTCATTTTACAAACTTTGATAAGTCGACAATAATTTCTGTGCCTACTCTGCTGCAGCAAATGAGCACACGTAACCCACAAAGAGTGAGAGAGCTCAGTGCAGCCCTCTGCTGGACATTTCTCTAAGTAGCAGCAGAATGTGCTGCTTTAGAAAAAAATATTGCTCTGCTTTTAATTTATCTTTAAATGCTTACTGGGGTAAGACTGGAAGACAGTAAATTCAGGATATCGTAAAAAAATAAACTCAAAATACAATTCTCGCAAGAAAAATCTATCATTAAAATTAAAAACACATCCTTACAATGCTAGTAGAAATTGTAAGGATAAGAGGCAGGCACTAACTGCTGACTTTGCACTTTCAGATAAGCAAATGCAACCAAAATAGAAGAGGATATTACCCCTTAAGGTCATGCTCCACCTGAATTAGCATAACTTTGTTGCATACATCCTTTCTCCTCCAGGATTGGAAAACGTATGCCCCTAGCTGCTTGCATGCACAAATAGAACACAAGTTAAACACGCTTTTTTAACAAATGTATGAGATTAAAAGGCGTATATTTACAATGCATGCCTTTACAACACAGGGTTTACATCGCAACATTCTTTACAACGCATTCATTTACATTGCATGCAATTCCATCACATTTTCAGATACTACATTTACAACGCATTCTATTACATTGTATTATACCTTTACAACGCATACCATTACCATGCATACCATTACATCGCATTTAAGTTAAGTGTTAAATAGTATAGTGGTTATAATTATAATTGTAACTCAAGTGAGTGCAACAGTAGGGTACGTGTTGGATAGTGTAAATGATGAACTTTTTATCCAGATGGTTATTATAATATACACCCCAGAGATTGTCTAAAACGTTCCGAACAAGCCCGATTCAATCTTTTAGATGTAATAAAGAGGGATACGGTGGATGGCTGCATATATATTACTAACTAGCAGCCCGTCCCGACGTTGTCCGGGTATGAATTGCTGCCGGCCAGTAGTATATTGTTTTGTAGGATTTCGTTTTGATAGCATTTCTTATCTGTAACAGCCCTGTGAAACGCTCCGATTCACAGTGCACTGCTGATGCACTTAAGAGTGCGCGTTCAGTAGTGTGTGAACTCGAGTTCCCCTACTTTATTTTTCCTTGCAATATTATATAGCGCAAACTGGACAACATGGCATGAGCACAATTTACATTACAGAAGAACACATTCATTTGTGGTAGGCACAGGGAGACAACGTGATTTGCCTGGAATCACAGGAAGTTGAGCTGATGCCAAGATTCGAACGTAACTCCCCAGCTCTAAAGTTTGCAAATCTAGAACTTGTGGCGGGAGGTGTGTCCAAAAGTGTATGTTGGTGCTGGCCATCAATGAGAAAGGCCTGTGCATTTTTCAAATGGGTGGTGAAAGAATATGAGTATGTTGCTGGAGATGTCGGCCGCCGTGCCACCAATCTACTTATTGGGGGAGGGTAAACACCCATTATTCCGCAACTTTCTTTCCGCTTACAATCACTCCGCATACTTTCATTACGAAAGTACCAAGACTCCGCAATGCCATTATAACGCAAGGCATTACATTTTATATGCTTTTACCATGCATACGTTTACAACGAAATTCGTTGTAAATGCATGAATGGTAAAAGCATGTTTTTTTTTAAATGTTTGGATAAGTATGGATATAGGGGTATATGTTTTGGGGTACTGAGGCATATGTTTTGGGGTGTTTGGGTATTTTAAGGGTTCAGATACAGTTTTGGGTTATGGGGTACAGGGGTAGTTTTAGGGTTTAGGGATAGGTATGGGTTTTGGGGTACAGGGGTATTTTTAGGATTCAGGGCTAGGTATGGGTTTTGGGGTATAGGGGTATTTTTAGGGTTCAGGGAAAGGTTTGGGTTTTGGGGTACAGGGGTATTTTAAGGGTTCAGGGCTAGGTTTGGGTTTTGGGGTACAGTGGTATTTTTAGGGTTCAGGGCTAGGTTTGGGTTTTGGGGTACAGGGGTATTTTTATGGTTTAGGGATAGGTTTGGGTTTTGGGGTACAGGTTATATTTATAGGGTTAAGATGGGTTAGTGTTTAAGGGTGTTGGGGTATTTTAAGGAGTAAGGGTGGTTATGATTATTGGCTGCAGGGGTATTTAAAGGGAGCAGGGTTGGATTAGCACACAATATGAGACATGGAATGAAGGGCGGAACGTACCACACGCCCCCAGCGTTTGTCAAGCCCCCAGCACACGCCCACAGCACAATGCAGACACGCCCACAAGGGACTACTTTGCTGGCACGGTTCTTTTTCCTTTTAAATGTATATGGTGGGTGTCTGCATAGCCTATGTCCTCCTGCTTCAACTGCCCTTTCCAACGCTGTATTGGGTGTTGTGATTGGTGCTGTGGTTCCTGAGATTACCCGCCTCAAAGGTTTGGGCTCTCTCTTTATTATATTAGTATGGATGTAATTATTTACAGCAATAGTGGAAGGGGGTTTTCGCTGACATTTTTTTGATTCTATCATTAGTAATTAAACCTTCAGCCATGCTGGTGCTATTTAGTTCTTCCTGAGAAGTGAAATGCTTTACAAAATATCAACAGTACTTTATTTTAATTGCTATTGCAGTTGCCAGGTCACTTATTATTCAAAATTGGAAAACTAATATACAACCCAGCATTGAGCACTGGTTTAATAAAATGTCCAGAACCTGTAGAATAGAGGAAGCCAATGCTAAACAGATAGGAGCGACAGTAAGATTCAGGGGTATTTGGTGTAATTTCTCTTCTAATGAGGCTGCTGATTAAAACTGATCATAAGACTTGGGTCCCTATGGCCCCTATTAGCACAATGCACTTTAAAATAATGTATGTCATTGATGTATCCATTAGAATTGGTTTTCAGTTTTCTCTTGCACATTGCACTTTACAATTTATATTTTTTTTTAATTTTTAGAAATACATCAACAGCTATATACATATATGCACTTTATAGAAGAATGTCATCCACTGTTATTTTCTATTTTAGATCAGATAGTATGAAATGGATGAAAGAAATTAGGGAGTTGGCATTTGTCATTAGCCATCTTATAACTGGGGACTACTAAGAAATGTGTTTTATATATGATAGATAAGATTCTTCATGTATCTACAATGGATTGGATTTTATAACTGTGGTTAACTATGATGTGTCAAATGCTTGCCTTGCTGTAGTTCTGTAAGCTATTTATTACCTAGGCTTTTTTTAGATGTTATTAGGCTTGTTTTACATTTTTACTGTTCTACTATGAATTTAAATAAAAAATACATTAAATAAAGATAGCTGCAGATTGGCCCGAGAAGGAAGCAGCAGGAGATCCTTTGACTATTGGATAAACCCCTCATAGTAATGAGAAAGTACAACCAGGTCATGAAGTGGTTGAAGTCTAAAGCGTCACCCCAGGATACTGATTGGGTCAAGGTTGACAGAATGACCCAGGAACATAAAGAGACAATTCATACATATTATGAGACACTGTTGCAGGCAGTTAAATTGTGTAGCATAATGGAAACATTGGAGCCTAAGGACATGGGACATTTTTTGTCTAGGTTTGTGACAGGATTGAGGCCCAAGATTACCATGATGATTTAACAGCATTTGATTTGTTGGCAGAATAAGTGGGTTGATGAGATCTTGCAATACACCAAGTTCTGCAATGACGAAATTGACATGAGGTAGAAGAAATTGAACGAGAAATAATGTGGCACAGATGAAAGCTGCTCACAGAGGGGATCAAAGTCATTCAAAAGGAATGCACCTCCACTGCAAGGAGTGTATCAACAGGAAGTTTCATCAATGCAAGGAGGAGAAAGATTTCAGTCACTAGGTAGAGGTCGAGTTGATCCGAGCACTGGGATTGTGTAGCCACAATGAAAAAAGTCTAACTGGTGCCACTACTATAATAGGTTGTGGAATTGGAAGCATGAATGTCAACTTAATCCTGCAAATCAAGGTCAAAAACCAGGGTTTGCCCAGGCTCAGAATAACAATTCCATGCAGCCACAGAATATGCTGAGACCAAGGTCTCAGAATTTTTATGTATCACAAG
Organism: Lissotriton vulgaris; assembly: GCF_964263255.1. Classification (NCBI taxonomy): domain Eukaryota; kingdom Metazoa; phylum Chordata; class Amphibia; order Caudata; family Salamandridae; genus Lissotriton; species Lissotriton vulgaris. The sequence continues at coordinate 1,171,859,384 of NC_141689.1, read as the reverse complement.
CCCCATTGATGCAGGTTCCACAACCCCCAATGCCACAGCAAGCTGCTAATTGTACTAGATTAACTTCAAATCAGGTTCCGAATGTGAACCAAAATGCTATCCAGAATAACAATCTGTTCCACCAGTACCCCATGTTTGAGACAGTTGACACTTATGGCTCTGATCTGTCCACATGATGGTGCCTGAGAGGGGAGGAAGGTTGTATGCTTGGCATAGACTTGTAGGCAGATTAGAGTGACCCATTTGTAAATGGTGAGGTAAATGGCCACACCATATCATTTTTGGTCGATACAGGTGCTACCCATTCTACTGTGAGAACAGTAGAAGTTCCAAACCTACCCCTCTCTAAAAGATGTATTGAAGTTCATTTTGGGGTTTTGGTTCAGCAGTCATGTTTTGGCATGGTGCTGGGTCCCACAAGGGTATACGGAGAGGTCATCCAGTTTCAACCAGATCCTTCAGAAGAATATGGAGTCTTTGGTTAGGCCCTACAGCTCCATCTGGTACAGTGTATTGATGACCTGTTGGTTGCATCAAATACTCAGGAAGCTTGTAAGACCAACACTGTCCACTTGGCTGAGAATGGGCATAAAGGGTTCCCCCAATAAGTTGCATTACTGTTGGGAGAAAGTTTTGTATCTTGATCACTACAGTGATAAATGAGTCAGAAAGCTGTCACATGAAAGGATTTCTGTGATTCTGCTAATAAAACTGCAAACAACAAAGAAAGAAGTCAGAATGGTTTTGGGAATTGAGGGCTACTGTTGCCAGAGAATACCCAATGTTCCCTAGTGGTCAAATCTTTACAGAGAGTGACACACAAGGGTGTGTCAGATCTGATGACGTTGGACAATTTTTGTCTTGTTGCCTTCCTAGAGTTGAGAGAAAACCTCTGCCACACACTCGCACTAGGAATGCCTGATTACAACAAAGCGTTTTTACTTTTTTGCAGGTAAAGAGAGGACTGCGTTCTCTCAGTGCTTACACACACTCGTAGAGGTGCCCATAGACCTGTGGCCTTTTTCTCTGCTGCCTTGATCCAGTAGCTTTGGCATTACCTGGATGACTTAACTCTGTGGCCAGTACAGGTGTCAGCATAGCGAGATGTGAAGGCTTTGTCATGGATCATCCTTTAATGGTGTTCAAGTCTGACTCTGTGGAAACATTGTTGACATGTACTCACACTCAACATCTAAAGAACAGCCACCTGATACAGTATGAACAGATCATTCCGACGGCTGAGAATGTAAACTGAAAAAGATCTTCTGTTTTGACCCCTGCCACCCTGTTGCCCCTTCCTGAGAATGATAAGGATGAAAATGAAGTGGAGCATGGCTGCCTCAATGTTACTGCTCTGTGCACCATGCCAAGACCAGATATAGAAGATGAGCCACTGCCTGAATCTTTGTTTGCTTTGCTTGTGGATGGCTCATGTTTGAAAGTCCTAGAAGTACATTTATGAGCTGACCATACAGTTTGTACAGTCTCAGGTATAGTTGAACCCTTGTGGCTCCAAGGAGTATTTTTCTGCCAAAGTGGCTGAATTGATTGCTCCTACTGGACCATGTTGTGTCTCCGACCAGCTGAGAGTGACCGTTTTCACTGATAGTCAGTATGGCTTTGGTGTTGTTCAAGATTTTGGAGAGTTATGGGCCCAAAGGGGGTTTATGACCTCTTTGAGTTTCCCTATCTGAAACGGAGAACATGTTCAAAAGCTTCTTGAGTCATTGCAGATGCCTACCCAAATTGCAGTAATCAAGTGTGCTGCACATTGTAAGGGTGATGATTATGTGACTGCTGGTAACAGATAGGCTGACAAGGTTACAAAGTAGTGTGCTCATAATGAATATATGAACGAGGTGCGAGACGAAACCAACTCCAACCTTTCGTTAATGACAGCTGATACTTGGGAGAAAGTCAAGAGGTTACAAGAAGAAGTGTCAGAGGAAGAACCGCAGAGATTGGTCAATGCAAAATGTGGTAAGAGAGATAAGGATGAGATCTGTGTTTTGAGAGGTGGCATACTTATGCTGCTAAATAGTCTACTGCCACCAATGGTTAGGCATTATCATGGCCAGACTCATGTAGGAAGAGATGGCATGGCCAGGTTTTTCAGGCAGACTTGGTTTAATCAAAAGTTTAGGTTGATGGCTGAAGTGTTGTGCCACAGAAGTGTTGTGTGTTAGCAGAACAATATATGGGAAATAACTTCTGTGATATTGAGCCACATAGGGATGTCAGCTGGTCCCTTTAATAGAATGCAATTGGAGTTTATTGAAATGCCTGTGTGCAATGATCTGAGGTATGTGTTGGTTGTTATGTGTATCTTTTCACGGTGGGTTGAAGCATACCCCACAAGAAGGAACAATAGTCTCACAGTACTGAATTTGTTGTTGAGGGAGTTAATACACAGATTTGGCATTTCAACTTCATTAGAATCTGACTGAGGCACACACTTCAACAATGAAATTCTGAGGATGCTGTGTTCCACTTTACAGATTGAACAGAGACTACATTGTAGCTACAAACCTGAGACTGCAGATCTGGTTGAGAAGGTCAATGGGACTTTGAAATTCAGACTTGCCAAAGTGTGTGCTTTTACGTCTTTGAAATGGCCTGATGCTTTGCCGATTGTGTTAATGAGTCTACGCAGCGTATCTGTTCGTAGAACTTTATTGTGCCCCCATGAAATCATCATGGGCAGGGCAATGAGGTTGCCAGCCAGACCTGAAGAAAAGTGTTGTGAACATTACTGATCATCTGACATTTGATTACTAGAAAGGACTGCTGATGTAGTGCTTTCTGCGTCTCATCAGGTTGAAGTTGCCACAGTGCCACTTCATCGAGAGCAGTGCCATGACGTTAGTCCTGGGGTCTGGGCTGTGGTGAAAAAGCATGTACGAAAGCATTGTCTGGAGCATCATTGGAGTAAGTCTTTCCAAGTGATACTTGTAACCACGACTGCTATGAAGTGTGGCTGCCTCACCAATTGGATACATGCTGCTCATGCTCACTGAGTTCCTTGTCCCTTTGATGACATAGCAGCACCTCTCACAGAATAGTTAGTATTTTTTTAGCGATCACAGGAGCAGGCTAGTCAAGCTGTAGGGGACCAGCAAAAACCTGAAATAGGGGTTGTTTGGCCTGACTCGGTTCCTGGAGAGTTGGTTGTTGAATCTGAGTGTAGAGAGTCTACTTCTGCAGTTGTGACTGAGCCAGACTCAGACCCCGACAAAGGGCCTAGTGCTGTGGAACTGCAAGGGGCTGCAGGAGAATGTTGGCTGAGAAGCCAGGAGAGGGGAGACTGGTCCCGTAGGTGACCTCCGGTGGCACCCCAGAAGAAACTGAGGATTCTCATCTGAGTGGTGGAGGAAGAGGGGAGACTGCACTCAGAAGGTCAAAGCGAGCAAGGGTGTCCTGTCAGAGTGTCTTTTCCCCTGTGTGGACTTACTTCCTTTCCAATGACAGGGAGAAAGAGTTCCGGGTATTCTCGGATCACTTTGAAAATTCAACGAAGAGTTGAGGAACTTTATCTTCAGTTCGATCATACTTTTGATCTTCCTCTATTAGTGAGATTGAGTGCCTTCAGGCATCTCATTCTGGATGTGGCCGAGTTTCCTTTCCTGGATGTGAATGAGCTCCCTGTGCTAGTCTATGAAATGATGTTAAATATGCAACGCCTCTGACACCATGGATTACACAAGTTATTTTTGGTTCATGTCCTGTTTATTGACTATGAACGCTATATATCTTAGCACATTGTTTTAGAATTCAACACAGGTACACACGGGGTGTGAACAGCTCAGCTTAGAATATCTCCTTAAGACATAAAACGAATTCATGATTTACACAAACATGAGACAAAACATTTGCAAAATTACAGTGAAAAAGTAAATTCAACAGTGGACAAGAAAACAATTTACGTTAATGTGACAACAAAATACTATTTACAGGTGAAATTTCAAGGTCCTAACATAAATCTAAAGGGAATTGTGTTGGTGTCCCAGGGGAGTATAATTTGTCCCTCAGGGGGAACGTTAGTTATCCTGTGTCGTGCCAGGGGTAATCGTATCTTCAAAATTATTAAATGCCGGGTAGTGAGATGCGTCTCTCACTATATGTCCCAAATGTTTAATTGGATCATATGGCTAATGTTTCTCCTGGCAATCAGATAGAGCCTACGCGTTTCGACCTGATGGGGGATTCTTGACAGGATGTGCGTTTTAAAGCAGGTCTTCATCAGGGCTCACAAAAGATGTAGGGGATCGTCGTGTCACACCTACAAGAGATTTATGCGGGGTATATTTTAGTTTATAGGACCAATTCAATAATTATTCGATAGTATTTACAAAACAGTGTAGGTATTTGTTCTTTAGGAATCACGTACCCAGGTGTGGAAGTATCAGTTCAGCATGCTTTGGGTGCTGGTAGGTAGCAGGAGGCAGGGTTTCTCCCTAGCCAGGGTGGCTAGGTGTCCGCAGTCTTTAGTTGCTGTTGAGGGAATTGAATGTATCAATTTAGGGCTTCTTGAGAATCAATGAAGTCTAGCCGCCTATTGCGCGCTGCATGCGTTCTGTGTGTCTTATTGTCGGTCTCCCAGGGTGGTGCGCTGGGTTAACGTTTTTCTGCTTGGGGAGACCGGTGTGTCTCGTGCCTAGGGAATGCCAGGAGATCTGTTGTAGCGCCTAAACGTGGCCAATAAACAGGACATGAACCAAAAATAACTTGTGTAATCCATGGTGTCAGAGGCGTTGCATATTTAACAATATTGATCTAGATTCCTGCCTCTGATTACCTAAACAGAATCTATCCCCAGTGATTTTTGTAAGTCTATGAAATGAAACACTTCATTCGGGAACTGATTGTTAATGAACTTGAACTTGTTCTTATTAGAGAAGTTTAAATAGACCTTGTATGGAAGAAAGAAGAGTACAGAGGCTCGAGGCAGCTGAAGAAGCCTAAGGTTGTCCTTTAGAAGAACACAGAGTATGGTTAAGGAAGACTTATCATTTGAATTTTGGTATTGGTGCTTGCACAGGTGGAAACTGAAAGAGAAGCCTCGGCAGCTGCTACGTTCTATCCAAATGTTTACATTGCAATGAAGAAACGGGAAGCCAATTCTAATATTAATAGAACTAGTTGCATCATAGCAAGCACACTAATAGTTGTCGTACTAATTATATTGTGCTTATAGGGCTATATTCAGCTACATATATCTCAGTAGAAATCAAGCATGCTGTTGCCCTTACCATACCACATTCTGCTGATAGTAACCCAAAGTTGTTAGGAGTTAAGAAATTGCACACAGATCTATCAAGGGGAGATAATTATTCAAACGCTTATTTTAAATTGGGTTATAGATAAATTGACACTATGAATGTGAGAAACTGTTATGTTTGTACCCAGTCGCCTGATTCTGTTTCGGAAGGTGTAACCTACCATCATATTCCTGTCAAATGAATTCTCTTGTAGTCTTCTCATAAGTATATTTTATAGAGAGGGTAGTTTCCAATATTATTTTTTGAAATATGATTTAGTCCTTTTATAAGTACCTATGCTAATACATTTGAATACAAATCCTTATTTTAAAGGCGCAGAGATTGCAGGCAAATATGTTGTGTCTCTTAAGCCACTAGACAGTGGATATGCACACAGACATAATTTGACTTCTTCAATGTCAGATATGGAGAAGAAGTTCTTGAATCTAGTAGAAGAATAAAAGAGAGATCTAGAGTCTGCATCTGAAACCGATAAAGATCTTAAGAGACACCACAAGTGGGGTAGTGAAGAAAATGAACATCAGGTGAAGGGAAATTTGCCCACCTTGACTTTAGATTGGCAACATAAGGGAATGCTGTGTATACACATTCATCATAGTTGTTGGACTCATTATTTAAAGGGAATAGTGAATGTGAACATATTTTCAAGGTGAAGGGGAAAAATGACCTTTTCTCGGAGGGACGGGAAGCTTTAATTCCTGGAGTGTACTCTAGTTGTGGACCGTATGCATAGTTTAAATTGTCCAATGGATGGCATTGTACATTTATTCTTGGCATAGTTTTCCTGAAGATTTACCACATTTGAATGATCCTGTATGGGAAACGAGACCTAGAACTACTGGAAGTAGTAGGAGATATTTTTGGTGCCATAAAGCCATCTGTACGAGTAATTCTGAATGAACTGAAAATGTTAAAGCTGTCAATAGTAGATAAATTGGCTACTAGTACCACAAATTCTTTGTTACATGTAAATACTGAGATGGTTGCGATAAGGTCTATGGTTTTGAAAACAGGCTTGTGCTAGACATTTTACGCACAAAAGAAGGTGGAGTTTGTAAGATGTTAAAAGTTTATCAATGCTGTACTTACATCCCAGGTGAAAGTAAGAATCTGGAGAAATATATTCTGAATATATCTGGGTTGACAAAAGATTTGAAAGAGTTAGAAGAGGCAGGTGCTAATGAATCTATTGGAAGTGGATTTGCTTTAATAGGCAAGTAGTTTGAAAGCTTGGGAAGTGGAATTCCGGGCGCTATTTAGGAACCTGTTTTGATAATTGCCCTTTGTGCAGTATTCCTACTTATAATCTTTAAGGGAAACAAGTATGCACAAGTCAGACAGGGAGTGAAGAGGAAGCGATCAGATGTAGCATTAGAGGAGAGTCTGACTAAGTATTATGATGACTTGAAATGCCTGGAAGACTCTGGGTGAAAAATGCTCAAGACCACAAGCTTTCAATGGTCTTTCTGATATGATCTGATTGTAATGTCTGATGGCTTGATTTGCCATCTGGGGGAACTGGAGCACCATAATTTTGACTCCACACTTGTTTGACCAGGGCAAACACTCACACACACATACACACACACACACACATATATATATATATATATATATATTCACTGAAAAAACCATAGGTTATAGACCATTTATAGTTAGGAATTCGCATTTACAAAACCTTATTTTACTCACACAAAACCATTGAAATTCCATATATAGTTAGTTGCACAAACTATATATCGCGCACCCGCAATCCACTGCTGATGATGTCACATATTACATCATTCATGACATGGTCAGTGACATCACTGATGACATCACTGATGACATCTCAAATGACATCACTGATGACATCTCAAATGACATCACTGATGACATCACTGATGACATCTCATTTGACATTACTGATCACATCACTGATGATATCATTCATGTGATAATACGATGAACCTCTTCAGACTCTAATATAACCTTAGATACAATCAGTGTAAACAGACACTCACAGACTGTCACTCATCCATGGAGTTACTCACACACCTAGTCAGTCATGCAAAGAATCAATCACACCTCCAATTCCTCAACTATACAGTTATACAAACTTTACTTATTCAAACATATACTAACACATATTTACTTTCTTATACAATCCCTGATACAAGTTCACAATGATCCATTCAGCCACTCACACATTCACTGGCTCTTATGCACAGTTATTTATATATGTCAACTCTCACATGTACTGTGTTTTACATATGTACTTACTTTGACATGTAGCACTGAGATATCCATTCACTCACCAATACACTCATGCACACAGTCAACCGCCCATACAGCTGTTTCCACATGCACTTTTGAAACCATACATCTAGTGAATCAACTGCTCACACATCTATGCACAGAGTCATACACCTCCCAGCCACCCACACACACACTCAGTCTCCCATACAAATACTTGGGCAACCAATCAATAACCCATATAGTTACTCATATAGCTACTTATCAACACATGCAACAGTTTACAGAACAACAGACATAATGATGCACAAATTAAGACAGTTTAGTCACTAACACATGCACTCAGTGAGACACATTTAATCACTCACTCATACAGTCAGTCATGCACCTACTAAATCCTTCATCCAGACACTTATACATCCACTCATTCTTCAATATGTAAGACATATTTTAACTTTACAGAAACATACAGTCACTGGATGTTGTCATCAGTGATGTCATTTGAGATGTCATCAGTGATGTCATCAGTGATGTCACTGACCATGTCATGAATGATGTAATATTTGACATCATCAGCATTGGATTGCGGGTGCGCGATATATAGTTAGTGCAACTAACTATATATGGAATTTCAATGGTTTTGTGTGAGTAAAATAAGGTTTTGTAAATGCGAATTCCTAACTATATATGGTCTATAACCTATGGTTTTTTCAGTGAATTTTCAAGGTTTTGTAAATGCTAATTCCTAACTATATATGGTCTATAACCTATGGTTTTTTCAGTAAATTTTCAAGGTTTTGTAAATGCTAATTCCTAACTATATATGGTCTATAGCCTATGGTTTTTTCAGTGAATATATATATATATACATACATATATAAACATATATCATCTGTATATCTATATAAATACAAACATAAATGCATGCATACATATACTTATATGCATACAGATGCATGTTATTTACATGAAAGTTGAAAAAACACTAATAAAAGCAAAGCTAAAAAGCCACCTCATTACAAACAGAATGGCTTTAACTTAAATGAGGGCGAGATCTATTGCATTTTCAATGCTTGTTTACTTTGGTTCCATCAAGAAGGCATTCAGATGTGTCACACATTTGCCATAAATTCTGAATGTTAGCACTCTAGTTGCACATTAGATCACTGTAGTAAAGCTACTGCTCACCAGGGACGTCTGCTGCTGGTATTCAAAGTGCATGTTTCAGTCTGCATGTCACAATTATTTTAATGAAATAGAAGAGGATTTGAGAAGTCACTCAAAATGATCCCTAATTTTTCTTTCTGAAGCACTAATCATACTTTCTATGGCAAAAGTAACCCCCTCATGTTGTTCCTTTTTAAATTGAGTGTTTTCAGACTTACCACTTCATTCCAATCAAGATGGCTTCTGGTGTGCCATACTTTTGAGATAAGTAAGACTGTTAGCGCTCTAGTTGTTCTTTAGAACACTCTGGGACATTCTGTCATTGGGCTATACTTGGGGTACATCTGGGTGATATTTGGGCTACATTTAGGCTCTTTTGTCTCTGGTGGCCATCTTGGGAGACTGTATGTCAGAATTTTTTAATGAAATTGAAGAGGGTTTGAGAAGTCACTCAAAATGTGCCCTATATGTTCTTTCTTCAGCACTAATCATAATTCATATGGCAAAATATACCCCCTCATTTTGTTCCTTTTTAAATTAAATGTTTTAAGAGTTACCACTTTATTCCAATCAAGATGGCTTCAGGTGTGCCATACCTTTGTAATAAGTAGGACTGTTAGCGCTCTAGTTGTTCTTTAGAACACTCTGGGACATTCTGTCATTGGGCTATACTTGGGCTACATCTGGGTGATATTTGGGCTACATTTGGGCTCTTTTGTCTCTGGTGGCCATTTTGGGAGACTGCATGTCAGAATTTTTTAATGAAATAGAAGAGGATTTGAAAAGTCACTCAAAATGTGCCCTAATTTTTCTTTCTGCAGCACTAATAATACCTTCTATTGCATAATATACCCCCTCATTTTGTTCCTTTTTAAATTAAATGTTTTAAGAGTTACCACTTTATTCCCATCACAATGGCTCCATGTGTGCTATACCTTTGTAATAAGTAGGACTGTTAGCGCTCTAGTTGTTCTTTAGAACACTCTGGGACATTCTGTCATTGGGCTATACTTGGGCTACATCTGGGTGATATTTGGGCTACATTTGGGCTCTTTTGTCTCTGGTGGCCATTTTGGGAGACTGCATGTCAGAATGTTTTAATGAAATAGAAAAGGATTTGAGAAGTCACTCAAAATGTGCCCTAATTTTTCATTCTGCAGCACTAATCATACTTTCTATGGCAAAATATACCCCCTCATGTTGTTTCTTTTTAAATTAAATGTTTTAAGAGTTACCACTTTATTCCAATCAAGATGGCTTCAGGTGTGCCATACCTTTGTAATAAGTAGGACTGTTAGCGCTCTAGTTGTTCTTTAGAACACTCTAGGAGGCTGCAGTAGAACACAAAGGAATCAACTGACAGTCTCTGTCCTTGTTGGATGTACATGTTTTACTGAGAATGTCAGACTTCATTTTCACATGACTGAGAAAGATAATGTGAATTTACAGAAAATATGCTTTCAGTTTAGCTTATAGATCCCCTTCCAAACCACTGTGGGAAAATCATGAGATATTAGTTTTCTTTCAAACAATATTCATGATATCACAGCAGAAGGTTTTTTCACATGGTAAAATCACCTTAGAACCCACCACAATTCCTAAAACGAGTATGTTACCATCAACAAATGATTTATAATGTAACTAAAGTCCTAAAACCCTCTATTAACTACAATGCTTTTTAATGAGGTGCTATCATGTATATTGGTCCCAAGATGGCTGCCAACACTTCTTGGATGAAGTGCTGACAGCCAATCAGATCAGATGTGTGGTTAGGCTCCGCCCAGATATATATCTTTTTTTGAACCTAAATTACTCAAAATCCACTGGAGCACATATATTGAGACCTAGCAAAGGCACATCGGGCTAACAGTCCCTACAATTTTGCCAAGTTTCGTGCAAATCCATTCAGCCGTTCGAGCTAAAAGTGAAGCCAACCGCCCTATGGAAATTAACATGGGAAAAACGCGTTTTGGGACCCCCCTTTTTTCTCGGCCCCCCCTTGATGAAACCCCCCCAAATTGTCAGGGGCTGCTCAGAAACAAAATGTTCCATTTTCCTGAAAATTTCAGCCAATTCCGTCCACAAACGCCAAAGTTATTAGACATAGAATTTTCAAAAATCCCATAGAGAAAAAATCCTAACTATATATACCTACTGGCGACCGCCAGTAGGTAATATATATATATATATATATATATATATATATATATATATATATATATATATATATATATATATATATATATATATATATATATATATATATATATATATATATATATATATATATAACCTACTGGCGGTCGCCAGTAGGTAGTTATAGTTAGGATATTTTTCAATGTTAAATCTCTAAATTCTATTCGGAATAACTTTGGCGCCGGTGAACGAATCTGCCTGAAAATTTCCTCATAATAGCCTCGTCAAGCTCCGGTCCTTCCCTGAAAATTTGGGGGGGATGCGTCAAGCGGGGGCCGAGATTAAAGGGGGGTCCCAAAACGCATTTTCCCCATGTTAATTTTCATAGGGCGGTCAACCTCACTTTTAGCCCGAACGGCTGAATGGATTTCCACCAAACTTGGTGAAATTGTAGGGACTGGTACCCTGATGTGCCTTTGCTATGTCTCAAGATATGTGCTCCAGTGGATTTTGAGTAATTTAGGTTCTAAGAAATATATATATCTATAGGCGCGCCCCGGTACGCGCACCGGGGAGCGCACCGGGCGTGCTACGCGACTTGCGCACAGAAAGGTTATTGGCTCACGGGTGTCTGTAAACATTCGAAACAGTCCGGAGCGGCCGCCATCTTGTGTCTCGGTAGGATCGAGACACAAGAGGTGGCATAAAAAAAAAGTGGGAAATGACTATAAGGGGTCAGAGTAGACCCCCCCTGACTCCCTAGGTTTGATGTGGGGGCTAAAATAGGGTCCCACAGGGCATTTAAAAAAAAATCAATTTGCGCGGGAGGAGCACCCGGTATGGGCACCGGGGAGCGCACCGGGGAGCGAAGCATGGGGAAAATCCAGGGTCTTATTTATGAAGGCCTTGCGACAGTTTTGCGCCGCAGGTGCATCACTTTTTGTGACACACCAGCGGTGTAAAAAATGCGCCTCGTTGCGCCATATTTAAAAAGTGATGCATCTAGTTAGATGCGTCACTTTTTAAACCCCTGCGCCACATTATACCTGCGTCAGGTATAATGTATGCAGAGGGGGCGTTCCCCCGCAAAAAGCCTCGTGATAGTGACGCAGTGAAATCTATGAGATTTAACTGCATCACTTTTAGGACGCTGTTGCGTTAAAATCTTGCGCCTGCCTCACAGCAGGCATAAGACTGACGCAAGCCCTTTCACATGGGGCTTTCCCCATGTGAAAGGACGCATTACTGGAGTTGCGTCAATTTTGTGACACACTCCAGCAATGCGTCACTTTTGTGCTTACAGATAAGTCAGAAATACTGACGTATCTGTAACTCCTTGCGACATGATTTGTCATACATTAAATATGACGCATCAGGAATGTCGTAAGGAGTGCGCACTGAAAGGTGACGCATCGCTGTTTTCACACAGCGATGCGTCACTTTTCATAAATGAGGCCCCCGGTTTATTCACTGTGTCACCTCTACGATCCTTTCTTGCGTCAATGCGTCCCTTTTGCATACATTACACCTGACGTAGGAATAATGTGGCGCAGGGGCTTACAAAGTGACGCAACTACCTAGATGCGTCACTTTGTAAATATGACTGAATAAGGTGCATTTTTTACAGCACTGGTGCGTCACAAAAAGTGACGCACCGGTGGTGTTAAAGTGACGCATGGCCTCATAAATGAGGCCTTTAGTCTTCTACTCATGCGTCATATTAAATTTATGACGTACTATGTATTTCAGACGTATCTGTAAGCGCAAAAGTGATGTATTGCTGGAGTGTGTCTCAAAAATGATACCACTCCAGCAATGCATCCTTTCACATGGGGCCAAGCCCCATGGGAAAGGGACTGCTCGTCTGCTGTGAAACAGGCGTAATATTTGGACAAATGCGTTAAAGTGACGCATGGCTTCAGAAATGAGGCCTTCAGTCTTCAACTCCAGCAATACATATTTTCTTACCCTTCCACACCTCCGTTACTTTTCAACATTTTCTTTGAATATCCACATTCCCCATATTCACTCTACTTCTCCTTACTTTCCTTCCCAACACTCACCTTCTTTCAGTCCCCCCTACTTCACTTCCTTTCTCCTCTCATACCTTTCTGTTCTTTCTTACTCATTTTCCTTTCCATTATCAATGCACTCCATTTCACTTACTCTTTTTCATTTTTTTAAGAATATAGCTCTTTGATGAGAATTGGAGGTAGTTCTGAAAAGAACTTTTGTTTTCTTTTTTTTTTTAAAAACAGAAACAAAAACAGGGAATGGAAACTGCCAACAGGAGCAAAAAAAACACAAAAAAAATAGGGCTGGGAACGGCAGTGATGGTTCTCCAATGTTCGAACCATGAGCAGGACACTTTGCTCCCCATAGGTAAGGAGTTGATTGCAGTATCTGCATCTCAGGATACTATTGTTAAAAGCAGGTTGAATATTTGACACAAGCTCCTGCAATTGCCCCCTCCCAGAAGTAGTTGCTCCTCCGGTGGATGTAGATGCCCCATCACTGGGAACCTCTTGTACCAGAGCCCTGACACTTTCCCGGGCGAAATTCTGGGGGTGCCTCCTCTCCACATGCCGTATCATTGTAAAGTTCCCAAAAGAATATTTCTTTTTGGGGTCACCCCGTGACAGGACTTGTTTGCAGATCCTGCACTCCACTTTTGGAGCATTCACCTTTTTCTGGTTAGGTGGTATTTTAAAAAATTTCCAAATAAAATGCTCCTTCACCTTTGGCTGAGGAGGCTCTTCATCGATGAAATCACGCTCTTCATCACTGCTGGATTCTCTGGCAGCCATGGTAAACCAAGAAAGATCCAGGAGCAAAAAACAGTCTTTTGAACGTAGGCGCTTCCGGGGCGCATACATGGCGCGAACGTAGGCGCTTCTGGGGGTGCTTACGCGGCGCGCCGAAGTGACGTCTTGATAGTTTCACGTAAATGCTAAATCATTTTCATTTCCTTATAAAAAACCTGCTTTTACATGTATGGTACGAAATGTTTTGCGTTATTATTTACTTTTCATTCATATTTTTTTCACGAACGAAAGTAGCGCTCTGGGTGCGCTTACCGGAGAGCTTACCGGAGCGCGCACCCAGAGCGCCCCAGGAAAAAATGATTAAAAAAAAAATAATTAAGACTTACACAAAACAGCAAATTTAAAAAAAAATCATAGGTTAGAAACTCGATATAGAAAGGAATTAGCATTTAAAAAACCTATGAAATTCAATGAAAAAACCATAGGTTTCACATCAGTTATAGTTAGGAATTAGCATTTAAAAAACCTATTAAATTCACTGAAAAAACCATAGGTTTCACACCAGTTATAGTTAGCTGGAAAATTTACTGACATAAAACCATTGAAATTCCCACGTTATAGTTAGTTGGACTCACTATAACTTGCGTGCCTGCAATGCACTGCTGATGACGTCACATATTACATCACTCATGACATGGTCAGTGACATCACTCATGACATCACTGATGACACCATCCTTGTGACAGAGTGACAGCCCGCCTTTCAGTGTAATGTAAGCCTTGAAACACATATTCAAAAATAGTACTTTACATTTTCAAAAAAATGGAGATACCCATACCAGTTACAACAAACAATTCTGTAATTCCACCATCTATATATACATCCACTTATTCACCAACAGTTCTATATAGTCACTCATACTTATACTCACTCATTATATGTAGTGATACACCTATACATCCTGTTATACACCGACAGTCATCCAAAAGTTACTGACACACATACTCACACATGCAAAAAAAATATTGAACATCCATTTATTTGCATATACAGCAATACACACACTACCACTTTACTTCTAAGGAAACTTACACATACTTACTCTCTTAAACAATCACTTATAGAAACACATACTTATTTAAACAGGAACTCTTACAATCTCTCACTCTCACATATACTCACTTATATAAATCAATACTCACATATACTAATTTAAAACATATGTCGTTACTGAAAAAGACAATAGTGAGACAGTCGTTTACTCACTAACATACACATATACACACTCATCCATCCATACAGTTTTGTACATATGCTGTCTTCAAAACACATACAAACAGTGAGTCAGTCACCAACCCATACAGCCACTTATACACAAAGTGAAACACTGATACATACATTTCAATATTTAAAATTTACTTGCTAATATATGTATTCACTAAGATACACTTAATAAGGCAGTTAACCAATCAATTCTTATAAAAACAAACATCCATTTACACACTTATTTAACCATTTATTCTTCCATCGTCCTTCACATATACATATATAAAACATGTATGTTTTTCAGAAAGACACACATTCACTGGATGGTGTCATCAGTGATGTCATGAGTGATGTCACTGACCATGTCATGAGTGATGTAATATGTGACGTCATCAGCAGTGCATTGCAGGCGCGCAAGTTATAGTGAGTCCAACTAACTATAACGTGGGAATTTCAATGGTTTTATGTCAGTAAAATTTCCAGCTAACTATAACTGGTGTGAAACCTATGGTTTTTTCAGTGAATATATATATATATATATATATATATATATATATATATATATATATATATATATATATATATATATATATATTACCTACTGGCTATCGCCAGTAGGTATATATAGTTAGAATTTTTTCCCTATGGGACTTTTGAAAATTCTATGTCTAATAACTTTGGCGTTTGTGGACGGAATCGGCTGAAATTTTCAGGAAAATGGCACATTTTGTTTCTGAGCAGCCCCTGAAAATTTGGTGGGGTTTCGTCAAGGGGGGGCTGAGAAAAAAGGGGGGTCCCAAAACGCGTTTTTCCCATTCATTTTTCCATAGGGCGGTTGGACTCACTTTTAGCTCGAACGGCTGAATGGATTTGCACGAAACTTGGCAAAATTGTAGGGACTGTTAGCCCGATGTGCCTTTGCTAGGTCTCAATATATGTGCTCCAGTAGTTTTTGAGAAATTAACGTTCAAACCAAGATATATATCTGTAACAGCGCTCTGGGCAGCGATCCGGTCCGCTTACTTTTCGCTTATCGGAACTTTGCGCGCAGAAAGCTGATTGGCTCTCCGGTGTCTGTCAACATTCTAAACAGTCCGGAGCGGACGCCATCTTGTCTCTCGGTAGGATCGAGAGAGAAGAAGAGGTGGAAAACGAAGGGGGAATTTAATGAAAGGGGGCAAGGTATCCCCCTCTTGACCCCCTAGGAATGTTGTTGGGGTTATTAAAGGGTCCCGTGGGGAAAATAAAAAAAAATGATTTTTCACGGTAGAAGCGCTTCACGGGCCGCGAACTGGGCCGCAAACTGGTAGCGAAACGGGAATTCGCCATTTTGTGCTTCGTAAATTAAATTACTAGTTATAAGTGGGTGCGGGAGACGTATCCTAATCCCCTATGTTTCTTGAGGGTGGGTGAGGAGGCTGATATATGTTGATACATCTCTTCCAGCGGCTGTGCGTGAGCTTTTTTTTTTTTTTTGCTGCGTGACAGTCCGGAGCGGCCGCCATCTTGTCTCTCGGTAGGATCGAGAGAGAAGAAAAGGTGAAAAACTAAGGGGGAATTTAATGAAAGGGGGCAAGGTATCCCCCTCTTGACCCCCTAGGAATGTTGTTGGGGTTATTAAAGGGTCCCGTGGGGAAAATAAAAAAAAAATGATTTTTCACGGTAGAAGCGCTTCACGGGCCGCGAACTGGGCCGCAAACTGGTAGCGAAACGGGAATTCGCCATTTTGTGCTTCGTTAATTAAAGTACTAGGTATAAGGGGGTGCGGGAGACATATCCTAATCCCCTATGTTTCCTGAGGGTGGCTGAGGAGGCTGATATATGTTGATACATCTCTTCCAGCGGCTGCGCCATCTTGCCTTTTTTCGAATGCCACAATTTTGTCGTGCACGGCAGCCATTTTAGATGCCAGGCTGGTTCCAGGCTATCACCTAACCCTGCGGATGTAGTTTATGGCCCCAGCTGTAGAGAATTCAGACATGCCAATCCTCCTGATTCAGGCGTGTGAGTACTGATTTCAGTGCTAGTCTCCCGCCTCCCGATTTCTGCAAGCAAAAACCCGGGGGCATATTACGAACAACTAGCGATAATTTTTGTCTCTAACTTGTTTAGAGACAAAAATTATCGCCGCACATCGGCGATTTTTATCGCAGATAAACCTTGCTATTATCGCAGAAAAGTCAGCGATATTCATGTATTATCGACCTAATGCTCTTAGCCATGTTATCCACCTCCCATTGGATAACATGGCTAAGAACTGCTCAGGGCAGGTGTTAGATTTTGGAGATATTCGCGCTTAGCGCGAATATCTCCAAAAGTTGGTAATAGAAGGTAGCGATGTTAGGGACTGTTTCCAGTCGCTAACATCTTGGCACGCCACTTTGCATGTCATTAGTGATAAGTATCACTGACATGCAAAGCGGGGCCCAAGATGGTCGCTATCTCCTTTTAGCTGTCACTAACTGGTGTTAGCGACAGCTTGATAATAGGGAAATAATGTTATCTCCGCTTTCATGGTTTTTAAAGCCAAAAAAGCGGAGATAAACCCCCTTGATAATATGCCCCACGATTCCTTGGGGGTTTCAGCCGACAGGGCTTGGTATTGTGTTACATGGTAATTTTTCCATGAAACGTCAGAGGGTCGATGCAGGGGTTCTAGAAGAGGTGATAAACCATTTAAGCCTCATGAACAAGCGCATGGTCTTTTAAAGATTTGTGAAGTACTCGGGGCGGCGGTGTGTGTGTGCCCTCTTTCAGGAGCGGGCGGGGGGGCACTGCCAGCAACTTGCCAGGTCAGGTAGTGTTCAACACGTGCATCACCCTTTCTCTGCCTGCTATTGCGCTCCATGCTTCGGAAAGGTAAGAAAAAGAACGTGCATTTGAGTTTGAAATGTCCGATCCTGCAGCAGCACACTTCCAAAGCCCACACATGACAATAACCCGATTCAAGGCCCCATTCACCCGTTTTTAAAAAAATAGATAACACTCCAACAAAGTAAGGTTATAAAACTTTATTAACTACTAACTTTAACAAACGGAACAAAAACTAAAAACATTTAAACATTTCTCAACACAAAAAGCAACAATGGTTAGAAGCTGTCTTTTGTGCGAATAGTCCCAAGGCAGCACAACGTGCAGAGTTCTGGACGGCACCCAGGTGATGTCGCCTGGGTGCCGCACTGGTTTAGGGATCCTACAATGCTGCTCCGAAAATTGGCGTGGGGCGTCCCGGGTGGGGCGGGGGGAGGCCTCGTCAGTAGCGGTCTGTTGTGCGAATAGTCCCAAGGCAGCACAACGTGCAGAGTTCTGGACGGCACCCAGGTGATGTCGCCTGGGTGCCGCACTGGTTTAGGGATCCTACAATGCAGCACAGAAAAACAGCGTGGGGCGTCCCGGGTGGTGCGGGGGGAGGCCTCGTCAGTAGCGGTCTGTGTCCAGTGTCACATGGCTGACACAACATGTACGACAGGCACCCAGGTGATGTCCAGTAAACTGCCGCACTGGTTTTGGTATCCTACAATGCTGCTCCGAAAATTGGCGTGCGGCGCCTCCGGGGGGGGCGTGGGGGAGCCGGCGTGAACGGGCCTCCCCTGGTGGCGGCCATCTAGCTGAGTTGCGCTCGCTCTTGCGGCCACAGCGTCTCGCTCACCATGTTGTTGAGTTGCTCCCACTCTTGCAGTGCAGCGATAGGCGGCTGCCACATGGCTCTTAAAATGGCGGACAGCTCCTCGGTTTTAGGCCTGGTCCACTGAAATGGCCCTGGGACACTTTGGAACTCGGACGCTTGCCTGCTAGGGCTTGGGCTCCATTCTCGAAAAGCGTCCGCTCAGCCGTGAAGATTGTATAAAAGTCTTGGGGGCCCCCGACTCCCGCAGGCTTCCGGTGGGGAGCGGCTGCCATGATTGCTCGCGGAATGACCACGACGGAGCCACGAGATGGTGGTGCTCTCATGCTGACGCCAGCTTCAGTCTGAATGATCCAGAAACAAGGTGGGGCTTTCATCGTTTGGGAAAAAAAAATGTTCTAAACCAATGAAAAGTGTTATTTTTAGGTCATATGACCAAGCCTTCCATCTTTAGGAAACCAAAAGTAAAATGAACCAATGAAAAGTTTTATAAACAAGTCACATGACCTGTTATGCGACATAGGGCTACAAAAAGCGTAGAAAATCCGTTGGCACGTGAGGCGGCGTCAGTAGCGGACCGATGTGCGAATAGGCCGAAGGCAGCACAACGCGCCGAGATCCGGATGGCACCGAGGTGGTGTCCAGCAAATTGCCGCACTGGTGTGGCCATCCTACAATGCTGCGCCGAAAGACGGCGTGTCCAGCTGAATTGCGGTCACTGTTGCGGTACAGTGACTCGAACGCGCCGAGATCCGGATGGCGCCGAGGTGGTGTCCAGCAAATTGCCGTACTGGTGTGGCCATCCTACAATGCTGCGCCGAAAGACGGCGTGTTCAGCTGAGTTCCGGTCACTCTTCCGGCACAGTGACTCGAACGCGCTGAGATCCGGATGGCACCGAGGTGGTGTCCAGCAAGTGGCTGCACTGGTGTGGCCATCCTACAATGCTGCGCCGAAAGTCGGCGTGGGGTGCCCCGTTGGCTTATGAGGTGATGTCAGTAGTGGACTGATGTGTGAATAGGTCGGAACCAGCACAAGGCGCCAAGATCCGAATGGCAAGTCCTGGATGTTGAGTGCCTCAGTTGAGATTTCTGAGCAGTGCTTGTAGGACTGTCTGAAGCTTATTTGCACCTGCTGCAGCTTCACTAGGTCCGGCGGAACTTTTTGCCTTTTCCTTTCTGCTTCTTTTCCTACAATGCGTTTCATCTGAAGACACGACCAGGTCCCTGAATGTGTGCAGGGGGACGCTATTGATTGAATGAACGCGCCGAGATCTGGATGGCACCGAGGTGGTGTCCAGCAAATTGCCGCACTGGTGTGGCCATCCTACAATGCTGCGCCGAAAGTCGGCGTGGGGTGCCCCGTTGGTTTATGAGGTGATGTCAGTAGTGGACCGATGTGTGAATAGGTCGGAACCAGCACAAGGCGCCCTGCACTGTTGAGCCTTTTTCAATGCCTGTTTTTTGTTGTTTCCCCTCCATCAAAAACAAAACAAAAATACAAGGCGCCAAGATCCGAATGGCAAGTCCTGGATGTTGAGTGCCTCAGTTGAGAGTTCTGAGCAGTGCTTGTAAGACTGTCTGAAGCTTATTTGCACCTGCTGCAGCTTCACTAGGTCCGGCGGAACTTTTTTCCTTTTCCTTTCTGCTTCTTTTCCTACAATGCGTTTCATCTGAAGACACGACCAGGTCCTTGAATGTGTGCAGGGGGACGCTATTGATTGAATGAAAATGGCGGCTTGACACAAAGCTGACTCAAGCGTTACTGTTGGTGCTATACAGACAAAAATTGGTTTTCAGTTTGTACATTCTTCAGGTTTTTTTTTTCCATCCAAGTCTGATTGAGAGTTTGTAGAAAAATGGCTTCAGATTTTCCACATACTACTCTTCAACATTCTTCCTAAATGTAACAATGTGAAACTCACTAGGAGAACGGCTGTTTCTGTTTCCTTTCAAAATGCTGCCACCAATATTTTCTGAATGGAAGACACCATCTTGTAGCATAAAGGGCCGAAAGGGGTTCTGGTCTGGCCGATGGTTGGTGGAGACATTTTGACTATATCTTGGACCTGCCCGGCCTCGCCCAAAATGGCGCCGGTATAAATGGGACTCGTAACTCTTTGCCCGCAAATGTATATCTAGAAAATGTTATTGTAAGTGGCCCTGTCGTATTTTAATTACAAAATGTACGTCCACCGATTCCGCAACTGTTAGACACCTTTGTTCTTGTCACCTAATGGCCCGCTCATTACGTTCTTCTACAGTGTAAATGTCTCCTCATCATATACGATTTCAGTTTGCTCCGTGGCCGGCCCACGTGGTTATAGGCCCGTATTTGTATACTGACATTTTCACAATAAAGGTTTTTAAAACAAAACACGGTAGTAGTATTTTCATTTGTAAAGTTTTTACTTTTAGTGACTGTTTTCGAATCAGTAAAAGGCAAGTGAAATAAAGCAGTCCAATTACATGACGGATAAAAGGTATAATATGTAGGAACGCAGTAAAGATAAATGGTCAAGGGCAGTTGTGTTTTTCATGTCTGCAACATAAAGTGATCGATAAGAATCTGATAATCAAGCGTATCGGCGACTAAGACAGCAGGCCGAATCTCTTTTACTCAACGGCTCCGTCATGGAAGGAAGAAACGCCCTTTTTCTCGAAAAAGGAATATATTTTACTTGCAAGACAGTTGTAAATTTTCCGGGAAAGTACATTAGCCTGGAATATTATAACATATGTTTGAAAAAAAAATATTGTTCGAAAATAATAAAAAGCGTAATTTTTAGGTCATATGACCAAGCTTTTCATCATTAAATTAACAAAAGTAAAATGAACCAATGAAAAGTTTTATTAACAAGTCACATGACCTGTTATGCTTACGTTACGCGCTGCGCGCCGCGCCTCGGATCACTTCCGGGTGCGCTAACGCGGCGTGTCATAAAACGCATTACGCGACAACGTAGGTCAAGAATATAGTCTAAATGTCTCCACCAACCAGCGTTCAGAACACAACCCCTTTCAGCAGTCCAAAAAGTTCTGTTAAATGACAACAGAGGGGACAGGCAACAAGAACCATCAGTCAAAGAGGGGAGGGCAAGTTCTTCTCTTCCGGGTCATGTTGGGGCGCTACCGGAACTGATCGAATTGGTAGTCTACAGTGTTTCTGGATGTTTCAGACTAAAGCTGGCGTCAGCATGAGACCACTACCATCTCATAGCTCCGTCGTGGCCATTCCACGAGCAATCATGGCAGCCGCTCCCCACCAGAAGCCTGCGGGAGTCGGAGGCCCCCAAGACTTTTGTAGAATCTTCACGGCTGAGGGGACGCTTTTCGAGAATGGGACCCAAGCCCTAGCAGACAAGCGTCCGAGTTCCAAGGTGTCCCAGGGCCATTTTAGTGGACCAGGCCCAAAACCGAAGAGCCGGCCGCCATTTTGAGAGTCCTGTGGCAGCCGCCTATCGCTGCACCGCAAGAGCGGGCGCATCTCAACTACATGGTGAGCGAGACGCTGTAGTCGCAAGAGCGGGCGGAAAACAGCTGAATGGCGGAAGAGGCACAGTGTAGCAAAAGCGGGCGGAATGGCAACTAAAACGATAAAGGGGCGCCCCACTACAGCTTGTCTTCAGGTCAAACGGATTGTGGGACAAGGTCCAGAATAGAAGAGTCATCAAAAGGCAAAAAGTTCCGCCGGACCCCGGGAGCCGGCCGCCTATGTCGGGGGCGATCTCAGGCTACACCAGTGCTATAAGACTTGGGGAGGGTGTCGGAGCCAAGCGTCTTCTCCGAGTCCATGGCCATCACACCGCCCCTCAGGGGCCTCCGTCAAGCTGTTTAGGAAGGTAACATATCACATTGTTTTCTAATGCAGTCAGGTCCACAAACGACACTCACTTACTTTGAGAATAGTGAAGCTGCAGTAGGTGGAAATAAGCTTCAGACAGTGTTACAAGCACTGCTCAGAACTCTTAACTATGGCACCCAACATCCAGAACTTATGCTATTTGAGAATGGTAGTGACATCGAAGCATCTCAGGGACCAAAACCATTAACGTACTTTCACGTATGAAAATCTTACTTGGGGAGGGGGCAGGAGAGAAGCGCCCCCTCCCAGTCAGCGCCACCACACCGTATGTTGAAAATCTGAAGCCATCGTTCTACAAAGTCAACCAAACTTGGATTGAAAAATCTAGAAAAATGTACAAACTGAAAACCAGTTTTGGTCTGCATAGCATCAGTAACAACGCTTGAGTCAGCTTTGTGTCAAGCCGCCATTTTGATTCAACAAAGCACAGGCATTGAAAAAGGCTGAAATTCAGAACTCTAAACTATGGCACCCAACATCCAGGAGCTTGCTATCCGGATCTTGGAGCCTTGTGCTGTTTTCGATCTATTCACACATCGGTCCACTACTGACATCATCTTATAAACCAACGTTATGTAAATAGTTTTTTAATAAAATGTTTTACCCTGTTTCTTTGCTGGTGTGTTGTCTATATTTTTAATATTTGCATAGGGTTTGTCGTTATTTTGTGCGGGATGGGTGATGGAGCCGAGCTGTCTTGCAGCCCTCATGGTGTGGAGCTCAGTTCATCTCACTATTTTCGTATTTCTCAAGAAGGGTTGTTCCTAATATTTCTATTTTAGCGAGGTCAAAAAGAGATCCAATTAGTGGCCTACTGATTTTGCTCGATTACTTTTATTTTTTTACACGATTTTTCACTATCTGCAAAGACTAAACAGAGTATTGCGACTTTGTGCTTGTTTGTAAATAGAGAATGATCCAAAGAGAACCAATTCTAAAACAGTAAATGCTTGGACAACAATCAATCAAATGGAGAGACAAGGAGGCACGACGGATTACAACGGGGGTAAAGGCCTGCGTTAACTACCCTTCAGTATCTGCAAAGAGAGAGTACTACTAAGGCAAAAGAGGGGAGGGGGGGGGGGGCAGCGTTCAAAGCACATCAGCGTGCATAAATACGAAAATGTTTTTATCTATCACGTACTTGACATTTTAAAGCTTTTCATATTTGCTATTAAAAAACCAATGAAATTCACAGAAAAAACCATAGGTTATAGTGGATATATAGTTAGGAATTTGCATTTACAAAACCTTGAAAATTCAATGAAAAAACCATAGGTTATAGGCCATATATAGTTAGGAATTAGCATTTACAAAACCTTATTTTACTCGCATAAAACCATTGAAATTCCATATATAGTTAGCTAACTATAAGCGCTAACTATATATCGCGCACCCGCAATCCACTGCTGATGATGTCACATATTACATCATTCATGACATGGTCAGTGACATCACTGATGACATCACTGATGACATCTCAAATGACATCACTGATGACAACTCAAATGATATCAATGATGACATCTCAAATGACATCACTGATGACATCACTGATGACAACTCAAATGACATCACTGATGACATCTCATTTGTCATCACTGATCACATCACTCATGTGATAATACAATGAACCTCTTCAGACTCTAATATAACCTTACATACACTCAGTATAAACAGACACTCACAGACTGTCACTCATCCATGGAGTTACTCACACACCTAGTCAGTCATGCAAAGAATCAATCACACCTCCATTTCCTCAACTATACAGTTATACACATCTTACTTATTCAAACATATAATAACACATATTTACTCTCTTATATAATCCCTGATACAAGCTCACAGTGATCGATACAGCCACTCACACATTCACTGGCTCTTATGTTCAGTTATTTATATATCTCAACTCTCACATGTATTGTGTTTTACATACGTACTTACTTGCACATGTAGCAATGAGAAATCCATTCACTCACCAACACACCCATGCACAGTCAACCGCCCATATAGCTGTTTCCACATGCACTCTTGAACTCATACTCCTAGTGAATCAACTGCTTACACATCTATGCACAGAGTCACGCACCTCCCAGCCACCCACACACACACTCAGCCTCCCATTCAAATACTTGGGCAACCAATCAATAACCCATATGGCCACTCTTATAGCTACTGATCAACACATGCAGCAGCTTACACAACAACAAACATACTGATGCACGAATTAAGACAGTTTAGTCACTAACCCATGTACTCAGTGAGACACATTTAATCACTCACTCATACAGTCAGTCATGCACCTACTAAATTCTTCATCCAGACACTTATACATCCACTCATTCTTCAATATGTGAAACATATTTAAACTTTACAGACACATACAATCACTGGATGTTGTGATCAGTGATGTCATCAGTGATGTCATTTGAGATGTCATCAGTGATGTCATCAGTGATGTCACTGACCATGTCATGAATGATGTAATATGTGACATCATCAGCAGTGGATTGCGGGTGCGCGATATATAGTTAGCGCTTATAGTTAGCTAACTATATATGGAATTTCAATGGTTTTATGCGAGTAAAATAAGGTTTTGTAAATGCTAATTCCTAACTATATATGGCCTATAACCTATGGTTTTTTCATTGAATATATATATATATATATATATATATATATATATATATATATATATATATATATATATATATACATATATTACCTACTGGCGGTCGCCAGTAGGTATATATAGTTAGGATTTTTTCTCTATGGGATTTTTGAAAATTGTATGTCTAATAACTTTGGCGTTTGTAGACGGAATTGGCTGAAATTTTCAGGGAAATGGCACATTTTGTTTCTGAGCAGACCCTGAAAATTTGGGGGGGTTCCTTAAGGGGGGGCCGAGAAAAAAGGGGGGTCCCAAAACACGTTTTTCCCATGTTAATTTCCATAGGGCGGTTGGCCTCACTTTTAGCTCGAACGGCTGAATGGATTTGCATGAAACTTGGCAAAATTGTAGGGACTGTTAGCCCGATGTGCCTTTGCTAGGTCTCAATATATGTGCTCCAGTGGATTTTGATAAATTAACGTTCAAAAAAATATATATATCTGTGCCAGCGCTCCGGGTAGCGCTCCGGTTCGCGTACTTGACGCTTAACGGAACTTCGCGAAGCGAAGCTGATTGGCTCTCCGGTGTCTGTCAACATTCTAAACAGTCCGGAGCGGCCGTCATATTGTCTCTCGGTAGGATCGAGAGACAAGAGGAGGCCAAAACGAAGGGGCAAATGACCATAAGGTCATAGTAGATCTAGGTTTGATGTGGAGGCTTTAATAGGGCCCCGCGGGTCAAAAAAAAATATATTTTTTTTTGCGTGGGGAGCGCCCGGTACGCTCTTGTGCAATGGGCGGTGGTAATCTAAATGATGAGGAGGGGGGGGCATCGTTCAAAGCACATCAGCGTGCATAAACACTAAAATGTTTTTATATACCACGTACTTGACTTATATCTCTGAGATGCATTACCTTGTGTTTCAGCAATGGTAGTCTGTTCATTACATAGATCGCCCGAGGGCGGTAGTACTCCTAGGAAAGGGTCAAAAGCCAGGGGTATAGGAGTATGTAACAAGCGAGCCATTTAATTGAAAAAACTAAACGTGACAAACGGTTGCAGGATCAGTGAAGGTTGATTTTATAATTGAAAGTATAACAGGATCAGTTACAATGAAATCGTCCATACGCACACCATGGGCGAGTATCTTGGGTAACATTATTTCGAAGCTTTATTAATACAATAATCAATAATGAAAAATCGACATCAATAGGGTTGTCTGTATTCCCAGTCAGTACCCTTCCCCGCCCGCCATGTGCACAAAGACCGCATACATCCCCCATAACGTCAAGGCTAAGTAACTAGAACGTCATAAGGAGTTGCAAGTCACTCCCATACTGGCGCCATTTTGGTCGAGGCCAGGCAGGTCCAGAGTATTTTCAATGTCTCCAATAAGTAGCGGCAGGACCAGAATCCCTTTCGGTAGTTCTGGCTTTGTCATTACGAGCACTAGAAAACAAGACATTCTGGGCAATACCACCCTTGACGCAGCCCTTTATTCTACAAGATGGTGTCTTTCAAAAGCCAGGGGTATAGGAGTATGTAACAAGCGAGCCATTTAATTGAAAAAACTAAACGTGACAAACGGTTGCAGGATCAGTGAAGGTTGATTTTTTAATTGAAAGTATAACAGGATCAGTTACAATAAAATCGTCCATACGCACACCATGGGCGAGTACCATGGGTAACATTACTTCGAAGCTTTATTAATACAATAATCAATAATGAAAAATCGACATCAATAGGGTTGTCCGTATTCTCAGTCAGTACCCTTCCCCGCCCGCCATGTGCACAAAGACTGCATACATCCCCCATAACGTCAAGGCTAAGTAACTAGAACGTCATAAGGAGTTGCAAGTCGCTCCCATACCGGTGCCATTTTGGTCGAGGCCAGGCAGGTCCAGAGTATAGTTCAATGTCTCCAATAAGTAGCGGCAGGACCAGAATCCCTTTCGGCAGTTCTGGCTTCGTCATTACGAGCACTAGAAAACAAGACATTCTGGGCAATACCACCCTTGACGCAGCCTTTTATGCTACAAGATGGTGTCTTCCATTCAGAAAATATTGTTGGCAGCATTTTGAAAGGAAAGATAAATGGGCATTCTCCTAGTGAGTCTCACATTGTTACATTTATGAAGAATGTTGAAGAGTAGTATGTTGAAAATCTGAAGCCATCGTTCTACAAACTCTCAACCAGCCTTGGATGGAAAAATCCTGAAGAATGTACAACTGAAAACCAGTTTTTGTTTGCATAGCATCAGCAGCAACACTTGAGTCAGCTTTGTGTGAAGCCGCCATCTTGATCCAATCAATAGCGTCCCCGTGCACACATTTAGGGACCAGGCCGCAGGACGTGTCTTCAGGTCAAACGTATTGTGGGACAAGGTGCAGAATGGAAGAGTCACCAAAAGGCAAAAAGTTCCGCTGGACCCCGGGAGCCGGCCTCCTATGTCGGGGGCGATCTTAGGCCACACCAGGGCAACAAGCCTTGGGGAGGGGGCAGGAGCCAAGCGCCCCCTCCCAGTCCGCGCCACCACACCGCCTCTCGGGGGCCTCCGTCAAGCGGTTCAGGGAGGCACCGCATCACATTGCTTTCCAATGCAGTCAGGTCCTCAAACAGCCCCCACTTACTTTGAGAATAGTGAAGCTGCAGCAGGTGCAAATGAGCTTCAGACAGTGTTACAAGCGCTGCTCGGAACCCTCAACTATGGCACCCAACATCCAGGACTTATGCCATTTGTGAAAGGCAGTGACATCGAAGCATCTCAGGGACCAAGCAACATACCATATCCAGAGTCCTTCCTACAGCCTCTGCCTTCCTTCTTACCTAGTTATGGTTCTTTCACTCCCACTCCAGGCTTTTAGTCTGTGGATGGAAAACCATGAACCTACACTCACCTATGAAAATCTTACTATTGATGCTTGACTGAGGCCAAGGAGATCAGAGTGCATGTCTGTGTAAGGTGATGTACCTCTGGGGAGATGATGTTACGTTTAAACGTAGCCCCTGAGTGCTTAGTTCGCTTCTGTTTTCTGTCACTGTTGTTGATTTTGAGCCCCAAATACAAAGGCTTGTTGTTGCTTGTGAATTCCCAAGTGTATATTTGCCCATACTGATCCATAACGCCCCGGCCTCTCCATGTCGTAGGCCGCAAGAGTGGGCGGAACTCAGTTGGCCGAGCGAGACTTGGGGAGGGGGCAGGAGCTAAGCGCCCCCTTCCAGTCCACGCCACCACACCGCCCCTGGGGGGCCTCCGTCAAGCAGTTCAGGGAGGCACCTCAGGCAGCCGTTCTTCAGATCAGTGGCTCTCACCGGCAAGGCTCCCCTCCGTCACTGACCATGTCATGAATGATGTAATATGTGACATCATCAGCAGTGGATTGCGGGTGCGCGATGTATAGTTAGTGCAACTAACTATATATGGAATTTCAATGTTTTTGTGTGAGTAAAATAAGGTTTTGTAAATGCTAATTCCTAACTGTATATGGTCTATAACCCATGTTTTTTTCAGTGAATATATGTATATATATATATATATATATATATATATATATATATATATATATATATATATATATATATATATATATATATATATACAATATATATATATATATATATATATATTACCTACTGGCGATAGCCAGTAGGTATATATAGTTAGGATTTTTTTCTCTATGGAACTTTTGAAAATTCTATGTCTAATAACTTTGACGTTTGTGGACGGAATTGGCTGAAATTATCAGGAAAATGGCACATTTTGTTTCTGAGCAGCTCCTGGAAATTTGGGGGGGTTCGTCAAGGGGGGGCCGAGAAAAAAGGGGGGTCCCAAAACACGTTTTTCCCATGTTAATTTCCATAGGGCGGGTGGCCTCACTTTTAGCCCGAACGGCTGAATGGATTTCCACGAAACTTGGCAAAATTGTAGGGACTGTTAGCCCGATGTGCCTTTGCTAGGTCTCAATATATGTGCTTCAGTGGATTTTGAGAAATTAACGTTTAAAACAAGATATATATCTGTAACAGCGCTCCGGGTAGCGCTCCGGTTAGCGAACTTTTCGCGTATCGGAACTTTGCGAAGCGAAGCTGATTGGCTCTCCGGTGTCTGTCAACATTCTAAACAGTCCGGAGCGGCCGCCATCTTGTCTCTCGGTAGGATTGAGAGACAAGAGGAGGCCAAAACAAAGGGGGAAATGAAGGAAAGGGGGCAAGGTAGACCCCTTCTGACCCCCTAGGATTGATGAGGGGGATATTATAGAGCCACGCGGGGCCCCAAAAAAAAAAAAAAATCCGATTTTTTCGCCGTAGAGACGCGTCTTGGTACGCGAACCGGGCAGCTAACCGGGCAGCTAACCGGGAAGCTAACAGGCAGTGTAACGGGAGTCTGAGGAGTAGCTGATTGGCTGTCAACATTGTAAACAGTCCGGAGCGGCCGCCATCTTGTCTCTCGGTAGGATCGAGAGACAAGAGGAGACCAAAACAAAGGGGGAAATGAAGGAAAGAGGGCAAGGTAGACCCCTTCTGACCCCATAGGATTGATGAGGGGGATATTATAAAGCCACGCGGGGCCAAAAAAAAAAAAAAAAAAAAATCCGATTTTTTTCGCCGTAGAGACGCGTCTTGGTACGCGAACCGGGCAGCTAACCGGGCAGCTAACCGGGAAGCTAACCGGCAGTGTAACGGGAGTCTGAGGAGTAGCTGATTGGCTGTCAACATTGTAAACAGTCCGGAGCGGCCGCCATCTTGTCTCTCGGTAGGATCGAGAGACAAGAGGTGGAAAAAAAAAAGTTGTAAATGAATGAAAGGGGTAAGGCAGACCCCTCCTGAACCCCTAGGATTGATGAGGGGGCTATTAAAGTTCCCTGCAGGGCAAAAGAAAAAAAAATTGTGATTTTTCGCGGTAAAGGTGCTTCCTGGTACGTTAACCGGGCAGCTAACCGGCAGCGTAACGGGAGTCCGACATATTGTGTTTTTTGAACGTTTGTGATATGTGCACGTGTGGATTTTGTCTAATTAAGGTTAAAAAAATATATATATATCTTTAAGCGTGTTCTGGTGCGCTTACGTATTGGGTTTGGTGTGCGCTGCAGAGACGATACGTCACGGTTATGCGATGCATCATGAGGCGTCTCACGGGCTACGTGATACGTCACTTAATAAAGAATATATTTTACAGCTATAGATATTAGCTTTTAAAAAACCAATGAAATTCACAGAAAAAACCATAGGTTATAGACCATATATAGTTAGGAATTTGCATTTACAAAACCTTGAAAATTCACTGAAAAAACCATAGGTTATAGACCATATATAGTTAGGGATTAGCATTTAAAAAACCTTATTTTATTTGCACAAAACCATTGAAATTCCATATATAGTTAGTTGCACTAACTATATATCGCGGACCCGCAATCCACTGCTAATGATGTCACATATTACATCATTCATGACATGGTCAGTGACATCACTGATGACATCACTGATGACATCTCAAATGACATCACTGATGACATCACTGATGACATCACTGACATCTCATTTGACATTACTGATTACATCACTGATGATATCATTTATGTGATAATACATCTTCAGACTCTAATATAACCTTAGATACACTCAGTGTAAACAGGCACTCACAGACTGTCACACATCCATGGAGTTACTCACACACCTAGTCAGTCATGCAAAGAATCAATCACATCTCCATTTCCTCAACTATACAGTTATACACACCTTACTTATTCAAACATATAGTAACACATATTTACTCTCTTATACAATCCTTGATACAAGTTCACAATGATTCATACAGCCACTCACACATTCACTGGCTCTTATGTTCAGTTATTTATATATGTCAACTCTCACATGGAGTGTGTTTTACATATGTACTTACTTTGACATGTAGCACTGAGATATCCATTCACTCACCAATATACTCATGCACACAGTCAACTGTCCATACAGCTGTTTCTACATGCACTTTTGAACCCATACACCTAGGGAATCAACTGCTCACACATCTATGCACAGAGTTATACACCTCCCAGCCACCCACACACATACTCAGTCTCCCATACAAATACTTGGGCAACCATTCAATAACCCATATAGTTACTGATATAGCTACTGATTTAAACATGCAGCAGTTTACAGAACAACATAAATAATGATTGCCAAATTAAGACACTTTAATCACTAACCCATACACTCAGTGAGACACATTTAATCATTCTCTCATACAGTCAGTCATGCACCTACTAAATCCTTCATCCAGACACTTATACATCCACTCATTCTTCAATATGTAAGACATATTTTAACTTTACAGAAACATACAGTCACTGGGTGTTGTCATCAGTGATGTCATCAGTGATGTCATCAGTGATGTCATTTGAGATGTCATCAGTGATGTCATCAGTGATGTCACTGACCATGTCATGAATGATGTAATATGTGACATCATTAGCAGTGGATTGCGGGTCCGCGATATATAGTTAGTGCAACTAACTATATATGGAATTTCAATGGTTTAGTGCAAATAAAATAAGGTTTTTTAAATGCTAATCCCTAACTATATATGGTCTATAACCTATGGTTTTTTCAGTGAATATATATATATATATATATATATATATATATATATATATATATATATATGTATATATATATATATATATTTTCACAGAAAAAAACATAGGTTTCAGGGGTGTTATAGTTAGCTGGACATTTCACGCGTTTCGCGCTTAAAAAGCACTTGTTCACACAAAGTTTTCTTGAAGATTGTCGTGCTTTATGGACACAAACATTTCCAGATGATCAGAAAACATAGAAAGTGGACTGTTTGCGTGTCGGCCATATTTGAGTAACATAACATTAAACAGTAAACATAGTTCATTCAAATTAAACAGTTAAATTGTATAGCCCAGACACGTATATATTCACTGAAAAAACCATACGTTTCACAAATGTTATAGTTAGGAATTAGCATTTAAAAAACCTTAGAAATTCACTGAAAAAACCATAGGTTTCACACGTTTTAGTTAGCTGGACATTTCACTCATACAAAACCATTGAAATTCCCTTGTTATAGTTAGTTCAACTAACTATAACTCGCGCGCCCGCAATGCACTGCTGATGATGTCACATATTACATCACTCATGATATGATTAGTGACATCACTCATGACATCACTGATGACATCTCAAATGACATCACTGATTACATCATCCAGTGAATGTGTGTCTTTCTGAAAAATAAATATATTTTATATATGTATATCTAAAGGTCGATGGAGAAAAAATGTGTATATAAGTGTCTAAATGGATGTTTGTTTTGTAAAAGTGATTGTATAACTGACTTATTAAGTGTATCTTAGTGAATACATGCATTAGCGAGTAATGTTTAAATATGAAAATATCTGCATCAGTGTCTCGCTTTGTGTATAAGTGGCTGCATGGGTTGGTGACTAGCTACATGAGTGTCAAGATGGGTTATTAGTTGGTTTTTAGAGTATCAGTATGAGTGTCTGTATGGTTTAGTGGGGGTTATTACTTACTGCATAGATGCATGAATGGGTGACTCACTGTATGTGTTTTGAAGATAGCATTTGTGCAGGACTGTATGGGTGGATGAGTGTGTGTATGGGTGTGTTAGTGAGTGAATCACTGTCTCAATAGTATCTATATGAGTAAATATATATGGGTTAAACTAGTATATATGAGTATTGATGTATATAAGGGATGCATATAAGTGAGTTTATATGAGAGCGAGAGATTGTAAGAGTTCCTGTATAAATAAGTATGTGTTTCTATAAGTGATTGTTTAAGAAAGTAAGTATGTGTACATTTCTGTAGAAGTAAGTGTAGTGGTGGGTGTATAGCTGTATATGCAAGTAAATTGATGTTTGATAGTTTATTTGCATGTGTGAGTTTGTGTGGGAGTAATTCTATAGATGAGTGTCGGTGTGTAATAAGATGTATAGGTGTATGAGTACATATGATGAGTGAGTACATGTATGAGTACCTATATACAAATGTTATTGAATGACTAGATGTGTGTAGATTTTAGAATTACTGAATAAGTTGTTCTAACTAGAATTGGAATTTCCATTTTTTGGGAAAATTTTAGTTTCTATTTTTGAATGTGTGTATCAAGGGTTATATTACGCTATTACGCTGAGAGTAGGTCTGTCACTCTTTCACAAAGATGATGTCATCAGTGATGTCATTTGAGATGTCATCAGTGATGTCCTGAGAGTAGTCACTGACCATGTCATGAGTGATGTAATATGTGACGTCATCAGCATTGCATTGCGGGCGCGCAAGTTTTAGTTAGGTGAACTAACTATAACAGGGGAACTTCAATGGTTTTGTAAGAGTGAGATGTCCAGCTAACTATAACGTGTGAATCCTATGTTCTTTTTTCAGTGAATTTCTAAGGTTTTTTAAATGCTAATTCCTAACTATAACGTATGTGAAACCTATGTTTTTTCAGTCAATATATATATATATATATATATATATATTTCGCCACAAAGTGATCCAGCAGATAGCGAGTGCGCTCACCAGCGTGTGCTCGGCTCAGGGTCCTGACCCAAATTAAAGTTTTTATCACAAAAGGAGCGGCACAACCAATTCCTTATTGAAGCCTTTTAATCAGAGCTTCACCCCCAACGCGTTTCAGCCACACAAAGCCCTTGTGACATATATATATATATATATATATATATATATATATATATATATATATATATATATATATATATATATATATATATATATATATATATATGCACAGGAAAACTAAACAGGAACTTCCCTTACAAAGAAGTACAAAGTTTGCATGTCTGCAGCCTTTCTTGATTTTCACCTTATTCATCTTCTGCTCAATCAACACATCATCCACACATACACACACCTACTTGCTCCCTTTCTTGGCTGGGGTTATCAATCATTCTTCTTTAATTCAAATTCAAAGTACAGACCCTTTATCAACACTTTTTATTATAACAACTGCCCCGGCCGAAGGCACTATGAAATTTGCACACTTGCTCCCTTTCTTGGCTGCATTTATCAATTATCCTTCAATTTCATATTTTGATTCAAACTCAAGGCTCTTTATCGAGCCTTTTTGTTGTAACTACTGTTGCAGTGATTCTGCTCCTACACACAACTGTGCATAAAGACTTACGACCTCAGTGAATTACGGTGTTCCAAACCCCACCTTAGTACCCAAACACCCTAACAGACTAGCAATCAGTGACTCAATGGTTCTTCCTTCTATAGCAAAAACACCAATTAATAATCAACCCACAACAAGCACTTAATAAACACACCTACAACTTTGAAATGTTTATTTCTAACACCGTAATCTCATGCCCAGGACCTTACATAATACAAGCAAACATATTATCAGAAACAAAGTTGTCAGCATTGTTACTATATCATAAAATACAAAGGGAGAAAGCATCCTATAATGCAAAAGGGAAACAGATTTAAAATATACCTAAATTTCACCCTCCCTACTTAGAAGGTTAGGTTATACCTACAGAAGATCTCATACGACTACATAGGCAGACCCATACTTCTGTTACTCAGCAGTAGTGGATCACATTGAGTTCTACACAAACTGTCAAGATACGAAAGTTCTCAAACTGTGTGTAATCATGCCTGCAC
Organism: Lissotriton vulgaris; assembly: GCF_964263255.1. NCBI lineage: Eukaryota > Metazoa > Chordata > Amphibia > Caudata > Salamandridae > Lissotriton > Lissotriton vulgaris. The sequence continues at coordinate 1,171,824,753 of NC_141689.1, read as the reverse complement.
ACTTCATTACTAAACGCGCAAGTATAAGAGATGCCACAGCTGCATATCTCTTATGGCTCCAACGTGCGAACATCATTCCAAATAACAGACACAGTATCCAACATAACCTTGATGTTTCATGCTCTCACTATACACACTAAAGTAGCGAGGCAGTCCACAAATGTAGTATATCAAATTATTCTCATATGAAGCAAAATACTCACCCTTCTCTAAACAATATTGCAAGTGCGTGTTGTGTGCAATGCAGAGCAGGAACACAAAAATGGCGTTTAAGCTTCTAATAAACCCATGCTCACTTAACACGTGTGAGTGCAAGGCTCAGCCCACAACACATTTCCTTGACCAAAGCACATAATATATATGTGGGCAAATTACGAACACACAGTCCAAGCCTAAAAAGCAGAGTCAAGTTCAATTTTGCCCCAAAAATTATTCGATCTTTGATAAAAAGCAGTAACTAAATAATAAAGAATAGGTTAAAAAATCAAACAGTCTTATTCCACCAGCGTATAAGCACAGTATGTAGCAACAGCCTCGAACAGGAAGTCATTGTTCTCATCTAAAAACATTTCAGCCATCCAATTCAATAGTGAGAATGAACATACATGTTCCTCAACGACCTGAGCCTCTATCACCATCGGAGGAAAACTCGGGTCATCTTCAATTTAACTGCCTGCCAAGAAGTCATGACCTGCTGCAAAAAGATTCCAATGTCCCATTATTCCAAGTGTCGCTGCTAAGGCCTTAATCCTGCCACCAGAACACAGCAAGTCATGAACCACTAAGGGGCTCATCAGCTGGTCCTAATCCGTGTTGGGAGACACCGTACTGCAGACACACAAATCCAGGGCCCAGTCGAAATCACAGCTCAGGCAATGGAACACAGGTTGAACACATGTGAAAAAGGAGAATCGAAACGATAATCCATAAGCTGCACTCAACGTTGCAAGAGGCAGCGCTCCATAGTAACTAAGCATTCGGTTGCGGACTAGCAACAACCGAGAAATATTGTCGTCGGCTGCAAGATGTGCATCCATATTTAACTAAACAAAATAATACAAGCACACCAGCAACTAATGTGAGCATTAGGCACAATTCATCAAAGATGCTGGAAAAAATCGAATGAAAAAACACCGACAAGAAGTCCCAAGGCCAATGCTTATAACTTTAAAAAAGTAAGCTAACCCCCTACTCGAGGACACCTTAAAGATAGTCTAAATTAACACCCTAATATTCCAGGGCACGTCTGTATTTAATAAAGCATACACTTCTATGTGGGTGTTTGCTACATGAAGGACAAATGTTTCTGTAGCCGGTATAACAGCGACCTCTTTTTGAGACAATAGTGCTCTTATACGGCTCATTTGGTTGACTCTTCTTTCAAGGTCGGAATCAACGGGCAGATCGAAACATCCAGCTTCCCATACAGAGGAGTAAACACAACTTTTTTATAAACCACACGCTCAGGGACCGTAATCATGTAAGTGATGCCTGCTAACATCGCACAATAAGCCACACAGCAGAATTGGGTCTCCAATAAGTGACCACTTCTAACTATTCTCATAGAGCTCCCTGTGCTCTGATTTGACAGTGAGTGAATGATCGCACCATAGTTTCTACTGCTAATCATTCTCAGCATATCCTACAAATACGATAAAACAGTGATAATTTTAACACCGGTCCTTGATAATATGCCCTGAATTTCATAGAGCGCCCTGCATCGCAAAATGCGATGCAGGGCACGGAACGCAGGGGCATATTATCAACAACATAAGGCGATACATTATCGCCGCTTTTATTGGCAGGAAACTGCCAATAAAGCGGCGATAATGGGCTTGATAATAGGCCCTTGTAAATTCCCATAGCAGCCCAGGTTCTGGTGTTAACCTGGGCTGCTATTGGAATTCACAAGGGCATATTATCAAGGCCATTATTGGCGCTTTATCGGCAGTTTCTTGTGGATAAAACCGGCGATAATGTATCGCCTTATCTTGTTGATAATATGGCCCCAGATTCATTTTAATAATTTAATTGTTTACTTTCCTACAATCATCCAGATTCCGTTGTTTATCACCCCCCACCCTGCCCCTCCCCTGCCCCACCTTTCCGATCGCAACTCCCTCCACGGGCTGCATCTGGGCTTGATAATACGCCCTTGTTAATTCCCATAGAAGCTCATGTTAACACCAGAACATGGGCTTCTATGGGAATTAACAAAGGCGCATTATAAAGACCATTTTCGCCGTTTTATCGGCAGTTACCTGCCCATAAAACGTCGATAATTTTAACACCGGTCCTTGATAATATGCCCGTCAGTGCCATATTATCAGGAAAGGGTGATACATTATCGCCGCTTTTATCGGCAGGAAACTGCTGCTAAAGCGGCGATAATGGGCTTGATAATTCCCATAGCAGCCCAGGTTCTAGTGTTAACCTGGCTTTCTATGGCAATTCACAAGGATATATTATCAAGACCATTATCACCGCTTTACCGGCAGTTTCCTTTATTAATAATATGACCCACAATCCCTTAATGTACAGAGACGCACAAACTGATATTAAACAAAAAAACATAACAGCATGCATTATAGCAAAACACATTTACTACTATAAAACGTTTAGCAACGGACAAATCTAGGGGCATATTATCAAGACAGGCGATAACATTATCGCCGCTTTATCGGCAGTTTTCTACCCATAAAGCGGCAATAATATTATCGCCTGTCTTGATATACCCCATAATTCCTTAATGTACAAAGATGCACCGCACACACTCCCATACAACTTATCAACTCACCTTTCAAATTGATTTGTACATTAAGAAGAATACCACTCACACAGTGGATTTTCTTGTACAGAATCTCTCTAGTTCTGTGTTTGCAGCAGAACCGTCAAATGGAACATTTTCCCTCTCATTTTACACATACATACATATAAATAACCAATTAAAATCCTGCACACATTAATTCAAAACAAAAAACACATTTCTATTGATTTAACATTCCAAACCTTTCTAACTGACGTAACTTTCCACCCTACCTCCAACAGATCATGCAAAAGTCAACTGTCAACAGAGGTCAAAAGGTCAGCACTGTATAAAACACTGCTTCTTAACAAATTTAGACAATGCATGGGCACTTACTTATAAGTACCAATAAAGCAAAAACGTCTCATTACAAGCAACAAAGATATAAACACATAAACTTGGGAAATATCTGTATAAGATTTATTTTTAATTCATTTTTCTTGCTTAGGTACACTTATGGAGCAACTATCAAAATTCGCACTGTACGCGCACAATAAATATACTGTAAAAAAAAATAAACAGCATACATCACTCATTTTTTACAAACACCTGACACCCCATCGACCAAGCCTCAAATATAACGTTTACGACCGTAGGTAGAGCTCCAAATCCACCACGGTACCTGCCAGCTCCCTGCATCATTCGGGAGCCGGCATTGCTATTTCTCACAGAGAGCAGCTTACATGCTTCCATTCTAATTTCAAACATGATTTCAACAGTTTGTTATACATTTTATAAAATAATATAGTACTGCACGCTAAAGCAGAAAAGTCAGCACAATTATGATAGAATACAAAATAGAAAAAATATATATACTTCTACACTCAACAAACTCGTAACCAGAGTACACAGTTTAATTTAAAAATCACCCTACCACAACTAGTTTTTCAAACGCATTGTACAGTAAAATGCGTCGCAAAATAGGTTACATACATGGTGACTCTATAACGTCACATAGAAAAAGAAGGCCACCCTTACGCTACCAGGAAAACACAACAAAAGTACAAGGCCCAAACTTCCATTGTATTGATTTCTTAGTTGCAGTTCTAGTTGTCAGAACGACACAAACACTCCCTCATGGCTGGTATACACCAACACCACACCCATTCAGCTCATCCGTCACTACACATGGGACCCTATCTATATAAAAGACGGAGCGCACGTGTTGTACGCCATTTTTGAGTTGTTTCCAAAGCACCGAACAAAGGGCCCACTACCACATGCGTGGCCTCTTTGGTCACTGAGTTAGTCGTGCCTGAAGGACTGAGCGGGTGAAGAACCTGCGATGATGATGATGATGGGAGCACGAGTATGTTGTGAGGTATCAAGACTCGGCAACACGTATGAGACTTCTATGTTGAAGATCATGACTATATCATGAAGAAACTTGTTTCCACAAAAGGTGAGCAGTGACACTTGAGTACGCATCAGAAAGAGTCAAAGGGTTGTAGCTGACTACATAAAAAAATGCGACTTAATATTTTAGACAAACGCACTCCTATATAATGTATTAATTTACATATTACATTTTTTTCCCAATAGCAGTAACGTTTTTATAATCGCTGAAATGTCCGGAATATATTCATAATACAAACAGACATATTATCAAGGAACGGTGTTCAAATTATCGCCATTTTATCGGCAGGAAACTGCAGATAAAGCAACGATAATGGGCTTGATAATATGCCCTTGTGAATTCCCATAGCACCCCAGGTTCTTGTGTTAACCTGGGCTGCTATAGGAATTCACAAGGGCATACTACAAAGCCCACTATCGCCGCTTTATTGGCATTTTCCTGCAGATAAAAGTGGCGCAGCTGCAACAGTCTAACTACGGAATATTAAGAACCCACATTAAAATTAACTTTTGACAGTAGTTACGCAACTCAGTTTACAATGACTAATCAAAATGTCCTTTTGTTTCCTTCACCAAACATCCTTCAGAAGAAACCACGGCCTATCGAGCAACAGCAATGTAATTGTCTGCATCGTATTGAATATACTTTGACGTATAGAAGCGGAGTTCAAGTTGAGTGGTGAACTCCGGTGGCCGCACTGTTTATACAAGGTAAGCACAGCAGCCTACACATACAATGCCTTCATAGCAATGCATTAGAAATAAATCGGCACATTTACAATGCTGTTATGCCACTTTTGCGTCAGTAACGCAGTAGGCACTTCCATATAGATACCACTTGAATGTGGCACTATAACAAGTGAAATGTTACAGGTACACTGCACTCATAAAACTATAGTGTTACCTTTATTTGTGAAAGGAGAGAGGGCCATATTATCAAGCCTTGGCGACAAAATTATCGCCACTTTATCGGCAGGAAAGTGTCACTTAAGTGGCGATAATGGGTTTGATAATATGCTCTATGCAATTCCAATCAAAGCTCATGTTAGATAAGAAGGACATCTAACATGACCTTCGATTGAAATTCCATAGAGCATATTATCAAACCCATTATTGCCATTTTAGCGGCACTTTCCTGCTGATAAAGTGGCGATAATTTTGTCGCCCAGGCTTGATAATAGGGCCCAGAGTTCGTAGTGTACAGCAGCTTCTCTGTAAAGTCAGATACGTTTAACAGTCTGACAAACAGATCCACAACATTATTACACCACTTTTGAGTCACTTTTAACATGGGTAAAGTGACGCAAGGAGCTTATAAATCTACGTCTGACTTTTCAAGAAAAAATCTCAACTCCAGACTCTGCAACACAGTTTTAATGTTGTTTTCTCTCTCTTTCTCTCTCTCACTCTCTGTGACATCATTTCTCTTTCTCTCTTAAACTTATAGACACTGTTGTCTGCGTGTAGAAGAATTGTTCTAAAGAAGTTGTGAATTCAACTGGCCAAAGTGTTTGGTCACAGTGTTTATACAACGGTAAGCACAGAGGCCTAGATCTACAAAGCCTTGCTGTTGAACATGTATCTTTTACCTTATTGTATTGTGTTGTTTATTTCCATGCTAGTACGTCACCGTGTACCAGCCAATGCTCTTAGGGCTATATATATGACGTCACAGCTGTCACTTGCCATCTGACAGCTGTCACGGCGACTTGCTGTCTGCTTTTCCCCTGGCTCCCCGTGGGCCTTTATACCCAATAAACATAGTTGTAAAACATCTTCTAGCGGTGTTATTATTGGCCCCCACTACAATTGGTGACGAGGACGTGGAGATCAAAGGCCTACGGGTGAAGTTTAATCTGCATACCAGACCGCGCCTTTGAGTGAAGATCGGCGGCGGACTCATCGGTATATGAGCAGTTGAGGGAAGTCAAAATGAGGAAAAATAATGAACTGAAGTAAGTGCGCTTAAGAAATTAAAGCGGATATCCAACAGAATTAACGCGACGCAATAAGAGAAACAAAGAGGAGTTTCTGCCTTTGCGCACTAGTATTCGGCGTAAGCACGCAACCTCAGTCTAATTGCACAAGTATGTGGCATAATCACGCTGCTGAAAGGAGAGTATTTGACGAACTAAATCAGTATTCTATAACAGTTCAAGTTAATTATATGAGGAAAGCTTAACTCGATCTGAAAGCCGTCTCTGTATATTCCAGTTAAGTCTTTGAGGGAAATTGCCGGTGGTGTGAAGGAATCCTCTGAGACGTGTCGCGTGAGGCATGCTGGGAGGAGCAAACGATCGTCGGATAGGATTGGATAAGCCGGTCAAACGTCATAACATGTGACCATCGTGCGCCCATTTTGGAGGAAAAAATCTCCTCAGAGTTACCGATGCTTGTGTAATCAAACCTATGAATACAACAGTGGTAACGAGGAACAAAGCAAGGCAAAGAGGTGGTGAACCTAAGTTTGAAGTGTAATACAGAGCTAATAACAAGTGTTATTGTGAAAATAAGATTCAATTAAAAAGTGTTGAAAAAAAAAGTAAAAACGAAATAAACAAAGTGTTTGTTATATCTATCAAATTAAGGATAACTCAAAAAAGAGACTAAAAACAACATACATGTGTGGAGTATTACATAAAATATAACAAGCGTAACTGAAGTAAATATCCACCATATAAAGGAAATAAAATGGCTCAAAGTAACAATATATGTGCACCTCCACGCTTCCTTGATGAGCCAGGGAAGCCAACTATGAGGTGGAGGAAATGGATAAGAGCATTTGAGAACTATATAGTATCCATTGATGGCAAAGCCTATGATGCAGAGAGGAAGTGTTCTATTTTATTTGGCCTACTAGGGAAAGCCGGACAGGATGTATTCGATAGCCTACCTGAATAAGAGGAAGCAACAGGAAGGAGAAACTATTGATGAGTACATTGCATGTTTAAGGATCTTAGCTATGGAATGCGAATTTGAAGACATGACTGACATTTACATTAGAGACCAAATTGTTTTCTATTGCTATTCAAAAAAGGTGCAAGAAAGGCTACTGGCATGTAAAAAACCAACCTTGCAAGAAGTTGTTGATATTACTAGAGGGATAGAAAGGTCATTAGTATCTACTAAAGTGTTATCTAATTCTAGTGGTAATACAAATGTATTTTACATGCAGGAAAAAAAGAAAGGGGACAGCGTGAAAGGTGAGAAAAGTTGGAGTGAGAGGAAAACAGGAGGTAAGCAATTAAGCTGTTTCAGGTGTGGATCAAAAGAACATCTTGCGGATAGCAAAACATGCCCAGCAATTAGTAAGAAATGTAGTAAATGCAAAAAGTATGTACATTTAACAACTTTGTGCAAAACTAAAAGAGTATATAGTAATGTGAATGTCAATACTGTTGGGGATTTTGATGAGGAAATGTGTGCAAACATTATCTTATATGTAGAAATGGAAGAAGGTAAGATAAAAGGGCCCATTGGTGAAGGAAAAATTGGTGAAATAGAGTTACAGTTTACTGCAGATTCTGGGTCACCCATAACTACTATTTCTGATAAAATGTTTGAAGATAAATGGTCAAATGTAGAGTTAATTGAGTCAGATGTCAACCCGAAACCGTTTGGTGAAAAGGAGATAAATATGCTAGGATATTTTCATGAAACTGTCACCTTTAGAGGTAGGAAGATTAATACAAAAGTGTATGTGGCTGAAAAAGGGAGAATTTTAATTGGATGGAGAGATTTAGCTAAATTAGGAGTAATGTTGGTACCTGGTGCTAAAGACCCTATAATTTTGAGAGAAGATTGGGTGAACAGCGTGAGTTTGGATGACAACAGAAATGATCTAAAAAGTACGTTGGACTAATTTAAGGAAGTATTTAAGAATGAGATTGGGTGTGTTAAGGGATTTGCCCATAACATAAAATTGAAAAATGGAGCCATTCCCAGTAAACATAAGGTAAGGACCATACCTTTGTCAATAAAGAAGGAGTTGAAAGAGGTATTGGATAAATTATCAGAATGGGTTTCTGCCATAGTTGTGTCCAAGAAGAAAAAGACAGGAGACCTTAGGCTATGTGTGGATCTAAGGTCCCTGAACAAGAACATAATTGTAAATTGTCACCCCCTCCCCAAAATCCAAGAAATTTTACAGTCAGTATCTGGCTCGAAATTTTTCAGTTTGATTGACTTGAAAGCAGCCTACCACCAGGTATGTCTGACCAATGAATCTAAAAAACTAACAACTTTTGTAACACCATTTGAAGCATACAGATATGTTCGCTTACCGTTTGGATTAGCCTCCTCATCTGGAGTTTTTCAGAAATTAATGGATGTTTTGTTTAATGGCTTAAGTGGAGTAGAGGCATTCCAGGATGACATCCTGGTGCATTCAAAAATGGAAAAAGAGCACCTGGATTTGATAGGAAAAGTATTGAGCATACTGGAAAAGAGAGGTATGACTGTATCAAAGGAAAAATGCAAATTTATGACAGAAAAAGTGGAATACTTGGGTCATGTATTGACTTCTGAGGGAATCACTCCTAAAGATGATCTGGTACAGGCAATAAGAGAGGCACCAGAGCCTAAAGACAAAGAAAAACTTAAATCATTTTTTGGCCTTAGTGAATATTATGCCAAATTCATACAGGGATATGCTGAAAAAGTTGAACCACTCAGGAAGCTTTTAAGAAAAAATGTGTCCTACAATTGGTTGGATGAGCAAGTGCATGCTTTCAAAATTGTGAAGGAGGAAATAGCAGGAGCTCCTGCCCTAAAACCCTATGACTCTGAACTGGAGAATGTCATTACAGTCGATGCCAGTGCTGAAGGAATAGGTGCTGTGTTCTGTCAGCTTGAAGGGAAAAAAGAAAACACCATCGCTTTTATTTCAAGGAAGTTGAACGAAACTGAAGTAAATTATAGTACAATCGAAAGGGAGGCGTTGGCTTGTGTATGGGCTGTACATAAATTAATAGATTATTTATGGGGAAAAAGGTTCACCATTGTCACGGACCATAAACCAATTATATACATGATGGATGGTGAGGGCCGTGGCAACGGCAAGGCGAGCTCAAGACTGATAAGGCTGTTATCTAAGCTCCAAGAATACAATTTTGAGATCCAACATATTAAGGGTGGCAAGAACTACAGAGCAGATTGTTTGTCGGGCTTACCAGTTGATATAAAAGGAGAAGAGGCACTTGATGACATTGAATGCGTGGTGGCATTAATTGACGCCACTATTATGTGTGAAGGTTCTATAACTGAAGATGAATGGCAAGAAAACATGGAGAGGGACGCTACCCTGAGAAAAGTGATGGCCTTAGTAAGAACCAAGTGGCCTCATATCAGGAATTTGCAGAATGAATTAAAGAGTTACCAGCAAGTGGGCGATGAATTGTCATTGGAGAATGGATTTCTAAAAAGAGGAGAACTTTTTGTACCGCCAAATGGTTTGAGGAAGAAAATAATTTCTCTTGCTCATAAGGGTCATCCAGGAAGTACAGCAACTAGAAATATCCTCAAAATGAACTACTGGTGGCCCGGGGTAGATAAGGAAATAAAAGAGTTAATTGACAAATGTGAGCAGTGTTTGAAATCAGATAAACATTGGCGAATAGAAAAGAACGAACTACAAAGGGTGGAAATCCCAAGTGGACCTTGGGCCAAAGTTGCTATTGATTTTGCTGGTCCTTTCCAAGTTTTACCGAATGACTGTAAAAATCTGATTGTTCTCACTGATTACTATTCAAAATGGGTTTATTACAAATTTGTGAACGCAGTAACAACTGAGGTAGTAATAAGATTTTTGAAGAAAGTATTTGACAGAGAAGGCCAGCCTAAAGTGTTAGTATCTGACAATGGATCACAGTTGGTTTCTAAACAAATGACTGATTTTCTAGAAAAAGCAGGAATCGAACAGGTAAAAAGACCTTTGTATAGCCCAAAGAGTAACGGCTAGGTGGAGAGGGTAAACAAATACATAAAGGAAGGCATCCAACTGGCTGTGGCTTCTGATATGGACGTCAAAGAGTTCATAAGGGTGAAAATCAATGCATATAACAATACACCTAATGAAACTACTAAACATACACCATTCTTCCTAATGAGAGGGAGGAATTGTAACAGTCAAATTACACCCAAATTCGGTGACTGGAACAAAGAGAGTGTAATCTCGGAAGAAGTAGATGACAGAAACCTTATGGTAAAGGAAAAAATAGTGAAAAAGCAAGAAAAGGCAAAGAAGTACTCTGACATAGTTAACAGAGTAAAAGTAAAAGATGTACAACCTGGTGATTGGGTGTTATTGAGAAAACCTGGTTTGGTGTCGAAAGGTGAGACAAAATTCAGTAAGCCTGTTAAAGTTTTCGAAGCATCTAAAGGTGCTGTTCATGTTGAAGGAAGTGGATGGCGGAGCAAAGACGATGTGATAATCTTGAAGAAGGGTCAGGAAAAAATAATAATGAGAAATAAGGAAAGCGAGGAAAGAAGTCTAGACGATAGTGTTCTGGAATGGGAAAACGTATCTGAAAAACAAAGCAACTCCAGCCAGGAAGTTAGCCCAAATGTTTCGTTGGAAAAAAAGGAGAGATCAAGGAGTTGCATGACTAACACAGATAGTGGGGCTATAGACAATGATACATCTGTGTTAGTTAGGAGCATGGACAGAGTTGTATCCCCCAAGGGACACGGAACTGACATCGCGTGCCCTAGTACCTCTGGTGGGCAGTCCAGGAGTGGAAGAATTGTTAGGATGCCTAAGCACTTCAATGACTATGTTATGGAATAACTTATATTTTCTTTCAGCAGTTGTATTTGGGGGGAAAGGGAGATGTTCAACATGTATCTTTTACCTTATTGTATTGTGTTGTTTATTTCCATGCTAGTACGTCACCGTGTACCAGCCAATGCTCTTAGGGCTATATATATGACGTCACAGCTGTCACTTGCCATCAGACAGCTGTCACGGCGACTTGCTGCCTGCTTTTCCCCTGGCTCCCCGTTGGCCTTTATACCCAATAAACATAGTTGTAAAACATCTTTTAGCGGTGTTATTATTGGCCCCCACTACAGTAACGCAGTAGGCACTTCCATATAGACACCACTTGAACGCGGCAGTATAACAGAACTGAAATGTAAGAGGCACACTGCACACGTAAAACCGTGGAGTTAACAAAACTTGTAATAGTTCAGCTCATTTACTCACATCTACATAATTCTAAACTATAATTTTCTTTTTTGTTTTGCAGATTACCAATCGGACATCTTTCGGAATCCATTTAACAATTTGTTTATAATATTGTTTGTTGTTAAAGTTATTTTTCTAGTTGCTTCTAATATAGTTATAATTCAGTTTTGTTTACATTTATTGATTTAATAAAAGTTAATTTAAAAAAAATACATACTTTTTTTATTTTGTGGGGGAGGGGTATGACGGTCCGCAATAAAAATAATGTTGAATTACTATAGTAAGATGTTCAAGACTAGGATTGAAAACTACTGAGTTCTAAGTAACAGATATAATAAAAATAATGGTGAAAAACTGCTAAAATGGCGGTGGACGGAGTACGTAATCAATGTTTGGCACCTCGGCACTACCTTTCAAATAAATATAGAAAAAATATGATTATTAATATATTACAAAAGTAGAGCAGCGGATGACACACAAGGCCCAGGAAAAGAAAGAGACAAATTTACTACCTGAAATAAAGAAAGGTTTGCTTGTTGAACTTGAAGAAAAAGAAAAAAACGTGGGCTTCGAAACGAGGCTGCGCATGAGTAGAGTACAACTGCTACACAAAAAAAAGGAAAGTTTTACATACTATCATAGAAATGAAGGGGCATATTATCAACAAAAGGCGATACATTATCGCCGCTTTTATCGGAAGGAAACTGCCGATAAAGCGGCGATAATGGGCTTGATAATAGGCCCTTGTTAATTCCCATAGAAGCCTATGTTCTGGTGTTAACATGTTTCCTGCCGATAAAAGCAGCGATAATGTATCGCCTTTTGTTGATAATATGGCCCATTGCTCTTTTTATTCACCAGTAAACAGTAAACTTAGGTGCTTATTATCAAGGACCGGTGTTAAAATTATCGCTGTTTTATTGGCAGGAAACTGCTGATAAAACGGCGATAATGAGCTTGATAATACGGCCTTGTATTTTCCATAGAAGCCCATGTTAACACCAGAACATAGTCTTCTATGGAAATTAACAAGGAGGTATTATCAAGGCCACCCTCCCAACATTAAAAAAAACCCCAGACAATGCAGGTACCTGGAGCTGGAAGGTCATTTTACATATTACTGCCTTAGAAAGGTGGCGTTCCCTGCGACGTTTATGAGGAGAGAGAAGAAGAGAGCTCAAAACATATTTTTTTTTAAGACACCCGAGGGATGCCGCTCCCCGAGACTGCAGAGAGTAGGACGGTAACCCCCCCCCCGGATACTTCAAAATAAAACCAGAGGAGTTCCGTTCCCCAGTGCTCGGGGTACCTTACAAGCTCCATTATGCAAAACAATTGCCCCCGTATTTTGCCCCACTCGACCGAATGAATAAAACGGACTTCTATTTTTTTCACCTTTTCCACCGTGTACATGTACTGCATGAGTACCGCCTCTTTTTTTCTTTTAAAAAAATTAAAATTGAGTCTAAAGATCCATGTACCACCCCCTGACCAAGACTATAGGTTCAGAATGTTTCTAGCCTGCCCCCTTCCCTAATTTCTCAACTTTGTTTTACTATTTTCTTGTGACTCTATGCTACCGAGTCACAAAAAAAGTAACAGATTTACACCATTTAACAAGTAAAAGATTTACACCTTTTACCAAAAAGCACAATCTGCGAACAAAACTCTACCTCTCTGCCAAATTCGGTGTAATTCTGTTCAGCCGTTCGTGCTGTAGCCCTGGCTAAAGGTCCCTATGGAAAATTGCATGCTGAAAATATGTTTTGGGACCCCCCTTTTTCTCTAACCCCACTTGACGAATCACCTCCAAACTTTCAGGGAAGGAGCGGAACCGAGCAGACCATTTTCTTCGAGAAATTCACGAAGATTTGTCCACCTGCACCAACATTATTCCAAATAGTTGTGGATTTCCTATGGAAACTAGGTCCTAACTATAACTACCTACTGTCGACCGCCAGTAGGTAATATATATATTATCTTTTAATCCTGTTCCATGGACAAACGAGAGTGGACCCAAGTAAGTGCAAGTTTCCTTTTTTGCAAGTTGGAACACTCCACCATATATATATATATATATATATTATACTTAGGATTGGCTACCATAGGAAATTCAAACATTCTATTGGGAATAACTTTGGCGCCGATTGAGGGATCTGCCTGTAATTTTCCTTAAAATGGTCTCGCTGCGCTCCGCTCCTTCCCTGAAATTTTTGGGGGGATTCGTGAAGTGGGGGCTGAGAAAAAAGGGGGGTCCCAAAACGTGTTTTCCCCATATTAATTTCCATAGGACGGTCTGACAAGTCTACAGCCCGAACCGTTGAATGGAATTACGCCAAACCGCTGATTCACGCACCTGCGGTTTCAGCGCCCAGTGGTGCACCTGTAAATAACGCATTCTCTCAGTTTCAGGTAGTTGATAGTCTCGCCTGAAATCCTGAAATGGAATGACGCCATCTGGAGTAAACATATGGAACAGCGTCCTGCACCTCGCAGTCCGCCAGCGAGTAAAGGCCCCCTGTTCCATCCCGGGGGTGAAATCCGGGTTCTCAACCAATGGTGTAAACGGCGAAGGGAACATGGTGAGATCATGAACAACATTAGTGTCATCCAATACCTTCATCAGGACTCGTGTGATGAAAGATGCGTACAGATTGGGGGGGGGGGGGCGGTGTGCCCTGCGCAGGAAGGGCACCTTCTGTAGAGGCCGGCCCGCTACTGACTGGTCTTGGAAAAGCCAGTGTTTATCCGATTCCCATCTGCTCCACTCCACAAGATATCGCAGTTGTGCCGCCTGAAAATACTTGGGTAAATCCGGTATACCCAGACCCCCTGCCTCAGGGGCTAGTGTAGATAGGGCCCTCTTCAGCCTAGGTTTGCGGCCCTGCCAGATGAAACATGCAAGGTCCGCTTGTGTCTGCTGAATCCACCCCTTGGGGGGTTGGAGCGGCAGAGCCCGGAACAAATATAGAACCTGTGGTAGGATCGTCATCTTAACCGTGGCTATCCTGCCGAGCCAAGATAGTGTGCCTTTGTTCCAGCACCCCAGTTCCTCCTTAATTTTCTTTCCCAAGGCTGCATAGTTGGCGGTTACCATAGTGGGCAAGGTGGGTGCCACTAGGATGCCCAAATAAGGCACAAGGTCCGTTGACCAGTGCATGGGGAAGAGGTTCTGGAGTTCAGTTCTCGTGGCAGCGGTCAATGACACATCAAGGGCCGCCGACTTCCCCATATTCATTTTGAATCCCGTGACCGTCGAGAAAGACTCTAGCTCTGCAATACATGCTGGGAGTGCCCACCCCGGGTCAGCTAGTGTTAGTATAACGTCATCCGCGTAGAGGCTAATCGTGTGGGTATATCTCCCCATCCTTACTCCCTTCGCGTTCTGGCGTATCTTTTGGGCAAGAGGCTCCATATATAGGGCGAAAAGCAGCGGGGATAATGGGTACCCCTGCCTGGTGCCTCTCTCTATTGCAAACCTCTGGGAGCTGCAGCCATTCACCCGCACCACCGCAGATGGAAACCTGTAGCAATTGAATACTAGGGTGCGGAATTTCTCCCCTATTCCCACCTTCGCTTGGACCTGCTCTAAATAAGGCCAATGTACTCGGTCAAACGCTTTCTCCACGTCTACGGCTAACAGCATTCTCTCTCCGGGAATACGGGAGGCCTTCTCTAGGATGTGAACCACTCTTTTGGTGTTGTCCACCGTCTGCCTCCCGGGGACAAATCCTGCCTGGTCCGGGCCTGGCAGATGAAGTGCCAGCCGAGCCGCAAGGATCCCAGTGTACAGCTTGAGATCAATGTTCAGGAGAGAGATCGGTCTGTATGAGCTGCAATGAGTCCGGTCCTTCCCCGGTTTGGGCATGACCGACACGGTTGCCTGGAGTAGATCAGGCAGGATAGCTCCAGGAGAGGAGAATGAGTTGAAAAGCCGGGTGAGGATAGGTGCCAGCGTGGAGCAGAACATTTTATAGAAGAGTGACGTATAGCCGTCAGGGCCCGGAGCCTTTCCATGTTTGAGTTTAGAGATGGCAGTAATCACCTCTTCAACCCGAATGTCCCTTTCCAGGTACTCCGCTTGCTCTGGAGCGAGGGAAGGGAGGGCGACCGAGTCCAGATAGTTTGCCTCCGTATGTGTCGACGGGGGTTCAATGGTGTACAGTTCTGCATAGTACTGACGGAAAGCCTCCGCTATCCGGCTGTCCTCCGTAACTGTCTCTCCATCGGAGACCGAAAGCTCCTTCACTAAGTGCCATTGATGCGCCACTCGGAGTTTGTTCGCCAGAAGCCGGCCGCATCTGTCTCCCCCCGTGTAATACACATGTTTCAAATGTAACGCCACATACTCTGCTCTGTCCGTATCCAAGGCCGACAGGAGTTTCCTTGCTGCCTTGAGTTGCCTCCAGATTCTAGGAGCTCCCGTACGTTGATGTACCTGCTCCAGCTCACGTACTTTGTGCGTGAGTTCGTCTCATTTGTGTTGCCGTTCTCTGTTCTCTGCAGACGATATTGCTATAAATTCCCCTCTGAGCACCGCCTTAAATACTGCCCACTGCGTCGCTTATGAAGTGTCGGTATTATCATTGTGGGTCTGATAATCGCGGACCGAGTCCGTAATGTGCTTCCCTACTGTTTTTTTATGCAATAGAGTATCCCTGAGGTGCCAAACCCCGCGCGAAGGGGACACCGGCGGTAAGCGAAAGGTGCCCGTGACAGGCGCGTGGTCTGATAAGGAGAGAACCCCCATTTCAGAGGTTGTGGCTAGGTCACAGACTGGCCCCATGACCAAGAGGTGGTCCAATCTCGCATAGGTCCTATGTGCATGCGAGTAATATGAGTAGTCTATGTCGGTGGGATGGAGGCGGCGCCAGAGGTCGGGGAGATCCAGGTCCTCCAATTGGGATTTACCCACCTGTGAAATCTTCCCCGTCTGTGGGTACCTCTGCGCTGATCTGTCTAAGGATGAGTCGAAGACCATGTTCAGGTCTCCTCCTATGATAATGTGCCTATCTGAGGTGGCTGTAATATCCACTAAGGCCGAGTTGAGAAATCGCTCTTGATGCTCGTTGGGGCTGTATATCGACCCAATGGTAAACACCAGACCTCCTGACTTAACCCTGTACACTAGAAGTCTCCCTTTTTGTTCTGCAAATTTATGTAAAACCTCCACTTTAAATGTTCGGGACACTAGGATTGCCATCCCCGGCTGTCTTGGTAGTGTTGGAGGAGAAAAAGTGTGTTGGGAATTTGTGAGATCGCATCCTATGGCAATCACGGGCTAGCAAGTGGGTCTCTTGCAAGAGACAGATATCTGCTTGTGTGCCCTCCAGCAGGGACAGGACCGCCCTCCTCTTGACTGGGTTGTTTAACCCCTTCACATTAAGGGTTACGACCCTAAGGGCTGCTATAGGCTTAGGGACAAATGTAGCGCAAGCATTGAATCGTAGCCCAGGTGGGGTGGCTCTGAGATAAGTAGTGTGCGGGAGCACTGTCAGGCCAAAGAAGATGCATCAAAAGCACTGGACGACCCTCACCCTTCCCCACCCAACTCCCCCTGAACTTCCCCTGAACCGCCCTTCCCCGTCCTCCCCCCTACCCCACTCTTCAACCAACAACTCCCTCCTAAAAAAACAACCAGCCTCTTCCAACCCCCTCCCCTCTTCCCCTCCTGTACCCCCCTGGAACCCCAACAACCTTTAGTCCCAGTCATGTCCCAAGTGGACAAGTCTGTGGTGAATTACCTGAGTGGATGTCCGGGCACTGTCTCCTCCCCATGGCCCCCCACCCCCAGGACCCCAAAACTGCAATATCAGTAAGTCTGTGATGTTCTCCCCCCGGAGTGTTCCTACGCCGTCAACGCGACATCACCATTGGAAGCCGTGTCTCTGGCCATTTCGGAAAACGGCGTTTGCCATGCTGGCTCTAATGGTGGGTGAGTCTGGTCTCAGGGGAGTGGCAGGGGCTTGTCTCCTCGACACTCTCTGCCAGCCGTCTCTAGGGCCACGCCTCTGACGTGGCGTAGATGCATCTTCCTCCTCTGCCGTGATCCCCAGAACCTCGCATGTCTCCTGCAGTGATCGTAGTTGGTGCATCGTGCCATTCCACTTAAAGATAAGGCGGAAGGGGTGGCCCCAGGTATAGGACGTTTCGTGCTCTCTCAAAAAATCGGTCGCTATCTTAAATGCTTTGTGCTTCTGAAGGGTGATAGCGGACAAGTCCTGATACAGAGCAACAGAATGACCACGAAAAGTGAAGGATTGTTTCTTTCGTGCCTCTGCTAAAATGCGCTCTTTCAATGGGAAGTCTGGGAGAAAGGCCAAAATGTCCGGTGGTGGTGCCGACGCACGCCTCGGTGGTTCCACTCTGTGCGCCCTGTCAATCCGGATGGGAAACTCCGCCGGTTCTCCCAAGATACCCCTGAACAGGTCTCGTAAGTAACCAGCCACATCCGTGCCCTCTTCTGTAGATGGAACTCCTCGGACCCGAATGCTATTTCGTCGAGACCTGTTTTCAAGGTCCTCATTGTGCGTTTGGAGATCCAGATGTTGGTCCCGTAGGCGTAACACCTCCTGTTGCAGCTGTATGATTTCATGGTCAAGCCGGTGGTTTGTGCTCTCCACGGTGGCCACCCGCTCTCCCAGGCTGTCTACTTCTCTGCGCACTTCTCGCACCTCTCCCGCTACTTCCTGCTTCAGTGTTTGAAAATCGTCCCTGAGGGTGCTGAAGAGGGATTCCAGGAAGGACCTAGTGACCGGCGGCTCCCCACCGTTCATGTTCTGCGATCCCCCAGCAGAGCTTGGGTACGGTTGCCCCCTGTCTCCTCTTTGCTGGGTCCTGCTGAGCATCTCCGGGAGAGTGCGGTCCCCTTTCTTGCTACCCCTGTTGCCTGCCATTGTGGTATGGATGTGGGTCAGATCCCTCGCTCCACCTATTCCGCTACTCTATGCTCTCCAGACATCTCCCGGGATCTACTGAGAAAACCCCGCCAGATACCACCGATCCTGTCTCTCACTGTGGCCGGAAGAATTGCCCCCAGACTGCTAGGGCCTAAGGACCTGGTCCGGCTTCAGTCGGCCGCTCCGTGACCACCGCTACGGTGCTCTGTAAGCAGGCAGGTAGTCTGTCGCCACCAGGCAGCCGACCCTCCACTGTGCCGCCAGTAGACGCGGTCCACAGGGGCGCCCGCCTCAGTTCGCAGTATTGGAGACTTGTCTCTAGTCCTGTAGAAATCCAGCAACTCCCCGCAGGGAGGTGGTCCCGTGATTGGCCAAGTCTGGTCCGCTCCGCTGTCCTCCTGTGGCAGCCCTTCTGTTCGGCCTCAATGCGGTCTCCGGTCTCGCCGGCCTGCCCGTATTCCAGGCTGTGCTCCTGTGCTCTACAGGCCCTACCAGTCCGGCACATATCGCCGGGTTCTCCGACCTCTCACTACATGCTAACAATGAGGGTCCCCCTTTGCCGCGTTATCAGCAGTCAGTGTACGTCATGGCATCCACTCCGGGTCAGGGCGCAGGGGTCGTCTTCCACTCCTATGCAACTTCCACTCATCCACGAAGTAGGGCAATACCTTCGATGCTCAGCTCTTGCTTGCCCTGCTCCGAGGACCCCCCGCCGGGGGCCCTGCTGTGAGGCCGCAGCCGCTACCCCACGATCTGCTGCTCTGCTCGTCTTCACTGCTGGGCCCTGCTGGTCTCTGGGTGCGGCCGACACTGCTGGGCCCTCTGCCCTGTTGTAAGACTCTCGGCCCGTTTCAAAGAGCCTCTGTCAGAGGGCTTGCTGGTAGGCCGCAGCCGCGACCCCAGGTGCTGCCGTTCCGCCCGTTGTCTTTGCTGGGCCTTGTTAGGCACTGGTTGTGCCCGATACCGCGAGGCCCACCGGCCCGTCCCGACACCTCCCGGGCAGGCAGGCAACTGGAGGCTTCTCGTGGTGCTTACCTCTGCGGCTACTCCGTCACAGCCGTGTTCTGGTGCCCCCAGCGTAGCAGTCGCCGGTCGGCCAGCGTGGGTCAGTCCTCACTTCTCCAGCTCCCCCGGCAAAACGGGACCCCCTACGTACCTTCTTTCGTCTCCTAGTCCGGGGGGAGCTCCGGAGCGAGTTCAGCTCCAAGGACTGGGGGCCGAACTCCTGGCTTTTTCAAGGTCGGCTTCGGGTCACCCCTAGCAAGTGTCCGGTCCACTAGGCCGCAGCCGCGGCCTCAATTACTGCCCTGCAGTGTCCCCTCCTGCGCGGCTCCACTCGCCAGGCCGCAAGCCGCACTCCAGGCAGTCTTGGCGCCGCAGAGTTCTTCTCTCCTCTGTGTTCTACTCCGGGCCAAGGGTTAGCGCGTTGTGCAGCCGGCCGCGTCACCGTCTGCTGTTTCCCGGAGGTCGGTCTCCGTCACCCTTGTCTCCCGGGCCCGACCTCCTTCGCCGTCCGGCAGGCCGCTCTTGGACCATTCTGAGGTCAGTCCGTCTGACAAAGTCGTTGTTCCAGGCTCCACCACCTCTCCTGTCGCTGCTGAATGCCAGCGGGGGGAGAAGAAGCTATATACCAAGGCCTGGGTCTAGTCGGACCGGGGAGCCGCGAGGAGAAGCGTCCTCTCACTCCGGCATCTTGGCCACACCCCCAAAGATGTCCTTTAAAAGCCTTTTCAGACCTACCCCAGTCAAAGTGCCCAATCATTTCCACCACAGTGCACAATTATAAGTTCAGGGTGTGGTAAATGCATAAAGGATTTTATCAATGGTATCAATTGGTGACTCCTCAATCCGCTTTGTCCAATCCATACAATGTTCACATTTGGTAAATCAAGATTGTAAATACCTCTGTTAGTTGCGTATTTTTGAGCCCAGTGGACATAGCTATGACCCACAAACCAGATTCTTTTTATTTTGAAGGTAGGTGTGTGAAGGTAGGTGTGCTTCTAGTCAGATGAGTTGTGGAAATGAAATGGCAGTTTGATTATGATAAAAAAAGTGTTTGAGAATCAGTGCAGATGAATAAGTAGAAATGATTGGAGCTTTGTTAAAAATCTCCACTGAAAATTACGGTGAATGTTTTTTTTTTAAAGAAGTCATTTCAATGGTTGAGAAAAAGTCATTTAAAGAAACATTGCACTTTATTAGCTAGTAGATTGAGAGGTCTAGCAGGCTTGATGGATTTTTTTGCAACATAGTAAAATGAACTTGTGAACTCTGTGCTGGTTTTAAAGAGAGTTACCATGGTTACTTGGTGAATGAGCACTGGGGGGATGGGTGAATGTTATGTGAGTTTCAAAGTCTTGAAATCTTCAACTTATTAAAATGTGCAGTTTGGTTTTGAATTTGTGGTGGAACAATTTTTATTGGCTATGTGCAAGAATATGGCTCTGAAATCAGAAAGAATCTGTGCCATTATTGAAAGGCTCCCAGTGAAGGAAGCCTTGTTCAGAGTTTCTGTATAAGAATTTCTGTTGACTATGACTGACACTGTTTGACATCTTCTAAACCATTTTTAAAGGTGAGTAATGATTCTTTTAAAAAAGATAGAGAGTTTAAAGATTTTTTACAAGTATCATAGTGTGTGTCTCTGTGAATTAAGGAATTATATTTTTACCTGTTTCCATAATGTTAGCTGTGTGTTTATAAGGTAGTCTTCTTTATAAATTGTTTTTTATAATTGGATTCAATGCTGGTTTAGAAATTGTGTAATGGGTTCATTGGAGTTGTAAATATGCTCATTTTTTTGAAGCACATTGTGCAACCTGTAGCATGGGTAGAAGGAGTGAATGTCTGGAGAGGGATGGGAATAGCGGATAGAAAACCATATGAAATGGTGGGGTGATGCATAAAGTATTTCAGTAATGGTATCAAAAGAGTTGTAATATAAGATAAAGAGTAATATATTTACAAGACGTTTGCGCAATTTTAGACATGGATGGAAGCAGAAAATGCATGCAGAAAAATAAAATATGTATCCAGACAAGAATATGAAATGCCGTAAGAGATGTTAAAATTGTGAGAGTCTACCTTATAAACACACAGCTATGTCAAAGATTGTGCACACAGCTTGTAAATATGCAGACAGACAAAGCAATCTTTGACATATCTGTGTGTTTATAAGGTAGACTCTCACAGTGATAAGATCTCTCACAGCATTTCATATTCTTGTCTGAGTGCATATTTACAAGCTGTGTGCACAATCTTTGACACAGCTGTGTATTTATAAGGTAGACTCTCACAATGTTAACATCTCTCACATTACATAAGGTAAGGTCATGAGCTTGCCCCATGTTTAAGGATGCATTGCTGGAAATTATTTTTTTTACTACCATTTTTTACACTGTTTTTCCCTGTGGTGCGCTTGAGGGCCTTATTTATGAGACCATGCGTCACTTTTACGCCGCTGGTGCGTCACTTTTTGTGACACAGCAGTGGTGTAAAAATTGCACCTTGTTGAGTTATATTTACAAAGTGACGCATCTAGGTAGATGCGTCACTTTGTAAAGCCCTGTGCCACATTATATGTGCGTCAGGTGTAATGTATGCAAAGGGGGCGTATTGATGCAAAGAAGGGTTGTACAAATGACGCAGTGAAATCTATGAGATTTCACTGCGCCACTTTTAGGACGCTGTTTTGTCACTATTTTGCACCTGCCTCACAGTAGGTGTAAGACTGACACAGGCCCTTTCAGTTAGGGCTTGCCCCATGTGAAAGGATGCATTGTTGGAAAATATTTTTTTTAATGGCATAAATTGAGATAGAATATACAAAAAAAGAGAGACATATTTACAAGCTGCGTGCACAATCTTTGATATAGTTGTGTGTTTATAAGGTAGACTCTTTATAAATTGTTTTTTATGCTTGGATTCAATGCTGGTTTAGAAATTGTGTAATGGTTTCATTGGAGTTGTAAATATGCTAATTTTTATGAACCAAATTGTGCAACCTGTAGCATGGGTAGAAGGAGTGAATGTCTAGAGAGGGATAAGAATAGCAGATAGAAAACCATATGAAATGGTGGGGAGATGCATAAACACACAGCTATGTCAAAGATTGTGCACACAGCTTGTAAATATGCAGGCAGACAAAGCAATCTTTGACATAGCTGTGTGTTTATAAGGTAGTCTCTCACAGTGATAAGATCTCTCACAGCATTTCATATTCTTGTCTGAATGCATATTTACAAGCTGTGTGCACAATCTTTGACATAGCTGTGTATTTATAAGGTAGACTCTCACAATGTTAACATCTCTCACATTGCATAAGGTAAGGTCATGAGCTTGCCCCATGTGAAAGGATGCATTCCTGGAAATTATTTTTTTTACTACAATTTTTTACACTGTTTTTCCCTGTGGTGCGCTTCAGGGCCTCATTTATGAGACCATGCGTCACTTTTACGCCACCGGTGCAGCACTTTTTGTGACACAGCAGTGGTGTAAAAATTGCACCTTGTTGAGTTATATTTACAAAGTGACGCATCTAGGTAGATGTGTCACTTTGTAAAGCCCTGTGCCACATTATATGTGCGTCAGGTGTAATGTATGCAAAGGGGGTGTATTGGCGCAAAGAAGGGTTGTACAAATGATGCAGTGAAATCTATGAGATTTCACTGCATCACTTTTAGGACGCTGTTGTGTCTTTATTTTGCACCTACCTCACAGTAGGTGTAAGACTGACGCAGGCCCTTTCAGTTAGGGCTTGCCCCATGTGAAAGGATGCATTGCTGGAAAATATTTTTTTAAATGACATAAATTGAGATAGAATATACAAAAAAGAGAGACATATTTACAAGCTGCGTGCACAATCTTTGATATAGTTGTGTGTTTATAAGGTAGACTTTTTTATAAATTGCTTTTTATGTTTGGATTCAATGCTGGTTTAGAAATTGTTTAATGGTTTCATTGGAGTTGTAAATATGTTCATTTTTTGGAAGCACATTGTGCAACCTGTAGCATGGGTAGAAGGAGTGAATGTCTAGAGAGGGATAAGAATAGCAGATAGAAAACCATATGAAATGATGGGGAGATGCATAAACACACAGCTGTGTCAAAGATTGTGCACACAGCTTGTAAATATGCAGGCGGACAAAGCAATCTTTGACATAGCTGTGTGTTTATAAGGTAGACTCTCACAGTGATAAGATCTCTCACAGCATTTCATATTCTTGTCTGAGTGCATATTTACAAGCTGTGTGCACAATCTTTGACACAGCTGTGTATTTATAAGGTAGACTCTCACAATGTTAACATCTCTCACATTACATAAGGTAAGGTCATGAGCTTGCCGCATGTGAAAGGATGCATTGCTGGAAATTATTTTTTTTACTACAATTTTTACACTGTTTTTCCCTGTGGTGCGCTTGAGGGCCTCATTTATGAGGCCATGCGTCACTTTTACGCCGCCGGTGCGTCACTTTTTGTGACACAGCAGTGGTGTAAAAATTGCACCTTGTTGAGTTATATTTACAAAGTGACGCATCTAGGTAGATGCGTCACTTTGTAAAGCCCTGTGCCACATTATATGTGCGCCAGGTGTAATGTATGAAAGGGGGCATATTGACGCAAAGAAGGGTTGTACAAATGACGCAGTGAAATCTATGAGATTTCACTGCGTCACTTTTAGGGCGCTGTTGTGTCAAAATTTTGCACCTGCCTCACAGCAGGTGTAAGACTGACGTAGGCCCTTTCAGTTAGGGCTTGCCCCATGCGAAAGGATGCAGTGCTGGAAATTATTTTTTTTAATGGCATAAATTGAGATAGAATATACAAAAAAATAGAGACATATTTACAAGCTGCGTGCGCAATCTTTGACATAGTTGTGTGTTTATGCATCTCCCCACCAATGCTGTGAGAGATGTTAACATTGTGAGAGTCTAGAAGCATATTGTGTTTTTGTATGGTGTATATTGGAAATGAATTTTGGAAATTAATTAGGTTTCTGCTTTGGAGTGGTCATTTAAATGGGTTTTGCTTTGTGTTAAAAACGATTTAGTATGGAAAATGTTTTTTGGTAAAAAGTCTGGTATATATATATATATATGCTTATAGATAGGTGGCCTGTTTTTGGCCAGTAGAGACAGACACGGTACATTATATCTAACATTCTGATCATGTGCCTAAGATCACACTGTGACTGAAGCTTGATTCACCCATCACTGTGATCTTAAGCAGAGTCACACATACTGTTGGCAGAGACAGACATGGTACATTATATCTAACATTCTGATTATGTGCCTAAGATCACACTGTGACTGAAGGTTGATTCACCCATTATTGTGATGTTAGGCAGAGTCACATATACTGTCGGCAGGGATAGACATGGTACATTATAACTAAAATCTTATTAAACTGTCTAAAATCACACTGTGAGTGAAGCTTGATATAATGAGCAACTAGAGTGCTAATATTCAGATTATATATGGCAAATGTGTGACACATCTGAAAGCCTTCTTGATGGATTCAAAGTAAACAAGCATTGAAAATACAATAGATTTGGTGTGATCTTAGGCACATATGTACCATATTACATGTAATCTACCATTTCTTTGTCTGCAAGGAGTATATATGTCTCTGCTCATATTATTACAAATTATTTTCAGGCGAAAAACAGACAACCTATCTATAAACAAAATATAACATTAATTAGTAAATTATATTTAACATTGTGGAAGCGGTTTGTAAGTATGCCAATGAAACCTTTACACTATTTCTGGACCAGCATTAATGTAAAACATTCAGATTTTTTTGCAAATGTGTTACACATCTGAATGCCTTCTTGATGGAACCTAAGTGAACAAGCATTGAAAATGCAATAGTTTTGGTGTAATTTTAGGCACATTTCCATGATATTACATGTAATCTACCATCTCTGTCTGTGGAAGCAGTATGTGTGTCTCTGCGCAAATTATTTCTCTGTATCTACAGGACAAAAACAGGCCACCTATATATAAAGAAGATATAACATTAATTAGTAAATTATATCTAACATTGTGCAAGCGGTTTGTAAATATGCGAAGGAAACCTTTACACTATCTCTGGACCAGCATTAATGTCAAACATTCAGAATTTATGGCAAATGTGTGACACATCTGAATGCTTTCTTGATGGAATCAAAGTAAACAAGCATTGAAAATGCAATAGATCTCGCCCTCAGTGTCACACATACTGTTGGCAGTGACAGACATGGTACATTATATCTAACATCCAATGAATCCGTCTAAGATTACACTGTGAGTGAAGCTTGAAATAATGAGCAACTAGAGTGCTACCATTCTAAATTTATGGCAAATGTGTGACACATCTGACTGCTTTCTTCATGAAAGCAAGGTAAACTAGCATTGAAAATGCAATAGATTTTGTGTGATCTGAGGCACATGTGTACGATATTACATGTAATCTACCATCTCTGTCTGTGCAAGCACTATGTGTGTCTCTGCACTAATTATTTCTCTGTATCTACAGGCCAAAAACAGGCCACCTATTTATAAACAAGAGGTAACATTAATTAGTAAATCGTTTTTGACACAAAGCAAAGCACTTGTAATGTAAATGAGCCTTTTGTTGTATACTAGTGTTTATATTGTTTACTTATTGTAACTGCTATGTAATATGTTTGTAGTGGTGTATAATATGTTATTTTTTTGTTTTCCACAGATTATAATCATCTATACAAACAAAAAGATGCCTTCTAAAACCAGAGCAGATAAAAATTATAAACGAAAATTAAGGTCTAAGGAAAAAGAAAATCAAGAAGCAACCAAAATAAAATCTTCAGAGAAAAAGAAACATGCTCCTGGTAAGCAAAGTAAAAATTTTCTTTGTTTACCTAAGAAAAATGAAACACCTGTAATTTAAGAAAAAAACAGGATATCCTTCTAAAAATGTTAGACATGTACAAGTAGACAATATCTTGCAAAGAAATACAAGAAGTAAACAATTTTCTGACATTCGTAGACAAATGTTTTACAACAGAATTGTTTTACATTTATTTTAAAATATCAAAACTTATAAAAAAAGACTGCTTTTTACAAGAAAAAAAAAACATAGTTAAGATTGTGGATGAAGCATTTAAAGTGAAAAATAAATTGTTTAGTTTAGTAATGAATAGAATTTGTACACTTGATAAGATAATCAATGTGTTCAAATCAAAATGTAAGTGGAGGAGAGTAATTATTCGAACTAATTTCTGTGATGTTTTTTTCTGGCGAATGGAAGCATAGTTCAAGTTCTGAGCCATATTTTAATAAAGAAAGTTACTTTCAAGATAATGATTTGGTGCATGCAGTTGACATCAGTGGTCGAGCATATGAGGTGAAGGATGGTTGTCCGGTTGAAAAGGAAGAGATTGTGTCTCAAAATACAGAAGAGGTGTTAGCAAATGAAGTTTTAGGGAGATGTCTTAAGGCTCCAGAGTATACATGGAATTGTAGTAGTATTTGTAGTGTTCGACAGGAATCAATTGATTTATTTTGCAATTTCTTACGGGCATATACTAAGAAAAGTGTGAAACAAAAAATGAAAATTTTAAAAGATTTAGATCGTTGTAGACTGAGAGAAAAAACGGGTTTTCAAGGGCTTTCATTGGCTTGTCTTTCAAGAAAAGTCAGAGTGTTTTTCATCATTTTAGGATGTTAGCAGTGCATCATAATAAAGTGAGGAAATTAGTGAAAAGGTTGTACTATGCAAAAAGTCCAGCACTTAAACTAAAACAGTTAAACAGTGCTCTTTTGCATGGAACTGAATTAGATGTCCAAAACATTTGTGATGAAATTGAATCTTGTTACTTTGGTGAAAAAGAGGTCAGTACAGAAATTGATACACTAATAGAAGGTAATGTAGAAGAGAATGAAGAGATTTTAAGTACAGAAAATTTTGAAAATGAAATTATACATTTTAAAGTCAATTCAAGTGAAAGGCCTAATTTATCTTGTGTTTGTTGTCGACGAACTCATTATAAGCATCAGACTAGATTAGTTGATTTATATGTAAAAAGCGAAAAGATAAATAGTAATGAGTGGAAGGATTTTGCTACTTATTTGTTGGTTGAAAATTGTTTTGATTTGGGCTCTGATCAACGTATTTGTACATATTGCTATAATAAATTAAATGTAAATAAAATGCCTGCTAGAGCTGTTCATAATATTCTGGAGTTGGTAGACATTCCTTCTGGATTGATGGATTTAAATACCTATGAGTCTATTCTGATTCAATGTGTGCATCCTTTTCAGGCTATTGTTTGCTTGGAGCCTAAGACTGGGAAATCGCCTCCTTCAGATTTACAGAGAGGATTAAAGGGAAGAGTTGTTTATTTGTCTCTAGATTTTAAGACAAATATTGATACGATTGGTGTTGAAAAAGTAGAAGAGGAACCTCTGGTTATTCTAGTTAATGGTGTTCCAACAAAAAGTAAGAAAATCTGGCAAGAATTAGTGGATGTTAGGAAAGTCAAGAAGGCAACGTTGTATTTGGTAAAAAATAACCAGTACTATAGAAATGTGTATCTGGGAGAAGAAGAAACAACTGTAGAAGAGGACACTGATGTCTCTGCTGGGCAAAAAGAAAAAGTTGATGTCTCTAGAAGTGAAGAAATTTATGAACATTATAGTGTTCATCCATTGCATTCCAAAGAAGTAATGGGGAATGCTATTGACTTGTTTCAGATGAAAAAAGCTGAAGGAAGTCCCATTAGTGAATGGGAAGAAAGTTTGGAAGCTCGTTATTTTCCACAGTTATTTCCAACAGGTGAAGGTGGACGATATGACGACCGACCTGTTCAATTTCCTGCATCTGAATACCGGACTTCAAGATTATATGCAGAAGATCCAAGGTTTCGTCAATGCATTCCATATTTGTTCCATCTACTGTTTGAGAGAGACATTTCTGGACTTTCCTATGCAGTAAACCATATACTGAAAAGTGGAGCACATCTACATAATGTTTCGGCAAGGGATTTTATGGATAAAGTCAAACTGCAAGACAGTGTTTAGGAGTCTCAGCTAATTAATCTCATGGCCTGTCAGCGTGGTACTAACGAGTATTGGTACCGTCGTCATGGGGAAATGAAATGTATGCTAAGAAACTTAGGAACTCCTACATGGTTCCTCACTCTTAGCTGTGCTGAGAATGCTTGGGAATACTTACTTGAATTTCTATGAGAGGCAAATAAAAACATTGAAAATATTGAATACAAGACACCTGGAGAACTGTGCTCTTTGGATCCAGTTAATGTATGCAGGTATTTCAATCATAGGTTTGAAGCTATGATGTCTTTTATTACAAACAAAAAAAATCCTCAGATTCAGATGAGAAAGTGATGAGTTTCATTGAGCAGTATTCTACATGTACTGTTCTGAAAAGTACAGACGAAAACAATTTAAGACAGCACGTTTTACGCTTTCAAACCCATCGTTGTGGGAAATACTGTCGTTGAAAATACAAATCCAAGGACAACTTCTACACGAAATGTCGTTTTGCATTTCCACGTCCACTAACATCGAAAGGAAGAGTCAACAATTTTATGTCTTCTCTGCGACATACTGTGACAAGGAAATCACCCAAAAATACATGCAACCTAAGAAGAAATGAGGAATCCAAATACATAAATGACTACAACCCAGTCATTTTGTCAATGTGGAATGCTAACATGGATATTCAATATGTGGCTGACAACTCTATTGCTGTGGCTCAATATGTGACGTCTTACATCACAAAATCAGAAAAAACGGAACTGAAGGAAATGTGGGAGAAAATTTCACATGAAAAGAGACTAAGCAAGAAATTATACAGTTACAGTTTAAAGATGTTGTTGCATCTAGAAATTGGAGCGTATGAATGTTTTGATCCGTTGTCATCAGCAAGTCTATATGCCAAATCTAGAACCATCATTTGGGTGAGTCTAGGTCTTGCTGCAACACAAAACCGAGTTTTGAAATCTGTACAAGAAATTGAGTATTTGGTGGAGAAAGAACCAGACAGTACAGATATTTTGAAGACAAACATGTTGGATACATACTATCCAAATAGAAGTACTCACCTTGAGAACGCTTGTCTCTATGAAGTTCTGCAAACCTACACTTTTAAAAGGAACAGAAGGCATCAATAAAGGTGTATATGCTGTAATTGGATGTGAATGCTGTTTAGTAAAACAAAGAAAAGGTCATTTGATTAGTCATCGAATATTGAGATGTGATTCTCCAGACAAAAGAGAATTTTATTACTTAGCACTTTTACAACTCTTTAAACCTTGACATAGAGAAGAGGAACTACTTGGAGATTTTCTTACTTATGAAGATTCATTTAATGCAACCAAAGATACCATAGAATGTCCTGTTTTTTCAAGTTATCTGCAAATGTTGAATGAGGAACGAGGAAATACAGCAAGAAGCTACAATTGCAGCAGCAGAGATTGCTAGAGACAGTTCTCAAGACAGTCAGAGTTCTGCTTCATTGAGTCAGGATCCACTAGGAGGACCAATTATACAAAATGAAGCTGCCACTGCCATGGATGAAGTTGAAAGAGCCATGGAACAAGCTCAGGAGGATGGAGTTGACTTAGAAGATTTGGAAAAAGAACTAAACGTTGAACAGGGACAAATATATGACCAAGTCACACCACAAATTGAGCATGGTTTACTACATGAGAAAAAGGAGTGCTCATGTACATCATTTGTGCCTATCCGACTATATGTCAGTGGAGAAGCAGGAACTGAGTCATCGCTCTCTTGTGTTCTTACTGCTCCAACTGGGTTGGCAGCACACGACATTAAAGGAATTACTTTGCACAGCTTATTGATGCTGCCAGTGGAGCATGATAACAAATACAATACCACAAGATATCTGGAGAAGCTTGTTGTGAAGTTTCAAGAGTACTAAAGAAAATGAAACTTCTTATCATTGATGAAGTAAGCATGGTATCAAATGTAATGCTTGCTTTTGAGCATTTAAGTTTGCAAGAAACTCTTACAGACTATGATGTGTTATTTGGAGGCAAACACATCATTGTTATTGGAGATTTACTGCAACTAACTCCAGTGAAAGGACAGACAGTGTTTAAAATGCTTACGCATGAAGATACCAGGAAGTGCTTAGGAAGCATTGGAAATGTTAACATGTGGCTACATTTCAAATATGCAGAACTACTTCAAAATATGCGACAGGCAAAGGATGAAAATTATAAAAATATTCTACAAGAAGTAAGAATTGGAAAAGTAACTGAGCATGACAAAAAAGCTTTACATGCACGATTAATTTCAAATTTGTTTCCAAAGGAAAATATTCTCCCAGAGAATATTTTTAAGAAAATTCCTGAAAACAAATCTGTTATATGCTTGATGCCAACTCTGCAAGAATGTTCAATCTTCAACACCAAAATGTTAAAGTTGGAAAATCAAGAGATTGTGAAACTGGAATCTTTTGATAAAATAGAACATGAAGGAGCCACTATTATTTTGCCAGAAAAGTTGAAAACAAAATTGAATTCTTTAGAGAAGACAATATCTAAAAATGCTGGTATGGAAAAAACTCTGTATGCATCTTTAAATTGTCGTATAATTCTAGAACGTAATTTACATGTGGAAAGAGGTTTAGTAAATGGAGCAATGGGTCATGTTGTGGATTTTGTGAATTACCGAAATAGAGATGGAATCGAAATTATAAAAATTACATTTGATGATATTGAAGAAGTACAACAAATCAGTCGTTGTTCTGCTCGCTTTTTGCTAGTGAAAGATTTATATGTCCGCAGAAAACAGTTTCCTGTTTCTTTAGCATATGCAGTAACTATTCATAAATCTCAAGGTTTAAGTGTTGATACTGCTTTGGTGAATATTGGAAATTCTGTGTTCAAGGAGGGCATGGCATATGTTGCTTTATCTCGAGTCAGAACTTTATCTGGATTGTACTTGATTGATTTTGATGAGACAAAGATTAATGCAGATCTAAATTGTGTAAAAGAATATAATAGGTTAAGAAGAGAGTATGCTCCAAATTTACCTCAATATCCTCTGTTTGAAAAGCGTGTGGTAGGCCGAAAAAGAAGAAATGAGAAACATTGTAGTGAAGTTGTAGCAAAAAGAAAAAAAGTAGATGAAACAGTAATTGTAAACAGAAAGGAAAAGGATTCAGTTAAAGATGTTGTTGGATTTCAGTTTGAAAATAGTTCTGGTGTCAACTGCTATGCTAATGTAGTGGTTAATGTTGTTTTCTTACTCCAAACTGTAAAAGAACAGATTGCTGAAAATCGTGATCAAACACTTTGGGGCCTATTACCAACAACTAGCGATAATTATCGCTTTGTTGGCTTAGCAGCAATATTTTTATCGCCGAGCTGCAGCGATTTTTATCGCTTAGGAACCTTGCTATTATCAAGGTTTATCTCCTAAGCGATAAAAATCGGCTGAAATGCATGAATATCGCTGAAAAGTCAGTGATATTCATGCATTACCGAACTAATGCTCTTAGCCATGTTATCCACCTACCATTGGATAACATGGCTAAGAACTGCTCAGGGGCAGGTATTAGCTTTTGGAGATATTTGTGCTTAGCGCGAATATCTCCAAAAGTTGGTAATAGGAGATAGCGATGTTAGCGACTGTTTCCAGTCGGTAACATCTTGGCACGCCAACTTTGCATGTCATTAGTGATAAATTTCTCTGACATGCAAAGCAGGGCCCAAGATGGTGGCTATCTCCTACTAGCTGTCGCTAACTGGTGTTAGCGACAGCTAGGTAATAGGGAGATAATTTTATCTCCGATTTCTTGGCTTTTAAATCCAAAAAAGCGGAGATAAATACCCTTGATAATATGCCCCCAAGTTGTTTATTAAATTCTGTGTTTGAGAAATGTAGCAGTGATAGAACAAAAATACAAAGTGTTTCTGAAATTCGAAAGGTTTTAGACATATGTTCTGGTCTAAATCAATTTTCACAGAATATTCAGCAAGATTGTCAGGACTTTCTAATGTATATGCTTGTTGTTTTACAAGATGAAGGAGTAGATGTAGAAAATCTTTTTGGCCTTTCTTATAAATGGCAACATAACTGTGACAATTGCTCCTTTTCAAGTAGTACTACAGTACACACTGAAAGATTTATATATTTGACTTTACCAGACTGCAAATCAGTGTCTTTTAATAATCTAGTTAGAGCAGCAAATAAAAACATGGTTTGTAGTCAATGTAAATCTGAAGTGCTATCAACTTTATTTTTAATAAGATATGGACAGTATGTTATTTTAGTTATTTTAATGTTTCAACGATGTAGACCTGATGGTACTAAATTGACAACATTAATTAAAAATGTTGTGGCTTCTCAATTATCAATTTCAGGAAGAACCTTTACAACTGCAGGAATTATTTACCATGATGGTCCTTCAACAACATCAGGACATTACACAGCTTATTTAAAATGTGAAAAAGGTTGGAAGCTCTGTAATGATACTCAATTGACTTTCAAACAACGTTTGCCTTGACCTACTAAATTCTTACCTAGTGTTCTTACAACCAAAATTTTAGGGAAGGTAATTGGCCTATGAAGATTGCCGCAGTTAATATAACTTAGTTTGCTCTTCAAAATTACTTTCTGAATGAGAGTGATGAAGGTAATAAAAAACATGTAGTTCTCCTAGAGATAGTATATGTTTATTATATAAAGTGTTCTGTGAGTATTATAGGAATTATTTATTAAATGTAAGCTAGAGATGGAAGTAAAACTCTTTTTTCATAACGCGAAAGATGTTGGAGCTTTTCTTTCAGAAAGTTGGGTAAATGAGACATTACCAAAACAGTGGACTAATTTACATAGAAATGGACTTTCCATATACTATTTGGCCTCGTGGAAAAGTGGATGGATCAAAAGTGAGTTTAGATATGGTTTTTAATAATTTACATTATTTAAGTAATTATTCAATGGGTTTTTTAAACACAATCATTTTGATTGTGTTTTTTTTTTGCCCGCTGTTATATGATGAGTAGTTTTGAAGTCACTGTTTTAAGTGAAATTCAATATATTCTGAGAACAGCAAAAATAAACCATTCTACATGTTGTTGAAATTATTTTGTATTTTCTATTATTAAATATATATTATTTTTCCATTCTCTTATGCTCACTTACCTATTTCCACCCTCTATCACTCTTTTTAACTCAACCTCACTGGCCTTTTTTGATTCTCCCTCACCTCCCTTCCCTTATTCCATTTTCCACACTTATTCTCATTAACCATTCCTTCACTGCTCATTACCTCTCTCCCAGCCACCAATTTCCAGCTGTCAGTCACTCTACTTCACTCCCCTTCCCTTTGTTTCCTTTCTTTGTTACCTCAGTAATTCTCCTTCTCTCATTCACCTTTTTACACTTTACTCACTTCTTTTCTCACTTCCTCTATCCTCTCAGATTCTCACTCCTTTTCCCTCACAGCCTGTCTCTTAGCTTCAGTCTCGGGATCCTCTCACTCTCTCACTCCTCTTCCGTCATGCTTACTCCCGAAAAATTACCCACACTCCCTTCCTTACCTTTCTTTGCTCTCTTACTCAGTTCCTTTGTGTCACTTTTTTCTTCACTAGCTCTATATTCTCACTCCTTCACTTCATTTCTCTCAAGCTTACTTGCTTTTATCCTCTCTTTATTTTCCCCTTTTCATCTACCTCCCTGCCCTTCACTCATCCTCACTTAACCTTGTTAATCTCCTACTTTGTATCTTGTATTGTAAAATATATATTTTAAATATTGTAACTTATTTTGTTTTGTCTTTCACAGATATAAATTTAAATGAAAATATAAAACTAAGTTGATATTACTTATAAGGTAAGTTTGGTGTAGAATATTTATTTTCTCTATACTATTTTGTATAACCTCACTACTCTTCTTCATATTCCCACACCTCTGTTTCCTTATAGCGCTTGCCTCACTAATTCTAATCCCCACATTTACTCTCTTTTTTTACACTCTTCTCTTACTCTCACCTTCTTTGAAGCGTTCTCTTGTACTTTCTTTCCTCTGTCTTCTCTTACTTCTTTGTTTTATTTTTTTCCCTTCCTTTACTCTCCTTACTCCACTTCACTAATTCCTTCTCTTACTCCCTCTGTCCTCTTACTTCTACACTCCCCTTACCTCATTCTCTCTCTGTTAGCCTCATTCTCTTCGTCTCTTTAGTCTCTCACTTGTCTTCTGTCGAGCTCACTCCCTATAACTTAGTTATAGTCACACACTCTCCTTTTTTGATACCTTCTCCTTTATTTATCTTTCTCTCTCTTCCCATCCTTTGTTCTTTCATTCTTTTTCTTTCTCTTACTCTTCTTACTCCACGTCAATAACTCCTTTTCTCAAATCCTCTATCTTCTAATTTATTCACTCTACTTTTCTCAGTCTTTTTCTATTACCCTCAAATAATTCCCAGCAATGTATCCTTTCACATGGGGTAAGTCTCATGTGAAAGTACCTGCACCAGTCCTACGCCTGCTGTGAGGCAGATGCAAGATTTTCACGCAATGGTGTCCTAAAAGTGACGCAGTGAAATCTTATAGATTTCACTGTGTTACTTCTATGACTTTTCCTTGCGTCAATACGCCCCCTTTGCATACATTACACCTGATGCACATATAATGTGGCACAGGGCTTTACAAAGTGACGCATCTACCTAGATGCGTCACTTTGTAAATATAACTCAACAAGGTGCAATTTTTACACCACTGTTGTGTCACAAAAAGTGATGCACCGGCGGCGTAAAAATGACGCATGGTCTCATAAATGAGGCCCTCAAGCGCACCACAGGGAAAAACAGTGTAATAAATTGTAGTAAAAAAAAGAATTTCCAGCAATGCATCCTTTCACATGGGGCAAGCTCATGACCTTACCTTATGTAATGTGAGAGATGTTAACATTGTGAGAGTCTACCTTATAAATACACAGCTATGTCAAAGATTGTGCACACAGCTTGTAAATATGCACTCAGACAAGAATATGAAATGCTGTGAGAGATCTTATCACTGTGAGAGTCTACCTTATAAACACACAGCTATGTCAAAGATTGCTTTGTCTGCCTGCATATTTACAAGCTGCGTGCACAATCTTTGACACAGCTGTGTGTTTATGCATCTCCCCACCATTTCATATGGTTTTCTATCTGCTATTCTTATCCCTCTCTAGACATTCACTCCTTCTACCCATGCTACAGGTTGCACAATGTGCTTCATAAAAATTAGCATATTTACAACTCCAATGAAACCATTACACAATTTCTAAACCAGCATTGAATCCAAGCATAAAAAACAATTTATAAAGAAGTCTACCTTATAAACACACAACTATATCAAAGATTGCGCACGCAGCTTGTAAATATGTTTTTCTTTTTTTGTATATTCTATCTCAATTTATGCCATTTAAAAAAATATTTTCCAGCAATGCATCCTTTCAAATGGGGCAAGCCCTAACTGAAAGGGCCTGCGTCAGTCTTACACCTACTGTGAGGCAGGTGCGAAATTTTGACACAACAGCGTCCTAAAAGTGACGCAGTGAAATCTCATAGATTTCACTGCGTCTTTTGTACAACCCTTCTTTGCGTCAATACGCCCCCTTTGCATACATTAACCTGACGCACATATAATGTGGCACAGGGCTTTACAAAGTGATGCATCTACCTAGACTTTTTGTATTTGATGGAAGCCTTATTAAAAACAGGCTTAGTTCTGGGGGTGCCTCCTCTCGACGTGAAGCATTACATTTCACTGTCTTCTAAAAATTCAAAAAAATGCGGCGATAGTGTACTTTTGAGAGAAATAGTGAGAAAAAGAAGGCATGAGATGAAAAAGAGATGTGAAATGCACATTGGAGAAAATATAGTGGGAGAAGGGAAGTAACTGTGAGTAAACTAACTATGTAATACAGAAATGTTGCACTCTATACTATAAGTCTCACTTTATACCACAATTATTTCACTACTATCTCATACATTTCAAGTAAAATAACAGAAAAATGTCTCAAACTATTTATAATTTATAAATATAAATTTATTCTTCAGAATGTTCATAATTTAGAAGTACTTCTGGCATTAATTGATCAGGAACCCCTCATCAGAACTCTTCATAAATGACTCCTGGAACTCAACATAGTCCAAACATTCCATTAATTCAACCTCCAAAATCTCATCATTAAATCCTCCATTCCATGTTCTCTCAAAACAAGGTCTTCTTCTTGAATAGTGTTATGAATAGGATCATTGGAGACCTCAATCAAAGTATTCTCAACAAAGATTGCAGAAAGTTCAAAATTAATATTAACAGTGTTCTCATTGAGATCCATATTCTTTTTAAATTTCTTGCTGAAAATAGTAGAAAAAAAACACTTTAATTTATCGTTTTTAGTAATAGATAATATTAAACTAGCTTTATCAAGTATTAAATTCCCCTTACAAATTAACAACTCACCTTTTAGAAAGCAGTAGAAGAGATAATACTGTGTAAATTTCACACCAGAAATAGAACACCAGAAATTCCTCACAAATGTACTATCACAAAATGGCTGTGTTTCCCTCTCATTAGAGAACCATTTCATTAGTAGAAAAACAATGAAACTTCATCACACACAAATTCAAAACCAAAGAAACATTTTAATTGGTTGTAAATTTCAAAAGCTAATTGGCTCCTGAGTGTCGGTAAACTTTCTAAATGGTCTGCATAGTCCACCATCTTGTGACTCTGAAGAACAGAGACACAAGAGGTGAAAAATAATGGGGAAATAATTAAAAAGGGTCCGAATAGACACCCTCTGACCCCCTAGGTTTTCTGAGGGGGGCCTAGAAGGACCCTGACAGGCAAAAAAACGTTTTTTTTAAAAAAAATTCACGGGGTAAGCGCTGGGTAAGCTTCCGGGTGTGCTCTCCGGTACGTGCACAGTACGCGCACCAGGGAAAAATGTTTAAAAAAAATATACATTTAACAAATGTTTAAAAAAAAATAATAATAATAATTGTTGTAAAAAACAGCTAACAAAAAAAATAATCATAGGTTACAAAGTCGATATACAAATGAATTAGCTTTAAAAAAAAACTATGAAATTCACTGAAAAAACCATAGGTTTCACAAACGTTATATTTAGGAATTAGCTTTTAAAAAAACCTTTCAAATTCACAAAAAAAACCATAAGTTTCACAATCGGTATAGTTAGGAATTAGCTTTTAAAAAACCTTTCAAATTCACTGAAAAAACCATAGGTTTCACACTCGTTATAGCTAGGAATTAGCATTTAAAAAACCTTTGAAATGCACTGCAAAAACCATAGGTTTCACACCAGTTATAGTTAGCTGAACAGTTTACTCATACAAAATCTTTGAAATTCCAGCGTTATAGTTAGTTGGACTCACTATAACTCGCGCGCCCGCAATCCACTGCTGATGATGTCACATATTGATGTAATATGTGACATCATCAGCAGGGACCGCCAGTAGGTAATATATATATATCTTTTAATCCTGTTCCATGGACAAACGAGAGTGGACCCAAGTAAGTGCAAGTTGGAACACTCCGCCATATATATAAATATATATATATATTACCTATTGGCGGTCGCCAGTAGGTATATATAGTTAGGACCTAGTTACCATAGGAAATTCCGAACATTC
This sequence comes from Lissotriton vulgaris, assembly GCF_964263255.1. Lineage (NCBI taxonomy): Eukaryota > Metazoa > Chordata > Amphibia > Caudata > Salamandridae > Lissotriton > Lissotriton vulgaris. The sequence goes on along the minus strand of NC_141689.1, from coordinate 1,171,786,838 downwards.
TATTGGGAATAACTTTTGCGCCGATTGATTGATCTGCCTGTAATTTTCCTTAAATGTGCCTCGCTGCGCTCCGCTCCTTCCCTGAAAGTTTTGGGGGGATTCGTCAACCGGGGGCCGAGAAAAAAGGGAGGTCCCAAAACATGTTTTGCCCATGTTAATATCCATAGAGACCTTTAGACACGGCTACAGGCCGAACGGCTGAATGGAATTACACCAAACTTGGCAAAATGGTAGGGCCTGGTATGCAGATGTGACTTTGCAATATTTGGTGAAAATCCCTCCAGTAGTTCATGAGGAAATTGAATTTGAAATTTTTTAAATGGCATTTTCTTTGGGATCTTTAGACACGGCTACAGCCCGAACGGCTGAACAGAATTACATCAAACTTGGCAAAATGGTAGGGACAGGTGTGCAGTAGTGCCTTTTCTATATTTGGTAAAAATCCCTCCAGTAGTTGTTGAGAAAATTGAATTTGATCAAATTATATATCTATATGCGCTCACCGTTCGCGCACCGTACGCGTACGGTACGCGTACCATACGCGTACGTGCGCGTACCCTTATGTGCGCGAGCGAGTTTCTGATTGGCTGGCAGTCGACTGTCAACATTCCAAACTGTCCAAACCAGGAAGTGTTGGCCACCGTCTTGTTTTTCAGGAGAACTGAGGCACAAGAGAGCCCAAAACAAGAGTGGAAAACACGAAAAGGGGGCAGGGTAGAGAACCCCCAACCCTCTAGCCATTCTCAGGGGGCCCCAAAAGGACCCCCAAGGGAAAATAAAATCACAGGGTACACGCACCGTACGCGTAGGGTACGCATACCATGCGCGTACCTCGCGATTTAAATAGGTGGTCCTTATGGAACCCATCCTGAGAAGGGCTAGGGGGTCAGGGGGTCTCAACCCTGCCCCCTTTTCGCATTTTCCACTCTTGTTTTGTGCTCTCTTGTGCCTCACTTCTCTTGAGAAACAAGATGGCTGCTCAGGTGGTCCCAGAAGGATAATAACATATATAAACGTTATCCGCTAACAGAATTAGCATTTACAAAACCTTTGAAATTTATTGAAAAAAAATAAAGGTTTGACGCCTGATATAGTTAGAAATTAGCATTTAAAAAACCTTGCAAATTCACTGAAAAAACCATAGGTTTCAAGCCTTATATAGTTAGGAATTAGCATTTGAAAAACCTTGCAAATTCACTTAAAAAACCATAGGTTTCAGGACTTATATAGTTAGGAATCAGCATTTAAAAAACCTTGCAAATTCACTTAAAAAACCATAGGTTTCAGGCCTTATATAGTTAGGAATTAACATTTTAAAAACCTTGCAAATTCACTTAAAAAACCATAGGTTTCAGGCCTTATATAGTTAGGAATTAGCATATAAAAAACCATTGAAATTGCTCCTATATAGTTAGTTGTACTAACTATATTTCGCGCACCCGCAATCCACTGCTGGTGATGTCACATATTACATCATTCATGACATGGTCAGTGACATCACTGATGACATCTCAAATGACATCACTGATGACATCACTGATGATATTTCATTTGATATCACTGATCACATCACTGATGATATCATTCATGTGATAATACAATGCACCTCCTCACACTCTAATATAACCTTTGATACACCCAGTGTTAAATACAGACTACCATTCTTGAAACCATTGATACACCAATACCAGTTACTACATACGCACTCACTGATTCCTAGGTCTACACACACATTCACTCATTCACCCATAGAATCACTCATACATACAGTCACTCATCAATACAACATTATCATATGCACTCATACACCTATACAGACACGCACACACTGCTACTCATCCATGGAGTTACTCACACACCTAGTCAGTCATGCAAAGAATCAATCACACTTCCATTTCCTCAACTATACAGTTATACACACAACACCTTACCTATTCAAACATACACTAACACATACTTACTCTCTTATACAATCACTGATACAAGTACACAATGATCCATACAGCCACTCGCACATTCACTGGCTCTCATCTATAGTCATTTATATATGCCAACTCTCACATGCACTGTGTTTTACATATGTACTAACTTGCACATGTAGCACTGAGATATCCATTCACTCACCAACACACCCATGCGCACAGTCAACCGCCCATATAGCTGTTTCCACATGCACTCTTGAACTCATACACCTAGTGAATCAACTGCTCACACATCTATGCACAGAGTCACACACCTCCCAACCACCCACACACACACTCAGTCTCCCATTCAAATACTTGGGCAACCAATCAATAACCCATATAGCCACTCATATAGCTACTGATCAAAACATGCAGCAGCTTACACAACAACAGACATACTGATGCACACATTCAGACAGTTTAGCCAGTAACCCATGCATTTAGTAAGACACATTTAATCACTCACTCATACAGTCAGTCACACACCTACTAAATCCTTCATCCAGACACTTATACATCCACTCATTCTTCAATATGTAAAACATATTTAAACTTTACAGAAACACACAGTCACTAGATGATGTCATCAGTGATGTCATCAGTGATGTCATCAGTGATGTCAAATGAGATGTCATCAGTGATGTCATCAGTGATGTCATTTGAGATGTCATCAGTGATGTCATCAGTGATGTCACTGACCATGTCATAAATGATTTAATATGTGACATCATCAGCAATGGATTGCGGGTGCGCGAAATATAGTTAGTACAACTAACTATATAGGAGCAATTTCAATGGTTTTTTAAATGCTAATTCCTAACTATATAAGGCCTGAAACCTATGGTTTTTTAAGTGAATATATATATATATATATATATATAGAGAGAGAGAGAGAGAGAGAGAGAGAGAGAGAGAGAGAGAGAGGTAGATAGATGTAGATATATGGATATTACCTACTGGCGATAGCCAGTAGGTATATATAGTTAGGATTATTTCTCTATGGAACTTTTGAAAATTCTATGTCTAATAACTTTGGCGTTTGTGGACGGAATCGGCTGAAATTTTCAGGAAAATGGCACATTTTATTTCTGAGCAGCCCCTTAAAATTTGGGGGGGGTTCGTCAAGGGGGGGCCGAGAAAAAAGGGGGGTCCCAAAACGCGTTTTTCCCATGTTAATTTCCGTAGGGCGTTTGGCCTCACTTTTAGCTCGAACGGCTGAATGGATTTGCACGAAACTTGGCAAAATTGTAGGGACTGTTAGCCCGATGTGCCTTTGCTGGGTCTTAATATATGTGCTCCAGTGGATTTTGAGAAATTAACGTTTTAAAAAATTTATATATCTGTTGCAGCGTCCCAGATAGCGCTCCAGATCGCGTACTTTTCGCGTCACGGAGCTTTGCGAAGCGATGCTGATTGGCTCTCCGGTGTCTGTCAACATTCTAAACAGTCCGGTGCGGCTGCCATCTTGTCTCTCGGTAAGATCGAGAGACAAGAAGAGGTGAAAAACGAAGGGGGAATTTAATGAAAGGGGGCAAGGCAGACCCCTCTTGACCCCCTAGGAATGATGTTGGGGTTATTAAAGGGTCCCGTGGGGAAAATAAAAGAAATTTGATTTTTCACGGTAGAAGCGCTTCTCGGTTCGCGAACCGGGTCGCAAACTAACGGCTGAATGGATTTGCACGAAACTTGGCAAAATTATAGGGACTGTTAGCCCGATGTGCCTTTGCTGGGTCTCAATATATGTGCTCCAGTGGATTTTGAGAAATTAACGTTTAAAAAACAGATATATCTGTGACAGCGTCCCAGATAGCGCTCCAGATCGCGTACTTTTCGCGTAACGGAGCTTTGCGTAGCGAAGCTGATTGGCTCTCCGGTGTCTGTCAACATTCTAAACAGTCCGGTGCGGCCGCCATCTTGTCTGTCGGTAGGATCGAGAGACAAGAGGAGGAGAAAAACGAAGGGGGAATTTAATGAAAGGGGGCTAGGTAGACCCCTCTTGACCCCCTAGGAATGATGTTGGGGTTATTAAAGGGTCCAGTGGGGCAAATAATAAACATTTGATTTTTTGCGGTAGAAGCGCTTCTCGGTTCGCGAACCGGGTCGCAAACTGGTAGCGAAACGTGAATTCGCCATTTTGTGTTTCGATTTCATTAAATTACTAGGTATAAGGGGGTACGGGAGACGTATCCTGACCCCTTTTGTTTTCTGAGGGTGTCTGAGGAGGCTCATATATGTTGATACATGTCTTCCAGCGGCTGTGCGTGAGCGTTTTTTTTTTTTGCTGCGTGACGTCTGTTAACGTTCGATTCGATGGAAATCAGGAACTGTTGACCGCCATTTTGTCACTGCGAGTAAATATTTTGTTAAAAATAATTGTTATAAATTAATCCTTATTGATAAAAATTGTCTGCGCCATCTTGTCTTTTTTGCAATGCCACACTTTTGTTGAGCACGGCAGCCATTTTAGATGCCTTGACCAGACCCACTCTCTGCACGCCGCCGATCCTCAGCATGGCTCCCCACCCTCGCAAGCATCTCCCCCACGCACTGGTCACCCCCGCTCTCTCTCTCATGCATGGGCCAGAAACCTCCTCCCATGTGCGCTGCTCTTCCCTGAGAATCACACCCTGTGCCTGCCCGACACCACCCTTTCACCCTATTCACTACCGCACCCTCTGACACTCCTCTTCCTCTGTGTCCGATTGTCCAGGCCGGTTCCAGGCTATCACCTCGCCCTGCAGATGTAGTTTATGGCCCCAGCTGTAGAGAATCACCCCTCTTCAAAGGAGTTACAGTAGATCAAGGCCCCCACCCGATGAGATCCGTCACACCACACGCGTTCCTACTATCTGATAACCATCCTGTATTGTGCTTGGGGAGGGGATTCTCACTGTGAGGGTGTGTGGTACCGAGCCTGACGCGGAAGATTCCAGGGATGCCTCTTTGTACATCAAAGTTTTTACAATTATGTGTCACATTAAAAATATATAGCACTCCAACAAAGTAGGATTATAACACTTTAATAACTTATAAATATATAGAACGCAACAAAAACAGTAAATACATTTAAACATTTTTTTGAAAAAAGAAGCAACAATGGTCAGTAGCTGTGTTTTGTGCGAATAGTCCCTAGGCAGCAAAACGTGCTGAGTTCTGGATGGCACCCAGGTGATGTTACCTGGGTGCCGCACTGCTTTTTGGTATCCTACAATGCAGCTCCGAAAAACGGCGTGGGGCATCCCGGGGGGTGCGCGGGGAGGCCTCGTCAGTAGCGGTCTGTTGTGCGAATAGTCCCAAGGCAGCAGAACGCGCTGAGATGTGGATGGCACCCAGGTGATGTCCAGTAAGTTGTCGCACTGGTTTTGGCATCCTACAATGCTGCTCCGAAAAACGGCGTGGGGCGCCCCGGGGGGGGGGGGGGTTGGAGGCGGCGTGAACGGGTCTCCCCAGGTGGAGGCTCGTCTGCTGTACTGGGGCGCCTCTTTACCGTTTCAGTTGCCATTCCGCCCGCTTTTGCTACACTGTGCCTCATCCTCCATTCAGCTGTTTATCGCCCGCTCTTGCGGCTACAGCGTCTCGCTCACCATGTAGTTGAGTTGTGCCCACTCTTGCGGTGCAGCGATAGGCGGCTGCCACAGGACTCTTAAAATGGCGGACGGCTCTTCAGATTTGGGCCTGGTCCACTAAAATGGCCCTGGGACACCTTGGAACTCGGACGTCCCCTGAGCCTTGAAGATTTTACAAAAGTCTTGGGGGCTCCCGACTCCTGCAGGCTTCCGGTGGGGAGCGGCTGCCATGATTGCTCGCGGAATGACCACGGCGGAGCCATGAGATGGTGGTGCTCTCAGGCTGACGCCAGCTTCAGTCTGAAACATCTAGAAACAAGGTGGGGCTTTCATCGTTTGGGAAAAAAAAATGTTTTAATCCAATGAAAAGTGTTATTTTTAGGTCATATGATCAAGCCTTCCATCATTAGGAAACCAAAAGTAAAATGAACCAATGAAAAGTTTTATAAAGAAGTCACATGACCTGTTATGCTTACGTTACGCGCTGCTGTAAAAAGCGTAGAAAATCCGTTGGCACGTGAGGCGGCGTCAGTAGCGGACCGATGTGCGAATAGGCCGAGGGCAGCACAACGCGCCGAGATCCGGATGGCACCGAGGTGGTGTCCAGCAAGTTGCCGCACTGGTGTAGCCATCCTACAATGCTGCGCCGAAAGTCGGCGTGGGGTGCCTGTCGGGGGGGGGGGAGGTGGCGCAAACTGGCCTCTCTCGCCTCCCCAGGTGGAGGCACCTTATGTGCAGTGCGGCGCCCCTTACCGTTTCACTCGCCGTCCAGCAGAGTTGCGCCCGCACTTGCTGCTACAGTAGGCCGAAGGCAGCACAACGCGCCAAGACCCGGATGGCACCGAGGTGGTGTCCAGCAAGTTGCCGCACTGGTGGGGCCATCCTACAATGCTGCGCCGAAAGTTGGCGTGGGGCGCCCCGTTGGCCTGTGAGGTCGCGTCAGTCAGTGGGGGCTGTTTGAGAAAGCAATGTGATGCTGTGCGTCGCCCCCAAGACGGAGGCTCCTCGGCTGCAGTGGGGCGCCCCTTGGTGTTTCACTCGCTATCCAGCTGAGTTGCGTCCGCACTTGCGGCTACAGTAGGCCGAAGGAAGCACAACGCGCCGAGATCTGGATGGCACCGAGGTGGTGTCTAGCAAGTTGCCGCACTGGTGTGGCCATCCTACAATGCTGCGCCGAAAGTCGGCGTGGGGTGTCCCGTTGGCCTATGAGGTGGTGTTAGTAGCGGACCAATGTGTGAATAGGTCGGAACCAGCACAAGGCGCCAAGATCCGGATGGCACGGAGGTGGTGTCATAGTTGAGAGTTCTGAGCAGCGCTTGTAACACTGTCTGAAGCTTATTTGCACCTGCTGCAGCTTCACTATTGCCCTGGTGTGGCCAAAGATCGCTCATGACATAGGCGGCCGGCTCCCATGGTCCGGCAGAACTTTTTTCCTTTTCCTTTCTGTATCTTGTCCCACAATCCGTTTGACCTTTAGACACGACCAGGTCCCTGAATGTGTGCAGGGGGACGCTATTGATTGAATCAAAATGGCGGCTTCACACAAAGCTGACTCAAGCGTTGCTGGTGATGCTATACAGACCAAAAATGGTTTTCAGTTTGTACATTCTTCAGGATTTTTCCATCCAAGTCTGCTTGAGAGTTTGTAGAACAATGGCTTTAGATCTTGCCCTCCCCTGTTTTGACTGTTGGTTCTTGTTGCCTATCTCTTCTGTTGTCATTTAACTGAACCTTTTTTGACTGCCGAAAGGGGTTCTGGTCCGACCGCTGGTTGGTGGAGACATTTTGACTATATCCTGGACCTGCCCGGCCTCGCCCAAAATGGCGCCGGTATAATTGGGACTCGTAACTCCTTGTTGTGTACTGGTTGCACAACCTTGATATCACGAGATACGTATGCAGTTTTGAAGCACATGGCGGGCGGGAACGAGAATTGATTGAATATTTCGACATCCCTATTGATATTAAGTTCTGATGTGTTATTGATTACTGTACTATTGAAAGTTCGAATTAACGTCACCCATGGTACTTGCCCGCAAATGTATATCTAGATAATTTTATTGTAAGTGGCCCTGTCGTATTTTAATTACAAAATGTACGTCCACCGATTACGCAACTGTTAGACACCTTAGTTCTTGCAACCTAATGGCCCGCTCGTTGCGTTCCTCTACAGTGTAAATGTCTCCTCATCATATACGATTCCAGTTTGCTCCGTGGCCGGCCCACGTGGTTATAGGCCCGTATTTGTATACTGACATTTTCACAATAAAGGTTTTTAAAACAAAACATGGTAGTAGTATTTACATTGGTAAAGTTTTTAATTTTAGTCACTGTTTTCGAATCAGTAAAAGGCAAGTGAAATAAAGCAGTCCAATTACATGACGGATAAAAGGTATAATACGCAGGAACGCAGTAAAGATAAATGGTCAAGGGCTGTTGTGTTTTTTACTCCTGCAACATAAAGTGATCGATAAGAATCTGATATTCAGGCGTATCGGCGACTAAGACAGCAGGCCGAGCATCTTTTGCTCAACGGCTCCGTCATGGGACGAAGAAACGCCCTTTTTCTAGAAAAAGGAATATATTTTACTTGCAGGACAGTTGTAAATTTTCCGGGAAAATACATTAGCCTGGAACATTATAACGTTCGAAAGCAATAAAAAGCGTAATTTTTAGGTCATATGACCAAGCCTTTCATCATTAGAATACCAAAAGTAAAATGAACCAATGAAAAGTTTTATTAACAAGTCACATGACCTGTTATGCTTACGTTACGCGCTGCGCCGCGCCCCGGATCCCTTCCGGGAAGCTGCGCTTCGCGCACTGGAGTAATTCCGGGTGCGCTAACGCAGCGTGTCATATAACGCATTACGCGACAACGTAGGTCCAGAATATAGTCAAAATGTCTCCACCAACCAGCGGTCGGAACACAACCCCTTTCAGCAGTCTAAAAAGTTCTGTTAAATGACAACAGAAGGGACAGGCAACAAGAACCATCAGTCAAAGAGGGGAGGGCAAGGTCTTCCCTACCGGGTCACGTTGGGGTGCTACCGGAACTGATCGAATTGGTAGTCTGCAGGGTTTCTGGATGTTTCAGACTGAAGCTGGCGTTAGCATGAGAGCACCACCATCTCGTATCATCAGTGATGTCATTTGAGATGTCATCAGTGATGTCATCAGTGATGTCACTGACCATGTCATGAATGATGTAATATGTGACATCATCAGCAGTGGATTGCGGGTGCGCGATATATAGTTAGCGCAGCTAACTATATATGCGAATTTCAATGGTTTTATGCGAGTAAAATAAGGTTTTGTAAATGCTAATCCCTAACTATATATGGTCTATAACCTATGGTTTTTTCAGTGAATTTTCAAGGTTTTGTAAATGCTAATCCCTAACTATATATGGGCTAAAACCTATGGTTTTTTCATTGAATATAGATATATATACATATTGAAATATACATGGATATATCTACACATTATACAGATATATCTATATTCATATATAACACACTACAAGTCCCAGAAGGCCACTTTCTGTGACCATGCCCCCTGGGGCAGGGACTTTCATTATCCAGGTGCTTCAAAAGCCACTTTGGTATCCCAACACCAAAAGCCTGCAGCCCATGTTTAAGTGCAGTCTATGCACGAAACAAGTCGGGGAGAAGGACTACTATGCAGTGTATCATCATGAACAGCCCGCCGGCGGCAGCCTCTATTAAAAGAATTCAAGTCTACTGACCTGTTTGCGGCTCTTCCATTTCAGGCATTTTCTTGTTTTTGATTTGATCCGTTATGCCTGGACCGCGGAAGAAGCCAGTCTGCAAGTTCAGACTTGGGCATTGCCAAACCTGGTGGTGAGGTTACAGGAACAGGAGCCATTTGTGGGGGCAAACAGAGGCCGTAGCTTGAAAGAGTGATGCCACACAACCCACTATAGATTATGTGTTTTTTAACATCGTTGATGAGACGGCAGGTGACCCACTGCGGTGAAGAAGAGGACACTACGAGTCCCAGAAGGCCGCTTTCTGTGACCATGCCCACTGGGGCGTGGACTTTCATTACCCTGGTGCTTCAAAAGCCGCTCTGCCGTCCCGCCACTAAAAGCCTGCAGCCCATGATTATGTGGACTCCATGCAGGAAACGCGTTGGGGAGAAGGACTACTATGCAGTGTATCATCATGTAAAGCCCACTTGCTGCAGCCTCCATTAAAAGAATTCAAGCCTACTGGCCTGTATGTGGCTCTTCCATTTCAGGCATCTTTCTGTTGTTCCCCATCAGTGAGCAAGGACGCTATGTCCGTAACGCGTCTGATGACTTGCACCACCACGAGAAAATAAAGCACTTTTGAAGCGAAGACTGGCGTCGGCGTTATTTGTTGTCTGCAAACCCGTCAGAACAACCAGGCACTTCTACGACGAGTCGGAGACGTATATATATATATATATATATATATATATATATATATATATATATATATATATATATATATATATATATATATATATATATATATATATATATATTCACTGAAAAACCATAGGTTTCACACCAGTTATAGTTAGGTGGAAATTTTACTGACATAAAACCATTGAAATTCCCACGTTATAGTTAGTTGGACTCACTATAACTTGCACGTGTAATGCACTGCTGATGACATCACATATTACATCACTCATGACATGGTCAATGACATCACTCATGACATCACTGATGACACCATCCAGTGAATGTGTGTCTTTCTGAAAAATAAACATGTTTTACATATGTATATGTAAGGGTCGATGGAAGAATAAAAGTTTCAATAAGTGTCTTAATGGATGTTTTATTTTTTTTTAAATTGATTGGTTAACTGGCTTATTAAGTGTATCATAGTGAATACATATATTAGCGAGTATTGTTTAAATATTTAAATGTTTGTATCAGTGTTTCACTTTGTGGCTGCATGGGTTGGTGAGTAGCTACATGTGTGTGTTTATCGGTTATTAGATGTTTTTTTTAGTAACAGTATAAGTGTCTGTATGATTTGGTTGGGGTGTTACTTAGCACATAGATGCATCAATGACTGACTCACTGTTTGTATGTGTTTTGAAGACAGCATATGTGCCGGACTGTATGGGTGAATGAGTGTGTATATGTATGTGTTAGTAAGTGAATGACTGTCTTACTAGTGTCTTTATCAATAACTACATATGTTTTAATCTAGTATATGTGAGTATTGATGTATATAAGTGAGTATAAGTGAGAGTGAGAGATTGAAAGAGTTCTTCTTTTAATAAGTATGTGTTTCTATAAGTGATTGTTTAAGAGAGTTAGTATGTGTAAGTTTCCTTAGAAGTAAGGTGGTAGTGTGTGTATAGCTGTATATGTAAAAAAAGGGATGTTCAATAATGTATTTGCATGTGTGAGTATGTGTGTGAGCAACTTTTGGAAGACTGTTGGTGTGTTAACGGATGTATAGGTGTCTCACTACATATGATGAGTGAGTATATGTATGACTGACTATATAGAACTGTTAGTGAATGAGTGGATATGTATATAAATGGTAAAATTACTGAATTGGTTGTAGGTCAGTCTCTCTGTCACAAGGATGGTGTCATCAGTGATGTCATGAGTGATGTCACTGACCATGTCATGAGTGATGTAATATGTGATGTCATCAGCAGTGCATTACACGCGCAAGTTATAGTGAGTCCAACTAACTATAACGTGGGAATTTCAATGGTTTTATGTCAGTAAAATTTCCACCTAACTATAACTGGTGTGAAACCTATGGTTTTTTCAGTGAATTTGATAGGTTTTTTAAATGCTAATTCCTAACTATAACTGGTGTGAAACCTATAGTTTTTTCAGTGAATATCAAAGGGTGATGATAAACTACTTTTTTTAATCACACTTACCATATAATTATTGAAAACTTTACTCCATGTTTAAACTACACTTTGTATCTGTGAAAGACAAAAGAAAAAAAAAGTTTTAATTAGTAAAATATATATTTTAAAATAGAAAAAACAGGTCAAGAGGAAAAAAAACAAAAAAAGTATACTAAGAAATAAAGGAAGAGTGAAGGATACACAAACAGAAATAAAGTAATGTAGAAAGACAAAAAATGAGGGAAAAAGAAATAGAAGGAGAACAAATTACTGAAGATAAGTAAAATACTAAAAGACTGTGAGATATCAAAACGAAATCAGGAAAGAGAAGTAAGTAAAAGGAAAATGAGGGAAAGGGAAAGGAGTCTAAATGATGATCCATTAATAAGAAACAGGAATGGAAGTTGACTGAGAGTGAGTGAAGGGGAGGCACAGAGTGAAGGGATGAAAGGAATGAGGTTAATATAGAACAATAGAGGAAAAAGGAGTGAGGAAGTAAGTACACAGAAAGACAAAGTGAAGGACTGACTGAACTGCAGTACAATGAGTGAAGATTGCAAAAAGAGTAAAGGAGCAAAAGAAGGAAATAGAGGGGAAGAGAACTAAAGCAGTGGTACTGAGGGAATGTGAGAAAGATGAAAAGTGGTGGAAGGGAGAGAGGAAATGCAGACAGTTGAAATTGGATTGAGGAGTTGTGAATGAAGTGGAGTAAAGAAACAGTGATGAAACAAAGTGAAAGAAAGGCAGTGTAAGTGAGTAAAGAGAGCTAAATAAGGGTGGAAAAAGGAAAATGAGGGTGAGACAATGGGAATACAATATAAATTACACAATGCAAACTATAGAATAACTTATACAACATGTTACATAGTTTTTTTTTTGCTGTTCTCAGAATATATTGAATTTCACTTAAATTAGTGAGTTCAAACTCTTCATCATATACCAGCGGGAAAAAAAAACACAATCTAAAAGATTGTGCTTAAAAAAACTCATAAAAACTTACAACTCATATAAGTACACTAATCTTTAATTCACTTACTTTTCCGTGAGGCCAAATAGAAGATAGTGAAGGTCCTTTTGGTGGAAAAAAAGTCTGCTGTTCTCTATAACTTCCATTTCATCGACTTCCTATGAAAAAAAATCTAAGAACATCATACCTTACACTTTCCTTACGGCCAAATCTTGTCTGATATATGAGTATTTTTTACTTTGAGATCCACTTACAGTACCTATATGAGATAAATAATTTAAAACATTAGATTAACTAACTAACTAACTAACTAACTTTTATTATCTATTCCCGTCTTCAAAGGCCAATTCACTTTACTAAAACTTTGGTTTTAAAAACACTAGGTAAGAATTTTTAGAGTCATAAGGTAAACATTGTTTATAAGTCAAATGAGAATCATTGCAGTAACTCCATCCTTTTTCACATTTTAAGTAGCATGTATAATGTCCTGAAGTTTTCGAAGGACCGTCATGATAAATAATAGCTTCAGTTGTAAAGGTTCTTCCTGAAATTGATAACTGAGAAGCCACAACATTTTTGATAGAAGTTGTCAATTTAGTTCCATCAGGTCTACATCGTTGGAAAACTAAAATGATATACTGACCATAACTTTGTATAAATAATGTGGATAGCATTGGACAGTTACATTGGGTACACACCATATTATGATCTGCTGCTTTAACTAGATTTTTAAATGACACTGATTTACAGTCTGGTAAAGTAAAATATATAAATCTTTCCGTGTCTATTCTAGTTTTACTTGATGAACTACAATTGTGGCAGTCATGCTGCCATTGATAAGAAAGGCTGAAAAGATTATCTACATCTACACCTTCATCTTCCAAAACACCAAACATATACATTAAAAATTCCTGACAATCCTGCTGAATGTTTTGTGAAAATGTATCTTGACCAGAACACATATCTAAAATATTTCGAAGTTCTGGTACACTTTCTATTTTTGCTCTTTCACTGCTACATTTCTCAAACACAGAATTCAATAAACCACACAATCTTTGATCCCGATTTTCAACAATCTGTTCTTGTAAAGTTTGAAGAAAAAAAACAACATTAACCACTACATTAGCATAGCAGTTGACACCAGAACTATTTTCAAACTGAAATCCAACAACATTTTCATCACAATCCTTTTTCTTTCTGTTTTGAATTACAGTTTCATCTACTTTTTGTCTTTTTGCTACTACCTCACTGCAATTATCCTCATTTCTTCTTTTTCGGCCTACCACACTTTTTTCAAACAGAGGATATTGAGGCAAATGTGGAGCATACTCTCTTCTTAACCTATTGTATTCTTTAACAACATTCTAGATCTACACACATTTTTGTCTCATCACACTCAATCAAGTACAATCCTGATAAAGTTCTGACTCGGGATAATGCCACATATGCCATACCCTCTTTAAACACAGATCTTCCAATGTTCACTAAAGCATTATCTTCACTTAAACCTTGAGATTTATGAATTGTAACTGCATATGCCAAACAAACAGGAAACTGTTTTCGGCGAACATATAAGTCTTTTACAAGTAAAAATCTAGCAGAACAACGACTGATTTGTTGTACTTCCTCAATACCATCAAATTTTATTTTTAAAAATTCAATTCCATCTCTATTTCTATAATTCACAAAATCAACAACATAACCCATTGCTCCATTTACCAGACCTCTTTCAACATTTAAATTCCTTCTCAAAATGATACGACAATTTAAACACACATTCAGAGTCTTTTCAAAACCAGCTGTTTTAGAAATACTTTTCTCTAATGAATCCAAATTGGTTTTCAAATTTTCGGACAAAACAATTGTTGCACCCATATGCTCTATTTTATCTATTGCTTCCGGGTTCACAATCTCTTCATTTTCTAACTCTAACATTTTGTTGTTGAAGATGGAACATTCTTGCAGAGTTGGCATCCCAGATTTCTTCTCAGTCATTTTTTAAAAAATATTCTCTGGAAGAATGTTTTCATTTGGATACAAATTTGAAATTAATCGAGCATGTAAAGCTTCTTTCCCAAGCTCACTTACTTTTCCAATTCTTACATCTTGTAGAATATTTTTATAATCTTCATCCTTTGCCTGTCGCATATTTTGAAGCAGTTCAGCATATTTAAAATGTAACCATATATTAACGTTTCCAATGCTTCCAAGGGACTTCCTGGTATCTTCATGCGTGAGCATTTTAAACACTGGTTGTCCTTTTACTGGAGTCAACTGCAATAGATCTCCAAAAACAATAATGTATTTTCCTCCAAATAACACATCATACTCTGTCCTAAGAATTTCTTGCATTCTCAAATGCACAAAAGCAAGCATTAGATTTGAGACCATGCTTACTTCATCAATGATAAGAAGCTTCATTTTCTTCAAGACTCTCGAAACTTCAGAACACGCATCTCCAGATAACTTGTTGTAATGCAATTTATTATCGTGCTCAACTGGCAGCATCAGTAAACGATGTAGAGTAATCCCTTTAATGTTATGTGCTGCCAGACCAGTTGGAGCAGTTACAACACAAGACAGCGGTGAATCAGTCCTTTTCTGCAGATAACTTGCAATGGCTTTAATTAGAAAACTTTTTCCTGTCCCCGCTTCTCCACTTACGTACAGTCGGACAGGCTCAAATGACGTACATGAGCACTCTTTTTTCTCATGTCCTAATCCATGTTCAATCTGTTCTGTGACTTCATCATATATCTTTTTCTACTCAATGTTTAGTTGCTTTACCAAATCTTCTAAGTTAACTCCATCTTCTTGAGCTTGTTCCATAGCTCTTTCAACCTCATCCATGGTAGTGGCAGCTTCATTTTGGATAATAGGTCCTCCTAGTATATCCTGACTCAATGAAGTAGAACTCTGACTGTCTTGAGAACTGTCTCTAGCAATCTCTTCAGCAATTGTGGTTTCTTGCTCTATTTCTTCGTTCAACATTTGCAGATAATTTAGAAAAATAGGACATTCTATGGTATCCTTAGTTGCATTAAAAGAGTCTTCATAACAGAGAAAATCTCCAAGTAGTTCCTCTTCTGTTCGCCATGGCTTAAAGAGTTGCAAAAGAGCTAAATAGTAAAATTCTCTTTTGTCTGGAGCTTCGCAACTCAATTTTCGATGATTGATCAAATGGCCTTTTTTCTGCTTCACTAGACATCCTTCATAGCCAATGACTGCATATTTTCCATTATTGATATCTTCTGTGATGTTCCTCTTATAACTGTAGTTTTGCAGAACTTCATACAAACAAGTGTTCTCAAGGTGAGTACTTCTATTTGGATAGTCTGTATCCAACATATTTGTCTTCAAAATATCTCTACTGTTTGGTTCTTTCCTTGCCAAATATTCAATTTCTTGTACAGATTTCAAAACTCGGTCTCGTGTTGCAGTAAGACCTAGACTCACCCAAATGATTGTTCTTGTTTTGGCATAGAGACTTGCTGATGATAACCGATCAGAACATTCATATGCTCCAATTTCTCGATGCGACAACATCTTCAAACTGAAACTGTATACTTTCTTGCTTAGACTCTTTTCATGTGAAATGTCTTCCCACATTTCCTTCAGTTCTGTCTTTTCTTTTTTTGTGATGTAAGATGTCACATATCTAGCCACAG
The DNA here is from genome assembly GCF_964263255.1 of Lissotriton vulgaris. NCBI lineage: Eukaryota > Metazoa > Chordata > Amphibia > Caudata > Salamandridae > Lissotriton > Lissotriton vulgaris. The sequence goes on along the minus strand of NC_141689.1, from coordinate 1,171,770,793 downwards.
CAATAGAGTAGTTTCTTTTTAAATTGTATGTATTTTTGGGAGATTTCCTCGTCACAGTATGTCGTAGAGATGACATCAAATTATTTACTCTTCCCCTAGAAATCACTGGTCGTGGAAATGCAAAACGTTATTTCATGTAGTACTTTTCCTTGTTTTTCAATTTTCGACGGCAGTACTTTCCACAACGATGAGATTGAAAACGTAAAACTTGTTGCCTTAAACTGTTTTCTTCAGAAGTTTTTGGAACAGCACATGTTGAATACTCTTCAATGAAACTCATCACTGTTTCATCCGAATCTGATCCAAATTTGGGTGCATCTTTAATCCATAACAACATATGTATATGAGGAGCACCTCTCGCTTGATATTCCTTCCTCCAAAAGAAATCCAAAACCTCTCCAAGGGGAGGATTTTTTTTGTTTGTAATAAAAGACATCTTAGCTTCAAATCTATGATTAAAATTTCTGCAAACATTCACTGGATCCAAAGAACACAGTTCTCCAGGTGTTTTCAATTCTATATTTTGTATGTTTCCATTTGCCTCTTGTAGAAATTGAAGTAAGTCGTCCCATGCATACTCAGCACAGCTAAGAGTGAGGAACCATGTAGTAGTTCCTAAGTTTCTTAGCATACATTTCAATTCTCCATGACGACGGAACGAATACTCATTGGTTCCACACTGACATGCCATGAGATTGATTAGCTGAGATTCCAAAATACTATCTTGCAGATTGACTTTCTCCATAAAGTCCCTTGCAGAAACATTTTGCAGATGAGCTCCACTTTTCAATATATGATTAACTGCATAAGAAAGACCAGACAAATCACTTTCATACAGTAGATGAAACAAATACGGAATGCATTGCCGAAACCTTGTATCTTCAGCATATAATCTTAAAGTCCGGTATTCAGCTGCAGGAATTTGAACTGGTCGATCGTCATATCGTCCACCACGACCTGTTGGAAATAACTGTGGAAAACAACGAGCTTCCAAACTTTCTACCCATACACTAATGGTACTTCCTTTTGCTGCTTTCATTTGAAACAAGTCAATTGCATTCCCCATTACTTCTTTGAAATGCAAAGGATGAACAGTATAATGTTCATATATTTCTTCATTTCTAGACACATCAACTTTTTCAATTTGGCCAACTGAACAATCACTGTGTTCTTCTGTAGCTGTTTCCTCTGCTCCAACACTTACATCTTTATAGTACTCATTGTTTTTGACCAAATACAACATTGCCTTTTTGACTTTCCTAACATCCACTAAATCTTGACAGATTTTCTTACTCTTTGTCGGAACCCCATGAACTAGAATAACTAGAGGATCCTCTTCTACTCTTTCTACACCAATTGTATCAATATTTTTCTTGACATCTAGAGGCAAATAAACAACTCTTCCCTTTAATCCTCTTTGTAAATCTGTAGGAGGTAATTTCCCTATCTTAGGCTCCATGCGAACAATAGCTTGAAAAGGATGGACACATTGAATCAAAATTGATTCATAAGTATTTAAATCCATCAATTCAGAAGGAATATCTATCAACTGAAGATTATTATGAACTGCTCTAGCTGGCATTCTATTTTCATTTAATTTTTTCAAACAATAATTACAAATACACTGATCAAAACTCAAATCAAAAGAATTCTCCAACAACAAATAACCTACAAAATCCTTCCATTCACTATTATTTTCCAATTCACATTTTGCATATAAATCAACTAACCTAGTCTGAATCTTATAATGAGTCCCTCGACAACACACACAAGTTAAATTAGGCCTTTCACTTGATTTCACCTTAAACTTGGTAATTTCCTCGTCAAACTTTTCTGTACTTGAAATCTGTCCATTGTCTTCCACATTACCATCCATTACTATATCCATTTCTACACTGTCCTCTTTGTTCCCAAAATAACAAAACTCAATTTCTTCACAAATAGTCTTCACATCCACTTCAGATCGATGCAAAAGAGCACTGTTTAACTGTTTAAGCTTAAGTCTGGACTTTTTGCATAATACAACTTTCTCACTAATTTCCTCACCTTATTATGATGCACTGCTAACATCCTAAAATGATGAAAAACACTTTGACATACTTTTCTAGAAAGACAAGCCAGTGAATGCCCATGCAAACCTGTGCTTTCTCTCACTCTGCAAGGATCTAACTCTTGCAAGATCTTAATTTTTTGTTTGAGACTTTTTTTACTATATGTACGTAAGAAATTTCGAAGCAATTCGATTGAATCCTATCGCACACTACAAATACTACTGCATTTCCATATGAACACTGGACCCTTAGTACGTCTCCCTAAAACTTCATCGGCTAACACCTCTTCTGCATCTCTAGACACAAGTTTCTCTTTTTCCATCACACAACCATCTTTCACCTCATATGCTCGACCACTAGTGTCAACTGCATGCACCAAATCATTTTCCTGATAGTAACTCTCCTCATTGAAAAATGGCTCAGAACTTGAACTATGCATCCATTCGCCAGAAAATACTTCACAAAAATTAGTCCGATTAATAATTCTTTTCCATCTACTGTTCGATTTGAAATTATCAATTGCCTTATTAAGTATCCTAATTCTATTGATTACTAAAAAAAAAAAAAATTCTTAACTTCAAAAGCCTGATCAACAATCTTCTCTACACTTTTCTTTTTCTCATAAAAAACAGTTCTCTGTTTACCTTTCTTATCATTTTTTAGCAAATTTAAAACTACCCTATTACGAAACATTCGCCTACTAATGTCCCTAAATTGATTTACCCTTCTATTGCTATCCATTCTCTTCTCTCCTACTCCAATCGAGACATTTTTTGTGGGCCTCTCCTTCCTTTTTAGATTTGCTGTCTCCTTCTGAATATTCACATTACCAATATCATTTCTTTTTGTACGACATATGTTGCGAAGAAAAGACTTAATTGTCTTACCAGGAGCTTTTCTGGTGTTTTTTGAAGTAGTTGTTGTAGAGGATTCCATAAATTCTGTTGCTGATGTTCTCTTTTTACGTATGGTATTTTTGATACTTCTTTGCCTTGAAGGCATTTTTGCTTGCTTTTCAAAAGTTGATTTGAATCTGTTGTTCTGAAAAAAAAACACATTAAAGACCACTATTAGCAAACAACAAAGTAATGACAAAAAGCAAATAATATAAACAATAAATTGCAACATATTTAAGTTTATACAAGAGCAACTCAGGGCCTTATTTATGAAGGCCTTGCGCCACCAGTCCATCCCATGTTAAAAGAGACATAAAAAACACAGGGCAGAACCTATGTACAAGCACTGAATTTCACTTTTGAAACCTCACTGTTTCCCAAAATATAAATCCTCTACCTTGCAAATGTTGATATCAAGCATTATCAAAAAGCAGAACAGAAACCAAGAGCAAAGAAACTCAGGGCCTTATTTATGAAGGCCTTGCGCCACCAGTGTGTCACTTTCTTCCCATGTTAAAATTGACATACCGGCACCACAAGACAATCATAAATAAGAGCCAAATATAACTTCCATTGATTTGCACCAAAAATCGTTTTTTGATTAACATTTAAAAAACACAGGGCAGAACCTATCTACAAGCACAGAATTTCACTTTTGAAACCTCACTGTTTTCCAAAATACAAATCCTCTATCTTGCAAAGGTTGATAGCAAGCATTATCAAAAAGCAGAACACAAACCAAGAGCAAAGAAAGTCAGGGCCTTATTTATGAAGGCCTTGCGCCACCAGTGCGTCACTTTCTTCCCATGTTAAAAGTGTCATATCGGCGCCACAAGACAATCATAAATAAGAGCCAAATATAAATTCCATTGATTTACACCAAAAATCGTTTTTTGATTAACATTTAAAAAACACAGGGCAGAACCTATGTACAAGCACAGAATTTCACTTTTGAAACATCACTGTTTACCAAAATACAAATCCTCTACCTTGCAAAGGTTGATATCAAGCATTATCAAAAAGCAGAACACAAACTAAAAGCATAGAAACTCAGGGCCTTCTATATGAAGGCCTTGCGCCACCAGTGCGTCACTTTCTTCCCATGTTAAAAGTGACATACCGGCGCCACAAGACAATCATAAATAAGAGCCAAATATAAATTCCATTGATTTGCACCAAAAATCATTTTTGATTAACATTTAAAAAACACAGGGCCGAATCTATGTACAAGCACAGAATTTCACTTTTGAAACATCACTGTTTCCCAAAATACAAATCCTCTACCTTGCAAAGGTTGATATCAAGCATTATCAAAAAGCAGAACACAAACTAAAAGCAAAGAAACTCAGGGCCTTCTATATGAAGGCCTTGGGCCACCAGTGTGTCACTTTCTTCCCATGTTAAAAGTGACATACCGGCGCCACAAGACAATCATAAATAAGACCCAAATATAAATTCCATTGATTTGCACCAAAAATCGTTTTTTGAATAACATTTAAAAAACACAGCGCAGGTCCTATGTACAAGCATTGAATTTCACTTTTGAAACCTCACTGTTTCCCAAAATACAAATCCTCTACCTTGCAAATGTTGATATCAAGCATTATCAAAAAGCAGAACACAAACCAAGAGCAAAGAAACTCAGGGCCTTATTTATGAAGGCCTTGCGCCACCAGTGCGTCACTATCTTCCCATGTTCAAAGTGACATACCTACGCCACAAGACAATCATAAATAGGACCCAAATATAAATTCCATTGATTTGCACCAAAAATCGTTTTTTGATTAACATTTAAAAAACACAGGGCAGAACCTATGTTCAAGCACAGAATTTTACTTTTGAAACCTCACTGTTTTCCAAAATACAAATCCTCTATCTTGCAAAGGTTGATAGCAAGCATTATCAAAAATCAGACCACAAACCAAGAGCAAAGAAACTTAGGGCCTTATTTATGAAGGCCTTGCGCCACAAGAGCGTCACTTATTTCCCATGTTTAAAGTGATGCACCGACTGCACAAGGCAATCATAAATAAGGGCCAAATGAAAATACCATTCATTTGCACTCAAAATCGGTTTTTGAATAACATTTTAGAAAAACTGCGCACAACCTATGTACAACCACTCAATATCACTTTTGAAACCTCACTGTTTCCCAAAATACAAATCCTCTATCTTGCAAATGTTCATAGCAAGCATTATCAAAAAGCAAAAAACAAACCAACAGCAAACAAACTCAGGGCCTTATTTATGAAGGCCTTGCGCCACAAGAGCGTCACTCATTTCCCATGTTTAAAGTGATGCGCCGGCTGCACAAGGCAATCATAAATAAGGGCCAAATGAAAATACCATTCATTTGCACCCAAAATCGTTTTTTGAATAACATTTTAGAAAAACTGCGCACAACCTATGTACAACCACTCAATATCACTTTTGAAACCTCACTGTTTCCCAAAATACAAATCCTCTATCTTGCAAATGTTCATAGCAAGCATTATCAAAAAGCAAAAAACAAACCAACAGCAAACAAGCTCAGGGCCTTATTTATGAAGGCCTTGCGCCACAAGAGCGTCACTTATTTCCCATGTTTAAAGTGATGCACCGGCTGCACAAGGCAATCATAAATAAGGGCCAAATGAAAATACCATTGATTTGCACCCAAAATCGTTTTTTGAATAACATTTTAGAAACACTACGCAGAACCTATGTACAACCACTCAATATCACTTTCAAAACCTCACTGTTTCCCAAAATACAAAATCACTATCTTGCAAATGTTCATAATAAGTATTATCAAAAAGCAAAAAACAAATCAACAGCCAACAAACTCAGGGCCTTATTTATGAAGGCCTTGCGTCACAAGAGCGTCACTTATTTCCCATGTTTAAAGTGATGCACTGGCTGCACAAGGCAATCATAAATAAGGGCCAAATGAAAATACCATTCATTTGCACCCAAAATCGTTTTTTGAATAACATTTTAGAAAAACTGCGCAGAACCTATGTACAACCACTCAATATCACTTTTGAAACCTCACTGTTTCCCTAAATACAAACCCTCTATTTTGCAAATGTTCATAGCTAGTATTATCAAAAAGCAAAACACAAACCAACAACAACAAAAATCAGGGCCTTATTTATGAAGACCTTGCGCCACAAGAGCGTCACTTATTTCCCATGTTTAAAGTGATGCACCGGCTGCACAAGGCAATCATAAATAAGGGCCAAATGAAAATACCATTCATTTGCACCCAAAATCGTTTTTTGAATAACATTTTAGAAACACAACACAGGACCTATGTACAAGCATACAATTTCACTACTGAAACATAACTATCTGCTTCCAAATATTCTACATAGAGCAAACAAGTCTCTATCTAAATTAAATAAATCATTACTTACCTTTACAAATGCTTTGGGAGATTAAGAACAGTGTCAGACACACACACCAATTTTTCTTTAGCAGAGCAAAAGGTGTGCACTCAATACACTGAAACCAAGACTGGCATAGAAAATCTCTATCTTTACACACAAATGCCTTATTTCAACCAATCAAAAGTCTTCCCTCACTATTTTCAAACCAACACCCTTCCCCCTCTCAGACCTTTCAATCTGTTACCATAGCAACTCCCTCCTAACTGAACTCTCAGGTTCAAAAGTTTATTCTACAATGTTGCAAATTAAGTCAGCAAGGATGTTTGACCTCTCAATACACCAGCTTATCCAGGGCATTATTGCTTTTAGTAACTTTTTCTTAACCATTCAAATTGCTTCTTACACACAACACAACCATGCACCCTAACTTTCTGTTTTCAACTAACTGAATCCACCAATCAAGGCTTGTGATTCAACAGCAGGGAAACTCCACAATTATTTTTTTCTAAACTCCTACTGTTCTAACTGCCATTTCATTCCCACACTTCATCTGACTGCACCAGAACCTTCTCACATCATGTATTCTGTATGGATTATTGGACATAGCTACATCCACTGGGCTCAAAGGTATGCAGCAAGCAGAAATTATCACAACCTTGATTTATCAAATGTGGAAATTAAGTGGATTGGCCAGAGAGGATTGAGATGTCATCAATTGATAGAATTGGTGAAAACCTTTTTTACATCTGCCATACCCTGACCTCTTAATAGTGCACTGTGGTGGAAATGATTTGGGCACTATGACTGGGGTTGGTCTGGAAATGCTTTTAAAGGACACCTTTGATCAATTGATGACACTTTTTCCACAAAATGCCTTGGTATATTCCAATATATGCCAAAGACAGAATTGGAACTGGTCCAACCAATTTTGTCCACAATTTGAGAAAGCACGGAAACATGTGAATAAATCTGTTTCTGCTTACATGAGAGACTATGGAATGGGTTCAATATACAATAATAACTTGCGTTACAACATGCAAGACATCTACAGAGGAGATGGTGTGCACTTCTCAGATGAGGGGAATAGAATATTCCTCCTGAATTTAAGACTGTGCATTCTGGAACCTACTTGTAGGTACCTAAATCAGCCACAGAACCCAAAAGCTCTTTTCAGAGCTACCCTTTCTCTGATCATTCAAAACGTTTATCTTTTTCTAACTTTTTTCACTATTTTTCACCAAAGTACGCTCCCCGGTATGCTTACCGGTGCGCGTACCGGGCACTCCCCCGTGAAATTTTTCAATTTATTTTCTATTTTTGCCTATATGAGCATCCTAAGCCCCCCTCAGAAAACCTAGAGGGTCAGGAAGTGTCTACCGTGCCCCCTTCTACCCATTCCCAACGTTGCTTGTCCTCCATCTTCTGTCTCGATTGTACCGAAACACAAAATGGAGAACTCCCGTAACGCTGCCGGTGCGCGTACCGGAGCGCGCACCGGTAAGCGCTCCCTAAAAAAAGGTGGGAAAGTAATTTACAGAAAAACCACTGGAGACACTTTCATCAAATATAGAATAGGCCCTACTACATAGCAGTCCCTACCATTTGCCCAAATTTGGTGCAATTCCATTGCGACATTTAGGCTACAGGCCTGTCTAAATATCCTGAGGTAAATTACATGACCAAAACACATATGAAGTGTTAGAATTTACAACCAATTAAAAAGTTTCTTTCATTTTTTACGATTATTTCCTGACATTTGATTGGCTATGTACATGAATAAATAAAAAAAAAGAGAAGGAAACACAGCCATTTTGACTACTACTTCCTGAAGTACATTTGAAAAGAAATAACACTGACAACTTCAACTGCTTTCTCAAAGGTAAGTTGTTATTTCGGAAAGTGAAGTATGTTGTGCACTTTAAGTTGATTTGAGAAAAAATATTCTGTTAGTTATATACTATCCCACTGTAATAGTTAGAGATTAAGATAGGCGTCTCTGTAATAGTTATAGATTAAGTTACACTTCTCTTATATAATTATAAATGTACTTAAGCTTTAACACATACACTTTTTAATATTTGTAATTCCAGCCTGATACCATACACTGCTCAAAGATAACTTCACTGTTAAAAAATCCATACTACATGTCTGAACTTAAACCCAACAGTGCCCTATCTCTACTGATATAATTATTTTTTATGCAATTTACAGCAACAAAATGGAAGGAGAAAAGAATATTTCTTTTGAAATTGTTTTGGACAACAACCATGATGGAAAAAATGCTGAAAATGATAACATTGACTTTATGGATGAGTCTCTGGACCTTGAATTACTTGAGTGTGTGGAATCAATGGAAACACAGAATGTAAATGAGGAGATTCCAGACAATATATTATTAGAAGTTTTATTAAATTATGAAAAAGAATCAGAAGAATAAATTTATATTTAATAATCAAAAATTGTTCGAGCCATTATTCATTTTTATATGTAATTCATCAAGTAGATCAAAAATGTTTAAAATATAAAGTGAGACTTATAGTATACTGTGCAACTTTTTTGTGTTACATAGAAAGTTTGCTCATAGTTACTTCCTTTCTCCCAATATATTATCTCCAATGTCTATTTAACATCTCTTTATCATCTCCTGCCTCCATGTTGTTTCTGCTTTCCTGACAGACTACGCTATGAATTCCATATACCACAATAACTTCTGTAACAACATGCAAGATATCTACAAAGGAAACGGTGTATATTAAATTATAGACTCTGCATTGGTACCTACATGTTGGTACTTAAATAAAAAAAAAGAAAAACAACAAAAAGAACAATTAATGAACATACAATTTTTAAAAGTGAATCTTTTTTCCCCATAGTACGCTCCCCGGTACGCTCCCCGGTGCGCGTACCGGGCGTTTCCTCCCGCGAAAATCGAAAAATAAAAATTTGAGACCCCGCGGGGCCCTTTTATGGCCCCCACATCAAACCTAGGGGGTCAGGGGGGGTCTACCCTGCCCCCTTATGGTCAATTCCCCCTTTGTTTTGGCCACCTCTTGTGTCTCGATTTTACCGAGACACAAGATGGCGGCCGCTCCGGACTGTTTCGAATGTTTACAGACACCCGAAAGCCAATCAGCTTTCCGCATGCAAGTCGCGTGGCGTGCCCGGTACGCGCCCCGGTGCTCGTACCGGGGCACGCCTATAGATATATATACTTTTTGGAACCTAAATTACTCAAAATCCACTGGCGCACATATCTTGAGACATAGCAAAGGCACATCGGGCTACCAGTCCCTACAATTTTGCCAAGTTTGATGGAAATCCATTCAGCCGTTCGGGCTAAAAGTGAAATCGACCGCCCTATGGAAATTAACATGGGGAAAACACGTTTTGGGCCCCCCCGTTTATCTCGGCTATTAGCTTGACAAATCCCCCACAAACTTTCAGGGAAGGACCAGAACGCCGCGAGGCCATTTTGAGGAAATGTTCAGTCAGATTCGTCAACCGGCGCGAAAGTTATTCCAAATAGAATTTTGAGATTTGGAGTTCTGGACTTTTTTGGTTCCGTCCAGAGGTGTCAGGGTACAACACCCAAAGACCCCGGAGTCCCACCTGCCTTGGTGCACAAATGAACAGAAACACGGGCTTCTCGATGGTGGCGTCAAAGACCAAAGGTTTATTACTGCAGGGACACAGAAGTCACAGAATCTACACACGGGCAGAATCTAGGAGACTGTTCGATTTGTACAAAGTGGGTTGCTCCTTATATACTAAAAATTGTGCTCTAGGCAAATATTTCACATGTCGGTACATTCCCAAACCTTTGTGTCTCTAAACAATAAATATTTGGCGTTACACAGGAACTGTCGATAATATCTGATACCAAACATCACGAAGAGGGGTTCCCACCAGTCCATCACAATCCCTTGTCAATATTGCATTCAAGACCCGGACCGCCTCATCGTAAAGTTCGTTACCTCCCCCTAATAAAGGCCCAGAAGGAAAGGAGCAGAGCCAGGTGCAGAAGATAGAAAAGCGGGATAAGAGATGTTTGTGGGTTGTAAATGGGCAAGGCTACCGGCTTCGGCCGCCTAATCATGATCAGGTACAATGGACAGGAAAACCAGTTCAGATGGGCTGGCCTCGGGCAGAGGAGGCAGCCTTTGTCGAGTCATGCAGCTTCAGCGTGATCTGGTTTAAGGTGCACGTGTCACGTAAGAGGTGAATCTCCGGCTAAGGCTACGTGTCTTTAATCAAAGTGAAGTGAATGAAATGATCAGAGGCTATTGCATATGTGAGGGCAAGGAAACACAAAATGGCGGCCACGATCTAAGATGGATGCCGTGTGTATATCAGAAATGTGTCAGTGGAAGGAGTGCTCTTGCTCGTAGCGTAGCGAAAACACTAGGATATACTAAATGGATCATTTGCGGTTCACTGATACCATTTTTATGTATTTCCGACAAACTTAAAAACACGGGTTCAAGTCGTCACGGAACCGTCACGGAACCTCAGACCCTCCTTTTGCCCTTACATAGGCAATTACTCAGTCTATGTCAGAATCTAGTTCTATGCTCATCAGGTCAGTGACATGTTGTTGTATCATCATCCTTTCTCGTGTCTTTTCTCCAAACGCAGGTGGTTTTCTGAGACAAGTTGCAGCACAAAGACTACACAGAGCAGGACCACACTGGATAATCAGACAACATGAGAATAGGAATACTAGGATGACACCAATGACCATTAGAACCTTCCATCCCCACGCTGAGATCAGAGTCCAAACCCACTCCATAAAGGACCAGTTTCCCTCATCTACATGTATGGAGTCCGAAATCTTGTGCAACTTAGAGATCGCCTCGTAAACTGTTGGAGCATTATTAGGAATAAAGACACAGCAGCTCGATTGGATCATTCTGCATACCCCACCTCGATCTGCAAGTATAACATCTAGAACCATACGGTTCTGCAATGTCATGAGCCTATCCGCCTGAAGCTCAGCTGTCAGATTGCTAAGGGCACCAGCAGTTTCGGTAATAGTAGATTCAACTACCCGTGTTAGCTGACGTATGTTTCTACTATTGGCCATAGGCCCCCAGAACGGAAGGAAGCCTTTGAAGAAGTCTCCAGCTTCCTGACCAGCGGTATCTTCCTTGCTGAAGACACCTCTCGCTACTCTTGTTCTGTGGTAATCAGGTGAAGCAGTGTATGTCGGAGGCAATAATCGAGCAATATAACATGATCCTGAGAAGTCGGCAGGCAACCATGTATAAGCTCTGTCTCGACAAATGAAATAGGTACCCCTAGCAGTAAGAAAGGCAGGGGAAGAGTTAGCCGGAAACACATAAGTCTCTACGCACTCACTCCTCCCTAGCTGAGCTCTCGGATTTCTCCCATTACCTTGCAAACAGACCTGACCTCGGTGAGGTACGACCCAGATTGGAGTTGAGCTTTTACGCTTGCTTTCTCCTAAACTAAGGCGATACTCTGAAGTATTCCAACTTAAATATACTCGCAATTCGTCTCTAGGGTATGATGGAGTATTATTGACGTCTTTGACCATGTCAATAATTCCCTGGACTAAAGCTTTGTTGGCAGAGTTATATTTAGTGGAACGTGGTGGACGTGGAGGATAAGTCTCAAGAGCATAAGCAAAGATGGTTTGAAGGGCCTGAAATGATCCATTGTAGCTGAAAGGCAAAACCAGATAGGGAATACCTTTATCCATAGTGTGGGGTATCAAGCCACACACCCAACAGTCTGTCGTGTTAACTACCAGTTGGTGTTGGTGCAAGAGCTGTACAAAAGTATTATTAATGAATTCTGAGCGTCGAGCTTGCTCATGTTCCGGAAACGAGTGAAAAGAGTGTATAGAAGAAACAGTAGAAATAGCAGGATCAAGGGGAGGTACTGTAGATACTGGCACAAAAATCAAATTTATGCTAAAGACAATTCCACCCACCAGTGTTGCTAAAACAATCAAAAATGTAATGGCACATTGCATCAAGAAACATTTGCTGTGAAGAATTCTATTAAGTCTGTTTCTGCGAACGTAAATCACATTCTTTCGTTGCAGCGCAGGAAGCTCCATCTTCTACAATCCGCTCGCGACCACTGATGATGTGTACGTAGATGAAAATGCCTCTATCAGCCCTGGGAGTTCCCAGAACCAACAGAAAGATCGACCTTGTGTCAGACCCCTGCAAATTCAAACTAGGCACACAGCCACGACCCTACGGCTACCCAGACGGCAAGGCAATTTTAAAAACAATAACAATAACAAACTTCCTGGCTGAAGGCAAAAGTTCAAAATATATATATATATATCAAAATCACAGTATGCAGTTGCCTGCTTTATTAGTCCTTTTTATGGCTTCTAAGGTTGTATCTTTTCTTCGCTGGTACTGTTTGATCGGAAAATAGTGTATCACTAGCAGCTGTTGCAGAGTTTACGTTCGCAGATGGCAAAGTTTCTTCTGATGCTGGAGACAAATTTTCAATGTTCAAAGCAGTCTTTTCAAGAGGAGAGTCACGTTTCAAAGTGTCAGAAATCAAATCGGCATCGCTGAAAGGGACAAATTTTGGAGTTATTTCAGATTCGGAGGCACCAATTCCCTTCTTCACCCAGTCGTCGTAGGGCAGCGGCAGTGGAACACGCTTTACGTGAGAAGCGTGGATCCAGTGCTTGCGACCAGCAACACGTACAGCTGTCCTCGTCGCCAGCAGGATTTGGAAGGGGCCGATGTAGCGAGGCTGAAGATTCTTTGTCCTCGCGAAGTTCCGGACCACTATGAAGTCACCCGGTTTCAGTTGATGCCCTGGACTCTCCGGAGGTTTTGGCAAAGCATCAAAGACCTGTTGATGAATAAGACTTAATTTAGCAGTCAAGTCGTAAAGATAGTCTATCAACATAGGATATTCAATGGAGCAGAATTGTTTAGGCCTTGGCACACCCCAGACATTTGCCGGGCGGCCAAATACAATCTCATATGGAGAAAGCCCTATTCTAGAATGCACTGTTGCTCTCGTTGATAACAAGGCCAAAGGAAGTGCGTCTGGCCAAGCCAAACCTGTGGATGCTTGAATTTTGGCTATTTTAAGCTTGAGGGTGCCATTGTAACCCTCGACTAAACCAGCAGACTGGGGATGGTTCGCACTATGAAATTTTTGTTTCAATCCTAGACCAGCACACACACTCTGCATAACTTTCCCTATAAACTCACTTCCGTTATCTGACCATACAATCCGTGGCATTCCAAACCTAGGGAAAAATTCTTTGAGAAGAATTTTGGCAGTTGATAAAGCAGTGTTGTCCTTTAGTGGGTATGCTTCTATCCACCTGGAAAAAGCACAAACCACCACCAGGACGTATTTTAAATTGTTGCAGCGTTCCATGTGAATGAAGTCTAACTGTATTACTTCAAAGGGACAGGAAGGAGGAGCAAAATGACCAGCTGGAGTTGGAGTTCCCTTGCCAGGATTATGCATCAAGCACACCATACAATTTTTCACCACTCTCTCTGCACACTTACTGATTCCCTCATTCTTCCAAACCGGAGCTAACATCTTACATATCCCTTTAGAACTTATGTGCGCCACTCCATGCGCCATCGTCACTACTGCAAGCACATACGCATCAGGCAACATCCAACGCTGCTGTTCTGTCAAATCGATCCAACATCCATTCGAGTCCAATTTGCCCGTACTTTCTCTCCATACGCGTTTCTCTTCCTCAGTCGCTTCTTTCTGAATCTCTTTCACACTTTCCATAGTGTCCTCACACATTCCAGACTCAGCAATCCATCTTGCAGACGTAGCAACGTACATTCTACTCATCATGTCTCTAGCTGTCTGTTTAGCGGTTTCATCAGCAAAGGCATTTCCCCGACCAACATCATCCGTGATTGCTTTATGAGCACTGCACTTCACAATCGCAACTTCAGTCGGCAAGGTTAGAGATTCTAACAAGTCGTTAACTAGCTGACCATGTTGGATCTTAGTCCCATGGGACGTAATGAAACCCCTTTCTCTCCACAACCGGCCAAAACTATGGGCCACGCCAAATGCGTACTGACTATCTGTAAACACATTCACTCTCTTTCCCTCAGCTAAAACACACGCTCTCGTAAGAGCTATTAACTCTGCAGCTTGGGCAGAATTCTGACTCACTCTTGCAGTCTCCACAATCGTCTTCAAAGTCGTTACCGCGTAGGCAGCAGTCACATCACCATTCTCCAATTTAAAACATGACCCGTCCACATACAGCGTACCATCCGGGTCGGATAGAGGAGTATCTCTCAAGTCGATACGACCTTTTGTCTCTTCCTCCGTTTTGAAATAACAGTCATGTGGCTCAGAATCACTCGACTCTTGATCAGTCGGCAACAATGTTGCTGGGTTCAATACATTGCATCTTTTGATCTGAATATGACTCGCTAATAACGTCAGCTCGTAACCAGATAATCTCGCACTAGTAAGGTGTTGTGTCTTCGTTCGGTTCATGAGTGTGTCCACTGCATGAGGAACCATGACCACTAGCATATTGTTCATCACCAAACCAGCAGATTGTCGAATGGAAGCTGCAGCTGCCGCTGTAGCCCTCAAACAACTAGGCAATGCTCTAGCTACCGGATCTAATGTTGATGAGAAATACGCACAAGGGCGTTGTTTATCACCAAACTTCTGTGTCAAGACACTCAACGCGCAACCTTCTCTTTCGTGAACGTAGAGCGTGAATGGCTTACTGTAATCAGGTGTGCCCAATACAGGAGCTGAACACAAAGCTTTTCGTAATTCAGCAAAACTCTCTTGACATTCATCAGACCATGGCACCGGACTCGGAACATTTTTCCCAGTCAAAGCTACCAATGGCTTTGCTAAAAGTGAAAAATTTGGAATCCACTGCCTACAGTAGGAGGTAATACCTAGAAAGGCACGTACTTCCCTCTGTGTGCGTGGAACACTCATTTGCATAATTGCTTTTATTCTTTCTGGGGTCAACTTCCTTCCCTCCTTTGACAAGAGATGACCTAAGTAGGTTACTTCTTGGCAGCAATATTGCATTTTGGAAGGTGACACCTTGTGATTCAAATTAGACAAATGATGCAATAGTGAAATTGTAGCTGCCTTGCAAGTTTCCTTGTCATCGGCAGCCACCAAAAGATCGTCTACGTATTGTACTAGGGCAGAACCTGGAGGAAGGACAAAAGAATCTAGCTGACTTTTTAAAGCTTGACTGTAAATGGATGGACTTTCACAATAGCCTTGTGGAGCGCGTTTAAATCTGAAACTGCGACCTCCTAAACAGAAGCCAAAAATATCTCTGCTTTCCTCGGCTATCGGAATGCTGAAAAAGGCATTCTTCAAGTCGATGACTGAGAACCATGTAGCTGTAGCAGGAATCAATGTTAACAAAGCAGTAATGTCTGGCACTACAGGAAAGTGCGGAATTACAATCTTATTAACTTCTCTAAGGTCTATGACAAACCTATAAACTGGAGGCTTTGTAGGATCTGTTCGTTTCAAAATCGGCAATACAGGACTATTACAAACATTTCCTCGCGTTTCTTCAACCACACCTTTCTTAATCAAATCTTGCACAATCAATAAGAGTGCACGTTCACCTTCACTCGATATTTTATACTGGGGAATTCTTGGAAATTTTACATTCGCTTTCAAAGTTACTACATACGGTGGAATCTCTAGTAGACCTACATCATTGGGACCAGTCGCCCAAAGAGAATCAGGGAGTGAACGTAGCTCCGGCGGGAGTTTGTCCATTGACAAGTACATCGGAGAGGTGAGTCTTTTACCCAAAGTAAGCTGTACTCCTTCCGGAGAACAGTACAATGTCGCATATAGTCGTTTTAACAAATCTAAACCAAGCAGATTTTCATTACAACCTGTCGTCAAAATTAAGGGTGCTTTCAATTGACACGGTCCAACAGAAATAGACAAAGGACCAGATATCGGGTTGTACACAGGGGCGCCTGAAAAACCTACGGAAACATTTGTTGAGCCAGACAAAGGTGCGCCAGGGAGTTTCGCATGCATGATAGAACTTTTCGCGGCACCAGTATCCAACAGAAACGGTTCGACTACACCTGATGTTGCTACCGCGACATAAGGCCCACTCTGATCCACTGGAACTGATACTACTCCCTCTCTCTGTCCATGGCTGTCCTAGTACCCATTTTGTTGAAAACCCTCTTCAACTTCACAATAATCCTCAACAAGATATTGCTGAGATCTATTTTGCTGAACAGATTGTCCATTTCTCTGATCAAAGTGATTGGAAGGACGATCATTCGTTTGTGGAGGCATAGCACCTCGTCCTCGTCCTCTAGAATTCTGCGCATAACCACCACGACCTCTCTGAGCCGCTGCCGCATTATTTTGCGCTAAGATCGGACAATCATTTTTATAGTGACCCTCTTTCTTACAGTACGCACACTGATTCCACTGATATTGAGGCCTGGTCGAATTATAATCTGTCTTTTGATACGAATTCTGTTGCATATTAGTCTGATTCGTGCGAGGCGGATACGCCTGCTGTAAAAGAACTTTAGTCTTTAAATCTTTCGTTTTCTTCTCTGATTTCTCCTTTTCTTCTTTATCCCTATTTTCATAGTACTGTGCAGTCGCAAGTATTTGCGCTGTCGTAGATACAGCCCACGCACTTTCTGAGTCTTTCAATTTATTGCATAATTCAGGTAACAAATTATGCACAAATTTATCGACAAACAATCTCTGTCCTCCTTCAGTGCTCATGTCCTGACCACTATGGTCTACAAAAGTCTCTTCGAACCTCGTGAAGAAGTCGGAGACACTTTCGTCTTTCTTCTGCTTGCATGCGGATAATTTATCCCAATTAACACGCAATGCTGGCATCAGAGTCTTCATTAAATCTATTATTCTGCCTGGCAGATTAGCAATTAGGGGTTCGGGTTTCGCACCACCTATTTGTTGATTATCTGCTGCAGTGATAGCTGCCCAATCACCACCTAAAGCAGCCTGATGATCCTCTCTACGAATTTTAGCCCACACTGGTTGTGGAACTACATTACCAAACAACATATCAATGTCGGCTAAGTTCATTATACAAGCCTCAACTGTCTGTGTTAATTCCTTGTAATATCCGGCTGGATTCTTACGTGGATCTGGCAAGGCCTGTTTCACTGCTAACACTTCTGCTCGCTTCCACGGAATATGTATCCATACTCTTTGGAACTGTGCTGGAGCAGCTGCAATACCCGCATTATCATCACGTTGTACTGCTTCGCGCCAAATTGGAGGAACTTCCCTCATAGGATATTGGCGACTTAGCTTCATTCTACCTTTCTCTAAATCTCTCGGCGAACGAAGAGATGGATCATTCCTAAAACTCAAAATGAGTTCCATCGCTTCCTTTATATTATCGCCCACTATCATTCCAGCAGCAAACTCTTTTTGAATCTTAATTAAATCTTCCAAATCTGATTCGACATCGTCTTCTTCTATTTCCTCACGCAACAACGAGCACATCTCGTCGAAGACGTATCGCTGTGTTGGCTCTCCCCATTGCATAAATGTCTCTAACACATCTTTCGTACTATATCTTCTAACTTTTGTAATCCATCTGAGAGCCGTGGAGTCTAAAACTCCCCGTTCCTCAGTATTTGGAAGCTGACTCCGTCTCTGAACAGAGTCAGGAGTAGGAGTCTTAATCAAGGTTTTATATATAGGAGACAGCATATTAGTAACAGAATCAGTAATTCTTCGACGAACAGAAAGTGGAGTTAGTACACTCGCAGACATAGAGAATGCAGTAGAGGTAGGAATAGATGACGAAACAGTAGGAGTATCGAGGAAAATAGTTTGAGGACCAATAGGTACAGTGGTAGGTATAGGAGCGGGCAGTGCAGGAAGAGGAGGAGCTGTAGGAACATTTACATTCACCACAGGAGGTATAGGAACTTGATTCTGAGGAACAAGAACACCAGGTTGTCCAGCAACCGGCAATTGAACATCCGGTATAAGTGGAGCCGCAGCACCTTGTGCATACGGTGGAGGCGACCGTAACAGATAAGATAGCAGAGGATCGTTTTCAGAATCCTCCAGTATCTTAGCCATTTTCGATGGCAAGGCAGGATAGCACTTGTCAATCGCTAAGTTACGCTCTCTAATGGCTACATCTATGGCTTTCTCACACTCGTTAGCCTGCAACTGCTTAGTCGCTTGCTCTAGAGTTAACTCTTCCTCTTCTTTTTGCTCTTTTTTCAACCTTTTCATTTCTCTCTGTTTGGATTCTTTCCGCCAATAACGAAAAGAGTCAAACATTGCCGGCCGGGCTTTCTTCCTAAACAATTTCTCTTCTAAATTGTCGAGAATCTCTTGTTCAAAACTACCATGCAGTGGCCAACTAAGGACACCATCCTTCTTACAATAACGGACCCATATTTCATTATAAGTTATAGGACCCACGCCATATTTACAATATAGGTCATATAGGGGAGTCCCAATCGGAGGAACCAGACAGGAATCCTCTAATTGTGAGTCACTGTTGCAACTAAAACAAGACAACATTTTCCGACTTACCATTCTCAGTCCGGAACACAAAACAAACAAACACGAAACAAATTGTGCACTTGAACCAAGAACTTTAGGCCTACCAAAAACGAACTGATGTATCGATACCCAAAACTGAACCAAATAGATTATCGTAACCAGAACAACTAGTGATAATCTTACAAAACCAAACCAAACCAAGAACCGATCAAGGATTTTTAACAATCCTCACAAAAGTAACCAGCTAGCTATCACTAAATACTTAACTGAGGCACTGAAGACGTCACCAAGGAGAAACCCGTCACGTTTCGCCGTACTAAGGACTGCACCACTTCGGGTCCAAGACAGGGCGACGGTCAAGGCAACGGCCCACTGCAGCCGTCCTGAACGGGAACCCTCGTGGAAGAGAACTTCAGGGCCACTTTTGCGATATGCCGGGATCGATGAAGTGGGGCGCCTCCCTCAGGAATCTTCACACGAAGCTTCTCGAACTCTTCAGGCTTTTGGACCGGTACCGAATGACGTCGCCCCACGTTGGGCGCCAATTGGAGTTCTGGACTTTTTTGGTTCCGTCCAGAGGTGTCAGGGTACAACACCCAAAGACCCCGGAGTCCCACCTGCCTTGGTGCACAAATGAACAGAAACACGGGCTTCTCGATGGTGGCGTCAAAGACCAAAGGTTTATTACTGCAGGGACACAGAAGTCACAGAATCTACACACGGGCAGAATCTAGGAGACTGTTCGATTTGTACAAAGTGGGTTGCTCCTTATATACTAAAAATTGTGCTCTAGGCAAATATTTCACATGTCGGTACATTCCCAAACCTTTGTGTCTCTAAACAATAAATATTTGGCGTTACACAGGAACTGTCGATAATATCTGATACCAAACATCACGAAGAGGGGTTCCCACCAGTCCATCACAATCCCTTGTCAATATTGCATTCAAGACCCGGACCGCCTCATCGTAAAGTTCGTTACCTCCCCCTAATAAAGGCCCAGAAGGAAAGGAGCAGAGCCAGGTGCAGAAGATAGAAAAGCGGGATAAGAGATGTTTGTGGGTTGTAAATGGGCAAGGCTACCGGCTTCGGCCGCCTAATCATGATCAGGTACAATGGACAGGAAAACCAGTTCAGATGGGCTGGCCTCGGGCAGAGGAGGCAGCCTTTGTCGAGTCATGCAGCTTCAGCGTGATCTGGTTTAAGGTGCACGTGTCACGTAAGAGGTGAATCTCCGGCTAAGGCTACGTGTCTTTAATCAAAGTGAAGTGAATGAAATGATCAGAGGCTATTGCATATGTGAGGGCAAGGAAACACAAAATGGCGGCCACGATCTAAGATGGATGCCGTGTGTATATCAGAAATGTGTCAGTGGAAGGAGTGCTCTTGCTCGTAGCGTAGCGAAAACACTAGGATATACTAAATGGATCATTTGCGGTTCACTGATACCATTTTTATGTATTTCCGACAAACTTAAAAACACGGGTTCAAGTCGTCACGGAACCGTCACGGAACCTCAGATTTAACATTGAAAAAAATCCTAACTATAACTACCTACTGGCGACCGCCAGTAGGTAATATATATATATATATATATATATATATTACCTACTGGCGGTCGCCAGTAGGTATATATAGTTAGGATTTTTTCTCTATGGGATTTTTGAAAACTCTATGTCTAATAACTTTGGCGTTTGTGGACGGAATTGGCTGAAATTTTCAGGAAAATGGAACATTTTGTTTCTGAGCAGCCCCTGACAATTTGGGGGGGTTTCATCAAGGGGGGGCCGAGAAAAAAGAGGGGTCCCAAAACGCGTTTTTCCCATGTTAATTTCCATAGGGCGGTTGGCCTCACTTTTAGCTCGAACGGCTGAATGGATTTGCACGAAACTTGGCAAAATTGTAGGGACTGTTAGCCCGATGTGCCTTTGCTAGGTCTAAATATATGTGCTCCAGTGGATTTTGAGTAATTTAGGTTCAAAAAAAGATATATATCTGGGCGGAGCCTAACCACACATCTGATCTGATTGGCTGTCAGCACTTCATCCAAGAAGTGTTGGCAGCCATCTTGGGACCAATATACATGATAGCACCTCATTAAAAAGCATTGTAGTTAATAGAGGGTTTTAGGACTTTAGTTACATTATAAATCATTTGTTGATGGTACCATACTCGTTTTAGGAATTGTGGTGGGTTCTAAGGTGATTTTACCATGTGAAAAAACCTTCTGCTGTGATATCATGAATATTGTTTGAAAGAAAACTAATATCTCATGATTTTTCCACAGTGGTTTGGAAGGGGATCTATAAGCTAAACTGAAAGCATATTTTCTGTAAATTCACATTATCTTTCTCAGTCATGTGAAAATGAAGTCTGACATTCTCAGTAAAACATGTACATCCAACAAGGACAGAGACTGTCAGTTGATTCCTTTGTGTTCTACTGCAGCCTCCTAGAGTGTTCTAAAGAACAACTAGAGCGCTAACAGTCCTACTTATTACAAAGGTATGGCACACCTGAAGCCATCTTGATTGGAATAAAGTGGTAACTCTTAAACCATTTAATTTAAAAAGAAACAACATGAGGGGGTATATTTTGCCATAGAAAGTATGATTAGTGCTGCAGAATGAAAAATTAGGGCACATTTTGAGTGACTTTTCAAATCCTTTTCTATTTCATTAAAACATTCTGACATGCAGTCTCCCAAAAAGGCCACCAGAGACAAAAGAGCCCAAATGTAGCCCAAATATCACCCAGATGTAGCCCAAGTATAGCCCAATGACAGAATGTCCCAGAGTGTTCTAATGAACAACTAGAGCGCTAACAGTCCTACTTATTACAAAGGTATGGCACACCTGAAGCCATCTTGATTGGAATCAAGTGGTAACTCTTAAAACATTTAATTTAAAAAGAAACAACATGAGGGGGTATATTTTGCCATAGGAAGTATGATTAGTGCTGCAGAATGAAAAATTAGGGCACATTTTGAGTGATTTCTCAAATCCTTTTCTATTTCATTAAAACATTCTGACATGCAGTCTCCCAAAATGGCCACCAGAGACAAAAGAGCCCAAATGTAGCCCAAATATCACCCAGATGTAGCCCAAGTATAGCCCAATGACAGAATGTCCCAGAGTGTTCTAAAGAACAACTAGAGCGCTAACAGTCCTACTTATTACAAAGGTATAGCACACCTGGAGCCATCGTCATGGGAATAAAGTGGTAACTCTTAAAACATTTAATTTAAAAAGGAACAAAATGAGGGGGTATATTATGCAATAGAAGGTATTATTAGTGCTGCAGAAAGAAAAATTAGGGCACATTTTGAGTGACTTTTCAAATCCTCTTCTATTTCATTAAAAAATTCTGACATGCAGTCTCCCAAAATGGCCACCAGAGACAAAAGAGCCCAAATGTAGCCCAAATATCACCCAGATGTAGCCCAAGTATAGCCCAATGACAGAATGTCCCAGAGTGTTCTAAAGAACAACTAGAGCGCTAACAGTCCTACTTATTACAAAGGTATGGCACACCTGAAGCCATCTTGATTGGAATAAAGTGGTAACTCTTAAAACATTTAATTTAAAAAGGAACAAAATGAGGGGGTATATTTTGCCATATGAATTATGATTAGTGCTGCAGAAAGAAAAATTAGGGCACATTTTGAGTGACTTCTCAAACCCTCTTCAATTTCATTAAAAAATTCTGACATACAGTCTCCCAAGATGGCCACCAGAGACAAAAGAGCCTAAATGTAGCCCAAATATCACCCAGATGTACCCCAAGTATAGCCCAATGACAGAATGTCCCAGAGTGTTCTAAAGAACAACTAGAGCGCTAACAGTCTTACTTATGACAAAAGTATGGCACACCAGAAGCCATCTTGATTGGAATGAAGTGGTAAGTCTGAAAACACTCAATTTAAAAAGGAACAACATGAGGGGGTTAATTTTGCCATAGAAAGTATGATTAGTGCTTCAGAAAGAAAAATTAGGGATCATTTTGAGTGACTTCTCAAATCCTCTTCTATTTCATTAAAAAAATTCTGACATGCAGACTGAAACATGCACTTTGAATACCAGCAGCAGACGTCCCTGGTGAGCAGTAGCTTTACTACAGTGATCTAATGTGCAACTAGAGTGCTAACATTCAGAATTTATGGCAAATATGTGACACATCTGAATGCCTTCTTGATGGAACCAAAGTAAACAAGCATTGAAAATGCAATAGATCTCGCCCTCGTTTAAGTTAAAGCCATTCTGTTTGTAATGAGGTGGCTTTTTAGCTTTGCTTTTATTAGTGTTTTTTCAACTTTCATGTAAATAACATGCATCTGTATGCATATAAGTATATGTATGCATGCATTTATGTTTGTATTTATATAGATATACAGATGATATATGTTTATATATGTATGTATATGTATATATATTCACTGAAAAAACCATAGGCTATAGACCATATATAGTTAGGAATTAGCATTTACAAAACCTTGAAAATTCACTGAAAAAACCATAGGTTATAGACCATATATAGTTAGGAATTAGCATTTACAAAACCTTGAAAATTCACTGAAAAAACCATAGGTTATAGACCATATATAGTTAGGAATTCGCATTTACAAAACCTTATTTTACTCACACAAAATCATTGAAATTCCATATATAGTTAGTTGCACTAACTATATATCGCGCACCCGCAATCCACTGCTGATGATGTCACATATTACATCATTCATGACATGGTCAGTGACATCACTGATGACATCACTGATGACATCTCAAATGACATCACTGATGACATCTCAAATGACATCACTGATGACATCACTGATGACATCTCATTTGACATTACTGATCACATCACTGATGATATCATTCATGTGATAATACGATGAACCTCTTCAGACTCTAATATAACCTTAGATACAATCAGTGTAAACAGACACTCACAGACTGTCACTCATCCATGGAGTTACTCACACACCTAGTCATATATATATATATATATATATATATATATATATATATATATATATATATATATATATTCACAGAAAAAACCATAGGTTATAGTGGATATATAGTTAGGAATTTGCATTTACAAAACCTTGAAAATTCAATGAAAAAACCATAGGTTATAGGCCATATATAGTTAGGAATTAGCATTTACAAAACCTTATTTTACTCGCATAAAACCATTGAAATTCCATATATAGTTAGCTAACTATAAGCGCTAACTATATATCGCGCACCCGCAATCCACTGCTGATGATGTCACATATTACATCATTCATGACATGGTCAGTGACATCACTGATGACATCACTGATCACAACATCCAGTGATTGTATGTGTCTGTAAAGTTTAAATATGTTTCACATATTGAAGAATGAGTGGATGTATAAGTGTCTGGATGAAGAATTTAGTAGGTGCATGACTGACTGTATGAGTGAGTGATTAAATGTGTCTCACTGAGTACATGGGTTAGTGACTAAACTGTCTTAATTCGTGCATCAGTATGTTTGATGTTGTGTAAGCTGCTGCATGTGTTGATCAGTAGCTATAAGAGTGGCCATATGGGTTATTGATTGGTTGCCCAAATATTTGAATGGGAGGCTGAGTGTGTGTGTGGGTGGCTGGGAGGTGCGTGACTCTGTGCATAGATGTGTAAGCAGTTGATTCACTAGGAGTATGAGTTCAAGAGTGCATGTGGAAACAGCTATATGGGCGGTTGACTGTGCATGGGTGTGTTGGTGAGTGAATGGATTTCTCATTGCTACATGTGCAAGTAAGTACGTATGTAAAACACAATACATGTGAGAGTTGAGATATATAAATAACTGAACATAAGAGCCAGTGAATGTGTGAGTGGCTGTATCGATCACTGTGAGCTTGTATCAGGGATTATATAAGAGAGTAAATATGTGTTATTATATGTTTGAATAAGTAAGATGTGTATAACTGTATAGTTGAGGAAATGGAGGTGTGATTGATTCTTTGCATGACTGACTAGGTGTGTGAGTAACTCCATGGATGAGTGACAGTCTGTGAGTGTCTGTTTATACTGAGTGTATGTAAGGTTATATTAGAGTCTGAAGAGGTTCATTGTATTATCACATGAGTGATGTGATCAGTGATGACAAATGAGATGTCATCAGTGATGTCATTTGAGTTGTCATCAGTAATGTCATCAGTGATGTCATTTGAGATGTCATCATTGATATCATTTGAGTTGTCATCAGTGATGTCATTTGAGATGTCATCAGTGATGTCATCAGTGATGTCACTGACCATGTCATGAATGATGTAATATGTGACATCATCAGCAGTGGATTGCGGGTGCGCGATATATAGTTAGCGCTTATAGTTAGCTAACTATATATGGAATTTCAATGGTTTTATGCGAGTAAAATAAGGTTTTGTAAATGCTAATTCCTAACTATATATGGCCTATAACCTATGGTTTTTTCATTGAATTTTCAAGGTTTTGTAAATGCAAATTCCTAACTATATATCCACTATAACCTATGGTTTTTTCTGTGAATTTCATTGGTTTTTTAATAGCAAATATGAAAAGCTTTAAAATGTCAAGTACGTGATAGATAAAAACATTTTCGTATTTATGCACGCTGATGTGCTTTGAACGCTGCCCCCCCCCCCCCTCTTTTGCCTTAGTAGTACTCTCTCTTTGCAGATACTGAAGGGTAGTTAACGCAGGCCTTTACCCCCGTTGTAATCCGTCGTGCCTCCTTGTCTCTCCATTTGATTGATTGTTGTCCAAGCATTTACTGTTTTAGAATTGGTTCTCTTTGGATCATTCTCTATTTACAAACAAGCACAAAGTCGCAATACTCTGTTTAGTCTTTGCAGATAGTGAAAAATCGTGTAAAAAAATAAAAGTAATCGAGCAAAATCAGTAGGCCACTAATTGGATCTCTTTTTGACCTCGCTAAAATAGAAATATTAGGAACAACCCTTCTTGAGAAATACGAAAATAGTGAGATGAACTGAGCTCCACACCATGAGGGCTGCAAGACAGCTCGGCTCCATCACCCATCCCGCACAAAATAATGACAAACCCTATGCAAATATTAAAAATATAGACAACACACCAGCAAAGAAACAGGATAAAACATTTTATTAAAAAACTATTTGCATAACGTTGGTTTATAAGATGATGTCAGTAGTGGACCGATGTGTGAATAGATCGAAAACAGCACAAGGCTCCAAGATCCGGATAGCAAGCTCCTGGATGTTGGGTGCCATAGTTTAGAGTTCTGAATTTCAGCCTTTTTCAATGCCTGTGCTTTGTTGAATCAAAATGGCGGCTTGACACAAAGCTGACTCAAGCGTTGTTACTGATGCTATGCAGACCAAAACTGGTTTTCAGTTTGTACATTTTTCTAGATTTTTCAATCCAAGTTTGGTTGACTTTGTAGAACGATGGCTTCAGATTTTCAACATACGGTGTGGTGGCGCTGACTGGGAGGGGGCGCTTCGCTCCTGCCCCCTCCCCAAGTAAGATTTTCATACGTGAAAGTACGTTAATGGTTTTGGTCCCTGAGATGCTTCGATGTCACTACCATTCTCAAATAGCATAAGTTCTGGATGTTGGGTGCCATAGTTAAGAGTTCTGAGCAGCGCTTGTAACACTGTCTGAAGCTTATTTCCACCTACTGCAGCTTCACTATTCTCAAAGTAAGTGAGTGTCGTTTGTGGACCTGACTGCATTAGAAAACAATGTGATATGTTACCTTCCTAAACAGCTTGACGGAGGCCCCTGAGGGGCGGTGTGATGGCCATGGACTCGGAGAAGACGCTTGGCTCCGACACCCTCCCCAAGTCTTATAGCACTGGTGTAGCCTGAGATCGCCCCCGACATAGGCGGCCGGCTCCCGGGGTCCGGCGGAACTTTTTGCCTTTTGATGACTCTTCAATTCTGGACCTTGTCCCACAATCCGTTTGACCTGAAGACAAGCTGTAGTGGGGCGCCCCTTTATCGTTTTAGTTGCCATTCCGCCCGCTTTTGCTACACTGTGCCTCTTCCGCCATTCAGCTGTTTTCCGCCTGCTCTTGCGACTACAGCGTCTCGCTCACCATGTAGTTGAGATGCGCCCGCTCTTGCGGTGCAGCGATAGGCGGCTGCCACAGGACTCTCAAAATGGCGACCGGCTCTTCGGTTTTGGGCCTGGTCCACTAAAATGGCCCTGGGACACCTTGGAACTCGGACGCTTGTCTGCTAGGGCTTGGGTCCCATTCTCGAAAAGCGTCCCCTCAGCCGTGAAGATTCTACAAAAGTCTTGGGGGCCTCCGACTCCCGCAGGCTTCTGGTGGGGAGCGGCTGCCATGATTGCTCTTGGAATGGCCACGACGGAGCTACGAGATGGTAGTGGTCTCATGCTGACGCCAGCTTTAGTCTGAAACATCCAGAAACACTGTAGACTACCAATTCGATCAGTTCCGGTAGCGCCCCAACATGACCCGGAAGAGAAGAACTTGCCCTCCCCTCTTTGACTGATGGTTCTTGTTGCCTGTCCCCTCTGTTGTCATTTAACAGAACTTTTTGGACTGCTGAAAGGGGTTGTGTTCTGAACGGTGGTTGGTGGAGACATTTAGACTATATTCTTGACCTACGTTGTCGCGTAATGCGTTTTATGACACGCCGCGTTAGCGCACCCGGAAGTGATCCGAGGCGCGGCGCGCAGCGCGTAACGTAAGCATAACAGGTCATGTGACTTGTTAATAAAACTTTTCATTGGTTCATTTTACTTTTGTTAATTTAATGATGAAAAGCTTGGTCATATGACCTAAAAATTACGCTTTTTATTATTTTCGAACAATTTTTTTTTTTCAAACATATGTTATAATATTCCAGGCTAATGTACTTTCCCGGAAAATTTACAACTGTCTTGCAAGTAAAATATATTCCTTTTTCGAGAAAAAGGGCGTTTCTTCCTTCCATGACGGAGCCGTTGAGTAAAAGAGATTCGGCCTGCTGTCTTAGTCGCCGATACGCCTGATTATCAGATTCTTATCGATCACTTTATGTTGCAGACATGAAAAACACAACTGCCCTTGACCATTTATCTTTACTGCGTTCCTACATATTATACCTTTTATCCGTCATGTAATTGGACTGCTTTATTTCACTTGCCTTTTACTGATTCGAAAACAGTCACTAAAAGTAAAAACTTTACAAATGAAAATACTACTACCGTGTTTTGTTTTAAAAACCTTTATTGTGAAAATGTCAGTATACAAATACGGGCCTATAACCACGTGGGCCGGCCACGGAGCAAACTGAAATCGTATATGATGAGGAGACATTTACACTGTAGAAGAACGTAACGAGCGGGCCATTAGGTGACAAGAACAAACGTGTCTAACAGTTGCGGAATCGGTGGACGTACATTTTGTAATTAAAATACGACAGGGCCACTTACAATAACATTTTCTAGATATACATTTGCGGGCAAAGAGTTACGAGTCCCATTTATACCGGCGCCATTTTGGGCGAGGCCGGGCAGGTCCAAGATATAGTCAAAATGTCTCCACCAACCATCGGCCAGACCAGAACCCCTTTCGGCCCTTTATGCTACAAGATGGTGTCTTCCATTCAGAAAATATTGGTGGCAGCATTTTGAAAGGAAACAGAAACAGCCGTTCTCCTAGTGAGTTTCACATTGTTACATTTAGGAAGAATGTTGAAGAGTAGTATGTGGAAAATCTGAAGCCATTTTTCTACAAACTCTCAATCAGACTTGGATGGAAAAAAAAAACCTGAAGAATGTACAAACTGAAAACCAATTTTTGTCTGTATAGCACCAACAGTAACGCTTGAGTCAGCTTTGTGTCAAGCCGCCATTTTCATTCAATCAATAGCGTCCCCCTGCACACATTCAGGGACCTGGTCGTGTCTTCAGATGAAACGCATTGTAGGAAAAGAAGCAGAAAGGAAAAGGAAAAAAGTTCCGCCGGACCTAGTGAAGCTGCAGCAGGTGCAAATAAGCTTCAGACAGTCTTACAAGCACTGCTCAGAACTCTCAACTGAGGCACTCAACATCCAGGACTTGCCATTCGGATCTTGGCGCCTTGTATTTTTGTTTTGTTTTTGATGGAGGGGAAACAACAAAAATCAGACATTGAAAAAGGCTCAACAGTGCAGGGCGCCTTGTGCTGGTTCCGACCTATTCACACATCGGTCCGCTACTGACATCACCTCATAAACCAACGGGGCACCCCACGCCGACTTTCGGCGCAGCATTGTAGGATGGCCACACCAGTGCGGCAATTTGCTGGACACCACCTCGGTGCCATCCAGATCTCGGCGCGTTCATTCAATCAATAGCGTCCCCCTGCACACATTCAGGGACCTGGTCGTGTCTTCAGAAGAAACGCATTGTAGGAAAAGAAGCAGAAAGGAAAAGGCAAAAAGTTCCGCCGGACCTAGTGAAGCTGCAGCAGGTGCAAATAAGCTTCAGACAGTCCTACAAGCACTGCTCAGAAATCTCAACTGAGGCACTCAACATCCAGGACTTGCCATTCGGATCTTGGCGCCTTGTGCTGGTTCCGACCTATTCACACATCAGTCCACTACTGACATCACCTCATAAGCCAACGGGGCACCCCACGCCGACTTCCGGCGCAGCATTGTAGGATGGCCACACCAGTGCAGCCACTTGCTGGACACCACCTCGGTGCCATCCGGATCTCAGCGCGTTCGAGTCACTGTGCCGGAAGAGTGACCGGAACTCAGCTGAACACGCCGTCTTTCGGCGCAGCATTGTAGGATGGCCACACCAGTACGGCAATTTGCTGGACACCACCTCGGCGCCATCCGGATCTCGGCGCGTTCGAGTCACTGTACCGCAACAGTGACCGCAATTCAGCTGGACACGCCGTCTTTCGGCGCAGCATTGTAGGATGGCCACACCAGTGCGGCAATTTGCTGGACACCACCTCGGTGCCATCCGGATCTCAGCGCGTTGTGCTGCCTTCGGCCTATTCGCACATCGGTCCGCTACTGACGCCGCCTCACGTGCCAACGGATTTTCTACGCTTTTTGTAGCCCTATGTCGCATAACAGGTCATGTGACTTGTTTATAAAACTTTTCATTGGTTCATTTTACTTTTGGTTTCCTAAAGATGGAAGGCTTGGTCATATGACCTAAAAATAACACTTTTCATTGGTTTAGAACATTTTTTTTTCCCAAACGATGAAAGCCCCACCTTGTTTCTGGATCATTCAGACTGAAGCTGGCGTCAGCATGAGAGCACCACCATCTCGTGGCTCCGTCGTGGTCATTCCGCGAGCAATCATGGCAGCCGCTCCCCACCGGAAGCCTGCGGGAGTCGGGGGCCCCCAAGACTTTTATACAATCTTCACGGCTGAGGGGACGCTTTTCGAGAATGGAGCCCAAGCCCTAGCAGGCAAGCGTCCGAGTTCCAAAGTGTCCCAGGGCCATTTCAGTGGACCAGGCCCAAAACCGAGGAGCCGTCCGCCATTTTAAGAGCCATGTGGCAGCCGCCTATCGCTGCACTGCAAGAGAGGGAGCAACTCAACAACATGGTGAGCGAGACGCTGTGGCCGCAAGAGCGAGCGCAACTCAGCTAGATGGCCGCCAACTGGGGAGGCCCGTTCACGCCGGCTCCCCCACGCTCCCCCCCGGGCCGCCGCACGCCAATTTTCGGAGCAGCATTGTAGGATACCAAAACCAGTGCGGCAGTTTACTGGACATCACCTGGGTGCCTGTCGTACATGTTGTGTCAGCCATGTGACACTGGACACAGACCGCTACTGACGAGGCCTCCCCCCGCACCACCCGGGACGCCCCACGCTGTTTTTCTGTGCTGCATTGTAGGATCCCTAAACCAGTGCGGCACCCAGGCGACATCACCTGGGTGCCGTCCAGAACTCTGCACGTTGTGCTGCCTTGGGACTATTCGCACAACAGACCGCTACTGACGAGGCCTCCTCCCGCCCCACCCGGGACGCCCCACGCCAATTTTCGGAGCAGCATTGTAGGATCCCTAAACCAGTGCGGCACCCAGGCGACATCACCTGGGTGCCGTCCAGAACTCTGCACGTTGTGCTGCCTTGGGACTATTCGCACAAAAGACCGCTTCTAACCATTGTTGCTTTTTGTGTGGAGAAATGTTTAAATGTTTTTAGTTTTTGTTCCGTTTGTTAAAGTTAGTAGTTAATAAAGTTTTATAACCTTACTTTGTTGGAGTGTTATCTATTTTTTTTAAAACGGGTGAATGGGGCCTTGATTCGGGTTATTGTCATGTGTGGGCTTTGGAAGTGTGCTGCTGCAGGATCGGACATTTCAAACTCAAATGCACGTTCTTTTTCTTACCTTTCCGAAGCATGGAGCGCAATAGCAGGCAGAGAAAGGGTGATGCACGTGTTGAACACTACCTGACCTGGCAAGTTGCTGGCAGTGCCCCCCCGCCCGCTCCTGAAAGAGGGCACACACACACCGCCGCCCCGAGTACTTCACAAATCTTTAAAAGACCATGCGCTTGTTCATGAGGCTTAAATGGTTTATCACCTCTTCTAGAACCCCTACATCGACCCTCTGACGTTTCATGGAAAAATTACCATGTAACACAATACCAAGCCCTGTCAGCTGAAACCCCCAAGGAATCGTGGGGCATATTATCAAGGGGGTTTATCTCCGCTTTTTTGGCTTTAAAAACCATGAAAGCGGAGATAAAATTATTTCCCTATTATCAAGCTGTCGCTAACACCAGTTAGTGTCAGCTAAAAGGAGATAGCGACCATCTTGGGCCCCGCTTTGCATGTCAGTGATACTTATCACTAATGACATGCAAAGTGGCGTGCCAAGATGTTAGCGACTGGAAACAGTCCCTAACATCGCTATCTCCTATTACCAACTTTTGGAGATATTCGCGCTAAGCGCGAATATCTCCAAAATCTAACACCTGCCCTGAGCAGTTCTTAGCCATGTTATCCAATGGGAGGTGGATAACATGGCTAAGAGCATTAGGTCGATAATACATGAATATCGCTGACTTTTCTGCGATAATAGCAAGGTTTATCTGCGATAAAAATCGCCGATGTGCGGCGATAATTTTTGTCTCTAAACAAGTTATAGACAAAAATTATCGCTAGTTGTTCGTAATATGCCCCCGGGTTTTTGCTTGCAGAAATCGGGAGGCGGGAGACTAGCACTGAAATCAGTACTCACACGCCTGAATCAGGAGGATTGTCATGTCTGAATTCTCTACAGCTGGGGCCATAAACTACATCCGCAGGGTTAGGTGATAGCCTGGAACCAGCCTGGCATCTAAAATGGCTGCCGTGCACGACAAAATTGTGGCATTCGAAAAAAGGCAAGATGGCGCAGCCGCTGGAAGAGATATATCAACATATATCAGCCTCCTCAGCCACCCTCAGGAAACATAGGGGATTAGGATATGTCTCCCGCACCCCCTTATACCTAGTACTTTAATTAACGAAGCACAAAATGGCGAATTCCCGTTTCGCTACCAGTTTGCGGCCCAGTTCGCGGCCCGTGAAGCGCTTCTACCGTGAAAAATCATTTTTTTTTTATTTTCCCCACGGGACCCTTTAATAACCCCAACAACATTCCTAGGGGGTCAAGAGGGGGATACCTTGCCCCCTTTCATTAAATTCCCCCTTAGTTTTTCACCTTTTCTTCTCTCTCGATCCTACCGAGAGACAAGATGGCGGCCGCTCCGGACTGTCACGCAGCAAAAAAAAAAAAAAAGCTCACGCACAGCCGCTGGAAGAGATGTATCAACATATATCAGCCTCCTCACCCACCCTCAGGAAACATAGGGGATTAGGATACGTCTCCCGCACCCACTTATAACTAGTAATTTAATTTACGAAGAACAAAATGGCGAATTCCCGTTTCGCTACCAGTTCGCGGCCGCGCTTCTACCGTGAAAAATCATTTTTTTTTTATTTTCCCCACGGGACCCTTTAATAACCCCAACAACATTCCTAGGGGGTCAAGAGGGGGATACCTTGCCCCCTTTCATTAAATTCCCCCTTCGTTTTCCACCTCTTCTTCTCTCTCGATCCTACCGAGAGACAAGATGGCGGCCGCTCCGGACTGTTTAGAATGTTGACAGACACCGGAGAGCCAATCAGCTTTCTGCGCGCAAAGTTCCGATAAGCGAAAAGTAAGCGGACCGGATCGCTGCCCAGAGCGCTGTTACAGATATATATCTTGGTTTGAACGTTAATTTCTCAAAAACTACTGGAGCACATATATTGAGACCTAGCAAAGGCACATCGGGCTAACAGTCCCTACAATTTTGCCAAGTTTCGTGCAAATCCATTCAGCCGTTCGAGCTAAAAGTGAGTCCAACCGCCCTATGGAAAACTCAATGCAAAAAACGCGTTTTGGGACCCCCCTTTTTTCTCAGCCCCCCCTTGACGAAACCCCACCAAATTTTCAGGGGCTGCTCAGAAACAAAATGTGCCATTTTCCTGAAAATTTCAGCCGATTCCGTCCACAAACGCCAAAGTTATTAGACATAGAATTTTCAAAAGTCCCATAGGGAAAAAATTCTAACTATATATACCTACTGGCGATAGCCAGTAGGTAATATATATATATATATATATATATATCCATACTAATATAATAAAGAGAGAGCCCAAACCTTTGAGGCGGGTAATCTCAGGAACCACAGCACCAATCACAACACCCAATACAGCGTTAGAAAGGGCAGATGCAGCAGAAGGACATAGGCTATGCAGACGCCCACCATATACATTTAAAAGGTAAAAGAACTGTGCTAGCAAAGTAGTCCCTTGTGGGTGTGTCTGCGTTGTGCTGTGGGCGTGTGCTGGGGGCGTGACAAACGCTGGGGGCGTGTGGTACGTTCCGCCCTTCATGCCATGTCTCATATTGTGTGCTAATCCCACCCCTGCACCCCATAATCATAACCCACCCTTACTCCTTAAAATATCCTAACACCGTTAAACACTAACCCATCTTAACCCTATGAATATACCCTTTACCCCAAAATCCAAACCTATCCCTAAACCCTAAAAATACCCCTTACTCCAAAACCCAAACCTAGCCCTGAACCCCATAAATACCCCTGTACCTCAAAACCCAAACCTACCCCTGAACCCTAAAAATAACACTGTGCCCCAAAACCCAAACCTACCCCTAAACCCTAAAATCCCCCTGTACCACAAACCCAAACTTAGCCCTGAACCCTTAAAATACCCCTGTACCCCAAAACCCAAACCTAGCCCTGAACCCTAAAAATAACCCTGTACCCCAAAACCCAAACCTACCCCTGAACCCTAAAATACCCCTGTACCCCAAAACCCAAACCTAGCCCTGAACCCTAAAAATACCCCTGTACCCCAAAACCCAAACCTAGCCCTGAACACTTAAAATACCCCTGTACCCCAAAACCCAAACCTACCCCTGAACCCTAAAAATACCCCTATACCTCAAAACCCAAACTTAGCCCTGAACCCTAAAAATACCCCTGTAACCCAAAACCCATACCTATCCCTAAACCCTAAAACTACCCTGTACCCCATAACCCAAAACTATATCTGAACCCTTAACATACCCAAACACCCCAAAACATATACCTCAGTACCCCAAAACATATACCCCTTTACCCATACTTACCTTATCCAAACATTTAAAAAAACATGCTTTTACCATTCATGCATTTACAACGAATTTCGTTGTAAATGTATGTGTGGTAAAAGCATATAAAATGTAATGCCATGCATTATAATGGCATTGCGGAGTCATGCTACTTTCGTAATGAAAGTATGCGGAGTGATGGTATGCGGAATGAAAGTTGCGGAATAATGGGTGTTTACCCTCCCCCGGTAGGTACATTGGTGTCACGGCGGCCCACATCTCCAGAAACATACTCATATTTTTTCACCACCATTTGAAAAATGCACAGGTCTCTCTCATTGATGGCCAGCACCGACATACACTTTTAGACACACCTCCTGCCACAAGTTCTAGAATTGCGAACTTTAGAGCTGGGGAGCTACGTTCGAATGTCGGCATCAGCTCAACATCCTGTGATTCCAGACAAATCGCTTTGTCTCCCCGTGCCTATCACAAATGAATGTATTCTTCTGTAATGTAAATTGTGCTCATGCAATGTTGTCGAGTTTGCGCTATATAATATTGCAAGGAAAAATAATGTAGGGAAACTCGAGTTCACACACTACTGAACACGCACTCTTAAGTGCATCAGCAGGGCACTGTAAATCGGAGCGTTTCACAGGCCTGTCACAGATAAGAAATGCTATCAAAACGAAATTCTACAAAACAATATACTACTGGCCGGCAGCAATTCATACCCGGACAACGTCGGGACGGGCTGCTAGTATATATATATATATATATATATATATAAAACACATGACCTCATGTACTCATGTAATGAGGTGCAATATTAGTAAATAAAGTGCATTGACTGTGTACTCTCGACATATATATATGTCTGTGCATAACTAATGGTTTCATTACAGTAACATTGAATAGCAGTTTCTATAAGTATCTGCATTTGTGTGGTTTGAATAATGTTGTTAACTCACAAATAATAATGTGTTCATGCAAATAGTACTCTGTATCAAAATATTTTACCGTATACATATCTATAGCCAGACTTTTACACATGCATTGAGATTCTTGTCATGTTAACTTGACAAAAGGCCCTAAGCATTTGGATTTCTTAATGTTTAACCTTCAACATGAACGTTTACTTTGCTTGCAATGTTTTTCTCTCCTCCCCATGTGCATTTGTGTGATCTTACCAATAGAAAAAGGACATTGTATGAAAGAGATAGTGAGGTTCAGGAGGAGAACTGTTGGCAAGGATGAGAAGCCGTAACAAACAAAGGGAGGACTACTGTCTGTAAGTAATTGGGAGACGGGAAGAATCCAAGGACCTTCTGATGTGCGGACAAAAGGAGTTTCAAGAGCAGTTGCCAAGTTTTACTGAGTGAAGGTGGAAAATAATGAAGCACATGATATGGGATTTTTGAATGTTCTATCAGGGGATTTATTTGGGGATCACACGTCAGCTAGATTCAGATTTTCCTATTGGACTTTGAAAGGTACAGACCTCTTTGCGACATCTCTGTTGTGTGGCATCATGCTATGCAATATTCATTTCTTTTAGAGAACGTCTGCAGAGATTGTGCTATGCTGACACCTTTCTCATGTAATTGATATATTTAGAGTAGATTTAGATTTTCCTCATACATAACAGGCAAGAGGATCACAAATTGTATGCTGATCATCAGTTCTTTTTTTTAATATCATGTATCGCGATTACTGAATTTCTTGTATGCTTTATGTTGCTATGGCTAAACTTAATTCATTGTTTTGGCCTGCCTATATTCCCAGTCTTGTGTATAGAAGTCTGGCTTTGAATTTATAATAAATCCATACTTAATCCCAACTTCGGAGTTTTACTGTGTGGCCAAATGAGTTACACTGTTATTGCTCAAATTTAGTTGTTCCCAGCACCTCTTATTCCTCAGGCACCTAGAAAGTTCCACTGCAGGGAGAAAGTAAGAGTGAGCCCAAACATTATACGTCACTATCATTTACAGCAAACTATGATCAAAGAAGGAAGCAAAAGCCTTCTTGTTCAAACGTGCTTCAGGCTGCCCATAAAATTAAAAGATGATCCTACAAGTCTTACCCCTGTCTTCAAATTGTGCTATTGACAATTGGTCTGCCTGCACACCATTCAACAGCTGCTCACTGGACCACGAAACAAGTTTCTTTATTTATTCTACAATCATAAGCCACACCTCAGCTTTATCAAACTACAGTCCAAATGTACTAATTTTTCATGCAATACAGCCCAGCACCAAATTTGCTGTGGTCATAGAGGAATAGGAAAAGCAAAGCACAGAGCCATATCTACTAAGACTGGTCTGCTGCTGGTGTCATACCCCGCTCTAACAACGCTGCATTGCGTGATACACTGCCTCAAACCATGGTGCGGGGGTCACTGTGCGCGGTCCAGTATAGGGTTTATACTCCAGAAAATTCCTTTGCCTAGACAGACAAAGAAGAATCGCACATATTAGATGGGTGTTGTGAACTTCTGCGCACATGGAATGTTAGTGTTTGATAAATAAATACATTTCCTTTGGTTTATGCCTGCTTGAAGTAAGTGTTAGCTTTCCATGCGAAGCCCAGTTTGGCTATCTTTGTAGATCAGACTTTACCTCAAAACCTATTGATTTTGCACCAATCTTCCCTGTAGCAACCACTTGACACAAAGAGACACAAAGCAGTACAAAGTGGTTTTTGCCCTAAGAAAAAGACAAATTTCGAGTAGCAAATTACCTTTTGGGCTGGAAAGTAAATAGCATGCTCTGCTTAGCATTGCTTTGAGTTGCTTGCATCTCTTTGCAATCTTGGCATATCAGTAGCTCTACGCCCACTTGCTAGGCCTGTTGAAATCATTCATATCTGCATATGCTACAAAATCCAATTTGTGCAAGTATTTTCATTCACAGTTTTGTGAATTTTACAGAATATTGCTAACTCTGCAAAGTGCAAAGTTTGGAAACTTTTCAGAACTTTGTGGGTGAATCTTAAACGATCAAATAACTCCTCGTTTAAATACATTTCAGGCTGCATTCAGGGGCTTATATACTAGCCCCTTGCGCCGTTGCTGCTTCACTCTTAATATGGGAAAAAGTGACGTACGGGTGGCGCAAGGGGCTTGTAAATAAGCCCCTCAGTGTTTTTGTCTGCCTAGTCATTACTTGGACTGTTTGTCTCCACATTAACTTCTACTTTACAAAACATATTGTTGGACCATCCCAGAAAAAGTGATAGAAAGAGATGTGTTCTCCTAAATGTGTGAATTCAAAATTGTGAACAACATACTCTCTGGCCACTGAATGAGCTTCCACCCAGACAGAGCCACCAAATCTACCTCTATCGTCATTTGAGATTATATAAAAATTTTGTTGGGCAGGAATCAGTTATTAACACTACTATTTCTGTGTCTGTTTGCCTTGGACACTTGTATCACAAGACTCTACTACAAAGGAAAACACAGTTTAAAAGGAAGTATCCTAGACTGAATCTCCTCTTATTTACAAGGCAGGCATAACATGATCTCACAACTCACACTCACATCAACCCCTTTTACCGTTTTCTCCCGATTTTCCTAAGACTAGAATTCCCCTCCCCTCCTGTCCAATCCTTTCATGACACCACTATCACAGCTGTTCAGTTCCTCCATCCTAACCTACTACTATTAGACTGATGACAAACAGATTATCTTAAAACTGGAAAACCCAGTGGAAGTGCATTCTTCAGAATGGGACTACTGTCTCAATGGACAGACGGGTAATTAACTACCTTCCACATCGAAGCCCCTCAAATGTAGGCAATGGAGAAACTACAATCCTTAATATATATCTCAAGGAACAAGAGTCTCTGACTTGACCTCAGAGGAAGTAAGAAATCTCAGAGCGATTATGGATTCAAGACTTTTTTATTCACTCAAATTAATCAAGTAAAAAAGGAAGGGGTTTCTAAATATTGCAAACACTGTTCCCTCATCTAGAATATCCAGAGAAACCACAGACCAATATCTTGCTTGTCATGACACATCTATATTATGCAAATGGTCTGTTTCTTTGGGGTTGTCCATCCAAAATTTGTAAATTGTAAATGCTATTTAACAATATAGAAATGATTCTACGTCACTGTTGCCTGTGGGAACACATCATGCATGTGACCCAGGCACTTCATTGGTTTTCTGTATCAAATACTCTATCTTCAAGGTACTGCACATTCACGAATATATAAAATGTAGGTAGTGAGTAAAGACTTGGCTTTTTCCAAACTAAGGGAGCAGGGGGGCACCTATCCCAGAAGCAAGTAACCTATGACAATCTATTATTCGTTCTATAGGATGTCCTGCTTCACACTCAGCATGACAATGTGGAACCTGAGCCTCGGAGGGAAGTAGATTGTGACACTGGGTCTGTGTGATCACAGATGTACTAATGTTAAGGAGTGGGTCACCCTTCAGTCAGTGGCAACCTCAGGAAACACTATCACCTTCACAGGCTCGATGTAACCAGTGCATAATCAGGGACTTTCTTCATGTCAACATGGGCTGACTTTTTAGGTCCCAATAAGACTCTTTTGCTGGCAGCCTGTAACCAGAGGATGATGTGGGTTTCTGCTTTTTCACTCCTGGATGCACCATATAGAGTACTTATCCTAGTGGCAGGCCTTCTCTGAGTCCTTGCTCCCTCCTATGTGGACCAATAAAGTAACTGTTCCTAAATTCATTGTAGAGGGTAATTAGCCTGCTGGTCAGTAAATCTTTTTACCCCTGGTTTGCCTTTCTCTCACTTCTGGGTGCAACCATAAAGTGTGTATTCTCATCTCTGGCCAGGAGCACCTGCACTGCACTCTCCACAGTTCGCTACTTACCAGAAACCAATTAACCAGCTATTCGCACTACATGTAACCAATGTGTGCTGTGTGCTCCTTGGCGGAGACAACTAAACCCTCTTAATGGCTGCTAATAAAGAGGTCACAACCAGGGCTGTTCCTCAGTGTTTTATGTGTGGACCTAGTAAGGTGTATCTCTGACTCTTGTCCAAAAGGGAGCCTAGCCCTGCATTTACTTTGCACTGCAACATTGTCATGTCTGAGCAGTGAATGTTATTTTACAGGCTGACTATCTGGCCATAGCCTCGTTTGTTAACATGCACATCTATTTGTCTATTACTATGCTACTTGTTAGAGTCCTTTTAACGACCCGGGGACCCTTGTGACCTGAAACAAGTATTGTAAATACTGGCAGATTACCCTCTACTTGTCCTGGGAAAATAGTAACAGACAATGGATGTTTATTGTGTGCCAATAGGTTATTCGCTTGAACCATTTGACTCGTCTTAATGGCTGTCTTCATCCCATACAGACCATGAGTCGCTATTTTCTCACACATGGGTGTTCTTTGCAAGTGGTCTATCCTGAATCACTACAATGAATGTGGACTCATAGGAGCCTCATTTCTGAGAAATGACGCATTGCTGCGTAAAAGCAGCGATGCGTCACTTCTCAGTGCGCACTCCTTGCGTCATGATTGATGCGTCATATTTATAATATGATGCATGGACTTACAGATACGTCAGTATTTCTGACGTATCTGTAGGCGCAAAAGTGACGCATTGCTGGAGTGTGTCACAAAAGTGACGCTACTCCAGCAATGTGTACTTTCACATGGGCAAGTCCCATGTTGTTGGTGCCTGCATCAGTCTTACGCCTGCCATGAAGCAGGCGTATGATTTTGACGCATTAGCGGCCAAGAATTGGCGCAGTGAAATCTTATAGATTTCACTGCGTCACTTCCATTACCCTTTTTTGCGTCAAAATGCCCCCCCTGCATACATTATACCTGGCACAGGTATAATGTGGCGCAGGGGTTTACAAAGTGATGCATCTACCTAGATGCGTCACTTTGTAAATATGGCGCAACAAGGCGCATTTTTTACGCCACTGGTGCATTAAGAAAAGTGACGCACTGGCGGCATAAAAGTGACGCACAGCCTCATAAATGAGGCCCTTAGGTCTCTAACACCTCACCCCATAGAAAGTTACTCAGGCTGCTGTGTCCACATGCACTTCTTTGTGCCACTCATGTGTGGTTTATATGCTGTTCTTGGATAGTGATTAGTCTGACTGTGTTTCTATTGTGCCTGCCGGGGGCTAGGCTGGGACTGCTTTTAGTTGTTCCTGTGAGACCCGTTAAAACCATTGGCCAGTGTTGGCTTTATGCAGCCCATGCCTATGGGTCACTGTCCACTCGTCCCATGGGGATTACACAGACCTGGTACCATAACTACACGAGTCCAGTGCAAGCCATGTGCAGCATGAAATCCACCAACACTATTGACTGTGTTATTATACCTTGTGTGTGTTTGTCGACTTCCTCACCCCATGCTTGGAGGATTAAATAGACCTTCCATTTTTGTATGCCACTTCCTACTCCTCTCTTGCTCATGAGTGGATCAACTAAGGCCAGTGGCATAACTCAAAATGATGGGCCCCTGCAGAATGTGATGAAGGGCCCCTGAGTGTCCGATGTCTCACATTTATTTACATGCCTCGATCTGAACACGAGTCCTTTAGAGGGTTTACCACCCCGCACCGCAAGCACTTCAGGGACCTCCATTACGACGTTGAATGAGACCTATATAGTCAGGTACAATAAACAATAAGTGAATATAAAATGTATTCGTTCAATCCCCCTCATATCTCCTTCCCTCCCATTATATGCCTGGGCGCTATTACCTAGGAAAGGCTTAAAGATACCGCTCTGGTCACTCACACCAGATACCAAAACATTTCCCACATATGTTACCCTGCCATTTCAACACTCTTAAAACCAATCCGTCCCCTACAGTGTAGCGTGCCCCTAGTCCTCTTTTGTGCCTTGACGCCTTGTCATGGGGGAGAAAGAGCTACACTAATGTTACTGTGATACAGTAGCTGCAGAATGACGTTGTTAGGTCACTCGGGGCTACACAAGTATCCATTTTTTATCCTGCTCAACGTTTTTGATCTCTTAATACTTTTTTTCTCTAAGTGAACCAGTTCTAGCAGGGGATACCACTTACGGTGTATCTCTTCCCAATAAAACAAGGTAGCGGCTGCCTCCTCTTCCCTGCACACCTACGCTTCATGGGTTTTAGCCAACAGGCACTCAAATTATTGAACAGCGAAAAAGGAAAACGTGAACGTGCATTTTTCTCAGGATATCTTATTGAAAATGCAAACGTTTTTTGTTAAATCGAATATTCTTTTCAGAGCCGCCAACACTGTTTAAGATTTGCTTTTCAAAGCAGAGTAAAGAATACATTTCCTTCACTTTAAGATTCATAAGGAGCAGAGCTCCAGGCTGGGGTAACTTTGAAGTTATATAAAGCTTTTTTGTTATTGTTTGATTAATAAACTTGCTAAGAGTCTTCTCCTTGGCTATTAAGATTGCTTTTTCTTTGACAATGGCTACACTGCGATGTACATCTTTACGTTAATGGGACTCCTTTCAGATTAGGCATAAAAATGCACATTAACTTGCTGGAATCAAAGGGCCATCCATGCTAAGATTTGGCCAGCGCGTGCATTTGCACTGCGCAGTTGCGCCTTAGGCGCCCTGATTTTATAAGGAGACAAGTATAATTACCTGCATCTCGCCAAAGCCCTCCGCGAATTCTCTGCCTGAATCTTTATATACAGCGAGCTCCCTCACAGTTTGTCAAATGTCCCCATCTCCCCATGCCGCCTGCAAGTGGCAACAAACCAATCTCTACTATGAAGTGATGCTCGTGTCACGTGACTGCTGAGCTGTGCTTAGAGGCCAAGAGCCCTTCTTTAAACCCTCAGAACCTGGTTTAGAACATTTCTGTAAAATATTGTGGAAAAGACAAATACGGTCAGGGCCGGCTTTAGGGCAGGGTAACTGGTCATTGCGGCCGCACTGGGCGCTGACCTGTGGTGGGGGTGCTGACCTAGGGGGAGGGGGAAGGGGGTTGGTGGGGAGGGGGGGGGGCTGTGTTTAGCAATAATTTATGATTTGAGAGATACTTTTGCCCGGGAATAGTGAGAGAATTCGAGGAGGCGGTCATAGGGTGTGGGTACTCAAAAAATTATTGTTGCAACGGGCATCACCCACCAGCGCTAAAGCCGGCCCTGA
This sequence comes from Lissotriton vulgaris, assembly GCF_964263255.1. NCBI lineage: Eukaryota > Metazoa > Chordata > Amphibia > Caudata > Salamandridae > Lissotriton > Lissotriton vulgaris. Next base: position 1,171,728,182 of record NC_141689.1, on the reverse strand, counting down.
GTACAGTATTTCATTTACCACCCAGTAGCAATTCCCTCAGTATTCAAGCCCGTTGGTAGATTTTAAAGATTAAATAGCTGTAGCATTGCTTGCACGAGCTATTACCACATTCTCACCAAGCAGCAAAAAAGGTACTGGAGTACTTTCTTATGAGCAAATGGGAGGGGTGCATATGGCAGTCGATTAACCAAAATTCCAGCGGTAGGTGAAGTGACATCACATACCCTTTGAACTAAATGTCATCAGTTGAAGTGTTATCATATGACCCTGGACACTAACTTTTTCCAGGAAGGCATTTCATATTATGATAGAGCCAGGGCAGATATAGGGATCGGGTTGGACCAGCTGAACAAGGGTGCCTCAAATCCTGGTTGCAGAGCATTTCAAGATCCTGCATCGGGATCTGTCACCCAGCAAAGGCAATGTGAGGTCCTGGTGTTGACATGCATTACGCCACAGTGGTACCAAGGTGCTGTGAGTCTGCAATGTGAAGTCCTGCGTTGTTGCAGAGGATACTGTCAATGAGGGGTTCGCATTGCGAAGTCCTACGCCGAAGATGCGTTGCACACCGGCTGGTTCTGAAGAAGATGCGGGCAGTAATGTAGAGTTCTGCGTTGTTGATGAGGATGCCGTTGTCGAGGGTCTTGTGATGTGAAAGCCTATGTCGAGGATGCTTTGTGCAGCAGCAATTCTGATGGGGCGGCAATGCGACGTCCTGTGTCACACAACGGTACTGATGCAGAGTTTTGTGTGGCGATGTACCACACTGCATTGGTTCTGCTGAGACCAACGGTGCACTGGCAGTGCACCTCAGGCCCACTTCCAAGGGTCTAGGACTAGGGTGGCCCCATTGGGAGGATAGGAGTCACAGCAGACAGAACTTAGGTGCTGGGTGCAAGGCCCTTGGAGCCTTCTGTCCATTAGGCTGTTCTCAAGAGGCAGCCAACTAGCCATTGGAGTCACTTTGGTGGGCCTGAGTTCAAAGTTCAGGTCCAGTTCTTTTACTCGGAAGGCAGAACAGCAGGTAGCAGGGCAGCAGGGTAACAAAGTAGCAGTCCTTCTTGAAGAGCAGCACTGCAGTACTTCTTCTTAGTCTTCCACAGGTCCAAATGTGAACTGAGGAGTTGGGTCTGAGGGTCCAACATTTAAATCTAGTGCCCACTTTTTAGTAGGGGATGGTTCTAAGGGATCCCTAATAGACTAGTGTCAAATCCTTTGTGAGTGTGCTCAGGCAGGGCCTTTGTGATATGCAATTGTGGTATGTGACAGCTCCTCCCCCTTATCATGTCAGAGATGGCCCATCCTACCAACACCTATGCTCCTTTGTCTCATTGTCTGGGATTAATATACAAAAGTCAACTGCCAGCTACACCTAGTCATGGATCGGGGAAGAAGGCTGCAGGCAGAGAATGGTTGGGAAGAGAAAATGCCAACTTTTTAAAAGTAGAAACTAAACTGAAATTGCTAATAATGACAATCCTTTAACATATTCCATTTTAAACGTTGTGGTCATGCAGCTAGACTCTTGGGACCACCGTTTATTCACTTTATCTTCTGAAAACTTCCAATATTTTTAAAATCACGAAATCTCAAACCAGATTGACAAACACATATGACAAGCATTCCATCAAGTTCATCAGTACAGATAACCCACAATTTATTTAACAAAAGAACAATTAACAAAAAACATATCTACTACATAGCAATACACACATGGAAGATTTCATACTTTGTGTCAGAAGAAAACAACATATGTACCCTGGTTCTGAATTTTATAAGCGAATAGTAGTTACTACACTTTTTTCTTTCAATTTGCTACTGCCTATTGGGCTTGCACAAGAGGTGCTCACAGTATTGTGTGTACAGCCTGGCTATTGACAGAGACCTATCTTTCAATCATTATTTTGGTTCCCTGTGGGCCAGTACTGTTTTTCGCCTGTGCTTCTGGTGTTAAACACTGTAGACATGTTTTCAACCCAATAATATGTGGACGGCTCTAGTCAGGACTCAGAATAACTGGATACTCTATAAGAAAACATATATGGGGATTGTTTAAGTGTTTTGTAACATTTATATTTGTGAGGTATACACACTTAACTGTTTCCTTTGACTATTTACCTCGACCTAGGCTTCTGCACCAGTAGCTGCATATCTCAATTTTCCTTATTGATAGTGAATTCTGAAGTGATCTACAAAGCAAACGTAGAAATCAATTACTAAACTCTCTCAGATACGGAAACCGTTTACAAACACAGATTGTCAGCAACAAAGTCATTGCATTCACTTATTCCAAATGGATCAAGTACACTTTCCATCTTCGCAGGGCTTTAAGTGGGTTGAAAAAACTGGGGGGTCTCTCAAAGGGGCGTGGCCAGTGTAATTAGGGGTGTGGCTTTAAAACACTTACTAAAAATATGTGCTTAGCATAGTGTGCCGCCCTACTTGTTTTTTGCTGTTTTGGTCATGGCATCCAGACATGTGATACAAAAAGTAACATCATATCTACAACAAGTAAGGATTATTGGCTTTGTCAATGGTTGTTCGTTGTAGAAGATAAATAAGCAGCAACTATGGCTTGTATATAATATTGACAAAGCTTCCACTTAAAGCCCTGGTGACCCTACCACAATGTTGCTGCTTTTGCGTTTCAGAAAGAGAAAGGAAATACAGAAAGAAAATGACTCTCTTGAAGGATTTCCCTTCTTCCACAACGCTCACCTGGCATGACGGCATGCAGTAACTTCTCCACTAGTGAGAAGTGAGCAGTGTGGGCAGTGCACATCGATCTGCCTGCTGTCTCGAAACGGGTCTCTATCCGGCTTTGTTTTGCATCCTGGCACTTTTTTCTGGACAGCAAACTGCTGTCACTGCAGTCTGGGGAAAAAAACGGACGCCTGTGTCAGAGCTCAAAACAGAGCCCGATAGAGACCCGTTTCGAGGCCCCCTGAAAAAAAACTGCCGGTGCTCAGACCCCTTGAGACCCGGCCCACTTAAAGCCCTGCATCTTCGCATAATAAATTTTGTTCAGGGGGCCAGAGCAATCTGGAAATGTTTACACAAAATCTCAATGTTAGGACAGGACGGGTGGACCACTTGCTCCAACGAACAATTGAAAACGGTTCTTCTGTCTCCATGTTTAAACATATATCAGCTCCATGCTGCTTGCACTAACTGCTGACTTTGGTTTGTGAGGTTGGTAGCAACATTGTATCACATTGAGAACCATTATTGTGGCTACTCTGGGTAAACTGAGGAAACGGTATTTGTACAAAAACAGTTACGGAATCGTTAGAAACATTGGGGGTTTATTTGGAAACCCCTTGCGCTGCTGGTGCGTCACTTTTAAAATGGGAAAAAGTTACGCACCAGTGGCTCAAGGGGCTTGTAAATAAGCTCTAATGTACCCAAAATGGATTGACTTTCATGGCTAGTCTCGATGCAGTGTAAGTGTACAGGCGATTGCGTTGTCAAAAACAAAACAAAGGGGCGTGGCTTGAGCGCCGCACAAGATGGCGGCTTGACGGCGAAGCTCCGCTGACGAGGCTCGAACACCGGCGATTATCTTAACATACACCGAGGTTTCTCTGGCCCGCTGCAGATAATCGACAGTCGGAATGTGAGGTGAGCAGGACGTTATATTCCCTGTCTCTCAATTCCATCGGAATGTGCTCTTTTTCTACGTGACGCGGTTCGCTGTTCTGGCGACCGCCATTTTCTTTTACCGCGAACCTCTCAATAGCGGTTTTCCCTCATGTGAACCTTACCAGAAGACCTGCTCTATGAACCCTTCGCCTTTATCAGCCACCTACTCCTACAACATGTTTATAAAGCTGCAATTTTTCATTTTCAGTGTTTCGAGGCTTCACGTTGTTTTTCACTAACTTACCTTCTCGAATACCTGATCTCTCAACGTGCTTGGCGCCTCTTCATCGCGGCTTACTTCCTTCTGGCACATTCTACTATATTTTACTCCTTTTGTAGGAGTTTTGCATACAAAAGAGGAATTCTCCACAGCTTTTGCTTTTCAGGGATTCTGTAGCAGCGCTGCTGTACTGCTTCCTTGCCTTATATGGGGAAATTGCGCAACCTTAAGCTTACAGTTCCCAAGGTCGTCTCTCGTCAGTCATCAGACTCTGACTCTACGATACACAACATGGATGAACAAGCTCCTCGCAAACCTGAGGCTACACAAGGAGCCATTCCCAAAACTAATCTTACTAATAAGCCCCTGCAACCTGGTTCTTCTAAGCGTCTGAAGAAAGACCCTCCCTCTCCAGGTTCCTCGTCGCACTCAGCTTCCATGGACCTTATTCTTGAAGAACTTCGTGCACTTAAACCATTTATGGCTGAAACCACCAAAACTTTGCAATTCCTTCATGACAAATGGTCCACACTTGAATCGAGGGTTCTTTTGGTGGAACAATCTACGGAATCTCTTCAGGCTTCATGCGCAAGAATTTCGACGTTGGAGAAGGATGTTTCTCTTCTAAGAAGGCAGACGGAAGAGTTGGAAAATAGAAATCGTAGAAATAACCTACGCCTTTATAATCTTCCGGAGCACACAGAAGGGTCGAATCCAACCGAATTTTTCCAAACCTTCCTGCAGAAAATTCTAGACCTTCCTCCATCTTCCTCCCTCAACATTCAACGCGCACATAGACTTGGTCTGAAAGTTTCCACCAAACCCCGCGGAGTCATCATGTTGTTCTTGCAATATACTGATCTCCTTCAAGTACTTTCTGCAGCAAAAGCGAAAAAACAAATTATGTGGGAAGGTCATCGTTTATATCTTTCTCAGGATGTAGCTAAACCAACAGCTGACCGTCGAAAGCAGTTTCTTGACCTACGACCACGACTTCGGGACCTTGGTGCCAGGTTTGGTTTACTTCACCCATGTCTCTTCAAGGTAACCTACAAAGAAAAGACCACTACTTTTGAAGAACCGCATGCCCTTGAAGAGTTTCTTCGTTTTCATGAAGCCGAAAACATGGACACTGCTCGACCAGTTTAATTTATCATGTGTCTTCCCTGTTTGACAGCAGTATTTCCCTCACTTGTTTCCTGGTGTATTTCAATGTTCTCTCCATCCTAGTTTGTTGTACTTAATCCATTTATTTTATCTATTTTTGTACATTTCTGTATTTGATCTTCATATGTTTCCTTAATCTCCCCTTTTCGATTTTTGTCTTCCTACAGATCCCCTCCTCATGTTCCTCACCCTGGTGTATATTCGATATCCTCAAACGCTCCCAAGCTGGTTCCTCGAGTGTTCGGTCGCGTGAGTTTCAGTTGTCGATGTCGTCCTCTTTTGGCGTCGTCACCCCTCTTCTTCTATTGTATTTGTTGGTATGTCTCCTCTCTCTCTTCTATCCTGTCCTATTTCTTCTATGTTATCTATTTTACTATCACTCCTCACACTATTCTCCTTCTTTACTATTTTCTCTAACTTTCACTACTATCCCTCTCAACTTTTCTCTCTCTCTATCTCTGTCATAAACTCGACTTTGCATTCTTACTACTTCTCTCAGCCTTTTCTTAACTTCTTTTCTACTACACTTTTTCTTTTCTATCATTTTCTTGCTAATTTACATTCCGAGTAGTCACCTGGAATGTTAAAGGGTTAAATAACCCTATTAAACGTCAACGAGTTTTAACGCATCTAACCAGACTTAAGGCAGATGTAGCCCTCTTACAAGAATCTCACCTTACGGACTTGGAAGCTACTAAACTTAAAAGATGTTGGGTGGGTCATGTTTTCTATTCTCCTGCCGTAGGTAAGAAAAATGGTACAGTTATACTTTGTCATAAAAAGTTGAATGTTTCCATTGTCTCTCAAGAATGTGATGATAACGGTCGTTGGGTTATGGTTAAACTGCTTATAGATAAAATACCGATAGTTATATTTAATATTTATGCTCCTACTGGTGTTGATAAATTGTTTTGGCCTGCTATTTCGGATAAACTTGTTACCCTCAACGACCAATATGTTATTCTTGGCGGTGACTGCAACCAAGTTTTTGATCCCTTTATTGATAGGAATTCAACAGTTAAATTTGTTCCTTCCAAAATGCATTCCCAGTTTCTCTCCTCTATACAGAACAATGCTTTAGTTGATATTTGGAGGCTTTGTAACCCAGACCTTAGAGAATACACGTTTTATTCCCCCACTCATCACTCCCAATCCCGTATTGATTACCTTTTCCTTAGCAAACCATTAGCACAACTCGCCATTCATTCAGATATAGGCTCCATCCTGATTTCAGACCACGCTCCCGTCTTTGTGGACATTGACCTCATCCCCTACTCCCCTCATTCAGGTCGATGGAGATTTAATAATTCATTACTCCTTGATTCTAATTTTTGCACCCAATTTACTAAATTTTCTACTGAATTTTTTGCAATTAACCACCTCCCAGACTCTTCTTTTGTCATGATTTGGGATTCGTTTAAGGCGGCTGCACGCGGGTTTATTATTAATTTTGTTTCCCAGAAGAAAAAACAATCATTCTCTAAGTCAACTCAACTCTTAGATAAAATTAAAAAATTGGAGTATGCTTATTATAATTCACACTCTGATTCTTCTCTTCGTGAATTAATTTCTGCCAAATTTGATTTTAATAAATTCACCACCAACGCTGCCTCGAATTCTCTACTAAAATGCAATTCCCGCTATTACGGCGGACAAAACAAGATGGGCAAACTCCTGGCTAATTATCTTAAGATACGCAAAGACCGAACAAAAATTGAATCCTTACAAGGCCCAAATGGTATTTCTTTCTTTAAAGATAAAGACATATTAACTCAATTTGTTTCCTTTTACCAAAATCTTTACACTCCCGAATCCTCTCCCGATCCTCAAGACCTTCTTACATATTTTCAGGACATTCCCCCTCCAGAATCCTCTCATCTTGATTTTCATCCACTAGAGTTGGATATTACCCCCTCGGAAATCTCTCATGCAATCTCTATTCTTCGTCGAGGTAAAGCACCAGGACCCGATGGTTTTACCATTGAGTTCTATAATCACTTTTCATCCCTTCTTCTCCCAAAATTACATCTGCTATTCCAATCTTTTGCGACCTCTGGCTCCTCTCAAGGTACTTTCCAAGAAGCATTGATTTGTTTAATTCCCAAACCCGACAAAGATCATACCTTATGTAAAAATTATCGTCCCATATCATTAGTAAACACAGATTATAAAATCTTCGCCAAAATTATAGCTCTACGATTAGATCCCTTACTACCAGACCTTATAGGCCCTGAACAGTCCGGATTCGTTAAAGGCCGCCTATCATCAGATAATTCTCGTGTCTTCTTTAATATTTTGAGTAAGGCCCCCTCCCTCTCTACCCCCCTCGCTGCCATCTCCCTCGATGCTGAAAAAGCTTTCGATAGAATAGGTTGGGACTTTATGTTTCAAGCTCTCCGATGGTTTGGTTTCCCCCCTAAATTCATTTCTCTGATATCTTTACTCTATTCTAGCCCCCATGCTTCAATCTTTGCAAATGGTATGGTTTCCGACTACTTTCCTCTTCAGAGAGGGGTACGTCAAGGATGCCCCTTATCACCTCTTTTGTTTATTATCACCTTAGAACCCTTTTTAACTAAAATTAGACTCGATGACACAATTACTGGTTTTCATTATGGTCCTCAAAAACAAGCTAAATTATCTGTTTACGCTGATGACATTTTATTTTATTGTTCAAACCCTCAAACCACTCTCCCTTCCTTCCTACATCAGGTTTCTTCCTTTTCCAATGTTTCAGGTTATCGTCTCAATACAGATAAATGTGAAATTCTTCCCTTAAATCCCTTATGTCAAAAACATCTCTTTGACTCCTCTGGCTTTTCCTGGCAACCCACGAAGATTAAATATTTAGGTATCTGGTTTGCCCCTCGTATCCCTGATACTCTTAAATTTAATTTCGAATCCCTCTCCACCAAAATCAACGCATCAATAATTCGTTGGAACCCTCTATTTCTTTCTTGGTGGGGTCGATTGGATTCTATCAAAATGATGCTAGCACCCTTAGTCCTCTATTCTATTTCCATGATTCCCATCCGTATCCCAGATCATTACTTCAAATCGATAGACTCACTTCTATTGAAATTTTTGTGGAAAGGGAAAAAATCTCGTATAGCTCTCTCTTCCTTAAAAAAAGATAAATCCCTCGGCGGGGTCAAATTCCCCCACTTTAAATCCTATCACAACGCATTTTCTTTAAAGCAAGCTATGAAGTGGCTCTCTTCTGATCTTCCTCGCATCCCCCCTCTGTGGCTCACATTAGAATCTTCTTTACTTCATCCTTATGAATTTCCAGAAGTTTTATCCTTTACCTCTAAGGTTTCATCCCTATGTTCCCCTATTATCTCTCACTCTTGCTCCCTTCTTCGTCCATATCTATTATCCACTTACCCATCTGCTTCCTCTACTCACACCCAACCTATCTGGCATAATAAATTACTCAAAATTCGTAACCGTTCCTTATATTGGAAATCCTGGCATTCCCTTGGTTTAAAATGGATATCACAATTGTTATCAGACCACAAACCCCTTCCTTTTCAAGATCTACAAACGCAATTCTCCCTACCATCCTCGTCCCGTAAACAATATTTATCATTGCTCCCGTCCCTCACCCAATATCTTTCTTCACTCCCGGCCTCTGACTCTATCCCTACACCACATCTTTCGATTTCTAATGCTCTCGACCAATCTCTCTCTGCTTCTTTTATTTATAAATCTCTACAGTCCTCTGCTGATCGCACAAAATCTAAAGTTGAGTTGGCTTGGGAAAATGATCTTTCTCACTCATGGTCTCTCATTTTATGGGACAAAATTTGGTCTAAGATTCATAGTACATCCAGAGCTGCCAACACTACGCAAACCTTATTTTTCATTTACAATCGTACATTATTTACTCCATTAACTCTATCCTCCTTCTCCCCAGACACATCATCTACTTGTTGGTCCTGCCCATCTCCTATGGCTGATCTAAAACACATGCTATTCGAATGTCCTCCTATTTTACATTTCTGGCACTTAGTTTGGTCCCAATTACAAAAGATTTTCAACTTTACGATTTCATTCTCCATTACACACATTTTCTTAGGCTCCCTATCTCCTGTTTTTGCAACCTCCCATCATAAACAAAAATTGCTTGATCTTTGTATAGCTATTGCTTTCCATCATATCACATCACACTGGAAACAAGCTAATGATGTCTCTTTTACTGCTTGGTGGAACGCAATATGCTTTAATCATAGACTAGACACTAATTTTGTATCTCCTATTTCCTTAGCAGTCAAACGAGATCTTTTATGGCTTCCCCTCACCGAATATTTATCAAAAGTTGCTAGGCCTCCTACCCCAACTCCATTACGTACTGTTGAAGTTTGTAAACCACCATGAATGCATTACTTTACTTGTTTATTATGTTCTCTGCAATATTTACTGTTTTACCATGTTATTTTTATACTTTTATAATCTGAGATAGTTCTTCATCCCCCTATATTTCTCAATTTTAATGCCTCTTTTATATTTTATACACAAGTTTTCCCTCCATTAATTTCATTAATATGTAAGAATGATTTCATGTTTCTTATAACTCCTGATTGTTTCTTCATTTTCTGTCTTTGCCTCTTTTTATTTCAATAAACTTCAAACTTAAAAAAAAAAAAAAAAAAAAAAACTTGCTCAACTTTCTTGTGACTTTTTTTAGCGTGTTCTTGGCTTCACTGAGTCTGTCACTCAATATGGTTTGTGCAGTAAAAGTGTTCTGCAAGGGGAAAAACTTGAAATCTCAGTGTTGGGTCCTGTGACTGCATGTCATATTCCAATTAGTAAAGCTGGCATTGCTTTTTTAGGCGGTGCACAAAAGCATGATTTGTTTTACTTTAAAATAGAGCCTTCTTGACGAAGGTGTCAGTTCTCAGTGGCAACGCAACATGGTTGAATCCTAATGGGTTGTTTCCACCTTGCTTTGAAAAATATAAAAAAGCCTATCTTCACCCATTATAGAGTGGCACCCAATCAGCTTGCAGGGTTTTTTCTCAATTGGAGTCTGAATGCCTTGTGCATATGTTGTTGCTGTCAGCTAGCATTGTGGGATATGCAGTCTACTTAAAAATGTTCCATAAGGCACCTCAATCGCATCTTGGCAAATCTGTGTATGCATTTCTATTAAGTGAACAATAACCATTGTTTGATAGTTCATTTTTAAGCCCTCATTTTGAGGACTTGAAGGTAATGAACAAACTTCAAAATTTATGAAGAATGTGATTATTTCCCCCCTGGGGTTATCGCACTGTTACATAATATCTGCAAGGGGGTCCAAGCCCAGGTAATGATTATTATGAAACGGTCAGGTGTAGGTCAGATTAAGCAGGGAACTAGACAAGGTTGCCCGCTCTCCCCCCTACTTTTTACCTTTTTTATAGAACCGCTGGCTATTAAAATAGGTAATAATGCTGCAATCAAGGCCCCAATCCAGGTCATGGCCAAACTAAAATTATTTGTGGACGATATCATTTTATACTTGAAGCCTACTAATTATAATTTGGAAGCGGTATTGAGGGAATTTAGTAAATTTGAGTTAATTGGGGGCTATAAAATATACCCAAATAAAACTGAAGTTCTGCTTTTAAATTCAGATATGAATTTTCTTCCACTTTGTCTTCGGGTGCAAGCTGTGAAGTCAGACCCAATTAGATATCTTGGGATATTTGTGTCCAATTAACATGCAGAGCTATATATTTTGAACTATGTAAGAATGCTGGAAAAAATAAGGAGACTTTTAGATCAGTGGTTGTTACTTCCCTTAACTATAGTGTTTTTTCAAAGAAATGGAAACCTTAATTAGACAGTTTGTTTGGGGAAAGAAACCTGAAGGTGCGAAACTTACATCACTTCAATTAACGATTGTGCAGGGAGGTCTGCTTTACCCCATCTAAAAACGTACTATGATGCGGCTTTCCTGGACCTTTTGGCGGGTCTAATGGGCTCAAAGTGTGTTATGGTACAGGTATTCGGCTCTCTGTCCTCTAAAATGCCAAAAAGAACTCGGTACAAGACACTTAAGGATTATTCTTTTAGACTCCAGGCCTTTTTTTAAATGACGGGCTCCACTGGGTTCTAGTATGTGAAGTTACAAGCATGTAAGAGCCTTGGCCTCCAAATTCAAGCAGGTCACTTGAAGCACTGGGAAGGTTGCAGGCTTGGGGCGCTAAGTGAATTTTCAATACAGAATAGGATAATCTCTTGGCAGGAGGTGGCATTGAGGGATGGGAGCCAGAGGAGGCTCACTTTTTTGGAATACCTACAAATTGTTTATTTTGTTAAAAGTATGAAAGGAATTTTTGACACCCCGAATAAACTGGTGATAGAGCTCTTTGGGGCCAAATTAAGTAGGGTAAGGAATCGGTATAGTTTGTTGCAAACCAGGGCCAAATTGAGAACTATCTGGAAAAGTTGGCCGGTGAAACACAATGTACCTTTTTCATACCCGAATGGGAAACGTTATGCCTTGGGGGAAGTAAGTCTCTGAGAGCAACCAATTACAAAAGGATGGCTTTTCTATCCCGGTGTCAGTTTGACGGAGAAGAGGGTTGGCTCCATATTTTCTTTTTAGTGTCCGAGATTGGGGCCTTTTTGGGAGGCATTTTTTTGGGCTTTAAATCAGGCATTTGGGAAGAGGCTACCCCGGAGGCTGAAGCCGCCCTGTTTGGTGCGTGTAAAGATAGAACACTCTTAACGGAAGCCAAAGCAAACTTTCTTTCTATCACTTGGGCAGTGGCCTGCTCTTTCATTTTACAAAATTGAAGGTCTAACGAAGTTCTCACTTATGAAAAATGGCTGAATAAAATAAAAAGGATGTGGGCTTTTGAAGAAGCATACGGAAAGTGGGTGGGGGCTACCCAAAAATTTGAAAAGAACTGGAAGTTTTTAAGTAAGGTGGAAAACCCAATAGAGGGATAATACTACTCGGGATCGAGAAGTGCCTTGATGGTCTACTGAGTCTAAAATATCTGGAGGATTAAGAAATGTATGCTGCTAAGCACTTTTGCACTTTAAGATTGTGATTGTTTTACATGTCTTGGGCTAGCACTTGCACTTTTTCTCCTGCACGTTAGCATTTTGGTATTATCGAAGTGTTTTTGATAGCTGTGTTTGTTAAAAGTAGATAGAGATAGTTTTTGTACCATTGTTTGCTACCCGGAAATGATGAAGTTAATGATTGTATTACAAACGAAGTCTAATATGTCCCCATACATGTAATATATTGCCCTCGATTCTCTGCTCAATAAAAACAGTAAAAAAGAAAAAAAGAAAAATGTGATTATTCATTCAATATTTGGCTGAGAAAGAATCAGGAATTAGGAGAGATAACCTAACCTATATATACTGTGAGTGCAACAGTAGGGAAACTGTTGGATAGCATAGGGGTTAAAAGTACTATTCCCACTCCAGTGAGTGCAACAGTAGGGAAAGTGTTGCATAGCGTAGAAGTAAAAGTTACTATTTCCACTCCAGTGAGTGCAACAGTAGAGAAAGTGTTGGATAGCGTAGGGGTAAAAGTTACTATTCCCACTCCAGTGAGTGCAACAGTAGAGAAAGTGTTGGATAGCATAGGGGTTAAAATTACTATTACCACTCCAGTGAGTGCAACAGTAGGGAAAGTGTTGGAAAGCGCAGGGATACAAATTACTATTCCCACTCCAGTGAGTGCAACAGTAGGGAAAGTGTTGGCTAGCATTGGAGTTAAAATTACTATTCCCACTCCAGTGAGTGTAACAGTGTGGAAAATGTAGTATAGCATAGGGGTTACATTAACATACATATTAATTAATTAAAAAAAAATAACATATTAAGAATCAAATTAACAAAAATATGAATAATAAATTATCAATAAAATTAAATAAGTATTGACTTAAATAACAATAAATTGCTTACCACCCTATTCGCCTATAAACGCACAACCATAAACATAAAGAAATAACATAATTGATTAAATTATCAATTAGTCAATGAATAATTAATTACCAAAAATTAGTTAAATTACAATAAATTAATAATCAATGCAAATAATATAAATTGAAATGTGCTTAATTATAATAAAATACTACCCACACGAATCACCTATAAACCCAAAATCTGCTACACATAAAAAATAACATATTTAATCTAATTTAATTACCAATTTATCAATTAATAAAAATAAATTACCAATTAATAATTAATTAGTAATAAATTAAGTAACAATAAAAATAATTACAAAATAATAATGCATTAATTATAATTATTTGATTATAATTTAATCAATTAATAAAGAATAGTTACCAATTAATAATTAATTAGAAATACATTAATATTCATTAAAAATAAATTAAAATATTGATTATAATTAAATTACTTCCCAATTAATAATTAACAATACATTAATAATCAATGAAAAGAAATACAAAGTATTAATTAATTAATTATTAATTATAATTATAGTACTTCTCACCCTATTCCCCTACAAACCCACAACCCGCTACACATAAAAAATAACACATTTAATTTAATTATCAATTAGTCAATTAATACAAATGTATTCCCAATCAATAATTAACAATACATTAATAATCAATAAACATAAATAAAAAAATATTAATTAATTAATCACATTTAAATTGCTTCCCACCCTATTTCCCTGTAAACCAACAACCCGCTCAAATACAAAAACGCAAAATTTACTTAAAAAAAAAAAATAATACTCATTTCTAAACATTTAACACATATATTTAAAAATCATTAAAAAACTGTTCAAAAATTTCTAAACACATACATAGAAAATACATACTAAAATACATAACACTAATATAAATATTGATGGTATTATCAAAGATATATCACCTTAAGGTCGATATTCTGGTCACCGATATCCTTGACTTCGATATTCTGTCCCTACGATATTTAAAACCTGATATTACTGTAGATCGAATTAATAAAAAAATCAATATTATGACTGCATACCAGATTAAATTGGACTATCAAACAACAGTTGTAGTCTATTGCTGGGAAGTGCCCGACTGGCTAACCCAAGAGATTTTAGCCTCACCCCATTTCAGTGCTAACATCCACTGAAGCTCTTTTCTCTCTCTACCACAATTAGCCCACAAAATATACACTCCACGACAACCTGGGAACCTCATAGCAGTAAACCGTCTAGCGATAGCGAGGGAGAAGACACCCGTCCCCCAGGATCCGAAAGCGAGGTTGAAGATGCAGGAATAGTCAAGCCAGAAATTGACAGGGCCCCTAAAGACACATACCCACTACTGTCTGCCCCAAGCTGTGTGGAGGAGAACCCCGTGGTCATGATGCTCATAAACAGGACACCATCCCACTTTCTACTAGACACAGGGGAGATGAGGTGTGCCTACTTGAAGGGGCATTCCCCCCATCAAAGAGTGTGGCAATCAGACAAGGGTTCTCGGGCATGGTGGCAGAGATGCCCTTCACAGAACCCCTCGAGCTGGAGATAGAGGGAAAAGGGGTAAGGAACAGCTGTTGTATTTCCCTCCTCCCTGACCAATATCTTGGTTCCTAATGACCAAACTGAACATTTTGACCCAGTTTGCGGAGGATGGGGCTATACCCTGCTCCTTCCCTGGAGTTCCCCCCTCAGCCACCAACTAGCATTACACTCCCACATCAGATGGTTGCCTGCCAGGGTTGCCCTTGCCAGTTGGCCCTCTTCACAGGATCGGTCCTTGAGTGTACGTGGACTCTCCTGGAGCTATGCAAATTAGCTTGGTGCTGGGCATGCCACTTACACCACCTCATAGTTGAGCCCGCCAAAAAGTTGAAAACTCTGTTAGCCAGTAAGGTACACAGGGAGCAAGAGGTCTGGGACTTTGACTTGTGCATGCCTGCTGAGTACCCTGTGGCTTGCAGGGGAGATGGCCCAAGGCACAGAGGGGCAATGGTGGTAAGAAGCACACCACGTGTACCCCAGCGATTACCAAGCACAGCCTCTGTCACCACTTTGGCACAACCCCAAGTGAGGAAGTGGTGCAGACAAGATTGCACGGCACTGTGCAGTGTGTCCCTTGTGCCCAAAGCCCCCTACCTGTCGCTAAATGCAGCGCCCAAGCAAGTGACCATTGGAGAGAACTCGGCACACCCAGCAAATGATACACTACCCCAAGGAGGTGACCCACTGGGCACATGGGGAGAATCCCTGAGCTGGACTGAGGATGGCTACCGTATGCACCAGCCATGAAATGGACCATTACGAAGGGCCAAAACGAGGAGCAAGCATGGAAAAACTCAACTAAGGCAGGTCCCAAAAAAATTGGTAAAACCACCCCCAAGTGGGACGCATTGGCCGCAAGTATGCAAATGGCACCAGTCTCAAAAGGGACTGCACTGCGGAACCTCAGGGGGTTCTGGCCCAGTTATAGTAGCAGAGATCAGGAAGGCTGGCAGCAGCCAAACCCTAGAGAATGTTTCTACTGCCTCAAGATGGGCCACCTGACCGACTATTGCCCACTAAAGGCATACCATGGTCAAAGATCAATGGACATGTGCCAGTCCCCTCAAAATCCCCAATCCGCAAAACTAAGCCCAGATAAACATGAGCACACAGCACATTCAGCCACAAGGAAATCAGTCAGCAAACACACTACCACAACAAGGACCAGGTGGTTTGCCAAACACTAGTAAGCCGCAGCAGGAAGGCAACTCAGCCCAGCAAGCACCAGGGGCACAACTACAGCAGGGAGGGGTGACTGTGAAGGCAATGCCTTTACACAATCGCCCAATCCAAATATGTTGTAAACCCAAACCCCTAATATGACACATCCACTTCACACCACGTCCAGGAAACTCACCAGAACAATAAAGACTATTGACAAAGCAGTAGGTAATAACTCAAGCCTATGTTCAGTTGATCAGGAATCATTGCTAAAATTCTCCATGTGGGTGCCCACCGGGGCCTAGGCCTCACTCTGTTGCTAGTGCCCCAGGGCGGGGTTTGCTGGCCACACCCTGAGAGGAGGGCAGTCTGACAAGAGGGCAGGGCAGCCCCTGACCAGTGCATAAAAACAGGATCCCATGCCCTTTCACCCAAGTCACTAGGACAAGACCCAGATCAAAAGGACCCTATTCTCCAAAATCTTTAGGCCTCAAACTACTGGAGGCCCCTCTTCAGTTCTAAAACTAGGTGACGTTCTGGTGCCGGAAGCTAGGTTTTCCATGCACTTGGGATAATTGTGTACCGCATAGAACTCCGTAGTCCACGCACAAATAAGGGACAATGTGGCACCAAGTCAGTATGGAAGTTCACCTGGTCAATCAGCATCTCAGTTCATTACTCACAGTATGACAAGTCTCAGCCGTGCACCTGAGTTGCCATTGTATGCAAGATATTTTGCCTCTTCCGCTCCCCTAATGCTTCCAAATAACCAAACTCTGCTCATTGGATCATGTTCCTCCCAAACCGTGGGAGTACCGTGTCACCAGATAAGAAGTCCCTGATCCCCGTCGATGGTGGCAGACCCAAAATATCCTGGATCAGAAGGAAAGAGGGGTGCCAGAAAGGAAGTAGGTTCTGTAAATAACCATTGCAGCCCCCACACAAAGTGCACTGATATGCTCACCAACTGCACCCAGCTTGTCAAATCAAAAACACAGGGCCTCACGAAAATTGCCTAAGGAAGCAATAGGCCTGATCTCACTCATTGCCAGATCTGAATTACACAAGGGCCACAGATCAGCTTCTCAACACCCACCGGTACCCCACAATAAAACCAACACTAATTGAAACCTTAGGAAGGCGCCCAATGACCTGCCGGAAGCAGCCTAAAAGTTGCCCAAAAACTAATCTTCTAGAAAAAGGGCATAGTCAAAAACACCTAACTCCATTAGAGAAAATCTCGTCACATGCCTCTTGCAGGGACCATAGGTGCATACACTTGTCCTCAGGACATGTTGCAATTACTCACACACCCCAAATTGTGACTCAACCCCTCTCTTTCATGGCGCCTCACGCATTTGTAAGTCAAGAGTTACCATCTGCATCAATAAAACCACTCACACACACAGGTCCTGATTCCAATTCCATCAAAAAGGCCTTCCTAATGCTTACATTCCGACTGAATCGTATCCAGAACTTTTTCCTACAAACTACGAAGTACGATGCATTTTCATGGAAATTCTGACCAAATCGTCGGATCCGAATCGTGCACTATGTCAGTACCTAACAGGCTCAGTAAACATGGAAATCGGATTGTACAGAGGATCAGCCTACAAAATTTCCAGACACGCAAGTACGATGCATTTTTCATACACATCGTACAGGGCAAAAGTTCCAGCACCTCGCAGCATTCGGACGGCGTGTATTTAAGCTCAGAATCGTACTGTAACATGTTCAAGGGAGATGAGACAGAATCTGTCACATCGTGTATGTGCCAGGCTGTGTAGAATTGTTTGCGTAAGTGTCGAATTGACTGTGTTAATGCTGGACTATGTGGCTTTGTTCGCGTCCGAGTCTGTCGTGTCGTGTTGATGCTTGGCTACATGGAGTCATTTGTGTACGAGTCTATCTCGTCAGGCTCCTTTCCGGCCTTTTTCCAAACGATTTGGTTGGAAATTACATGATTTGCATCATACTTGCTCATTCGGATGGTGGGTGTACGATTCGGTTGGAAATAATGACGGGTACGTGTCAGGTGAAACGAGTTCCTGCCGGAATCGGAATCAGCCCCATAGTCTGACTAGATGACGTCGACTGGGAAGGGCTTGCAAATTACAAAGTGGAGCAGCTGAAAAATTTATGCCAGAAGTTCAGAGTCGCCCAAACCGGGTGCAAAAACAAAGCCCAAATCATCAAGGCACTGAGCGCCTGGAAAGAAATGAGAGATCCAGAGAATCAGCTGGTGGTGGATCCACCAGATAGCCTTGTCTAGGTGCACGGAGGCCTGTCACCAGAGGAGCTGGCGGACAGGGCCGCGACCAGAGCGCATGAAGTTGAGATGGCAAGATTAACTGGACAGATGGCAATGGAGGAGAAGAGACTCCAGCTAGAGCATGAGATACATCTCAAAGAATTGGAGCTGAAAGCAAAAAGTTTGGACACAGCTCCTGGTGGCAGCACAACTCCAGTGCAGGTAGAGTCAAGGGTCTACGTACCGAAAGATGTGGTAAAGCCTTTGGGAAGACTTCTAAACGTCATTTGACGTCCATTCCATGTAAAACTGAATTGTTCCTGACACTCGGGGGCAATCGGAATTGAAAAGAAAGCATTAGCAATATCAATGGATGCATACCATGTACCTGGATGCTTTTAGATTCTTTCAATTAAAGTAATAATATCCGGTACTGCAACAGTCAAAGGGGGTGTATGTTTATTCAGCTCGCGATAATCAACAGTCATGCGCCAAGAATTATCACTTTTGCGCACGGGCCAAACGGGATTATTCCAAGCAGAAGTAACCGGAGTTATAACTCCTGCATCAACCAAATCCTGAATAGTGGCACTAATCTCTTCATGGCCACCTGGAATACGATATTGCTTCTGAGAAGCAACTTTTGTAGCCTGAGGGATTCTTATGGGGGGCATTCGTAAACGATTAACCCGTACGGGTCTGGACGATATATAATGTTTAGTTCCAAATTGATAACAGCCGTCATCTAAATTTAAAGTCATTCCTTTTAGAATGTCAATTCCAATTATATACTCCAAAAGTGGTACAACTAATACAGAACATTCTTTTCGGGGAATTCTGCCTATTCTCATTTCAAGTGTAGTTTGCACTGCGGGAGTTTCCTTTCCACCTAAACCAGTAATTGTGAAAAATTGACCTTTGAATTTCTTTGATTTTCCATGAATAAGAGTGGCCTCTGCTCCTGTATCTACCAATGCTCGGGCCCTTTGGATATTACGATGTTTCCAAAAAATTTCAATATCTACATAGGGTCTATTGTCTTTGGGAGCCCACCTGCGTACTGGAGCTTGACCTATTTCCTAGTCATTCTTACTGCGTTCTGTCAACCAGGACAAATCAGGATAAATGCTCTCATGTTTTTTGGGTATCAAAACATCCTGTTCATATCCATCTCCATTACGAAATGGATTCCTGTCATCTGTATGGTACTGTGAGTTACGATCGGACAGTCTTTGTCGATCCTCCCTTCTCCTCAATTCAGGGGTCTGATCCCTTTCATCTCTATATCTGTTGTAGACACGATCATCTCTCCCCCTTTCTCTTTCCCCCTCTCGCCCCCTCTCCTTCTCGCGACGAGGGGACACATCACGCTCATATCACCGTTCACCACGACGATCAGAATCCACACGATGCCTGTCGTCACCACTGTCATCAGAACAACCACGATCACAATCATTCTTACGCACACGACGGGCACCCTCCTTACGATCCAAACCACGCTTGCGAAACATGTCCCATAAGCGATTATTAGGCTCACCATCAATGTCCTCCTTTTTCACACCATCATCCCACAACGCAAGAAACATATCACTTCTAGAGAATTTATAATCTCCAGCAGTACGACCCTCCGGTCTGGACTGTCTCTCAGGTTTAAACCAGTCACCCAACTCACCCAGCTGACGAACAGATTCAAGCACCATAGATAAAGCATTGCCAGTTTGATTGATCAACAAAGTCATCATAACCTGCTTATAAGCAACAGGGGAAGAACGGATAATGCGATTCCGCACAGAAGATGTCAATAAACCATCCAACAACCTGTCAGCAGTACTGAGAAAAATCGCAGTTTTCATCACCTCCTCTTTCAACCGTTGCGCTGCATCGCACAAAGTGTACCACGGCTTGTCATTGGCAGGCCAGTCAGCTTCAGTAGGATATTTATGGTTACAGCCATCAGTCGCTAACTGGAGTAAACTAATCTGGCCAACACCATTAAAATTTCGAAAATGATCTTGTACAGTAGAATCGGAACTCAAAGAGCAAAATTTCAAGGCATCTCCAGCCTCTAACATGATACCTGCAGCGCCCAATTCATAAAGGCGCACCATCCACGTAAGCAAAGCCTCACCAGGCCATTGTCGAAATCGTTGTAAAATGTCACTAACCTCTTGTTGAGTAAAATCTTCCAAACTATCCAAAGCAATACCATTAGGATTACCAGGAGCTTGTTGTAATTTGCGTCGAAAAACCGGATGCGCAGAAACCTCCGGACGAGCATCCAGAGAAGCCCGATCCATAGATTTATAGGAACAATCAGGATGAGAAACGTCATTAGAATGGGAAGAGCGACCACGGCCGCTAGAATCATCATCTTTGTCACAAGAAGTAAATTTACAATCACGTCCGGAGCGAGAAGACTCGCGCCTGTCAGACTCCTCAGCCGAGGAGCCAGAATCATTCGAGTCCCAAATGTTACCATCCCACTCATCGGGGTTCCAATCCAGTCCGGCTTTCGCCACGACCAGACGCACTTTCCGTTTACAAACACGACCGCGACGGTGTCTATACTTATATTTCGCAATGCGAACAGCAGCCCTTTCGGCAATAGTCTGATAAGTCTCAAGTTTGTCGGCAAGCAATTTATTTTTACATCGCAAAAGAGTATGCGCATTTTGCACCTCAACAAATTTTTCCTCCATATCCACAAATCGTTGCTGTAATTTCACAAATTTCTCATGAAGAATTCTGTATGCAGTCAAAACAATCCAACCTCTGCGTCCTAAAATAGGAAGCTCATCACCCTTCAATACTGGTGCCTTCTGCAAGCAAGAAACCACATCAGCCGGCTTTGCCAGCTCCAAACAAGAAGTCCAATTCTCACTCAAACCAGTAGAATCGGCCCACTCACGGGCCAAGGCCTCGTAAGGCGTTGATTCCCAGCCGGGAATTTCAACAGGCAATTTAAAAGTAGATTTCGACTTTCGCGAAAACATTTTGACACACAAAAAAGATATACACAACTATCAACAAATAATATACAAAAGAAACCACGTACGAGCCGAGCGCAAACCAACAAGATTAAAACAATACAGCGCACACAGGCTTCGTAAACAGTTCGTGACGCCAGATGTAATGGCCGGATTCTCGGACCAGATAGGATCAGCTCCTCAGAGCACCTCCAACCCAGCCGGAACGTAATCACCTCCCTCCTCAGGACGTATTTACAATAGGTATGTATATGCCCTGTGCCTAAGGATGGGGAATTAGCAATATACATGCATAGGTTTTCTACAATATCCCACTCATACCAGTTAGTCTCACAGCAACTTAGGCCCAGACTAGTCTACCCTAGGGCAGTTCCGATTAGTTACCATTACACACTGACCACAGTCAGTGCTCGCTCGACAAGCCGCAATCCTACGTGTCTAGGCACCAGTCTCCTCCCTGGTGTTCTCTCACTCACATTCCGATCCACAATCCGGCGGGTCTAGGCACCAGTATCCTCCCTGGTGTTCTCATTACTTACATCCCAAGCCACAATCCTGCGGGAATCGGCACCAGTGTCCCGCCTGGTGTTCTCATTAACGCCGCTTACCAACGACGATCACTTTCCTATGAATACCTTTGGAAGGAATCTTTCATTGGCTACTCGGAATATGATACTACAATATTATGGATTACACAACAGTTTACCGAATAAGATGATGTACAATCTATTCTTCACATCAAGGGGTCCCTCTCTCCCTCAGTGCTCAGTCACTTCTTACCTGACCGGGAATTACATCCGTTCATGAAAACAATGCCTGACTAGAAGAACAGGTTACCCTGATTGAACAAGAATACGAGGCACATGCTGGTTCACTAAGAACTGGGGTACTTTATTACCATGATCATAAAAAAACAATACTACACTATGACATATATCCTGCAAAGGAAAGTGAAAGGTTAGAATGTGCACACTATGGGAAAAAGGTCGACGTCACCTGATTAATGTGAAGTCTGGATTCAGCAGTCATCTAGGTTCCCTTCTCGTCTGTGCCTTGGCTCGACTTAAAGTCACACTTCGGCAGTCATGGGTACACGTCTGCACCGCTATGCTCTGTCTTTTCTGCTTCCCTCCAAGTCACTGGAACCTTCCTTTCATTAGCTGCTTTCTCTCTGGCTGTTCTGCGCTACTCCTCTCTCCTCTCAATCACGGACCATCTTCACTTCTCGGCTTCGATCTTATGACTCAGTTTCAGCCACTCCGGTATTCGTTCTCCTGACTAACTGCTTCATTCGGAATGCTCTGATCTTATAGGTCAAAGCTCGCCAGCTGCTCCAAATAAAATACCTTCAATCTTTCTAAGAGAGTATCAGCTTCTTGGTCTTTCTCGGACTTCAAAATGGCGACTGTCTGCCTGGAAATAATTAATGGCATTGATGCTAACGGCTAGCTGCCGCCTACAGACTGACTGACTCACTGCCTCATGCTTTCGCTAATATGGAAGCTTGTCCCTTCATGGAAAGTTACGGCCAGTAACCTGCTGCCCACCAAATTCTTGTACCTCCCCGTACCAAGGACACGTTCCCAGCCGGCCGGCCTGATGTTGTGTCTTCGGAGTGGAGAAAAATACAGTCTTTCGATAAGGGCCAGCCTGAGCCTGTTTTCTCCAAGCGAACGACACTTCGAAACGAAAACATTACACTTGACCTAGAAGCATCTCAAGCTGCCGGGGCAGAAAGCAAGATGGAGTCTCTCCCGTTTGAGGCCTACAAGGCCCGAAATAAGCATAACTCCATAGAAGGTATACTAACACTCTTGCAAAAGGACGGATTATCACTAATACTAATGAATCTATCCCCTAACATAGGTTTATAAGCCCTGATCTAAGGAAAAGGGTACGAAAGTGCATTACTGTGCCCTATGAATAGGCCCTGTCCATGGTTCTAATCCTTGCACTAGAATGATAATAGACTGGAGTCACTTCCAATCATCCTCCCTCAAAGGAGGGCCTAAAAAGTCGGTCAGAACACTCACCCACACTACAAAAGCCCTCACTCCAACCCGCATTGCTGACTATGAGCGTTGTGTGAGGCGGAAAGCCGGGACTTGTGTTTCTCTGCTTGATTGAAAGTGAGAATCGCCGTTTTTAATCATAATACTGCTACATTGCACTGAATTTGTTTTCACTAGTGCTTTTAATTTTTCCTGAATGCTAGGAACTAGCTGATATCCCCGAGCGCTCCACTTACCTGATTAGATTGTCCATCCCCTTCGCAGCAGAGTTAACGCTGACAGGGCTGTGACTGGCTTTAGCGCCCGCCATCTTACTGGGGAAAATTGTGAGCGGTCCAGTGCTCGGCCCCTCCCTCACCCACACTACAGAAGCCCTCACTTCAACCCGCATTGCTGACTACGAGCGTTGTGTGTGTTGACGGTCCTGAGGCGGCAAGCCGGGAGTTGTGTTTCTCTGCCTGATTGAAAGTGAGAATCGCCGCTTTTAATAATAATACTGCTACATTGCACTGAATTTGTTTTCACTAGTGCTTTTAGTTCTTCCTGAATGCTAGGAACTAGCTGATATCCCCGAGCGCTCCACTTACCTGATTAGATTGTCCATCCCCTTCGCAGCAGAATTAACTCTGACAGGGCTGTGACTGGCTTTAGCGCCCGCCATCTTACTGAGGAAAATTGCGAGCGGTCCAGTGCTCGGCCCCTCCCTCACCCACACTACAAAAGCCCTCACTCCAACCTGCATTGCTGACTACGAGCGTTGTGTGTGTTGACGGTCCTGAGGCGGAAAGCCGGGACTTGTGTTTCTCTGCCTGATTGAAAGTGAGAATCGCCGTTTTTAATAATAATACTGCTACATTGCACTGAATTTGTTTTCACTAGTGCTTTTAATTCTTCCTGAATGCTAGGAACTAGCTGATATCCCCGAGCGCTCCACTTACCTGATTAGATTGTCCATCCTCTTCGCAGCAGAGTTAACGCTGACAGGGCTGTGACTGGCTTTAGCGCCCGCCATCTTACTGGGGAAAATTGCGAGCGGTCCAGTGCTCGGCCCCTCCCTCACCCATACTACAAAAGCCCTCACTCCAACCCGCATTGCTGACTACGAGCGTTGTGTGTGTTGACGGTCCTGAGGCGGAAAGCCGGGACTTGTGTTTTTCTGCCTGATTGAAAGTGAGAATCGCCGTTTTTAATAATAATACTGCTACATTGCACTGAATTTGTTTTCACTAGTGCTTTTAATTCTTCCTGAATGCTAGGAACTAGCTGATATCACCGAGCGCTCCACTTACCTGATTAGATTGTCCATCCCCTTCGCAGCAGAGTTAACGCTGACAGGGCTGTGACTGGCTTTAGCACCCGCCATCTTACTGGGGAAAATTGCGAGCGGTTCAGTGCTGGACCCCTCCCTCACCCACAACTACAAAATGACCTCCCTTCACAGGGATCGCAGCGGACGGGCGCAGCGGGCGCGCCGAAGTCGTGCCAAAGGCAAGCCCGTCTGCGCCCGTCCGCGCCAGTCCCGCATCCAGCGCCGGAAACTATGCCACTTCTCCTAATTACCAAAATCTTCAATACTCCAGCCCCCAGCTCCTTGAGCTGAACCAATACCTGTGTAACTCCATGCATGGAGTAAACCTTGGAGATCTCTCCTCACCTTTTTGCAGTGCCTCCTGTGGCCTGCACATACCCCACTATCCCCTTCCGCAACCCCATAAACTTCACCATCTGCCTACAACCATATGTAAACGCCCTACCAAGAACTCCCATTTGCCTACCAATGATAACCTTAAGGGTGTAACAGACCCCCCGGCGGCTGAAAACAGAATTCTGAAGTGTATATTGTTGAACACAAGATCTATGGTCAAACACAAACACGAAATTTCTGCCCTGATCACAGACCATGACGCTGATCTTATGTTACTAACAGAAACCTGGGCATCTGATACCTCTGGACCGGACTGGAATGACGCAGTTCCTGTAGGATATTATGTAGAATTTGCTAACAGACCAGGAGCAGTGGGGGGTGGTATTGGGATTATCTATAAATCCCATTTAAAAGTTTTTTCACAACCCGAGCATGGTCTAGAAGCAGAAGCCATGAGCTTTAAAATTAAAGAAAATAATTGTACCATATTTGCTGGCCTACTTGTGTATCGCCCCCCTGGTCTGAGAGCACCATTTATTAGAGCACTACACACCCTTCTTGAATCCACATCTAATTCCACCACATATACCGTTCTGGCTGACTTTAATTTTCACTTAGAAGCAAACAATGACTCTGACTCAACAACTTTAATTGACAATTTTTTAAGCCTTGACATGACTCAGCTAGTCTCAAACCCCACTCACATCACAGGACATACCCTTGATGGCATTTTTACTAACAATGACCATATCAAAACTATCTCGACCAAAGCAGTCCCCTGGTCTGATCACTATGCTATCTTTTTTAATATGTCTCTGACTAAACGTACAAATCATCGAAGAGGCCTTATGCTTCCCGAAAAAACACGTCCTTGGAACAAGCTTGAACCCGCCCTTTTAGCGGAGTCACTTGCAAAAGATCCCCCTGCTCTTGAAACCGGCAACACCAACTTAGGAGCGGTCAAATTCCAAAAATGGATAAAGCAGACAGTCAACCAGCTAGCCCCTGAAAAAATAAAAAAAGCCAGAAGACGTTTTGCCACTGCACCTTGGTATTCCATGGAGGTGAAACACATAAAACAAAAATGTCAACGACTCAAGCGGTCGTGGCGCTCGGATTATAGTGTTCAAAACAAACAAATATACATCAAAGCCCTGCAGGAATACAAGACAGAAATAGTGCAGGCTAAATCAGCATATTTTACGAATAAAATACAGGCAGCCTCTAACACTGCTAAAGAACTATTTAAAACTGTCACCCATCTAACTAAGACCCCCCACGACACTGTCTTCAGCCCTGACCAAAACTTTGTGACTAATATTGCTACCTTTTTCCAACATAAGGTCCAGACAGTTTATGACAACCTTAGCTCATCTGCATCAATCACATCCAAGGAGAATAATGATACTGCCCCCCTGTCAGGTCCTAGCTATTCCTCCTTTCCCCTATTAGAGGAGTCACAGGTGGCAGACCTCATCACACAGATGAAGTCAGGGTCCCCACTAGATCCCTGCCTGCCACGCATACTACACATGATTCAGCTGACAGTGGTAGCTGTTCTGACCCCCTTGATTACCCGAGCAGCTGGAAAAAAGCCTCGATTCGACCTATCCTGAAGAAGGATTTGTTGAATCCCGCCGAACCAAAGAACTATTGGCCAATATCCTGCCTGCCGCTACCAGCCAAGATTCTGGAAAAAGCCATCAACCTAGAAATGATGCACTATGTTGATCACAACAAACTCCTAGACCCCTCCCAACATGGATTCCGCCCTTCCCATTCAACTGAGTCTGCCCTGATTATGGCAACAGAAAACATTCGAAGAACAATGGACGAGGGTGGCAGAACTGCCCTGATCCTACTTGACCTTACAGCGACGTTCCACACCGTGAACCATTCAATCCTGTTAAACAGATTAAAAACACTTGGTTTCACGGGTGCTGCCCTAGCCCTCTTAACATCTTTTCTGGACTCTCGAATTCAACAAGTGCACTGGGAAGGTCTTACATCTGACGAATTCTCCCTTCCAGGGGGGGTCCCTCAGGGATCGGCATTATCGCCCACCCTGTTCAATCTATATGTCACCTCATTAGCTGCCTTAATTCAATCTTATGGTCTAAAATTAGTGTCCTACGCTGACGATACTCAAATTGTAGTCTCAGTGTCCCAGTCCATCCACACCACTGCAGAGCGCTTTAAGAACTGTCTTCTCAGTGTAAAAAACTGGATGAGCCTTAACTTTTTTAAACTAAATACGGACAAGACCGAGATAATCGAGTTCGGTCAGAAACCATCGATCTGGAACAACCTCTGGTGGCCTCCGGAGGCGGGCTCTTGTCCTAGCCCAGCAGAAAAGGTCAGGAATCTTGGCTTCCTGGTTGATAAAGAACTTTCTTGTAAGGCCCAGATTAACCAGGTAACCTCTACCTGCTTCCATACCATCAAGGTCCTTAGGAAAGTTCTACCCTATATCCCTTCAACATTGCAAAAAACTAAGCATGGGCGAATTTTGCGAATCTCGCGTTCGCGAATTTTGCGGATTTGCGAATCCGCAATCCGCAAAATCCGCGAATTCTCGCGAATTTGCGGATTTTTTTTTTGTGTTCGCAAGTGTTTCTGCCAGTTCGCGAGGATTTGGTACTAGTTCGCAATTGCGAACTTACTTGTCGGCTCGCAACGGTCGCGACTATGTTGTTTCTACGTCTGGTTCATCATCACAGCCTCCCAGCACCCTCCGTTTCACCACTGGCACCCTCTCTTTGACCCATGCCACCCTCTGTTACATCAATGCCACCCTCTGGTTCATCATCACTGTAGAAGATGGGGGGGAAAAGCAAGCCCACCTGCCCTGCTTGAACTGACATGAATTAATTTGGGGTTAGTTTATTAACAACACCTGCCCTGCCCCAACTGACAATAATGAATTAGGGGCTAATTAATGTGTCACTGAATTTGAAGTTCCAGCCTGGCACCTGCTTGTCTGCTCCCTTAGCTTTAAATCAGGACCTTTGTGGCATACAGTTAAGGTCAGAGCAGGGTCACACAATAGTTGCAAGCAGGCAACCGAATTCTGGAGGGCCCCCTCAGGAAGCACTACAGGGAATCGTTACAAATCATGAGGTTGACCTTTTGCACCTGCTCATTGCTTTTGCTTTTGCAAAAATCGTTTTTCGTTTTTTTCGCGCTATTCGCGGGGCGCGGCGTCGTGCGAAACCGACCGCGGAAGCCGCCAATTCGTGCGAATGAGCTTTTTATTTTTTTGCGGCTTGTTGTTTCGCGAGTTTTTTTGCAGTATTCGCGAGCCGCTTGCAGCGCAACACGCGAATTTACCCCAAGGTCGAGTACGGGCGCGGCCATTTTGTTTGCGTGACGTATTTCCGTTTCCGCCCGCTATGTATATTCTCGCGCAGTAAGCGCATTGCGAGTAGAAGTTCGCACGAGATCGCGAGGGAAATCTCGCGCAAACTTACTTTCGCGCTCGTGAACGGGCGCCGGCCATCTTGTTTTTCATTCATTTCCTGTGTCTGGGCATGGTGTTTAATCCTCTTGCTATCTTTGCCATCCTTTGCTTGTTTTCAGTTTTTTTTTAACGATTTTGCTTCTTATCTATCCCTCTCTTTTCCTAGCTGTATATTTTTGTCTTTTCTGCTATTTTTCTTTACTTTTAAACTACTTTTTTAAACTCTTTTCTTTTCTTCTTCCCTATCCTATTCCTTCTTAATTTTCTACTTCCTACCTTACCTGCCCACTTTGCCCAGACCATGGTGAAGCCAGGCGCCGTGAAGCTGCCCAGGCACTTGAGGGCGGCAGCGGCGGCGGGGAGGAGGAGTCCTGGACCCCAAGCCAAGACACCATGCGGTCGATTGCGGGGGGAGCAGGTGATGCGACGGGAGATCTTCAGCCCGGAGGAAGTGGGCGCGCTGGTCTACTTCGTCCAGCACCGCCTGCCCAGGACCATCGCGGGAGGCGGCAGGATCGCGGCCGGCGGCTACAACATGCGGGAGCGCCGGAAGCGGTGGGAGAAGGTGTGCTGGGCCATATCCCACCTCTACGGGGTCCAGCGCACCTACAGCCAGGTCACCCATCGCTGGACGGACCTCCTGGACCGGGAGCGCGACCTGCTGGACCAGCTCGGCTTGGAGATCCCCGGGCTTGGTGAGTAGTAGTAGCCATTTCATCACTCACTACTATGATGTTTTCTCCTGCTCTGTGTTGTTGTATTGCAAATATTTGTTTTTTACATGGAGCAAGCCAATAATGCCGCTGATGACGATTACATTGTAGTTAAATTATGTTTCAAAATCTTCTGTGCATTTCAGGTGCACTGCTCTCCTTCTCAGTGGCGTTGCTACTATGCTTATTTGTTTTCTTTTTTGTGGTCTCATTGGCCTGAGTAACTATTATGTATGAGTGTACTTTACAGAACTGCGTAATGCTAGACACTAGGGGGCAGATTACATTTACAAGCCCCTTGCGCCACGTTTACGTTGCCTTGCGTGACGCAACAGCGGCGTAAACGTGCCGCATCCCTGCGAGTCATTTACAGCATGACGCATCTAGGGAGATGCGTCACGTTATAAAGCCATGGGCCTGCACCACAATGGGTGCGTTCCTAGTACGCAGGGTGGGCGGTCCGGCAGCTGTGCGCCTCGCAAAATTGCCTGCGTGAAATCTACAAGATTTAACGCAGGCACTTCTGCGACGCTGCTATGTCAATTCAATTCCTTATGCCTGCTTGAAGCAGGCGAAAGGACTGACACAGCATGTTAAGTATTGGGTGGCCCTGAGCATTACTGGAGTTGCATTGCGTTGGCGACGTGACTCCAGCGATGCGCCGCTCTTACGTGACGAGATGCGTCACGCAAGTGCCTACCCTTGCGCCAGGGCGCGCCGCATTGTAAATGATTTAGAAAAGGGGGTTTAGAAAAGGGGGTAGCTTGTTTCCTTCCCAGTGTAAGAATTGGCTTTTGTAGTTTGGTTTGCCCTGTTCCCATCATGCACTGGGGCAGGAACAGACTAATTTGCATACAGCCAGGTTCTGAAACTGGGATGGTGCAGTGAGCTAAAAAACGGTGTTGGATCTAGCCCTGATCTCTTGACTGGGTGAGAGTATTCTGTTTAATTCAGAGACTCTGTCCCTCACCACCCCTTGTTGTAAATAGCATTGTAAATGAGGCGCATCTGCCGTGTCGCAAGGGTAGTTTTGCGTGACGCATTTGATCTGGCGCATCTCTGGAGATGCGCCAGAACGCGTAAGTAAGTATGCCCCTAAGGGGCAGAATTGCAATTACCGTCGCATCCCTGCAAAGTAGCAGGGATGTGCCATTAATTGTGCGGCCCTCTACCACCACCAAACATGGTGCGCCGTATTTGCAATGCGGCGCACCATGGGCCCAAAACGTCACCGAAGCTTTACTGCTGGAGTTGCGTCGCAACGATGGCGCAGCTCCAGCAATGCTCTGGGGTACCCTATCCCCCCAATACTGGGTCAAGCCGTACGTCTGCTTCAAGCAGGTGCAGGGTTTGTGTGACGCATCATTGTCCTAAAGGTGACTGATTGAAATTTTGTAGATTTCCCTCAGCCACTTTTAGGATGTGTTCCAGCGCAGGAATGCCCTCCCTTGCGCCGGAACGCCCCCTGATGGCGCAGGGCTTTATAACGGGATGCATCTCCCAAATGCGTCACGTTGTTATAATATTATACGCCGCACCATGGCGCCCTTTTTTGTTTAGCTGCTGCGTCACAAAAGTCACGCAAGAACGGAGCAAAAGAGCCGCAAGGGGCTTAAATCTGCCCCTTCCTTTGTACCCCTGACAATAAGAAAAATAGTGGTGGGGGATTGATAGTTTGACTATTTAAATGACTGGTAATGTAGCAGGCAACTGTTAGTGTTGTCACTGATCTGACTGAAATCACAATGGAGTTTGTCTGTCACTTTGCGTCTTGCCTGCGGACTGCTGCCTGCCAGTCCTAGGTGAACCTTTCAGTACTTTGTTTAGTGAGTTACGTGACTTTTGAAGTCACAGGTCCGCAAATAAATGAAAACTAACCCTAATCAATATAATTTCGCGGAAATATTTTGTTATTGTTCTTTTGAAATGTTTGATTTGGTTGACATTGACAAGCAACAATCATCCATGTTTTCTGTTCTTTCTTTCATGTTGTACGTCAGCTCCCCCCAGGGGCGAGGGGAGGACACAGGAACATCAGGCGGCGGATGCTGTTGAACAGGGCCAGGATCGGGCAGGCGAGGGCTCCTTTGCTGGCCCCAGTAAGTTTTCATTTTAGACTAGTACCTATTTTTCCTAGCGTTCCTCATTTGATTTTTTCAAAATCGTCTTTGATCTTCTTGTACACTGTATCTAAATTCTTATCCTGCCTCTACTATGACTCCCTGTGGTATTACTAGATTATTCTTATTAGTCTGTCTGTGTAGCTAACTAAGATTGCACGGTTGGCGAAACTCCCATTCTAGTCAGCAATAGCTCTATCAACTTAGTGCAGTCCTCTGGCATTGTCCATAATGTCTTTTGAAGTGTTCTATCTGCTTTGAAAATTCCCAACTATAAAATGTGAATGACCACCAAGAAAGAATAAGATACTACCTTTTGGTTTGGGTAGGAGAACAATCCATACCACTACAGTGGCGCGGACAATTCTTCTGCAGAAACAGAACTATGGACAATAAATAGTGCATTGCTTATCAATTATAATAGGCGCTGTTAGAGTTTCCACATATCTCTGTGATAACAGACTTTGAACCCCCAATGTCCTTACTGACTGACTACATAGTGTGGCACAGTCATTTACCTCCCGAATTCATCGATCATTGATCCCCAATGATGAATATTATCCAACGTAGCTGAAGAGTACGGAGTCAGAGTCAAGAAGTGTCAGAGGCACGGACTCATGCTTGCAAAAATTGCAAAACCTTTCGCTCAGTCACTCTAGTCACTCTGGACCAAAAAACACAGAGTCTCTCTAAGTTTAAAAGCTTTATTAAAAGTAAACACATTTATTAAAATGAAGTCATAATAAAAAAAGAAACGTTTAACTGAGAATGTAAAAGTGGTTAGTGCTGACGATTAATTGAAGACATTTCTTGTGGTCGAGCCGAGCTCTCACCTTGTTTCAACTTGATCTTGTTGTTAGAAGTCCATCTTCTGTCTGTGTGGAAAAAAATGGTGCGTGTTAAAAAGCCAGCCTTCATCAGTTGTGCCAAAAAGTGCTGCATTACATTGTTTTCACATGTCTTCATTCCTTGACCAAATACTAGTGAGTGGTTTATTCTAACATTCTTAAATGTACTTTGTAGGTGGAACATCTGGTAGCGGGGCCAACGCGGAGGTGGTGGTGGTGCTCGACACGGAGGCGGAGGGCAATTCCTCAGGGGAGGATGCGGCGGTTCCAGTGCCGGCTGTGAGAGTTCAGACGGTGGTGGTGGCGGGCAGAGGTAAGCTCTTATATATTCCTTACTTATTGAGATTGAAGACGTGGCTGGGAAGGAAAGAATATGAGATGCATGGCTGGGTGAATGATGAAGCAATGATTGGTGGAAGGACAACAGCCTGGGTGGGTGACACAGAAACTGTATGTGTCCATATACCTGGATCATGCTACTATCTGACTCTTAGATAGCATATGTGTATCTCGAGCAGGGGTACTCATAGTACGGCCCGCGGGCCGGTGGCGGCACGGCAAGCCTTCCTTGGCGGTGTGCAGACCTTGCAGACAATCACTGCTCCCCCGGCCCCCACAGAGCAGAGTGGAGATGCAGGGCCACAAAGAGGTGAAATAGAACAAAGCCTCTGCTCTGTGGGGCCGGGCAAGCAGTGATTGTCAGGGTGGAGATGCAGGGGCGCTACAACAAACAAAGCCTCAATAATATGTTAATGGTCTTTTAAAGACCTGTTAAGTACTTTGGTGTGGCTGTCTGTGTGTGCGCGTTGAGGAAGCTGTCTCAGCCCGGGATGAAGGCTGACACAGACAGACACACACACAGTGAGATGACAGAGGGGGAGGGAGAGGGAGGGCAGGAGGGAGAGAGAGATGGAGAGGGAGGGCAGGAGGGAGAGCATGAGTGAGAGAGATGTATGTAAATGCTGGGTCTGGTGGCTCAGTGGATGAAGGCATCTGCTGCAGGGACCTGTGTGCAACCTCATGGTCACAAGTTTTCGTTTTGCTTTAGCCCCGCCCCCTCTGA
This sequence comes from Lissotriton vulgaris, assembly GCF_964263255.1. NCBI lineage: Eukaryota > Metazoa > Chordata > Amphibia > Caudata > Salamandridae > Lissotriton > Lissotriton vulgaris. The sequence goes on along the minus strand of NC_141689.1, from coordinate 1,171,695,403 downwards.
CTCCGCCCCCACCAGCGCAGCCCTCGGCCACAAACTACACTGTAAATTTAGCCCCTGAGAGAAAGTTTGTGAGTACCCATGATCTAGAGAGAGTAGACGGTCAGTGGATGAACTAAGTGTAACTTTGAAGAGCATGTAACACTGCACCCGCACGTCCGTTCCAGTGTAGGAAAGGCAAGGAAAAGAAGTTTTAATTTTGTCCAAATACTACCATCAATAGTAGCAGTAGTTTGTATTGCAAGCACAGCATAGATCCGGTTATTAGGGTGGCCACTCCCTACCTCTCTTAATAAGTTTAGTAGTACTCAGTCATTCATGTGTGGATGTATCACTGGTCACTCAATAAAAAGCAAAGCACCTAAAGTCATCCCATATATAAGCAAAAACATCCCATGTGAAGTGATAGATAATCCGATTATTTATCTTCTTCAATTTTCCATTTCTAGTACTCATTTCCACTGTAGGGTGAAAGTTAAATTAATTAAGCAGTAGCCCTTGAGTTGTAACAGAGTATTCTCAGTGCCACCCGTAATAGAAAAGTAAGAGCTTCACCACCTGCATGTACTGGACGGGTACAGTAACGCAACGCAAGTCTAGGTCACTCCTCATGGCGTGCGTCTCTTTTTCTCGGGTGCAAGTTTACTGCGCTGGCATTATGCCGGCTTGCAGAAGATAACGTACCAATTTTCCTAAACAAGAGACAAGAAGAAGAATAAGACTGGTGTACTTTCATAGTCGACTCCAATGGAAGTCCATAGTGCTCGTAGAATTTGTTCCTTAAACTCCCAATAATGTTAGAGCAAGGATGAAGAAGTGTGAGGTTAGATAGATACTGGCCTCAATAGTTATGTAATGCGCTTGCAAGTTGCTAGTTGTAGTGCAACACAAATTTCTGCTGAATGATTGAGTTAATCTTAAAGAGCATTGGTTACAGACTATGTCTTTCTTTCTTCATATAGGTTCTCCTTCCAAACGAACAAGGAGGAAGGAGCTGGCTAGATCGGCCCGGCAACGGAGGATCGATGCCACTGTGGCCGAATATCGGCGGCTGGTGGCCCTGGAGGACGAAGAAAGTGTGCAGTCGACCACAACAACTACGTCGTCTGCATCGGCCTCCGTGCCCCCAAGGGCTGCCACCCAGCACAGTGGTCCACCCAGACTGAGCCGGGCTGCCAAAGCCAAACGCCACCGCCGAGTATCAAGGACAACAGCTTCCTCTCACAGCCGTTGCACCTGCAAGGCATTGAAGGCACGCCTGCGCCGCAGTACCCTGATGGTGTCCCGCCTCCAGCAGGAGCTCCACCACTTTTCAAACGAGTTGGAGGGGCTCCGCGTAGAGCACGCCTTGCTCCGCCAGGAGCATGATGCCCTGGTCCAAAAAGTAGACAGCATCCACCCATAGTGTCCCTTGCCCCTTTTTTAGAGACTTTTGGGGGGTGGGAATTGGGAGTTGGGTTTTTGGTGACTTTTGAAGGACAATCGTTGGGGTTAGGGAGGGTCTTGCGGGAGATTATTTTGTTAGGGATATAAATATACTTTTTCAAACTTTATCTGAGCATACCCGTTTCTTACTGCTTGCCTGGTGGGTGGAGGTTTAACAGTGACTTTGTTTTCCTGAAAGTTTAGTTCCATTTTCTTCCTTTAAGTGTAAATGCCCAAATGTTTTCAACACTAAGTGCCTCTCACTGAGTAAGTGAAGTGAATCCAAGAGTCCTAGGACTTTAGTAGTACTACCGTCAGTCTCTCGTCTCTCCTACTAATACTCCATTATACCCCCAAACCACCAAACGCTTATCTTACCTGTAATTTGTGTTTGAAAGTAGGGCTAGACCCAGGGCTGGCTCCACGGGAAACAGCGAATAAGGTTGGCAATCTTGGTCGGATAAAATTTCCTCATAGCGGTGGTACTAGTGGTGTGACACAGTGGCAGTTGCATGCCTATGAAAAAAAAGAAAATTAAATCTGGTTTTTCCTCCTGAGCAATTCAACGGTACAATAGAGAATATAGCAGGTGACAGAAGTACACTAGAACAGTGCCACATTGTAGCCTAACAAATGGTAAAGTATAACTACTAATTCGGTTGAAGTTCTTTGACATTAGCCATGGGTCTTTGTCAAGCAGAGTAAGAATATATCCTCGGATTTCTTCACCAGCCTGTTGCTATCACCTTATCCTCCCCAGCAAGTGTGTGGATTTATTGCTGTAATTTAGTCACACATCAATCAAAACCACACAGCCCGGGGGAAGAGGGTTAGGGTTTGAAAAATGGATGGGTACGGGGGTTTTTGGGAAAGGTTTTGGGAGACAAGAAAAAATAGCACAGCATGGACAAACAATAATGTGAACATAAACAAATCTTTGGGTACAAACCTATCCATCAATCTTTGAAAGTGCATGCACTACTGCATGCATGTCAGTGAAAAGTAAGTAGTACTTTCGACAACTGTGGAAGAAAGAATGCGACAGTACAGGGCCTGTGTGGAATTATTCATAACGATATTCAACATAAGGTCTCTGTAGCCAGATACCAGAGAGCCTTGCTGGTCACTATAAATCCATTCACAACAACACTCAATGGGGTTGGTCTGGAAGGTATAGTAGATAGAAAAGGAGAAATTGCTTTTTTTCTAGGTGTCCCCTCACTCACCAGGGTTGCCCCTTGGTGACATGCTTCATCATTGGGGCCATCCCAGTCCTCTACGGGCTGGGGCGTGCTGCGACTTGCGAATTACGTAGGAGCACTTACAAATGACTATGTGTGGTGCAGATGTGATAGTGGAGTGGACTAAGTGATGTGTTAAGGGATCAATTTAGAAGCAAAGAGAGATCCAAGAAATGCAGTCACAGTCAGAGAAAAAGGCAAGGGATACTGTATCTATGTTGTTGTAGTTGTCCTGTTGGAAGTGGTAAGTAAGTTGCCTGCAGAAAAAAAATCCTCTTATTAGCGGCACTCCTCCATTGCAGCCGACGCTTCGTCCATCGATGTTGGTCACCAGAAGACACCCTGTAAAAAAGCACAGCATAGACAAACAATTGAACATAAACAATTATTTGGGTACAAACCTATCCATCAATCTTTGAAAGTGCATGCACTACTGCAATGCATGTCAGTCAAAAGTAAGTAGTACTTTTGACAACTGTGGAAGAAAGAATGCGACAGTACAGGGCCTGTGTGGAATTATTCATAACGATATTCAACATAAGGTCTCTGTAGCCAGATACCAGAGAGCCTTGCTGGTCACTATAAATCCATTCACAACAACACTCAATGGGGTTGGTCTGGAAGGTATAGTAGATAGAAAAGGAGAAATTGCTTTTTTTCTAGGTGTCCCCTCACTCACCAGGGTTGCCCCTTGGTGACATGCTTCATCATTGGGGCCATCCCAGTCCTCTACGGGCTGGGGCGTGCTGCGACTTGCGAATTACGTAGGAGCACTTACAAATGACTATGTGTGGTGCAGATGTGATAGTGGAGTGGACTAAGTGATGTGTTAAGGGATCAATTTAGAAGCAGAGAGAGATCCAAGAAATGCAGTCACAGTCAGAGAAAAAGGCAAGGGATACTGTATCTATGTTGTTGTAGTTGTCCTGTTGGAAGTGGTAAGTAAGTTGCCTGCAGAAAAAAAATCCTCTTATTAGCGGCACTCCTCCATTGCAGCCGACGCTTCGTCCATCGATGTTGGTCACCAGAAGACACCCTGTCCACTGCCTGCCTGATGCTGAATTGTGGCTCGCTAATGTGAAGCCTGACTCCATCCTTTTTTCCCCATTGCAGAGACTGAAACCCGGCCTGTAATTATTCAACGAAAAACAGGAAGTGATATAATATTACAACACCACTGATAAATAAATATAAGGTATGTAGGCTGTGGAGTGCAAAAAGTCACAATTTGATTTTCCTAGTAGACAGTACAATATTTTTGAAAGTGCGTACTCTGTCCGAGTCACCTTTTGAAGGATAAATAAGTAGGGGCAAATTAATGTAGCGGATCTTTCCCCTCAAGCTAGGTGTACTGTAAACTGTGTTTTACAACAAAATTAGATCTTCCTAGCAGTGCTCCCACCCAGACCCTTACTAAAGCCAGTCGCAAAAATGTAGAAGACCCCCAATCAAATCTCAAAAAACGAGGCCTAGCAGAAAACTGGTGACAAAACTTACTTTGAAAGTAAAAGTAGGCCGAAGTACCCCCTTCCTAATTACCCCTTACCCACCGTGGATTGCATTCAAACCACTTGCAAGCAACCAAGCAAAAGTATCCATAGCCAGCATCGCTCCAAGACTCGAAATCCCCCCCACTCAAACACATGCAATAGAAATACTGCTAACCCTAACGAACCCTAAGTGAAGAAAAGTGGCAAACGCTTTCTTTAACTATGCCAAATCCCCCCTTTCCCACCATGGATTTTCTTCAAATGACTTGCAACCAAAATTACACATTCTCACGAGTGCTCTAAGACCCCAGAACTCAGTTGCAAAAATCTAGAACACCCCGAAACACATGCAATCCTGCTGCTAGGGCTAACCCTAACGAACCCTAAGTTACAAAAAGTGCCAAAAGGCTTTTCCGCAAGGATTTTGTCCCAACCACTTCTACCCGGTATTAGACCTTCCCAGGAATGCCCCAAGACCCGCCAACCCACCCGCCAAGAAGCATAACACCCCCAAACAGGCCAAAAGCAAAATCTCATACTTGCAATATTTCTCGGCCTTCGGTCCAAACGCGCTGCGTAGCTAGGCCATAAGTCAGGGTTGACACGACGGATTTCCTGAAAAGCAAATGCAATCAAGATTAGAGTGTCCCAGCAGTGCGCCCAGACCCCGAAACCCACCCACAAACACCAGGAAGCCCCCCAAACAGGCCCCCGAAAACGCTACATTGAGCAAAATGTCAGAAATAGCCAAAAAAAAATCGGCCTGGATTTTGTCCCAACCACTTCTACCCGGTATTAGACCTTCCCAGGAATGCCCCAAGACCCGCCAACCCACCCGCCAAGAAGCATAACACCCCCAAACAGGCCAAAAGCAAAATCTCATACTTGCAATATTTCTCGGCCTTCGGTCCAAACGCACTGCGTAGCTAGGCCATAAGTCGGGGTTGCCACGACGGATTTCCTGAAAAGCAAATGCAATCAAGATTAGAGTGTCCCAGCAGTGCGCCCAGACCCCGAAACCCACCCACAAACACCAGGAAGCCCCCCAAACAGGCCCCCGAAAACGCTACATTGAGCAAAATGTCAGAAATAGCCCAAAACAAAATCGGCCTGGATTTTGTCCCAACCACTTCTACCCGGTATTAGACCTTCCCAGGAATGCCCCAGGACCCGCCAACCCACCCGCCAAGAAGCATAACACCCCCAAACAGGCCAAAAGCAAAATCTCATACTTGCAATATTTCTCGGCCTTCGGTCCAAACGCGCTGCGTGGCTAGGCCATAAGTCGGGGTTGCCACCACGGATTTCCTGAAAAGCAAATGCAATCAAGATTAGAGTATCCCAGCAGTGCTCCCAGACCACGAAACTCACCCACAAACAGACGGAACCTTCCCTAAGAGCACCTAAAAGGCAAGCAAGTCATCAAAAACACAAAAAAAATTCCGCCTGGGATTTGGTCCAAACCACTTTTATCCGGTATTAGAGCTTCCCAACAATGGTCCCAGAGCCGTCAACTCACCTGCAAAGAGGTACAACAACACCCCCACAAGTGCTGAGTCTTTCTTCATTGGGCGTAAACCAGCCCTCTGGTTTGATGGAAATAGGAGTCTGGAGGAGGAGGATAGAGGAGCATGTTCTTCTGAACTTGTGAACCTGAGGAATGGAGACTGCGGCAACTTCAAATCAATTAGCAAACCAGTGAAGACAGTTCTGCTGATGGGCTTGATTTTGTGATTATCTGATTAAAGTTTGAAATATATTAACTGTGCACAACAAAGAAAGACAGACACACAGGAATAAAAGTGAATAAGGACGAAAAAGAAAGTTATTGATTCGTTGTCTCATTTTCAGGGCTCGGTATCACGGTCCAGGAATAAGAATAAGGCTTCGTCATCATACTCTGCGAATTCAGGCAGGGTGAGCTCAGTGTCACCTGACAGAGTAGAAATTCCCTCATCTATGTTGCTGGCCACCTCCTCTTCATCCGGCACGCTTTCTCGTACTCTGAAATCTGGTGGTATGAGGTGCTGATTCATCTTGATCATTGTTAACCTCTCCACATTTTTGGGCGAGAGGCGGCTCCGTTTGGGAGTTACAATGCCACCAGCAGCACTGAAAACCCGTTCAGAAGACACGCTTGCGAGTGGGCAAGACAAGTAGTTTAAAGCCAGGTTGGTGAGCTGTTGCCACAATTCTTTTTTCCCATGCCAATACGCCAATGGGTCAGAATTAACATAGACCTCTGTTGAGTCATTCAGATAGTCCTTCACCATCGACTCAAGGTCCTCATCCAAGGTTCCTCCACTTTGCTTAGCTCTTGCTGTGCCTCTGACCTTTTGAGAACCAAACCCACGCAGAGCTAGCCAATCCTCTTCAGCCTCCAATGTTTCTGTTGTGTCTCGTGCAGATGATCCGGTTGCCGGTGTCTTTAACGGCTGAGAGGTCACTTGTGCCACAGCCACAGGTGCAGAAGTGGATTGTTTTGACTGGGGATGGCCTGCTGATGTACTGCCATTTCCTTCAATTTTCAGCCGTTCTCTTTCAAACCTCTTGGCTGACAAGGCTAGCCAATGTTTGTACTTTGGAACATGTTCATCATCAAAAGGAAAGAATGCTTGGCCTGCCAGCGCCTTTTTGTAGCGTGGATCCAGAATAGTAGCACAAATGTAATGCTCTTCTGAGTGGATCTTTTTAAGAGGTTCATCACCTTGTAGGAGCTCTAATAATTTCTCAACCAGAAGCAAAGAGTCTTGGTTTTTTTCATCTTTTTCAAACAAAGAACACACCTCCTTCAGTTGGTCCTCCAGCATGTACAACAATGGAATAGCTTTTCCCAAATTAGAGTCCTCCTTGTTGACTGCACGCGTGAAGAACTCAAAAGGACGAAGCATGCGTGTCAGGCTTTGAACTATGTTCCATTGTGCCGCACCCATCCTCAGCTCCTCTGTACCCTCTGTAAGGAAATATTGATCGAGTTCCTTATACTGCTCATACAGACGCTCAAGCATGTAGAAGGTTGAGTTCCATCGTGTTACTACCTCCTGGATGAGTGCTTTCACTGGCATTTGACGTTGATATAGCAGGCTCCTCAGCTGCTTTCGGGCCTTAAAAGAATGGCTGAAATGCTTGCACATTTTTCGGCAGGTGTCCAATACACTGTACGCTGCACTGCCTTTATTACCCAAGAATTTTTGGACAACCAGGTTTATACAGTGCGCCAAACACGGCACTCTGAAATAGTCACCGTCCCTCATGGCCTTAACTATATTGGAGCCATTGTCCGTGGAAACATAACCAACCTGGCGTTTTAGTGGGGACAGCCAGTTAAGGACCTTTGTGTTAAAGACATCCAAAATGTTTTCTGCTGTGTGACGTTTCTCCAAACCAAACATGGCTAGTGTTGCATGTTTCCGAGCATCTTTAAAAACAATGTCCGCGTCAACACCTGCGTTTAGCTTTGCTTTAGCCCCTGAAAAAGAGACCCAGTGTGCAGTGATGCACATGTAATCAGCGCCTGCGCCACTGGTCCACATGTCTGTTGTCAGATGTATAGTGTGAACAGCACTCTTCTGCAAAGCTGCCCCAATCACCTTCAGAACATCTTCATGTAGTGCTGGAACCGCAACTCGGGCAAAATAGAACCGGCTAGGAACCTTCCATTTAGGGCAGAGCGCTGCCACTAATTCTAGAAAACCAACCCCTTCTACAAAAGAAAAAGGGAGAAGGTCCAGAGCTAGCATTTTAGCCAGCTTAGTGTTATACAGACGCGTCAGTGGGTGGTTGCGCTCATATTGCGCTTCTGTAAACAACATCTTTTTAATGTTGCCCTGGACCAAGGTTTTACGGGATGATGATGATATCTTCGACCCAGTTACGCTCGCTGATGAACTTTTCCGCATTGATGTCTCACTCTCTCCCACACTCTTAGTGTGCCTCACATGGGGTGTGCTGCTGACAGGGGTACTGGGTGTAAGTGAAGTGTTTGAATCGTCTTCCTCCTCGTCATCATCAGATGAAAAATCAACGTTTTCATTACGTGCAATTCCGGCTTTCTTGACCGCCTCTAGGTGCGGAAACCATTGGACAGGGTGCGCTCTCTTAAGATGACCTCTCTGGGCTCCGGTACCATAGTTAGAACCAAGCTTACCACGACTAACTCGAAGCTTACAAATGCTACAAATGGCTACGTTTTCCATTTTTGGGCAAACACTAAAGAAGTCCCAAACTGGAGACTTGAAATGTCTTTGGGGGCCGGAGGAGGCGGCGATACTGGTGGTGGTGGTCCTGCTGCTAATGCCAGATGAATTGGAGGATGTGGATTGCTGAACTTCAGTACGTTTTGCACTTTCACCACCACGAATTGAGGTTGAGGTGGGTACCTTCTTGCGAGGAAGAAATATGGAAGCGGTAGGTCTTGGTGTACTACTGAACTCCAAATCTAATGATTGTTGTGTTTCCATTTCCATTGCCTCCTCGTCGACATCATCATCACGCTCAGCAGCTTCTCGGGATAGGGTCAAAATGTCTCTTTGCTGCATGCCCGGTAGGGCTGCAGTGACCTTTGTGATGACTGGCTTGTCGTCATCGTGAGAGGCTTCATTACCAGCAGTATCTGTCACTTCTTGTTGAGCCTCATCACAATCCATAGCTATGAGTTTTTCGACGACCTTCCTTTTACGCTTAGATACCTTTGTCAGATCATGGTGTGCCTCACTGTCAGACCGCAGTGTTGGTTCCCAAGATGGATCACTTGCATCAGAAGGAGGTGGGCTTGAAGAAGATGTAGACACCCCCCTTGATCTTTTCCTTGCTAGGGATGTGGAAGACAATGAATGATCATCAGGAGGAGTGGCTTCCAATGATACCTCGGCTTCATTGTCAATTTCCTGATGTGCCCCTACTTCGGGAGGAACAACTATTGTGGGGACTTGTGACCCTCCATGCACCTCTGCTTGCGCATCTCCTTTTGCTGCCTCTCCTTCCACATGTACTTGGGCGTGTACTTGCACATGGTGTTGTTGTTGCGGCTGTGTTTGTTCAACACTTGTCAGATGAGTTACAACAACCTGTGTTGATTCAGGGACATTGCTGCTACTTTCTTGCGATGAGCCAACATCACTGGTCGATGGTGATTGGAGAAGTACACTGACTGCCTCTGAAGCACTCAAGGGCTTTGACTTAAGATGGCGTGGTGGTGGAGGCACTGAACCCAATGGAGCAGGGGTGCTGCTCCCAGCTTGGTCCCCAGCAGATCCTGCTGCTGCTGCAGGCGTACTTTTTTTTTTCTCCCAAAAAACGTGGCGGTTGGCACACCAGCCTCCTTGGTAACTTGCTTCTTCTGCTCCTTACTAGCAACTTTCTTGCTAGAGGAGCTACGGAGAACTTTTTTTGGGGCCATCTTCTTCAGAGCAGGTCAGACAGCAGGCCGCAGTTGCACGAATTGTAGAGTTGTCTGAGGCCAGACGTGACGTCGCGTGACGTTATGCTGCACACACACACCGCTGCAGGACTTCTTCCTGGCACTGGTGGTTCTCTTGAGTCTTGTGCACCTAAAAACAATGGAAGACAGAGGAACATCAGTTCAGTTATACACCACAAAAAAAAATCGGAAAAAAACAGAAAAATCAGCACAATCCCATTCCATCCATGCCCTCCATGATGTTTAAGTTCAAGACAGCCCACATAAAGACTAGGCCCATGCTAGACTCAAATACCCCTGGTGAAAAGGCCACAGGTACAGCCCCAAAAAACGAAAATCACTGAAAAATCAGCACAATCCCAATCCATCCATGCCCTCCATGATGTTTAAATTCAAGACAACCCACAGAAAGACTAGACCCATGCAAGACTCACTACCCCTGGTGAAAAGGCCACAAGTACAGCCCCAAAAAACGAAAATCACTGAAAAATCAGCACAATCCCAATCCATCCATGCCCTCCATGATGTTTAAATTCAAGACAACCCACAGAAAGACTAGGCCCATGCAAGACTCACTACCCCTGGGCATAAAGGTTGAAAAGTAGGCAAAATGGTTGCAGGCCTAACAACAAAGCCTGCATTCAAAATGGCCACTTGCCTCTCCCAGCACATGGCCAGTGCCTGTAGCAGCACTCAAAATGGCCACCAGCCACATGGCCTGTCCCTCCCCATGAACACCCCCAAAAATCGAAAAACACTGCAAAATCAGCACAATCCCATTCCATCCATGGCCTCCATGATGTTTAAGTTCAAGACAGCCCACATAAAGACTAGGCCCATGCTAGACTCAAATACCCCTGGTGAAAAGGCCACAAGTACAGCCCCCAAAAACGAAAATCACTGAAAAATCAGCACAATCCCAATCCATCCATGCCCTCCATGATGTTTAAGTTCAAGACAGCCCACAGAAAGACTAGGCCCATGCTAGACTCAAATACCCCTGGTGAAAAGGCCACAAGTACAGCCCCAAAAAACGAAAATCACTGAAAAATCAGCACAATCCCAATCCATCCATGCCCTCCATGATGTTTAAATTCAAGACAACCCACAGAAAGACTAGGCCCATGCAAGACTCACTACCCCTGGGCATAAAGGTTGAAAAGTAGGCAAAATGGTTGCAGGCCTAACAACAAAGCCTGCATTCAAAATGGCCACTTGCCTCTCCCAGCACATGGCCAGTGCCTGTAGCAGCACTCAAAATGGCCACCAGCCACATGGCCTGTCCCTCCCCATGAACACCCCCAAAAATCGAAAAACACTGCAAAATCACCACAATCCCAGTCCATCCATGCCCTCCATGATGTTTAAGTTCAAGACAGCCCACAGAAAGACTAGGCCCATGCTAGACTCAAATACCCCTGGTGAAAAGGCCACAAGTACAGCCCCAAAAAACGAAAATCATTGAAAAATCAGCACAATCCCAATCCATCCATGCCCTCCATGATGTTTAAATTCAAGACAACCCACAGAAAGACTAGGCCCATGCAAGACTCACTACCCCTGGGCATAAAGGTTGAAAAGTAGGCAAAATGGTTGCAGGCCTAACAACAAAGCCTGCATTCAAAATGGCCACTTGCCTCTCCCAGCACATGGCCAGTGCCTGTAGCAGCACTCAAAATGGCCACCAGCCACATGGCCTGTCCCTCCCCATGAACACCCCCAAAAATCGAAAAACACTGCAAAATCACCACAATCCCAGTCCATCCATGCCCTCCATGATGTTTAAGTTCAAGACAGCCCACAGAAAGACTAGGCCCATGCTAGACTCAAATACCCCTGGTGAAAAGGCCACAAGTACAGCCCCAAAAAACGAAAATCACTGAAAAATCAGCACAATCCCAATCCATCCATGCCCTCCATGATGTTTAAGTTCAAGACAGCCCACAGAAAGACTAGGCCCATGCTAGACTCAAATACCCCTGGTGAAAAGGCCACAAGTACAGCCCCAAAAAATGAAAATCACTGAAAAATCAGCACAATCCCAATCCATCCATGCCCTCCATGATGTTTAAGTTCAAGACAGCCCACAGAAAGACTAGGCCCATGCTAGACTCAAATACCCCTGGTGAAAAGGCCACAAGTACAGCCCCAAAAAACGAAAATCACTGAAAAATCAGCACAATCCCAATCCATCCATGCCCTCCATGATGTTTAAATTCAAGACAACCCACAGAAAGACTAGGCCCATGCAAGACTCACTACCCCTGGGCATAAAGGTTGAAAAGTAGGCAAAATGGTTGCAGGCCTAACAACAAAGCCTGCATTCAAAATGGCCACTTGCCTCTCCCAGCACATGGCCAGTGCCTGTAGCAGCACTCAAAATGGCCACCAGCCACATGGCCTGTCCCTCCCCATGAACACCCCCAAAAATCGAAAAACACTGCAAAATCAGCACAATCCCATTCCATCCATGCCCACCATGATGTTTAAGTTCAAGACAGCCCACAGAAAGACTAGGCCCATGCTAGACTCAAATACCCCTGGTGAAAAGGCCACAAGTACAGCCCCAAAAAACGAAAATCACTGAAAAATCAGCACAATCCCAATCCATCCATGCCCTCCATGATGTTTAAATTCAAGACAACCCACAGAAAGACTAGGCCCATGCAAGACTCACTACCCCTGGGCATAAAGGTTGAAAAGTAGGCAAAATGGTTGCAGGCCTAACAACAAAGCCTGCATTCAAAATGGCCACTTGCCTCTCCCAGCACATGGCCAGTGCCTGTAGCAGCACACAAAATGGCCACCAGTCACATGGCCTGTCCCTCCCCATGAACACCCCCAAAAATCGAAAAACACTGCAAAATCAGCACAATCCCATTCCATCCATGCCCTCCATGATGTTTAAGTTCAAGACAGCCCACAGAAAGACTAGGCCCATGCTAGACTCAAATACCCCTGGTGAAAAGGCCACAAGTACAGCCCCAAAAAACGAAAATCACTGAAAAATCAGCACAATCCCAATCCATCCATTCCCTCCATGATGTTTAAGTTCAAGACAGCCCACAGAAAGACTAGGCCCATGCTAGACTCAAATACCCCTGGTGAAAAGGCCACAAGTACAGCCCCAAAAAACGAAAATCACTGAAAAATCAGCACAATCCCAATCCATCCATGCCCTCCATGATGTTTAAATTCAAGACAACCCACAGAAAGACTAGGCCCATGCAAGACTCACTACCCCTGGGCATAAAGGTTGAAAAGTAGGCAAAATGGTTGCAGGCCTAACAACAATGCCTGCATTCAAAATGGCCACTTGCCTCTCCCAGCACATGGCCAGTGCCTGTAGCAGCACTCAAAATGGCCACCAGCCACATGGCCTGTCCCTCCTCATGAACACCCCCAAAAATCGAAAAACACTGCAAAATCAGCACAATCCCATTCCATCCATGGCCTCCATGATGTTTAAGTTCAAGACAGCCCACATAAAGACTAGGCCCATGCTAGACTCAAATACCCCTGGTGAAAAGGCCACAAGTACAGCCCCAAAAAACGAAAATCACTGAAAAATCAGCACTATCCCAATCCATCCATGCCCTCCATGATGTTTAAGTTCAAGACAACCCACAGAAAGACTCAGTCCACCCACCACTGAGTACCCCTGGGCAAAAGGCCTCAAAACAGCCCAAAAATCGAAAATTCCAAAATTTTAGTTGCAGCAACTGTAATGCCTAAAACAAACTTACTTGTAAAATTTCTAATCCAACAGTGATCCAAAGAAAGTCAAAAAGGCCTCAAATCCAAAGATCCAGCAGGATCCACAAAAAGTAATCCTTCCAGCTCCAGATCCAAATGAAAAGTGACCAGGAGATGGACAAAGCACTGGGAGGAGCCTGCTGAACAGGAACAGGAAGTTGAAGACTGTGGGGCACTTCCTTCCTCCCACCCCCCTCCCCCCCTCCCCAAAATGGACTCCTCGCTAAAAAAGTGCAGGCAAATGTCAACCTAAGGAGTTATTCAGATAAAAATCATCATTTCAAGAAGGTTTATGCTGCTTGCTGGTGGATTTCTTGTGCAGAATTGCAAATTTTATATTTTCGCTTGTGCGAGATTCTTGCTGCTCGCCGCATCTCAAATCTCGCAATTGCGAAGTACCGCGAGACGTGATCTCGCCGTACTCGCGTTGACAAACTATCGCTGGCAAGCCGCGATGACGTAATCGCGCTCGCCAATTCCCGCGGGATCACACAGCAAGATCCAAAATGGCGCAGCACTCGCAAACTATCGAGAAAAACAACTCGGCAAATGATGCTAAACGCCGCGCGCCGCAAAAATTGTATCACCAACGCCGCGCGCCGCAAAAAAAATCCGCTGCGTGCGAATTTGCGGATTTTGCGGGAAATTCGCAAATCTCGCGGGTTGCGAATTTCCCGAAATTCCGCAAAATCTGCGAGCGTAACGGATTTTCCGCCCATGGGAACAGTCCAGCCTGAACTGCCAAGCCATGTTTTCCCTGGACCGGAAACAAGCTTCCGAGGACCGGTTTCTGGCATTCCAGCCGTCTTCAGCCCGGCTTGCTTGAATCCAGTGGCAAAGTGAGCAAGGGACTCACGTCTGAGCATACCCTGCCACACCTATGGCGGCCAAAAGCGGTACAAAAGGGGGTGGTGATGGACGGAGCATCTGAATCAATCAAACACTCACACCCAGTCAACAGATCTGGGTTTAATCCATCACCGTTCTTTAGCCAACTCTGCCACCCCAGTTCAGACATGGCTATATATAAATCAGTCTTACCCTGTGCCTCATGGGAACAGTCCAGCCCGAACTGCCAAGCCATGTCTTCCCTGGACCGGAAACAAGCTTCCGAGGACCGGTTTCTGGCATTCCAGCCGTCTTCAGCCCGGCTTGCTTGAATCCAGTGGCAAAGTGAGCAAGGGACTCACGTCTGAGCATACCCTGCCACACTTATGATGGCCAAAAGTGGTACAAAAGGGGGTGGTGATGGACGGAGCATCCGAATCAATCAAACACTCACACCCAGTCAAAAGATCTGGGTTTAATCCATCACCGTTCTTTAGCCCACTCTGCCACCCCAGTTCAGACATGGCAATATGCAAATCATTCTGACCCTGTGCCTCATGGGAACAGTCCAGCCTGAACTGCCAAGCCATGTCTTCCCTGGACCGGAAACAAGCTTCCGAGGACTGGTTTCTGGCATTCCAGCCGTCTTCAGCCCGGCTTGCTTGAATCCAGTGGCAAAGTGAGCAAGGGACTCACGTCTGAGCATACCCTGGCACACTCGCAGTTCGCCTTGGACTGTTCCCATGAGGCACAGGGTCAGACTGATTTGCATATAGCCATGTCTGAACTGGGGTGACAGAGTGGGCTAAAGAACGGTGATGGATTAAACCCAGATCTTTTGACTGGGTGTGAGTGTTTGATTGATTCAGATGCTCCGTCCATCACAACCCCCTTTTGTACCGCTTTTGGCCGCCATAAGTGTGGCAGGGTATGCTCAGACGTGAGTCCCTTGCTCACTTTGCCACTGGATTCAAGCAAGCTGGGCTGAAGACGGCTGGAATGGCAGAAACCGGTACTCGGAAGCTTGTTTTCGGTCCAAGGAAGACATGGCTTGGCAGTTCGCGCTGGACTGTTCCCATGAGGCACAGGGTCAGACTGATTTGCATATAGCCATGTCTGAACTGGGGTGGCAGAGTGGGCTAAAGAACGGTGATGGATTAAACCTAGATCTTTTGACTGGGTGTGAGTGTTTGATTGATTCAGATGCTCCGTCCATCACCACCCCCTTTTGTACCGCTTTTGGCCACCATAAGTGTGGCAGGGTATGCTCAGACTTGAGTCCCTTGCTCACTTTGCCACTGGATTCAAGCAAGCTGGGCTGAAGACGGCTGGAATGCCAGAAACCGGTCCTTGGAAGCTTGATTCCGGTCCAGGGAAGACATGGCTTGGCAGTTCGCGCTGGACTGTTCCCATGAGGCACAGGGTCAGACTGATTTGCATATAGCCATGTCTGAACTGGGGTGGCAGAGTTGGCTAATGTAAGCGCAAAATCCGTTCCGCTCGCAGATTTCGCGGATTTTCGGTAAATCCGCCATCCGCGAACTCCCGCGAATTTACCGAAAATCCGCAAATCCACGAGCGGCGGATCCAGGGGCAAAAGTTCAAGCCTTCAAGCTTGAAGTTGTTGTAACTATTTTAGGATGGCGCCGGCAAGCTGCCAGCGCCATCCTAAAATAGTTACTAAGTTAGCTTCAACAGGAAGCACTAATAGATAAAATAAGGCAGGTGCTCGAGCACCTGCTTTTTTTTATCTATTAGTTTTTCCTGATGAAGCTAATTTAGTAACTATTTTAGGACGGCTCTGGCAGCTTGCCGGCGCCATCCTAAAATAGTTACAGGATGATGGACAGCTCACTCAAGGGACCCCTCTGCACATCGGTGCGATTGCATAGTAACACACACAAGGCCGCTGGAACTAGTTGAAGCTCAAATTCAGTGACTCATTCACCAGCCCAAAAACAATTGTGAGCATCGTCGAGGCTGGGCAGGTGTGCCTTCTTCCCAAATCTACCGTCGAAAATCAGCTGTGATGCTGGATAGAGGCCTTTGTATCCTTGATTTTCACGAGCGCAATCCTCGTGCTGTTCCTGTGACCAGGAGCTTCTTTCTCTTCATCTGCTGCTCTGATCGGTCTCTGACCATTTATACACACAAGAGGCACTTGAACTCGGTGCGATTGCATAGTAACACACACATGGTCGCTGGAACTAGTTGAAGGTCAAATTCAGTGACGCATTCATCAGCCCAAAAACAATCGTGAGCGTCGTCGAGGCTGGGCAGGTGTGCCTTCTTCCCAAATCTACCGTCAAAAATCAGCTGTGATGCTGGATAGAGGCCTTTGTATCCTTGACTTTTACGAGCGCAATCCTCGTGCTGTTCCTGTGACCAGGAGCTTCTTTCTCTTCATCTGCTGCTCTGATCGGTCTCTGACCATTTATACACACAAGAGGCACTTGAACTCGCAGAGAAGACCCCCCATTTAAAAAATCCGCAAAAACCACAAATCCGCAAATTCACGGATTTTGCGGATCCGCGAATACGCAAATCCACAAATTTGCGGATCGTGAATCCGTGAAATCCGCCCATGCTTAATGGTGATGGATTAAACCCAGATCTTTTGACTGGGTGTGAGTGTTTGATTGATTCAGATGCTCCGTTCATCACCACCCCCTTTTGTACCGCTTTTGGTCGCCATAAGTGTGGCATGGTATGCTCAGACGTGAGTCCCTTGCTCACTTTGCCACTGGATTCAAGCAAGCCGGGCTGAAGACGGCTGGAATGCCAGAAACTGGTCCTCGGAAGCTTGTTTCCGGTCCAGGGAAGAGATGGCTTGGCAGTTCGGGCTGGACTGTTCCCATGAGGCACAGGGTCAGACTGATTTGCATATAGCCATGTCTGAACTGGGATGGCAGAGTGGGCTAAAGAACGGTGATGGATTAAACCCAGATCCTTTGACTGGGTGTGAGTGTTTGATTGATTCAGATTCTCCGTCCATCACCACCCCTTTTTGCACCGCTTTGGCCGCCATAAGTGTGGCAGGGTATGCTCAGACGTGAGTCCCTTGCTCACTTTGCCACTGGATTCAAGCAAGTCGGGCTGAAGACGGCTGGAATGCCAGAAACCGGTCCTCGGAAGCTTGTTTCCGGTCCAGGGAAGACATGGCTTTGCAGTTCGGGGTGGACTGTTCCCATGAGGCACAGGGTCAGACTGATTTGCATATAGCCATGTCTGAACTGGGGTGGCAGAGTGGGCTAAAGAACGGTGATGGATTAAACCCAGATCTTTTGACTGGGTGTGAGTGTTTGATTGATTCAGATGCTCCGTCCATCACCACCTCCTTTTGTACCGCTTTTGGCCGCCATAAGTGTTGCAGGGTATGCTCAGACGTGAGTTCCTTTCTCACTTTGCCACTGGATTCAAGCAAGCGGGGCTGAAGACGGCTGGAATGCCAGAAACCGGTCCTCGGACGCTTTTTTCCGGTCCAGGCAAGACATGGCTTGGCAGTTCGGGCTGGACTGTTCCCATGAAGCACAGGGTCAGACTGATTTGCATATAGCCATGTCTTAACTGGGGTGGCAGAGTGGGCTAAAGAACGGTGATGGATTAAACCCAGATCTTTTGACTGGGTGTGAGTGTTTGATTGATTCAGATGCTCCTTCCATCACCAAGCCCTTTTGTTCAGCTTTTGGCCGCCATAAGTGTGGCAGGGTATGCTCAGACGTGAGTCTCATGCTCACTTTGCCACTGAATTCAAGCAAGCCGGGCTGAAGACGATTGGAATACCAGAAACCGGTCCTCGGAAGCTTGTTTCCGGTCCAGGGAAGACATGGCTTGGCAGTCCGGGCTGGACTGTTCCCATGAGGCACAGGGTCAGACTATTTTGCATATAGCCATGTCTAAACTGGGGTGGCAGAGTGGGCTAAAGAACGGTGATGGATTAAACCCAGATCCTTTGACTGGGTGTGAGTGTTTGATTGATTCAGATTCTCCGTCCATCACCACCCCTTTTTGTACCGCTTTGGCCGCCATAAGTGTGGCAGGGTATGCTCAGACGTGAGTCCCTTGCTCACTTTGCCAATGGATTCAAGCAAGCCGCGCTGAAGACTGCTGGAATGCCAGAAACCGGTCCTCGGAAGCTTGTTTCCGGTCCAGGGAAGACATGGCTTGGCAGTTCGGGGTGGACTGTCCGCATGAGGCACAGGGTCAGACTGATTTGCATATAGCCATGTCTGAACTGGGTTGGCAGAGTGGGCTAAAGAACGGTGATGGATTAAACCCAGATCTTTTGACTGGGTGTAAGTGTTTGATTGATTCAGATGCTCCGTCCATCACCACCTCCTTTTGTACCGCTTTTGGCCGCCATAAATGTGGCAGGGTATGCTCAGACGTGAGTCCCTTGTTCACTTTGCTACTGGATTCAAGCAAGCGGGGCTGAAGACGGCTGAAATGCCAGAAACCGGTCCTCGGACGCTTTTTTCCGGTCCAGGGAAGACATGGGTTGGCAGTTCGGGCTGGACTGTTCCCATGAAGCACAGGGTCAGACTGATTTGCATATAGCCATGTCTTAACTGGGGTGGCAGAGTGGGCTAAAGAACGGTGATGGATTAAACCCAGATCTTTTGACTGGGTGTGAGTGTTTGATTGATTCAGATGCTCCGTCCATCACCAAGCCCTTTTGTACAGCTTTTGGCCGCCATAAGTGTGGCAGGGTATGCTCAGACGTGAGTCTCATGCTCACTTTGCCACTGGATTCAAGCAAGCCGGGCTGAAGACGACTGGAATGCCAGAAAGCGGTCCTCGGAAGCTTGTTTCCGGTCCAGGGAAGACATGGCTTGGCAGTTCGGGCTGGACTGTTCCCATGAGGCACAGGGTCAGACTGATTTGAATATAGCCATGTCTGAACTGGGGTGGCAGAGTGGGCTAAAGAACGGTGATGGATTAAACCCAGATCTTTTGACTGGGTGTGAGTGTTTGATTGATTCAGATGCTCCGTCCATCACCACCTCCTTTTTTGTACCGCTTTTGGCCGCCATAAGTGTGGCAGGGTATGCTCAGACGTGAGTCCCTTGCTCACTTTGCCACTGGATTCAAGCAAGCCGGGCTGAAGACGGCTGGAATGCCAGAAACCGGTCCTCGGAAGCTTTTTTCTGGTCCAGGGAAGACATGGCTTGGCAGTTCGGGCTGGACTGTTCCCATGAGGCACAGGGTCAGACTGATGTGCATATAGCCATGTCTGAACTGGGGTGGCAGAGTGGGCTAAAGAACAGTGATGGAATAAACCCAGATCTTTTGACTGGGTGTGAGTGTTTGATTGATTGATTATGATGCTCCGTCCATCACCACCCCTTTTTGTACCACTTTTGGCCGCCATAAGTGTGGCAGGGTATGCTCAGACGTGAGTCCCTTGCTCACTTCGCCACTGGATTCAAGCAAGCTGGGCTGAAAACGGCTGGAATGCCAGAAACCGGTCCTCGGAAGCTTGTTTCCGGTCCAGGGAAGACATGGCTTGGCAGTTCGGGCTGGACTGTTCCCATGAGGCACAGGGTCAGACTGATTTGTTTATAGCCATGTCTGAAAGGGGGTGGCAGAGTGGGCTAAAGAACGGTGATGGATTAAACCCAGATATTTTGACTGGGTGTGAGTGTTTGATTGATTCAGATGCTCCGTCCATCACCACCCGTTTTTGAGCGGACCCATTGGCAGCAAGAAGGAGGTCCCTCCAGGGAGGAATTCTGCAAGGAGCAGAGAGAGTGCCCTTCTCTCACGGGTATGCGGCAGCAGGCTGCAGACCAGGCCAATGGTGTTCAGTCCGGAAAACACTTGGTCTACTGGGAGAACGATCTCCTGTATTCAGAGCCTAAGGCTGCTGAACCTGGGTCCGCCTGTGTGCTGGTGGTACCCCAGAAGTTCAGAGCCTTCCTACTGGAGCTGGCTCACGATGTACCGTTAGCAGGACATTTGGGGATGGACAAGACGCATGACAGGCTTCTTACGTACTTCTATTGGCCCCAAATGCACAGAAGTTCAGATGCGCACTGTAGGCCTTGCCAGACTTGCCAGGCAAGTGGTAAGTGTGGAGGGAAGAACAAGGCTCCCCGCCATTCCCTGTCGTCAGTACCCCATTCCAGCGAGTGGGAATTGATGTTGTGGGGCCTCTGGACCCCAAGACAGCCATGGGCAACAGGTTCATCCTGGTCTTGGTGGACCATGCACCCGGTACCCGGAAGCCATCCCTCTGAGGACAGTGAGGGTCCCCGTGGTGGGACGAGCGCTGATGGGAATTTTCTCATGAGTGGGATTCCCTCTAGAGGTGGTGTCCGACCGGGGACCAATTTCATATTGAAATGTATGAAGTCCCTTTAGCAAGAGTGTGGTGTAACCTACAAGTTCACCACCCCTTACCACCCCCAAGGAAACGGGTTGGTTGAAAGATTCAACCGAACCCTGAAAGGCATGATCCGGGGCCTAGAAGGACCAATGAGGCATAAGTGGGACGTCCTTTTACCATGCCTATTCTTTGCGTACCGAGAGGTGCCACAGAAGTCGCTCGGGTTCAGTCCCTTCGAGCTTTTGTACGGTCACCCGGTCCCAGGACCTCTGAGTCTGGTTAGGGAAGGCTGGGAGCAATCTCCCAGGAAACCTCCCCAGAATGTATACAGTTACATGCTGGCCTTCCGAAACCAGACCAGGCGATTCAGACAACTTGCTGAGGCAAATCTGGAAGCCAGCCAGGAAGAGATGAAGCGGTGGTATGACCAGAATGCCACTCTGGTAGAGCTTCAACCTGAACAAAAGGTGTGGGTCTGACCCCAGTGGAGCCTTGTGCACTTCAGGATAAGTGGACAGGTCCATTTGAGGTTGTGGAGCGCAAGAGTCCTGTCACCTACCTGGTGAACTTGCAAACACCCAGGAACCCTTTAAGGGTCCTACATGTTAACCGCCTTAAGCCCCACTTGGAGAGGTCCAAAGTGGGCATGCTCTTGGCAACCGATGATGGAGTGGAGGAGACCGAACCTCTTCCGGACCTCTTGGTAGCCTCGGAGAAAGATGGGTCAGTGGATGGAGTTAACCTCTCACCCTCCCTGACCCCTGAACAACAGAGTGGCTGCCGCCAGCTGCTGTGGCAGTTTAATGATCTGTTCTCCCTGGTTCCCGGTGTCACAGATTGGTGTGTCCATGATGTGGACACGGGAGACAGTTCGCCAGTGAAGCACAAGGCTTACCGCGTGACTGACAGTGTAAGAGCCTGCATCAAGGAGGAAGTCTCGAAGATGTTTGCTCTCGGGGTGATTTAGTCCTCCAGCAGTCCTTGGGTCAGCCCAGTGGTCTTGGTCCCGAAGGCTGCAACGCCGGGAGCCACACCCGAACTCCGGTTATGTGTGGACTATCGAGGACTCAATTCGGTCACGAAGACCGACGCGGACCCCATCCCCAGAGCTGATGAGCTCATCGATCGGTTGGGGGCTGCTTGGTATCTCAGCACGTTTGACTTAATGTCTGGGTACTGGCAGATCGCCTTAACTGACGGGGCCAAAGAGAGGTCAGCGTTCTCAACCCCAGACGGGCATTTCCATTTCCGGGTTATGCCATTTGGGATGAAGAACGCCCCTGCCACCTTCCAGAGGTTGGTCAATCGGGTGTTGATTGAACTGGATGCGTTCAGTGCCGCCTACCTGGACTACATCGCAGTGTTCAGTGGCACATGGGAAGAACACTTGCGACACCTATGGGAAGTGTTGTCGGCACTGCGCAAGGCAGGCCTCACGATCAAGGCAAGCAAATGTTAGATCGGGCAGGGTTCCGTGGTGTACTTGGAACACCAAGTTGGGAGAGGCTAGGTGGCGCCCCTTCAACCTAAGATTGAGACCATCCTGAATTGGGAACCCCCCAAAAACCAAACGGAGGTGAGGGCCTTCCTCGGAATCACCGGGTACTACAGGAGGTTTGTCAAGGGGTATGGCAGCATCGTTGCCCCCTTGACAGAGCTGACTTCGAAGGCCATGTGCACGGCGCCCGTGCTTCTGACTCCTGATTTCTCCAAAGAGTTCCTAGTGCAGACAGACACTTCAGAGCATGGGGTAGGGGCTGTTCTTTCACAAATGACTGAGGAGGGCTGGGACCACCCTGTAGCCTTCATCAGTCGGAGGTTACTTCCACGTGAGCGTAGGTGGAGTGCGATTGAGAGAGAAGCTTTTGCTGTGGTCTGGGCCTTGAAGAAGCTAAGACCCTACTTGTTTGGGTCTCACTTCCGAGTTCAGACACACCACAGGCCCCTCAGATGGTTGATGCAGATGAGGGGTGAGAACCCGAAACTGTTGAGGTGGTCCATCTCCCTATGAACTTTTCGGTGGAACACCGCCCGGGCATAGACCATGCCAATGCTGTCGGTCTGTCCAGGTTTTTCGCCTTAGTGATGAGGAACTCCCTGGGGAAGGGTAAATCTCCTCACCTTTCAGCTGGAGGGGACACGTGTTAGACCTGGCACCTTGGCGTGAGTCTCCCTTCCACTTTTTGCTGATGTGCTTCAGATGTTTTTGCTGGTGTTCGATGCTCAGGGCACAGCGCCACGGCCAACCCGTGCCGCAGTGCAAGTGCTCCCTATATAAAGTGTATCCGTGATTGATTTCCATGATTGGCTTATTTGATTTACTGTCAGTCCCCAGTAACGTGCACCAGGAGTGCCGGGGCTTGTAGGTGCAAATGCTGCTAGTGGGCCTGCAGCGCTGGTTGCGCCACCCAACGAAGCGACCTCGTAAAAGATGTCTTGGGTCCGCCATTGCAGACCCTGCATACAGTCTGGTACTGTCACGCTGACTGTGCAAGTGCCCACACTTGCCAGTCCCTAAACCTTCCCTAACCTTCATATCAGTCACCCCTATGGTAGGCCCAAGGGCAGGGGGTATTATAAGCGTAAGGTAGGACAAGCCCTGATGTGTGTGGCATGTCCTAGTAGTGAATTACCACCCTTTTTCATTCTTCACTATTGAAGGGCTGCCTGTTCTCTTCGGCAAAGGTGAGCAGCTGGAGCTATTGCACACTATAGTCCCGGCCGGCTCAGGGAACATGGTGGCATGTCGAGTTTGGTATTGCTGAACTCAGAATAATAAAATACTTCCTTTAGCAAGGTTTATTTTATTATCCTGTGTTTGCAACTGCTACTTTTAGAAAGTTAGCATTTGCTCGCCTGACAATTTCAGCCCGCCTCTGCCAGGATGTGTATTTGTTGTCTGGGTTTGTGTGAGTGACAGGGCTGTGGAATTCCCGTGGACAGTCGGGGTTACCAGGTGGTGAATAGGGTGCTGACACCAGGATGGGTGGGCGGAGTAGTCCTTGACTCTGAATAGGGTTGTGCTCCACCACCACAATGCTGGCTCCACCTCCTGCGGATCATCTAATGTCCCAGCCCTGCACCCTGAAAGAAGACGGCCGCGTCCTGTCAACAGAGTACTTCAAAACCGGGTTGAACCAGGCTCAGGCCCCCTGGCCTGCCAAGACAAAAGAAACCAAGTATAAAGGTAGGAGCCCTGCTCCTAGGAAATTAGATCCAGTTTTGACCACGACGAACCCATGCCCGACTAGATGGGCCAAGAGAAGCTGAGGAGAAGGAATCCTGCAGTGGTGCCTTGCTGAGACGGAGAGGAAAAGACCAGAAAGAACTTTGAAGACTTGTGCCTGAAACTATCTCCAAGGGCTTGATCACAAACTTGCCCCTGAACGGAACCCCAGGATCATTGGGTTCTATTCTGCCTGTGCCCGTTTGCTGTTGGGCCTTTAGTTCTTATTCCCTCGCCGGAGTTGTGACTCGGGTGCCTTCGCCCTCCAGGTCGTGACAGCTCAGAGCCTGGTCACCCTGCCGCAGAGAGCCCTGCTCAAGCTTTAGTCGCTCTCCGCTTCAGTGCCGGGCCGCCCGCTCTCCTGTCACCTCACCTGCTACGGAGCACGCTGTGCGCCTCTCATCTTCTGCCTCCGAAATCCGCACGGAGCGCATCTGATAGCCTCGGACGGTCCGTGCGTCATAACGTTCTCGACTGTCTTGCTTTGCCCTCCTGCATACCAAGGCCGTGCCGCACCTCAAGAAGGCCTTCCGTACTGTGGTACTGAAGGTTCGGTGCTACACCCGTCTGCCAGAGAACGCGACTCCCCACACCGATCCACAGGTACAAACTGGTGTGCTAAGAAGTACTACACCCCTTGAACGGCGCCTCACCTATGCGTTGTAAAGGTAGTATGCGTTGTAATGGAATGTGATGTTAAGGTAGTTTTTTTAAATTCGTTGTAATGGCATGCGTTGTAATGGAATGCGTTGTAATGGATCTTGTGTTGTAAAAAATGCGTTGTAAAGGTATGCGTTGTAAAAGTATGCGTTGTAACGTCATACATCCAATTACAACTGGCCCAATAAATTATGATCCCTGTGCAGACACTTGTTTCAACAGGGACGGTGGTGTGCTGAATATCACCTACAGTATTTACCAAGTGCAATAAAGATCATGACCTTTGATCATTTTTCAACACGTCAATCCTGCTGGAATTTGGATAAGGAAAAAAGTTCAGGGGAATGTTTACTATTATTTCACACAATACAGCAAACTTCCTACACTCCATTAGGTGAAAGGGAAAGAGCAGAAATGCTATATATTCCCAAAATATAAAGCATGTTTGTTCTCTCCTTGTGCTGCCTAGTATCAAGCGGGTGACTACATTAAGGGCTGGATTGTCTTTGTGAAGGAAGCGATACCTTCTTGCACAAAGCAATCCAAAGAGGCAATTTCCTCTTCACATGTGTGATGCAGAATGCATCATGCACAGAAAGAGGAAATAACAAGGAGAAAAAAATACTTTTCTCTTTGTGATATCATCCTCTGGCAGGCTTACCAAATTTGACGCATTCCCAGGTAAACAAAACTTTGCAAATTTGGAATTTGGAGTCCAATGGACTGGTAGAAAGATTCAACAAGACCTTGAAGGGCATGATCAGAAGTTTGCCTGAAAGCCTGCGGAGGAAGTGGGACGTCTCCTACCCTGTTTGCTATTTTCCTACAGGGAAGTGCCACAGAAGGGAGTGGGCTTCAGCCCCTTTGAGCTTCTGTATAGGCACCCTGTACGCGGTCCTCTCAGCCTGGTGAAGGATGGATGGGAGAAGTCTCCCAGAAACCCCCCCAGGACGTGGTGAGTTACATGCTGGCCTTCAGGAGCCAAATGGCGAAGTTGTGGAAGCAAGCTTCTGACAACTTGGAGGCCAGCCAGGCAGTAATGAAGGAGTGGTATGACCACAACGCTCACCCGGTGGAGTTGGAGCCTGGCCAGAAAGTGTGGGTGATGGAGCCTGGAGAGCTAAGTGCCCTCCAGGATCGCTGGACAGGCCCCTTTGAGGTGTTAGAAAAGAAGGGTAAGGCCACATACCTGGTGGACCTTAAGACCCCTCGATAGCCCCTACGGGTGCTACATGCTAACCGACTCAAACCCCACCATGAGAGGCCCGAGGTCATCTTAATGATGGTGACTGATGGGAGAGAGGAAGCGGAAAGCGAACCTCTCCCAGACTTGTTCTCGTCTCAAGAAAAGGATGGGTCAGTGGAGGGAGTGATTCTCTCCCCATCCCTAACTCCTGAACAGCGGGAGGACTGCAGCCAGATACTGGAGCAGTACTCTACGTTGTTCTCCCTTGTCCCGGGAAGGACTCACCTGTGCACCCATGATGTGGACACAGGGGATAGCCCACCAGTGAAGTCAAAGACCTACCGGCTGTCCGACAAGGTGAAGGCTAGCATCCATGGTGAGGTTACCAAGATGCTGGAGCTAGGAGTTATAGAACCTTCCAGCAGCCCCTGGTCCAGTCCGGTGGTTCTAGAGCCAAAAGCCGCTCCACCAGGCACCACTCCAGAACTGAGGTTCTGTGTGGATTACCGGGGACTGAACTCAGTTACAAAAACTGATGCTCATCCGATCCCTAGGGCGGATGAATTAATTGACCGGCTGGGAGCTGCCCAATACCTAAGTACCTTTGACCTCACCTCGGGGTACTGGCAGATCTCCCTGACAGAAGGAGCAAAGGAAAGGTCAGCCTTCTCCACGCCTGAGGGACACTTCCAATTTTGTGTGATGCCCTTTGGGCTCAAAAATGCCCCTGCCACTTTTCAGCGGCTGGTGAATCAGGTCCTCTCCGGAATGGAGGGTTTCTCCGCTGCTTGTCTGGATGACATTGCTGTCTTCAGCAGCAGTTGGGAGGACCATTTGCAACATTTGCAAGCAGTTCTCCAGGCCCTGAAACAAGCTGGCTTGACAATTAAGGCCAGCAAATGTCAGATTGAGCCGGGGTCGGTTGTGTACCTTGGACACTTGGTGGGTAGGGGAACAGTGCAGCCCCTTCAGGCAAAGATTGAGGCAATCATGGCCTGGAAACCCCCCAAGAACCAGACTGAGGTCGGAGCTTTCCTGGGCCTCACAGGCTACTACCGTCGCTTTGTGAAGGGGTATGGCACTATTGTAGCGCCCCTCACAGAGCTCACCTCAAAGAAACAACCTTGATGGGTAGTTTGGACGGAGGCTTGTCAGCAAGCTTCTGAAAAGTTGAAGCAGGCAATGTGTGTAGTACCGGTCCTGAGGGCCCCAGACTTCTCCAAGGAATTCATTGTCCAGACAGATGCATCAGAACATGGCATTGGGGCAGTGTTATCGCAACTGAATGAAGAGGGCCTGGATCAGCCTGTAGTTTTCCTATCCAGGAGACTGCTTCCCCGGGAACAGAAGTGGAGTGCAATTGAGAGGGAAGCTTTCGCGGTGGTGTGGGCTCTGAAGAAGCTGCGGCCATACCTGTTTGGCTCGCACTTCCTGGTTCAGACTGACCACCGACCCCTTCGTTGGCTGATGCAGATGAAGGGGGAGAATCCCAAGTTGCTGAGATGGTCCATCTCCCTACAGGGAATGGACTTCCGGGTGGAACACCGGCCTGGAGTGGACCACGCCAATGGAGACGGTCTCTCTAGGTATTTCCGCCTTAGTGATGAGGACTCCCAAGGGGTTGGGTAGCTCTCCCCACTTTCAGCTGGGGGGGACGTGTGTTAGACCTGTCCGGCCTTTTGCGTAGCCCCTCCTATTATTTATTTATTTTGTCCCCTTTTTGCCCCTCATACCCTTCTCATCTTTTTGTGTCCACTAGATTTTTATGGTGTTGGCCTGGGGGGATAGATGCTCTTTTGCCCTCATAGTTTTTCACCTTAGGCCTAGGTGCCTTTCCTGACAGGAATTCATTCAGATCTACAAAATGGTGGTTTTCAACTGTCACAACTGTCACACCTGAGATCTGACCCATAGGATAGAGTAGGGCATTCCAGAACCTTCTGGTCCCTTCTGGACCTCTGATGGTCAGCCTATATAAGGCGGAATGCTGGGCAGCCATTTTGTCTTGCCAGAGAGAGTCAGCTGGAGGACAGGTTGTAGCATAAGGTGGGGGTAGGATAGCCAAAGGGTTGCCTCCCAGATTAGGGACGCTTCCTTATTGATTCACCACCCTTCCTTCCTTGTGGTTACTTGACTTGACCCCGCTGTGTGGGATTCCTGGAGACCCTGGGCACCTGATCAACCCCTAGCCTAGAAGTAAGGGTTATGAGTGGTTGAGGGTGACTGTATTGCTGAGGAGCACAGTCTATTGTCCAGTTGGGAAGCCTCAGTGAGACTCTGGCAGAGTTTTGCCAAGAAGAGGGAAGGATTAATGCTGAGGGTTCGTTTATTGTGACCCCCTCGATTGGCTCCTTAAATGGACTGAGGACGTACTTGCCTTCGATTCCCCTCTGCAATTTACCCAAGCGGAGTTCCCCCCTCATACCTGTGGTGTAAGGCTGCTGGTGTGGATAGCGGCTCACCAAGGGGGGAAAGCAGGAACTGTCCAGTAGGGGAGGAGATCGCAGGTAGCGTGAACAAGCAGGAGAGACGATCTCATCCTTCCCTGGACAAGTGTGAGATAGGCAGAGGCTTTACCTGAGGAAAGCATTCCCCTGAGCGGCGCAGATCTGGTGTGGCAGCCACCGGTCCTGGAGTGGGCGGAGCGGAGGAAGAAGAGCCGTCGGAGCTGAGCGGGCTCGGGTGTGGAGCCACTACACTCTCGCGCATGCCTGGTTGGGCCGATTGACCTTGAGAGGCGGAGTCGGCTGAAGAAGAGGAAACGGGCGGGAGGTGAGAATCGGCTCTCGTCAGCCGGTGTGAGCCCTTCGCCCCGCGCCAGCTCTGGAATCGAGTGACTGGTCGGGCGGGGGGAGCGAGCAGCAGCTTCCTGCCTTCAGTGAGATCCTTTCCCCCATCCACCCCGCACCAGCGCTGACAGCGAGTGGCTGGTCGGGCGGGAGAAAGCGGATCGAGCAGCAAGAGGTTACCGGCTGGGACTTCTGTCGTGGTCTCCCTTTCCGCTCGACGATCGGAGACTTTGGCCTAGTGGGCCCAACTGTAAAGTAAGGAGTGCATGGTGGGGGAAGACTGAAACCCAGAGTTTTATCGTCAAGAGGGACTGAGGAGCGGTTCCTCCCAGAAGGTCTCATTGTGAGGGGAAATTCAGTCCTTGTGCCCTTTAGACTTCCCCAGGCAACCCGTTCGCTCCCCATGCTGAGTCCTGGAAGTTGGTAATTGACGTGATGAAGTAATCCTTTAGGTTTCAGGTTCAGAGGAGAGCGGACACAGAACAGTGATCTGGGGTAGTTCAATCTGTCGAAGTATTGCTAAAAGTACCTTCTGTCAGGGAAAAGTGTAAAGCCCTCATATTAGTTACGGGTGCATAGGATATTCTAGGATAATCACTGTTATCCTTTTCTAGCTGCATAATATTGTTGGAAAGGAGGGGTGAAACTAGTACTGTACCTTGATGTAAATGTACTGAGAAGAATCTGTTGGAATTGTAAAGTGTGACCCATTACTCAAAGTGAAAACGATTAAGGAGAAATACTGGTGTAAAGGAAACAAAGTAAAACAAACCTATTTTTATAAATCAATCCATATTTTTCCAAAACATTGGTGTAGCATCATTTTTGAGTGGAATTGCTTTGAGTTACTGTTGGGTGGTAGGCAACCTTTACACATGTGCCTCTATTTAGTGACTGTCTCACCCTAGGCCAGGCTACCCTAGGTGACCTGACATTTCTAGGTCCAACAGTGTCTAATCCATGGGTGTATGCTGGGGAATGCCTATCCTCCACCCATGGAATGCCTACCAGCTCCTGACGTAATGTAACAAACACAGGGAGTTGCATTGTGTTACATTTCTTTGCAAAGCCACACATGTTGGCACAAATTAACCCTCATGTGGCTCTGTAAATTTTACTGAAACCTTTGTGCTCTGCTTGCGTCACCATGTGTGATTCAAGGACAACACAAACACTTAGTAAATATAGGCTCCTATATTTGCTAGGACACGCAGATTTTGGTGTTGTAAAACCAAAATCCGTATGCTATTCTCATAAAGTCAAATTAGGCAATAATTATTGCATCTGATAAACTCTGAAGACCTTGGCGTCTGATTTTTCTACTATGCGAAAATTATTGCATCTGACACCATTTGTAATCAGGGCTCATGTATTTTGCTACTAGTGCCACACAAATGACTGTGCCTTCTTTTGTAATACAAGTGGGACCCAAGAGAGCCCAAAACTGATTGAACCAATTGTAGCCCTTCTAGGAACAATTCATATGGTCACTGTTATTTTTGATCAGTGGTGAGTTTTGACATGGACTTATAGTGCTGAAACCAGCTAAACACATTTTCTGTTGGCTATAAAATATTTTATTTATTTTAAAGCTATTTTCACAATGTATGAATTGTGTCAAATCCTTGGGTGGATGCACTGGAATGACTATAGTCCACCGATGGGATGCCTGCACTAACCAAATGTGATGTAATGCAGTTCAAGCCGCTATGCTAAATGACATTTATTTACAAAGCTTTGCATGTTGGCGCAAATCACCCCTTGCGTGGCTTTGTACATTTTACTGAAGCCTTTGCGTTGTCCTTGCTCCATTCATTATCAAGATAGACATGCTGTATGTGACATTAACATTCAATCTTAAACATTTTAATTATTTTCATTATTGATATTCCAGCTCATCAAACATTGTTTATGCAGCAGGAGATGTAGCTAAGGGATTCATTTGGAGGTTTCAAGGGCAACCACATTTCAAATGTTAAAGAATTTAAATAATAGCAATAGAAACTAAACAGCAAACGAATGCAGCCTACATTTATCTCTTCTGCAAAGATGTATATTCTTTATTGAATAATTTCTTTATTGACTTTGCTGTTATGGTGTAGATGTTTGTTTTTCTGCAGTGTCTAAGCTAAGCATTAGTCATTCGTCTTTAATTAAACATTTCAATGCTAATTATGTACTTACTGGGTGTACCACTCCAATAAAAAGTGCCGTATGTTAATGACTATTTCAATATGCATAAATCCTAACGATAAGACATAACATTCCTGTGTGCCTTGCCAGTAGTTTACTGTACTGCCTTACCACAATACAATACTTTTATTTTTCGAGCTCTCTCTTTTAAAATCTTACCCCTTTTTCTCATGAAACCTCTAAAGCAGTTGCAGCACCCTAACGAAATGGGCGTATGTGGCTTTTTAGATATGTACTGTGAGGTAGCATATTGGTTTTGCAGGAGGTGAGTTCAATTATAGGAAGCAATTTAGAAGACAATGGGGCATATGTAGGTGGCAAAATACTGGTCGGTAACGGCCGATTTCGGCCGTTACCGACCGGTATTTGTAATTCCAGATGTAGGGGGCCTGAAAATTACCGATTATGTATATTTACCGAATCGGTAATTTTACCGAATCGGTAAATGTACAGAATCGGAAATTTGGGATGTAGGTGGCACTGGAAACAGTGCCACAGGCCCTTAGAAATTCGTTATTTACCATGAAATACAATGGCATGGTAAATAACGAATTTCTGTGTACATGCACATCTGTGCATGTACACCTGTGCCATGTGGCACACATACATGTCCTAAGGGCATGTATGTGTGTCACATTGCACACAAGCCAGAATCAGGAGTGCAACAGGGAGTCAAAGTGACACCCTGTCCCCCTTGACAAATCGGTAAAATTACCGAATCTGTATTTACGGATTCGGTAATTGCCATTGATTCCTATGGACCTCAAGGCCCATAGGAATCAATGGCAATTACCGAATCGGTAAATACCGATTCGGTAATTACCGAATATTACTGATTCGGTAATGTTTAAAAAATTATTACCTACATGGCATTTACCGAATTGTAAATACCGAATCGGTAAAATTCGGTATTTACGATTGGGTAAATGCCATTTACCTACATATGGCCCAATGTTGACTCAAAATTTGGGCTCTTACCCAAATGCTTTAGTTACACACAGAGGAATTGTGAGGGTAACTTTCGGAGCTTTAATTACACAGTAAATATATTGCTTCGCAGAGAATATTAGAGCAGCACATGACATTCCTACCTACTTGTGATTGGAGAATATTGACACAGATGCAAGTCTTTAAGTCATGGGAGACAAATGAGCAGATTTATGAAGGCTTTGCACAAGGGCAACGTCGTAAAATGTGAATTAAACTAGCACAAAGTATTGATAAATTGTTTACTTGTTTTGCGCTGAAAAGTTGTTAAAACGTAACACAAATATTGCTTAGTGGTACTTTGTGTTACTTTAAGTCAAGGGGGCATTCAATGGGTGCGACATGGGTGTGCTCACATAAACACCCCTACATTTTGACACTATGCTCTGCCCATTCAGCTTACAATGGACGACAGAAGTTAGTGCCAAAAAATAATGCCTCCTCGAAGCAACACCTAACAGGGAGGAACGTTTTTTATTTCTCCTAAATTTTCCACCACAGCATGTGTGATGTACTGTACAGCAAGTGCCCAAAGTGGAATACATTTTAAAGTTAGACTAAGTATTAAACTTTGTACTAGCAGGTTACCCTTCCAGTATAAAACCTATTTGTGAGGTGGATAAGAAATGTAAGAAATATGGTGGTTGAAGTAGGGCTTCAGGAAGCCTGGGAAAATCCGACTCACCCCAGCTCCAAAAAAACATAATAAAGCTCCATTACTTGGAATCAGTCAGTCCGACGGGGGAGATTCAACACAGAATTTCTATTGCACAAACAGATGAGATTCCTGGAACCTTACCTTGATTTAATCCAAGTACCTCAGGATAGGAAACTCTTTATCCAATTCAGGTTTGGCACTCTCCCTAGGGACGAGGTACTAGCCAAGTAGCTCTTAAATGACCCAAGTGTAGCAACTGCCGAGGGTGCAAGGCACCCGTTGAGTTTGTGGCCCACCTGCTGTTTGCATGCCCAGTTTATGCGCGCCCGATATCAAAATGGATAAAACCTATCTGCCAGCAATTGGGCACACAGAACTACCGGGAGGCCTTGTGTATCCTCAAATCTGACACTAGACCACTCTTTGTATGTGCAGTTGCTAAGTTCTGTACCCATATGTGGGACGCTAGGAGAAAGACACTTGAGAAAAGAAGTACAAAACTAAGCAGGCTGACTTCTAGCACCTAACTGGCCCTGGGCATCCAGCATTATTGCCCATGAAATATGCTCACCAGTAGTGGCATTGTTCAAGCACTTTATTGTATATAGTCTACAGGTTGACCAAATTCACAGGTTACAGAATTAGAGGTCCTATTGTGCAACATTTGGCAAGGAGTTTAACTGTTTTTTTACTGTTTTATTATTTTATTTTAATTTCTGCAATATTTTAAGAGTTTTTAATTTCGTACTGTAAGAATGTACTTTTGAGATGAACTGTTTTACTCTTATGCTGATAGGCAGATATTTTCTTTTAGAAGGTATATATGCTGCTCTAAAAATCAAGTTCTAGCTGGTTTTAAAATTGGCAAAGAGTGTCCCTCGTGGAAACTGGAGGATGGACAGAGTTTTGACACTCACTCAATTGTTTGCATTCTGCAAAGTCTTTGTCTTTGCATTTGACTGAACTTGTGTGTATTTCATGCCATGTTTCTTATGAACTGTCGAGTATTTATATCCTTTTACATGCTTGTTTTGTATCTTCTTTTATGACACAAGCTGTCGAAATAAAGCTTATATATAAAAAACCTATGCTAGTCATAATACACACCCTTACGCTATGGTTCATCATAAAAGGCAGGCTCAAAGAGCACCAGGAAAGAGGGAAACAGAAAGAGCAGCAAATCTTTGAAGGTATATATCAGCCTGTATAAAAACATCATCCATATTTCACATACTGTTTTGCAACATACTCTAGTTATCATATAATGCAACCCTATTCATAAGTAAAGGAAAGGAAATTGTTGAAAATTATTAAAGGATCTAATTAATAACAATGTCTATTTATGTAGTGGAATAATATAGAGTTGTCCTGTTCTGAAGATAGTTGAAGTGTGAATTTTCCACTAAGGCGCCGGTGGTTACATCAGTATGGTGGTATGGCATTTTTAATGTCCACGTAGCACTTTCAATATTTAAATGAATGTAACATGGGGGCCAGCGGCATGATCCAGGTGGAAAAGTTGACGTAGGTTGGTGCTTGTTTTTGCACCTCTGCACTTTATGAAGTAAAAGATTCAAGCAGCAAACTCCGGAGTGCTTTGTCCTTACTTTATGTAGTGGGAGGAGTGATGGATATATTTATATTCACTGATAAATCTAAAGGTTAAAGTAATGTTATAGTTAGGCGAGTATTTCAGTGACAAGGTAATGTTTTAAATGGGCAAAACCACTAAAATTCACCAGTTATAACTAGCTCTGGTGACTGCAACTTGTTCCCCAAGGGTACTGTAACTCGCACAACCGCCAAGCACCGTTGTATTATCAATAATTTCATTGCAAACGTTGCAGTGATATTTTCAAGGATGTCATGAAAGATGTCATGAGTGTCGTAATTTGTGGGGTAATTAGCAGTGCATGGTGAGGGTGCGAATTGCAGTTACCAGGGTAAACTTTTACCTTGTCACTAAAATTCACACCCACCTAATACGTTACTTTAACCTTTGTTTTTTCAATGAATTTCTATTTTTTTTAATGTAAAGTAATATTTTGTCATTGTACGTAAAGCCAACCCCCTGCCCCACACAGCCTTCAGCCAGGTCCTCTGGCCAACACCCCCTGAAGGCAGCCAACCACACATTTGCACATGGCCTTTGGTCATTACAGGCATGTGGTTGGCAACAGGACTCGACTTGCAGCCAGGCCCTGTGTCCAACCCCCCAATAAGCAGCCAACCTCACACTATGTACGGCCTGCACCAAGGTCCTGTGGTCATCTCCCCTCAGTCAGCCAACCCCATGCTGTGCAAGAACTGCATCCTAGTCCTGTGGTCAGCCCATCTGCAGACAGTCAACCCCATGCTGGGCATGTACTTCGGCCATTTGCAGCAGGTGCATGGCCGCAGAGCCTGGCTTGTGGCCAGGCCCTGAGTCCAACTCCCGGCAGGCAGCCAACTCCACACCCTTTTTGTGTGCACATCAGGTGGTTGGCCACAGGTCACAGGTAGCTACCCTCCCTTAGACATTAGTGGCCGGAGGACCTTATCACCGGGGCTAGATGACATAAAAATGGGTAGGGGCCGCAACTCGCCCCTCCTCCCTGAGCATTGTTTGGCGCAAGAGACCCCATCCCCTGGGTTTGCATGACATTGGAAAAGGGAGGGGAGCCATGCGGGCCCCCTCCCTGAGTCTTACTAGACCCTGGGAACTCCATGCATCTGGGGCCTATTGCCATTAAAAAGGAAAGGGGACCCCACTCACAAAGCCTGTTATGAGTGAGGGGACCCCCCTCACCCAGCTTCCTATGGCCCCAGAGGTCCATCCCACGGGGCCAGCCTTAATTATGAGTAGAAGCCCTGGTATCCATCTGAGGCACCGACTAGGCAGCAAGTAGAGGAAGTGAGGAAACCCCCAGTGGCCCCAACCATCTCCCGGCATGCTGAGGAAGCCAGCAATGTTCCTGCCTGGAGGTAGCATCTTTTTCTGTATGCCCCCTGCAGGCAGGAGAAATATATATTCTATCCTCCTTCATTGTAGCTTACGTTTGGCCCTGGGGAAAGGTGTCCATGGGCCCTTTTAAGACTCAGGGAGAGGAACAGCGTGGCCCCTCCTCTTTTCTCCAGCAATTCACATCTGGGGATTTGGGGACCATGGGGCCTTTTAAGGCTCAGAGAGGAGGGCTACATGGCTCCCCTCCACTTCATTAAAATAGCTCAGGGGGATGGGGGTCTAGGGCCTCTCATAGGCTTGGGATGTGAGGCAATGCTATCCTCCCACTGTCTTACTAAACTTACCTATGCACAGTCCCCCTTGGCCGTGGCCCACATTGTTTTTTTTTTACTACGTGAGCCTGCATTTAAAAAAATTTGCGGATACTCTTCGAATTTACTGCAAAAAAAAAAAATGGTGTTGCCCCGTTTGGTGGGCTACGGTTCTTACAGCTCGGTTTGCATTGGTAAACTTGAGTATGGTAGGAGGACAGCTTGTCACTTAGAAATAATTGGGACTACCAAAGTATCTATTTTATCCTGATCCCCTGGGATAAGTTAGACTACATGTTGAAGGTAAAACACAGTGAGAAAATAATCTGCGTTTGTTTGAAGTGTGCTGCAGACTGAAGGCCCGGCATCATTTGCTCTTCTAGGATTACAGCATAGCTTGCAGTAGTACTTTGATTTGTATTTCAATGACTACATGCTA
The DNA here is from genome assembly GCF_964263255.1 of Lissotriton vulgaris. Taxonomy (NCBI): domain Eukaryota; kingdom Metazoa; phylum Chordata; class Amphibia; order Caudata; family Salamandridae; genus Lissotriton; species Lissotriton vulgaris. Next base: position 1,171,659,526 of record NC_141689.1, on the reverse strand, counting down.
AGGAAGAATATTTTGGGATGTTGATGCTCCATTGTGAAACTAATCTGAAGGGTGATATTATAACAATTTATATCCCCATTCATAGCTGTATGGTGTGTTAGTAAGCTAACAGGAATATTTAGTGATGTTGACTATTGTGGATTTTACCACATCAACTCCATGTACCTTCTTTAGGATCCCGTATCTTGGGGATTGAAGGACCAAGAAAGGATACCTAATTCAAATGCTTGCTCTTGCATTACATCTGGAACCAGTTGATTGGATAAGGTGGGAATATGACACACAATAGAGATATCATCATCATATATTCTTTATTCCGCATTTCAGTAACACCATAAAAGTACAGTATTAAAATTATACGAACATTTCTTAAAAATGACATCCACTATAATACAACATACTTAGTTCATTAGCGTTATATAAAGAAAAAAGCAATATTTTCTCTCCACCCTTATGAGTCAAATTGTTACAGTTTCAGCTATCATGTTCCAATGGTGGCCCTTAATGTAACTGAGGTTCTTAAGAAAGTTTGTAACACAAAATAACGTTAGGGGATCTCTGGAGACTTTTAAAAATGCAAGGGCATCTCTCACTGATATAAGGTTGGCCTTTTTAAGAAGATCTATTAAAAATGACGCCTTGGCATTTGATAAAATGGACATAATAATACAAAATGAAGGGTGTCCTGTGGAGATCGGTGACCGCAGCCGCAGGGACCCTTTGACACAACTGAATTAGTGAAACCCGCAGGCTCAGCTAATAAGTGGTGGAAAATGTTGAGCCTAAAACGCGTTATTAAAAACCTATCATGTGGATTATATACAAGGAAAAGATAGGGCTCCAGCCCATTACAGGACCTCACTGCCACATGTGCCTGGACTGACTGCTTATTTTGCAAGCCAGCTTCCCGTCTCTCTAACTTGGTCCTGTTTAGTGATACTCTGTGGGTTTAAAAACAGATTTCCACAACCAATACTCTCAAGGCCCAATAGAGATATCAATGTGGGACTAAGAAATCTTAGGTTCATTTTAATAATATAGCTGTATAATATTCTTAACAGATATGATGAGGACTATGAAGATTCTGAATATTGAATGTTTATGATCAGGCAAGATGGAAGAAGAGTTGATGTAACCCTTGTTAGAGGAAGTTGATTCTGATCATAATGCATGTAGAATGCTGATTAAGAAACTAATTAAGGAACTCACTATATGAAAACAAAATAGCTGTGAATTTTCATTTACAGGAAATTATTTTAAGGAAGATTGTTACATCCCAAAGTCAGAAGACATACGGAGACACAACATTTATTTTCTTAAGGTAATTACTTCCATAATTGAACATGTACTACTGACTTAATAACTAATACGTCTGGAGGTCAAAAATTATTTCTAAAGAAGATTATCATATCCTGAAGGCATACTATAGCATTTTCTGGAAAAGATGAGGAAAGAGAAAGTAGCGTTGCGCTTATTCACTAATTGAGATAAGAAATACAGAATTGAAAATGCAACTAAATAGTAACAATGTTAGGTATAAATCACTGCTGCCAATTTACAACTAAATGAGCTAAAGTATTTTTCCCTGGGTAGGCCATTATAATTAGTGTTCATTTTGTAAAGAATATATCATAATATTCAATTGGATAATTTAAAAAACTGTGTAGAAATATTGATGGTAGACACATTTTCAACTACATGAAATGTTTATTTGTTATTAGTGTGTATTTTCTTTTTGAGGATGTAATTGGTTTATGAATAATTTTAGGACTTCACGAAAAAGTACTGATGTATATTTTTTGTTTTTTGTAAATAGCCCTGAAGAAGTGTAATATGCATGAACCACTGTGGACTATATTTGCTGTCTAAAGAGACAACAAGTGATCCAATAAAGAAGAGCAAACAAGAAAAACTATGAAATAATGTGCATTGCATGATTTTTGTTTACATCGTAGTACTGTTATGTCCTAATTATATATATATATATATATATATATATATATATATATATATATATATATATATATATATATATATATATATATATATATATATAGATATATATTCACTGAAAAAACATAGGTTTTACAGACGTTATAGTTATGAATTATCATTTAAAAACCTTAGAAATTCACTGAAAAAACCATAGGTTTCAGGGACGTTATAGTTAGTTGGACATTTGACTCATATAAAATTCGCCAGTTATAGTTAGTTGAGCTAACTATAACGCGCGCGCCCGCAATGCACTGCTGATGAGCTCACATATTACATCACTCATGACATGGTAAATGACATCACTGATGACATCACTGATGACATCTGATATGACATCACTGATGACCTCACTGATGACATCATCCAGTGAATGTGTGTTTCTGTAAAGATTAAATATTTTTCATATATATGTATGCCAAGGTGTATTTAGGAATGAGTGGATTTACAAGTGCCTGAATGGGTTATTTAGTAGATGCCTGACTGACTGTATAAGTGAGTAATGGAATGTGTTTTACTGAATGCATGGGTTAGTGACTAAACTGTATGAAAGTTTGTATTAGTCTCTCAATTGGTGTGTAAGCGGCTGTATGGGTTGGTGAGAAGCTACATGAGTGTCTATATGGGTTATTCATGTGTTGTCTTAGTATGTGTATGGGTGCCTGAGTGTCTGTGTAGGTGGGTGGGTGGGTGTGTGACTTTGTGCAAAGATGTCTGAGTGGGTGATTCACTGGTTGTATGGATTCAAAAGTGCATCTGGGAAGGGCTGTATGGGTGAGTTAGTGTGTGTATGGGTGTATTGGTGAGTGAACAAATGTGTTAGTGGTATATGTGTGAGTTTCTACATATGTTTTAAGACAGTATATGTGAGTGTTGGAGTATATAAATGACTATACGTGAGAGCAAGTTACTTGAAGAGAGGGTGTATAAATGAGTGTCTGCTTGTATCAGTGATTGTATAAGACAGTAAGTATTTGTTAGTATCTGCATAATTAAGTGATGTGGTGTGTGTATAAATAACTGAGTTGGTGTGTATAACTGTATGCATGAGTAAATGGGTATGTGACTTATTCTTTGCATGACTGACTAGATGTGTGAGTGACTATGGATGAGTGGCGGAGTGTGACTGTATGTGTAGGTGTATGAGGGCATAATATAGTACTGTATTGATGAGCAACTGCATGTATAAGTGACTGGATGCATGTATAGACCTAGGAAATAGTCGGTGGTATTTATTATCTGGCATTGTTGTGTGTATGGTTTCAAAAATAGTAGCCTGTATTTTACAGTGGGTGTATCAAAGTTTATAGTAGGGCATAAATATGTGTATCAGATTATCACGTGGATGATGTCATCAGTGATGTCTTCAGTTATGTCATTTGAGATGCCATCAGTGAGGTCATCAGTGATGTCACTGACCATGTCATGAGTGATGTAATATGTGACATCATCAACAGTTCATTGCGGGCGCGCAAGTTATAGACTTGCCGTTTGGGAAATTTGCTGCTCCGAGTCATTTGCAGTTTTTGCGTTTGTGACGGGACCGCGTGACTGCAGGTATCGAGTGCCTGGGTTACCTCGCTATTTTATTTTAAAAACATAGTGGACTGGTGATGCTACTTTACATCTTAAGAGTGGAATACAGCTACATAAGGGTTTAAGGGCCATTGTTGGTCAGGCAGCAGTGGGCTAGGTCCCTGCCAGCCTTGTGTTTTGCCTAGAGAACTGACATCCCATTCAGAAATATTGAATCCCTTGTCCTGATGATGCCAAAAGTAACCTCTGGCTGAAACGCAACCGCTTCAGCGTCAACATTTTTCAAAGGAGGCCCATCACGTAGAGTTGTGTGAATGAAGTAAAGCGCCACCTGAATAGCTTTTGAGGTGTTATTCCTCAGGCGCAATAGGGACTACCTTATAGTGTATTACTGTGATTTAAGAGTGTACACGCTGCTTGTTTTGTTCTTAGTAGGGGAACCAATTATTGATCTACTGGTTTTTTGATATTTGTATGTGTTCGATTTATGTTGTATATGTTGTATATATTGTATATATGTAGTGTATTTTATATATGAGTGTGATTTAAATGTTTGTGTAATGAAGTGTACATTGTGTATATATGAAAACGTTCTATGTATTAGTTTATTGTGACTATACAGTGTTTCCTTTCCCGTCACTTGAAACGTACGCAAGCTGTAATAGCAGAAATTAATTTGTCTTCAATAAGAATAGAGACTATCAGGGAAACTACTGTACTCTGGCTGAAAAGAAATGTGTTTGATTGATCCCTCCATAACATTCATTTTTTGATTCTACATCGTTGATTTTATTGCTCAGGTATATGAGGGTAATTTGGGCATGACCCCTATTATATATATACTTGTTCAACTAACTATAACTTGCAAATTTCTCTGGTTTTATATGAATCAAATGTCCAACTAAATATAACGTCAGTAAAACCTATGGTTTTTTTCTGTGAATTTCAAAGGTTTTTTAAATGTTAATTTCATATTTTAATGTTTATAAAACGTATCTTTTTTCTAATTATTTTTAATATTTTGCAACTCTATTATTCTTTTATTTAACTTAAAAAATGATGTAATGTTTTATGTCTTCCCCCAAAAATATGAATATCAAAAAAAATTTGGGGAGAAATCTATAGTCCCGTACTGGTAGTCTACCAAGCTCGATCAGATTGCGAATCCTATCTACCACATTTGAATGATGCACATTTTGTATCTGACGGCTTTGTGACACCGCATCCCACGTAACAATATATACATATGAGGTCGCGACAGCTGCTACTTTGGTATGCAACGGGTACGCACTACCAAGAAGCGCATTACGTCATATACATATGGGGTCACGACCACTGCGCATTGCGTATGAAACAAGTTTACGCTGCCACGCCCTGTGTTATGTCATAGACGTACGGTGTCGCGCTGCGTACGCCATTCCCTCATTTTTTTCCCTCAAAATTATATCTAAATAACTTTAAAGCGTATATGGGAGAAAGCGATAATGAAAAATATTTTAAACATTTATATAATTCGAAACATATATTAAAGTAAATATATTTTGTCAAAATCATGCCGGGTGCGGTCTCCTTGCGCGCTGGGTGCGCAATTGCCATGTTACCATAAAAAAAAGTATTTAAATAGTTCATAACATTTCCCATTGTAACAGTTGGAAATTAGTCAATCTCTGTACTGCATTTAATGAGACACACCTCTTCTGCTTAGAGAGCTTTTTTCTAAACTTTTTGCTATGCACACATATCTTATACTACACACAACATGCAACCATCATCTTCATCAATATTCAATGAGCACACAGACACAGATAGATAGTGGAAGTGGGTACGGGAACGTGCGCTCGACTCCTTTTTATTACCAGCTTCACCTATCCAGTGACGTCTGTGCAGGATGCGTGTGGTGTGAGTTTAAAGCAGCCCTGAGTGAATGGTTGCAGCTAGCATCAACTACAACAGTAATCATTGGATCACACACAGAGATTCAATATTAAAAGAATCAATAATTTGTGCTTCAGTAAGGTAGGGACAGAAGATGTGAAATAATACAGAATAAATTACATCATAAAAGAACCCCAACTTGTGGTATACTGATATACAATCAATAGATCTGAAATAATACACAAAAATATTATATCATAAACGCTCCATCAGTTCTACGGCACTCACATAGCCACATCAAAAGCATTCAGCATGTGCACAGCCAGCGATGGTACGTGCTGCGGGCGGGTGGTACTATGAGCAACATCTTTTGCCATCAGCACTTCATCATCTGCAATAGCGACTGGATCTGAATTGTGAACACTGTTGTCTGCTGTGTAACCCAGACAGAGCAGTCACCGAAGGCCCACAGCCATGTGGCATTGACTTGAGCTCCACAGTTTGCAGTATGCGAAGCAACAAAAAAGCATTTGCGGACCCAGCCATGATGCATATGAGTGGTGCAGACAGAGCGCACTGCAGCAATATCTTTTCCTACAGGACTGCGTCATCTACAATACCAACTCAATCTCAAATGTGAACATTGTTGTCTGCAGTGTAGGCCAGAGAGCATTCAGCAAGGGCCCAGAGCCACGTGGCATTGACTTGAGCTGCCCAGTTTGTCATACGCGAAGCAACAAAAAAGCTTGTGTGGAGCCTTTAATAATACGTATGCTTGGTGCAGACAGAGCACACTGGAGCAATGTCTTTTCCTACAGGACTGCGTCATCTACAATAGTGACTCAATCTGAATTGTGAACACTGCTGTCTGCAATGTAGGCCAGAGAGAACAGTCAGCAAGAACCCACAGCTACGTAAGGTGGACTTGAGCTACAGTTTGTCATACGAGAAGCAACAAAAAGTGTGTGCGGAGCCTGCGATAATGTGTATGTGTAGTGCGGACAGAGCGCACAGCAGCAATGTCTTTTTCTACAGGACTATCTCATCTACAAAATCAACTTGATCTGAATTGTGAACACTGCTGTCTGCAGTGTAAATTGAAGGGCTACTCACACAGACATCCATGAATACTTTTTCTAACTTCCTCTTCACAAAATACAACAACATAAATTACTGAAAACTCTGCAATAAATAAATCAAAACAATTCGAATTCCGATTTCTGCTGTCCACAATGTAGAATATTCAGTGTTCCTTTGCACTTGCAAGATAAATTTGGTCATTGTACTAAACCTATAAGTCATCTAAAAAATGTCTTCAAGCAAGCATACTAAAAGGATAATGTGTATATTTCAATTGATGTTGTAATTAAACAATCATCACTCGATCTGAATTGTGAACACTTCTGTCTGCAGTGTAGGCCAGAGAGAGCGGTCAGCAAGGGCCCACAACTAAGTAACCGTGGACTTGAGCTCCCCAGTTTGTCATAAGCAAAGCAACAAAAAGCGTGTGCGGAGCCTGTAATGATACGTAGGCATGGTGCAGACAGAGCGCACTGGAGCAATGTCTTTTCCTACAGGACTGCGTCATCTACAATAGTGACTCAATGTGAATTGTGAACACTGTTCTCTGCAGTGTTAATTGAAGGCAGTACTCACCCAGACAACCATGAATGCTTTTTCTCACTTCATCTTCCCAAAATACAACATAAATTACAGAAAACGACAATAAATAAATCAAAACAGTCATCTAAAAAAAAATTCTTCAAGCAAGTATACTAAAAGGATATTGTGTGTATTTCAATAGACGTTCTAGTTACTTGACTACTGGATTCTGTAATTAAACAATCACAAAACACCAATCGATCTAAATTGTGAGCCCTGCTGACCACAATGTAGGCCAGAGGCACTATTCATTGACGCCTCACAGCCACGTCCATTGAATTCAAAAGCAAGGAGTTGGTTGCACCAGTTTGGATGGGGTACATAGAAATAATCACAGACTTTAACTTCTAATATCCTCAATCATAGAATAAAGACACAGTTTCTCTGTTCGGACTTGCTGTACCATGGTGTACTTCACTGACTGGTGTCAACCATGCACAATATTTATTTGCAACAGTTAGCTAAGCAAGCACAGAGTCTGATGCACCTCAACGGAGGGAGTTCCATGAAAACCAAGCAACAAGTAATATCAGACATCTTCCATTGTGGGATCAAGACACCGTTCCACTGTTGGGACCTAGAGTAGGTTGCACCTGGTCGAAGGGAGTACCTTCATCTCAACTCTCTGATGCAGTTCTAACATCGTCCAATGTTTGGTCCTACAATGGACAATGTTTGTATTCCTCCTCAAAGTGCCAATGTGGGTAGAACTAGTACCAATTCTGACACGCACCACATTGAATCTACTGTACAACAGATTTCTGACTGTTCTACTGTTGATAATTTTGTGTTACAAAAAAGCAGTACCGAAAGTTTGATTACATTTTGTAATTTCATTTTTTTTCTTTCTTTTCTTAAGGGATACAAGTGTTAATGATATCCTACCTTTATTTTCCTTATATAATTTAGAGTCATTCAAGTCTAATAAGTATTCTTTATGTCACATGGCACTGTAACATGTAATTTGGAATTCACTGATGCAGGAGCTTTACGTTTGAATACAGCGGATGCGGTTCAACTTAGCATCAGCTGAATGCCTTAGCTCTTCCACCAGTGGGTCCAATTATGACACTTAAATAAAGACACTTTCTATATGATTTTCAAACTCCATCCCTTTATTACACACAGCCACTTTCTTAGACACACCTCATTTCACCATTTGTCTTCTGTAGCATTGCAACATTCGCCATTATATTCTTCACGAATATTTCTTTATTACTGCTTGCTAAAACACTGCATTCGAGTCTTCAGACCGGTAGGGATGAGTAGTCCGCTTCCCACTCCCTGTGTAGTATAAACGCATACTAACACCACTTACACAGGTACGCTACAGCTCCCAGTGTCCTACAAAGCTGTTTTGAACCCAAGAAGGAGAAGGATTGGCCATCAGAAAACAAAACATGAAAGGTTTTGTCAAATGCAACTTATGTAAAGCTTGCCAATATGGAGTGAATCAGAAATGATACAGAACATTTGAGGGCCACATCATTATGATTTAGGACAGGATAACCTGTAATACTGATTAAATTGTGTATGTGTTAGAGTGTGACTGTAGCAAACTCTATGTGGGGAGCATAATTAGAAAATATGAAGATCAGGATTCTTCAACATATGGCCCATCAAAACTGGGGACAGGCACTAGCCTATGGCCTATCACATTGAACAGTACCATTGACGGTGTCTAGAAGGGTTTAGGTACTAAGGGATCAAGCATGTTAAAACCCATCACATGGAGGTGATAGCGAGAAGTAACTATGGAGAGAGGACTCTAGTCTGATTATGATATTGGGAATGGAAGCCCCTTGGGGGCAGAGTACAGATGCAGACCTCTATGTGCATCTGTAGTTTGAGCCTTGCTCCCCTCCTCAGGTCATTTATGGCCCCGGGGACCCCATCACCCAGGGCAGCTTTTATTTATTTTTTTATTTATTTTTTTCAATTTGAGGAGCCGGGCCTTGTGGCCCCCCTCCCAGGCCACTAATAGCCCTGGGGATTCCTTCCCCTGGGGCTGGACCTCTCTGTTGGGGACTGTGGGGGTTCCCCAATCCTCTGCAGCATGGCCATTTTTTGTGTTTATTTTTTTGGAGGGGGGCTGCCTTTACCCCCACTTTAGGCCCTTTATGGCCCCGGGGACCCCTCCCCAGAAACCGGCCTGTTTCTGTGTTTATTTTTTTGGAGGGGGCTGCCTTGCCCCCCTCCTTAGGCCATTATGCCCCTGGGGACCCCATCCCCCGTGGCCAGCCTTTGTTTACTTATTTATTAAATATTTTTTTCAATTTGAGGAGGGGGGCCATTAATAGCCCCGGGGACCCCATCCCCCAGGGATGGCCCTCTCCGTTGGGGCAGTGGGGGGTCCCCAATACCCCCACTGTCCTGCCGGCTCTCTGCCTACTGCGGGAGCCAGCATTGCTTTTCCACACATGGAGCTGCTAAGATGCAGCTCCCCTGTGGAAAAGCAAAATGCTTTGGTATTTGGAAGAGAGAGCTCTTCTCAATACCAAAGCAGTTTGCTGTGGTAGGGCGGGAGCCACGAGGCTCCCGCCCTGCCATAGCAAACTACAGTGTCCCGGGGTGGGCACCCTAAGACGCTGCAGGAGCAGTGGGGGGTGGTGGACACCAGGGCCATGACAGGGATCCAGGCGGGCTCCCTCCCAACATTTCGAAAGCCCCAGGGAGGTGGTGGTCCCCAGAGCTGGGTGAGGTCGGTCATGGACCCCTCAATTATAATATTTAGAGCCCTGGGGATGTGTCAGTCCCCAGGGCTGTGGGGGGCCATGAGCCCCCGCATATATTGTGATAAAGCCACGGGGGTAGCGATCCCTGGGGTTTGGGGGGGCCTTTGAGCACCCCACCCAGTTATTTTGCAAGCCTCGGGTGGTGGTCTCTGGCGCTGGGGGGCTGTGAGACACCCACATATATTCAAAAACCCAAGTCTATCATTGCCCCCGGGATTTGGCCCTCCCAGGGGCTGAATATTAACGAAGCGCCGGAGTACGCACTTCATTTTTTTCTTGGCTGGATCCACGCACCCTGCGCGGATTTTGCTGATTTAAAAAAAAAACATTTTTGGGCCCTGGGTGTCCTTGTGGGACCCCCTAAGCAGGCCTAGGTGGTCAGGGTGTTTCTACCCTGCCCCCTTTTTGCGTTTTGCATGCTTGTTTTACTGTTTTCTTCTGCCTCTGCTCTACTGGGGCACAAGATGGCTGCCAACACTTCTTGGTTTAGAGTGTTGACAGCCAATTAACATGAAGCTAGTGCTCGGGAGGGTGCGCGAATCCTCCTCGGCCAAAGATATCACTATCTTTATTCCTTAATTTCTCAAAAACTACTGAACGGATTTATACCATTTTTAAAAAGGGCACTTTCAAGGACTACCTTTTTGCAAAATGTGGTGTAATTTGGTTCAGCAGTTCGGGCTGTAGCCTTGTCTAAAATTTCCTTTGGGAAATAACATGGGGAAAGTGTGTTTTGGGACCCCCTTATTTCTTGGCCCCCGCTTGACGAATCACCCCGAAACTTTCAGGATAGGAGCAAAACTGAGTACCCCACAGGTTTTGAGACTTTCTTGAAGATTCGTCAACCAGCGCCAAAGTTATTGCAAATAGAATGTTACGGATTTCCTATGGAAAATAGGTCCTAACTATAACTACCTACTGGCAACCGCCAAATTCTATTTGGAATAACTTTGGCGCCAGTTGACGAATCTTAACAAAATTCTCAAAGAAGATGGGGCGCTCTGCTCCTCTCCTTCCCTGAAAGCTTCGGGGTGATTCGTAAAGCGGGGGCCGAGACAAAAAGGAGGGTCTCAAAACGTGTTTTGCCAATGCAATTTTCTATAGGGTTCTTTAAGTGAGGCTACAGCCAGCACTGCTGAACCGAATTACACCAAATTTGACAAAAAGGTAGAGTTTGGTTCGCAGATTACGCTTTTTGTTAAATGGTGTAAATCTGTTCAGTAGTTCCTTAGGAAATCAATAGTAAATTCATAGATATATCTATAGACCAAGTACCGTACACGTAGCGTCTGAGGACAGTACGCGTACCATTACGAGCACGAGCTGCATGCTAATTGGCTAAAAACTGTCTGTCAACACTCCAAACCAGGAAGGGTTGCAGCCATCTTGTGCAAACAGAAAAAGAAAAGGGAAATCTGCGGAAAGGGGGAAGGGTAGAAACACCCTGACCCCTTAGGCTTGCTTAGGGGGTCCCACACGGACCCCAAAGGCCCCCCAAATATTATTAATTTTTTTTAAATCATGGGGTACGCGTAGGTATGCATACCCTGTCGATAAAAACAAATGCATATTTTATTTTTATTTTTTACCCCGGGGGCAAAATCCTTGGGGCAATTGATTGTTTCTAAAGGGGGGCCCAGTGGGGCCCCCCATCCCCAGGGACTGCCACCCCCCGGGGCTCCTTTTTGTTATGATAATGGAGCCCCAGGGACCGCCACCCCGGGGCTTTGTTTAAAAGAAAATTAACCTGTGTGGGGGGCTAGAACCCCCCCACATGCCCCGGGGACCGCCACCTCCCCGGGGCTCTAATATTTAAATTGTGGGGTCTGTGATGGACCCCCCAGCCCCAGGGACCACCACTCCCTGGGGCTTTACAAATTATGAGAGGGGCCGGCTCCTGCAGTGTCCCTGGTTGCCCACCCACGGGACACTGCTGTTTGCTATGGTAGGGCAGGAACCTCGCGGTTCCTGCTGTACCATAGAAAACTACTTTCCTGTTTGGAAGAGAGAGCAGGAAACATGCTTTCTCTTTCAAATAGGAAAGCATATTGCTTTTCGTTAGGGGGAGCAGCATGTTAGCTGCTCTCTTTGACAAAAAGCAATGCCGGCTCCCAAAAGACGTGGGGAGCCAGGTGGAACTGTGGGGGCCTTGGGGCTCCCTCCAAGGTCCCCAATATTTTATTTGAGCCCCGGGGGATGGGGTCCCCGGGGATAATAAAAATGTGTGATAGGGGTTATTTTTTTTAACAGTAAATTTACAGTACGCGTACCAAGCCCGGCCGGACGACATACGGTGCGAGGTTCCTAAGTCGTTCCATACACGTACCTAAGCAAGAAAAAGAAAAATGTCTTTCACATATTCATCAAGTTTGTGTTTTTAGATGTTGGGTGCCTCTAAAAGGAGCCGTTGTGTTTATTGGGAGATATTAGTACCTACAAGTAAGTACCGATGCAGAGTCAAAAGTTCAAGAGGAAGACTCTGTTCCTCTCATCTGTAAAATGGACACCATCTCTCCTATAGATGCCATGCATATTGAAACGCAGATTGTTGTGGTAAATGGACCCCATTCTATAGTCTCGGACAAAATCAGAAACAGATTTATTCACATGTTTTCTAGCTTTCTCAATCTGTGGACAAAATTGATTGGACCAGTTCCATTTCTGCCTTTGGCATATATTAGAATAGACAAAGGTAGTTTGGTGGAAAAGTGACATCAGTTCTGTAAAGGTGTCCTTCATTAACATTTCCAGACCTACCCCAGTCAAAGTGTCTAGGTCATTGCCACCAAATTATGAGGTCAGGGTGTTGGAGATGCAAAAAGGATTTCATCAATGGCATCAATTGGTGCCACTTTAACCCTCTCTGTCCAATCCATTTCATGTCTACATTTGGTAAACCTAGGTCTTTGTGATTTTCTTTCTGTTCTGCGTACCTTTGGCTCCAGAAAATATAGCTGTGTCCCACAATCTACACTCTAAGCATCTTGAAGAGAGGTCTGGATGCATTTACATGGTCTCTGTAAATGAAATGGCAGTTTGAAAAATAAGATTTTTCTAAAATGGTGGATAAGATGCAGTTTTGAAAAAAGCAAATAAATAATTGGTTGATTGAAACATTTTACACAGTAAACTAGGGTGCAATTTTCTGTTTTTCAAAGCCTGATATTTATAGGTTAACAAAAAGTGATAGAAAAGAACGTTACTTAAGATAAGCTGGTATATTGACAAGTCAAGCACACTTGCTGTTTTGATTTGCAACATTGTTCGATGAACTTTGTACCTGTGTGCTTAGTTAACTGTTCCCTGAAGTGTTTCTATGGTAACAGGCAGACAGGAGAATGGGGGTAGCGTTGAAGGTTTTGTCAGTTGGAAAAGGTTCAAAAGTTCAAGGAATAGAAAAGTGTGTTTCGTTTTGATTTAATGTGGGAATAAATGTGATTTGTTATTTATTTGTATATGTATGTAGATTTAGTGTGTAGATTGGCAGGAAAAGTTTGCTATTTGCTATAGGTCTTCCTGACCCCCTAGGGTGTTGCGTGTTTATCTAGGTTCCTGATCGATACTGTGACCTTATGCCCCTATTCGGCTATAAATCCATTTATTCCCTATATTGGCATAACCGTTCAAGTGCGATTTTCTGAAAAGTCATCTCTGGCCTCACAAGAACAGAGCCACATTCCAGCATAGTTCTCTCTGCCACTTCCTTTGCGACCAATTAGTGCAATGACAGAGCAGTAGTCACTATCTGATATTCCTAGATAACACTCCGAGTTCTTCAACAAGATAAAAACTCAGCGAACCTGGAAATCCCCGCTTGCTATGTTTTGATTAGTAATGGAACTCTAATGAGCAACTGATAACTATCACTTCCTGGTGACATCTTTAATTGACGTCTTATGTCCAGCAAACTTGCGTCAAACCCGGCACCTGTCAGGTATAAATATTACCAACGTTGCCTTAAGCAATGCCTGTTGTACGAGCTACTGAAGCCAGCTGCCCGCACGACCCCGTGTTGGTAAATCTAGCACTCTGTCGCTGCAGCCTGCTATCCTGTGGTGGTGAAGCTGCTGATACCATTATCGCCGCTAAAGCGCGAACTATGGTGCAGTACGCTTAAGGAGCTGAACAGCCGTCCCTCTGCGAAGACATCCAGCAGATTCCAGCTGCCCGCGGACGCTGTCCCCCCTCCTTCCTCGACGCGCTGAAGAGAAGCCGCTGCCTTTCTCGTGCAGAGAAATCCAGTCCCGGCGCTTCCGGTTTACCCTCGTGGGTGACTGGGATATCGAGAGAGACCCCTGAAGGAGATACCAATCCTCCATCATTCTATTCAGAGGTATGGTGTTGACTAAACTCTTAGACGAGAATTCTTGAAACAAACCTTGGCAAAACCAACTTAACTTAAAGCTACTTACTTACTCCCCTTTCACGTGTTAGGCTTAGGTCAGGCACACTGGGGTAGGCTTAGTTAGAAGCACCAGTTGAGTATGTTAGCCTAATGTATATATGACTGTATATATGTTTTATTACTTTTAAACCATTGTATGGCTAAGAAACCATGTCAATGCTTTTACAGTTCTATTTCGCAATCCTTATCTTACTGTACGTACTTTTTATAATAACAATTATTGCAATTGTGGCAATACATTTCTCTTGTACGAGAAGAAAGACTGTTCAATAAATGTTAAACCTTTATTGACAAACGCCCGTCTCTCTATTCTCTACATCTTGTGAAAGTAAACTGCACTAGACTGACTGAGTGAAATACATGTCTATTGTTTCACACGACCCTAGAGATTGACTCTTGATCTGAGGAGCAAAGTTGTCATGTTGCACGGTTGTTGGAAAGCTGAATCCCTTCTTGTCTGTGCCAAGGAAGCTGATCACTTCCTATGCAGAGAAGAAAGTTTCCAGTGACCTCTGAGCTAGTTGGTAACACACCCAATTAAGTTTAGCATAGTCAGTGGAGGCCTGGAATATCCGCAGTTCCACGTCGATACTACTGTTTATGTTATTCCAATGCGCAGGGCCTAGTGGGAAACTAGGAACTACACTACAAGGGCTGCTCAGGGGGTTTCACAATGATCCCCAAGGGCAAAATCACGATATACGAGTATGGTACACGTACGCTGTGAAAAAGAAAAAAAAAAACTGAAACCTGCTTTATTGTTAATTAGCCCCCGGGGAGCAAATCCTGGGGGCAATGTGTTTATTTATAATGGTGGGCCCAGAGGAGCCCCCCAGCCCCGGGGATCACCACCCCCCAGGGCTTTAACGATGTGTATGCGCGGGCTCACGGCCCCCCGCAGCCCCGGGGACCGCCACTCCCCGGAGCTTCTTTTAAAAAAAATAATAATAATAAGTTGTGTGGGGGGAAAGACCCCCAGCCCCGGGGACCACCACCCCCAGGGGCTATACAAATGATGGGAGGTGGCCTCGCAGCCCCCTTTCTAGAGCCTTTGATGGCCCTGGGGACCGCCATCCCCCAGGGCCAGCTTCTGCAGTGTCCCGGGGTGCCTACCCCTGGGACACTGCTGTTTGCTATGGTAGGGCGGGAGCCTCGTGGTTCCCACCCTACCATAGCAAACTGCTTTCCTATTTGGGAAAAGAGAGCAGGAAACCTGCTCTCTCTTTCAAATAGGAAAGGGGGAGCAGCATGTTGAGGTCTGTACCTCTCAGCGCTGGAACAAGCTCCCACTAGCCTTACGCACTTGTCAGTCAGAATCAGCCTTCCGTAAATCCCTGAAAACACATCTATTCTCCTCTTAAACAGTGGAATTCTGACCCCTGACCTCTATTTTTCAGAGTTCTCAGCGCCGGGACGCCCCGTTGGGGTCGCTGCGCGCTTTACAAAATACTCAAAATAAATAAATAAATGTTAGCTGCTCTCTCTGACAAAAAGCAATGCTGGCTTCTGAAGGACGCGGGGAGCCTGCTGAGACCGTGGGGGCCTTGGGGCTATAATAAAAATTAGTGATAGGAGCTATTATTTTTTTACGGTACGTTTCCAGTACGCGTACCAAGCGCGGCCGGACGACGTATGATGCGAGGTTCCTAAGTCGTTCCGTACACGTACCTAAGCAAAGAAAAAAGAATGAAAAAAATATGTTTCCCACATATCTATCAAGCTTATGTGTTTAAATGTTGGTTGGTTCTAACAAGAGCTTTTCTCTTTATTGGTACTTATAAGTAAGTACCTTTTGCAGAGTCTAAACTTGTTGAAGAGGAGTGTTTTACAGTGTGCTAAACTTTTGACCTCTGTGGACAGTTGACTTTTGCATGATGTGTTGGAGGTAGTGTTCACAGTTAAGTGACTTGGAAAGGGTTCAAATGTTCAACCAATAGAAATGTGTATTTGGTTTTGAATTACTGTATGAAGCAATTTGATTTGTTATTAATATGTATATATGTGTAAATTGAGACGGAAAATGTGCCATTTTTTCTTTTTGCTGCAAACACTGAAGTAGAGAGATTCTGTATAGGAATATCTGCTGTGTAACTGGAATTCTTCTAAATCTGCAAATCAATTTGAAAGGTGAGTTGATAACTTGTAAGGGAATGTATGTGGTGCATTTTGTTTTTTAGTAAGAGTAATGTGTTTATCCTTCTAAAGTGTGTAGAATCACATTCTGAGTTTGTCTGCATTTGGGTAACTACTGTGATAAAACCATTTGGTAAGTTAATGTGTTTAGTGAGTAAGCTTTGTGCAATAAAGTTCAGTACCAAAAAATGTAGAATGTGTGCAGTCACTTTTTCAGTTGTAGGGTAGTTAATAGTGTTGGTTGTTTAGAATTAGGCTTGTGTTTTAAATCTATAATTTTCCAGTCAGTATACATACACTATTGTAAATTCTCTGGGATAAATTTACTAGCCTCTTGTGCATCTTTGTGCGGCCATTGCGTTACTTTTTTGATGAAATGTTTGCACAAATAATGATATACATGGACTGTGTGCAGTCACTTAACTATTTCTAGACTAGTAAATGTGCTTTGGTAAAATGCAAGGTGTAATATTTTTTGTCTAGAATCACAATGTGCGTCTGTGTGGATTTAAGAATTGTTCTAAGAGAAGCATTTTTGTATGTTTTGTGTTTATAGATATATAAGTGCTTATAAAGCTATCCATTTTTCTAGTTTTTATAGAATTAAACACCATTATTGGTTTTGTATTTCTAAAATGACTCATGGTTGTACAATAAAATGCAATAATTATATTTCTGTATTGCGTGCAGTGATATTAGCCCTTCAAGAGTAATTAATAGTGCTGTTTGTCTAGAATCAGACGTCTGTTCTAAATGTAGAATTTCCCAGTAAGTATATATACACTCCTGCATACACTCCTGCATACACTCTGGGGCAGATTTACAAGCCCCTTGTGCCGTTTTGTTGTTCTATGGTGTCACTTTTTGGATGTAATGTTGGCAAAAAAATTCAGCAAATTGCTTATGTATTTGCAAAATGAGTCAGGGTTGTTCACTAAAATGTAGTAGTTATATACATGGAATGTGTGCAGTCCCTTTAACATTTTAGTGTAGTAAATGTGTTTTGGTAAAATGCAAGGTCTTATATTGTTTGTCTAGAATCACACTGTGCGTCTGTCTGCATTTAGCAATTATATTCGCCCCTTTTTCCACATTCTCCCTCCTAGTTCCTCATACACACCTCGCTCTCCTTATACTCCCTCTCTCTCCTCACACTCCCCCTCACTCTCCTTATAGTTTCCCTTCTCTCCTCATACTCTTAATTCTCTTTAAAGTCCCTTCTCTCTCCTCAAAATCTCCACTCTCCTCATAATCCCCCTCTCGCCTCATAGTCCCCTGTCTCCTCATATTCCCCTCTCTCCTAATATTTCTCCTTTCCTTATACTCCTCCCTCTCTCTTCATACCCCCTTCACTTCTCATACTCTCCCATCGCCTCATACACCTCCCTCTCTCCTCATAGTACCTCCTCTCTCCTCATATTCCCTATCTCTTGTTATACTCTTTTTTTGTCCACATTCTCCCCATTCTCTTCTCATACTCTCTCTTCTCTCCTCATACTTCCACCTCTTTCCTCATACCCCCTTCACTCCTAATACTCCTTCATCTCTTCATACTCCTCCCTCTCTCCTCATAGTACCCCTTCTCTTCTAATACTTCCCGTTTTCTCCACATCCTAACATTTTCTTCTTATACTCTCCCTTCTCTCCTCATACATACCCCTCTCTGCTTATAGTCCTCTTTTCTCCTCATACTTTCCCCTCTTTTTCATACTCCTCCTCATACTCCTCCTCTCTCTCCTCATACTCCCCCTCTCTCCTCCTATTCGTCTTCTGTCTCCTTATACTTCCTCCTGTTACCTGATATTCCCCTCTCTCTTCTAATTACCCCCCTCTTCTCATATTTCCCCCTCTTTCCTCTTACTGTTCTCTCTCCTCATACTGCCTTTCTCCTCAAATTCCCCTCTCTACTCATACACCCCCTCTCTCCTTATATTTCTCTTTTCTCCACATTCTCTTCCCTCTCTCTTGTTACTCCTCCATCTCTCCTCATGCCTCCCTCACTGCTCATACTTCCCCATCCGTTCATACTCCTCCCTCCTTTCATATTCCCTCTTTTCCACATTCTCCCCCCTCTCTCCTCATACTCCTCTCTCTCTCCTCATACTCCCCGTCTCTCCTCACACTCTCCCTCTCTCTCCTTATACTCCCCCCTCTCTTCTGATATTCCCGTTCTTTCCTCATTATCACCTCTATCCTCATACCCCCCTCTACTCATATTTCCCCCTCTTTCCTCTTACTGTTCCCTCTCTCCTAATACTCCCTTTCTACTCAAATTCTCCGCTCTCCTCATACACCACCTCTCTCCTTATATTTGTTTTTTTCTACATTCTCCCCCTCTCTCCTCTTACTCCTCCCTCTCTCTTCATACCTCCCTCACTCCTCATACTTCCCCCATCCCTTCATACTCCTCCCCCTCGTCATAATCCCTCTTTTCCATATACTTCCCCTCTCTCCTCATACTCCTCTCTCTCTCCTCATACTACCCCTCTCCTCTCACACTGTCCCTCTCTCCTTATACTACTCTTCTCTTTCCTCATACTACTTGCTCTCTCCTCATATTCCTCCTCTCTCTCCTTATACTCCCTCCTCTCTCCTGATATTTGTCTCTCTCCTCATACTCCCCCTATCCTCATAGGTCTCTGTCTCTCCTTTTACTCTCCCCTTTCTCCTCATACTGCATTCTCCTCATATTCCCCCCTTTCCTCATACTCCCGTCTCTGTTGTCATACTACCCCCTGTTCTCATACTCCACCCTCTCTCCTTATACCTCCCCCTTAACAGTTCCCCAGTTATTATACATGCAATGCTGCATACACTCTGGGGCAGATTTACAAGCCCCTTGCACCTATTTGTTGTTCTATTGTGTCACGTTTTTGATGTAATGTTGGCAAAAATAATGCAGCAAATTGCATATGTATTTGCAAAATGAGTCAGGGTTGTCCACTGAATAGTAGTAGTTGTATACATGGAATGTGTGCAGTCACTTAACTGTTTTAGACTTGTAAATGTGTTTTCGTAAAATGTAAGGTCTTATATTTTTTGTCTAGAATCAGACTGTGTGTCTGTGTACATTTAGAAATTATATTGGCCCTTTTTTAACATGCTCCCCCTCTCTCTTCATACTCTCCCCTCTCTCCCCATACACACCCCTCTCTCCGTATACTCCCCCTCTCTCCTCACACTCCTCCTCTCTCTCCTCATACTCTCCCTCCTCTCCTCATACTTCCACCTCTCTCCTCATATCCCCTTCACTCCTCATACTCCTCCATCTTATCATACTTCTCATACATCTCCACATTCTCACCTTCTCTTTTTATACTCTCCCTTCTCTTCTCATATATACACCTCTCTGCTTATACTCCTCTTTCTCCTCATATTTCCCCTCTTTTTCATACTCCCCCCTCTCTCCTCATACTCCTCCTCTCTCTCCTCATACTACCCCCTCTCTCCTCATATTTGTGTTCTCTCTCCTTATACTCCCTCCTGTCATCTGATATTCCCCTCTCTCTCCTCATACTCCCCCCTGTTCTCATATGTACCTCTCTCTCCTCTTATTGTTCCCTCTCTCCTCATGCTAAATTTCTCCTCATATTCCCTTCCCTTCTCATACACCCCCTCTCTTCTTATATTCTCTTTTCTCCACATCCCCCCTCCTCTCTCCTCTTAGTCCTCCCTCTCTCCTCTTATCTCCCTCACTCCTCATACTTCCTCTATCCCTTCAAACTCCTCCCTCTCTTCATATTCCCTCTTTTCCACATACTCCCCCCTCTCTCCGCATACTCCTCTCTCTCTCTCCTCATACTCCCCACACTCTCCTCACACACTCCCTCTCTCTCCTTATACTCCCCCTCTCTCCTGATATTCCCCCTCTTTCCTCATGCTCTTATCTCTTTCCTTATACTCCTCCCTGTCCTCATACTCCTCCCTGTCCTTATACTCCCCCTTCTCTCCTCGTACTCCTCCCTCTCTCCTCATACTCCCCCTTCTCCTCATATTCCCCCCTGTCCTCATATTCTTCCCTCTTCTCATACTTCTTATTGTCTTCTTATAGTACCCCCTCTTTCCTTATACAGCCCTTGTCTCCTTATATTCCTCTTTTCTCCACATTGTTCCTCCTCACTCTTCATATTCCGCCTCTCTCTTCATACAAACTGCTCTCTCTTTATACTCCCCCTTTCTCCTCATACTCCCCCCTCTTTCCTTACACTCTCCCTCTCTCCTTATACTTCCTCCTCTCTCCTGATATTTCCCCTCTTTCCTCATTCTCACCTCTCTCTCCTCATACTCCCCCCTGTCCTCATACTGCACCCTCTCTACTCTTACTCCTCCCTCTCTCCTCATACCTCCCCTTACCAATTCCCCCGTTATTATACATGTACTGGTGCATACACTCTGGGCAGATTTACAAGCCCCTTGTGCCTCTTTGTTGTTCTATTGTGTCACTTGTTTGATGTAATGTTGGCCAAAATAATGCAGCAAATTGCATATGTATTTGCAAAATGAATCAGGGTTAACAACAGAAATGTAGTAGTTATATACATGGAATGTGTGCAGTCACTTAACCATTTTAGACTTGTAAATGTGTTTTGGTAAAATGTAAGGACTGTCTAGTACCAGACTGTGCAATTTTTTTCATATTCTCCCCCTCTCTCCTCATACACACCCCTCTCTCTTTATACTCCCCCTCTCTCCTGACAATCCTCCTCTGTCTCCTCGTACTCTCCTTTCTCTCCTTATACTCCCCCTCTCTCCTCACACTCCATGTCTCTCTCCTCATACTTTCCCTTCTCTTCTAATACTCCCACCTCTCTCCTCATACTTCTTCCTCTCTCCTTATACTCTCCTCTCTCCTCATACTCATCTTCTCCCCTCATACTCCCTGTCTCTTCATACTCTCCCCTCTCCTTATCTTTCCTCCTCTCATCATACTCTCCCCCATCTCCTCATACCCCCTTTACTCCTCATACTCCCCCATTTGCTCATACTCCTCCCTCTTTCCTCATACTCCACCCTCTGTCCTTCTTACACTGCCTCTCTCCTTATAATCCAATATTCTCCATTCTCCCCCTCTCTTGTCATACTCTCCCCTCTCTTTTTATATAAACTTGTCTTTCTTTATACTAGTCTTTTCTCCTCATATTCGCCCCTCTTTCCACATACTTCCCCCTCTCTCTTTATACTCCTCCTCTGTCTCCTCTTACTCCTCCTCTCTCACTCCCTCTCTCTCTCTTCTTATACTCCCTCCTCTCTCCTTATACTCCCTCTCTCTCCTCACATTCCTCCTCTCTCTGCGTATACTCTCCCTTCTCTCGTCATACTCCCACCTCTCTCGTCATACTCCCCTTCTCTTCCAATACTCTTTACTCTCCTCATACTGCCCCTCTCCCATCATACCCTCCTGTCTCCTCATACTCCCCCTCTCCTCATATTGCACCTCCCCCTCATACCCCTCATCTCTCCTCATACTCTCCCTTGTCCTCATACTCCCTCTTCTCTCATCTTAGTCCTTGCTCTCTCCTCATACGTCCCCCTCTCCTTATATTCTGCCCTCTCTTAATACTCCCCCTTCTCTCCTCATACCCCCATCTCTCCCCATACTCTCCCCATCTCCTCAAAGTCCTGCCTCTCTCCTCAAACTCCCTCCTCTCTCCTCATACTATCCCCTCTCTCCTCATACACCCCTTCTCTCCTTATACTTCCCCTCTCTCCACATTCTCCCCCTCTTTCCTCGTACTTCCCCTTCTCTTGTTATACTCCTCCTTTCTTCACATTATTGCCCCTATCTCCTCATACTACCAGCTCTCTCCTCATACTCGTTCCTCTGTTTCCCCTTGTACTGTTGTAGTGATGCATTTAGTAGCATGTACTAATCCATTCACTGCTTAAAAGCTCAACTACTGATAAATTGACTAAGGTAGTCTTCTTTCAGATGTAGTTCCTGAAAGTTTTATGCAGCATGTATGCACTTCTGTTATCAGTTACACAGTTGTTTTTTATACTTAGTCATTTTATATTGTATTTATTTAGTAATAGAACAGTATATTTCATATATTTATTTTTAAAATGTTATATATATTTTTTATAACAGATTTTATTTATCAACACTAAAAGAAATCCATCATGCCTTCAAAAAGTGAAAAGAGGAAACAACATAATAAAGCTTATTATTTAAAGAGAAGTTATCCACAAGAATGTGTGAATAAATAAGAAAAAAACTCCTGGTAAGACAACGAAGATTTTTTTGAAAAACATATCAAACACTAGGAGTAGTGTGGACAATGTCAAAAATACAAACAGTGTATCTGCAACTAAAAAGAAAAACAAGAGAAGAGAGAAAAACAATGGAAAATCATCTTATAAACAAACACGGTATAGTGAAAAGAGGAAGAATCAATTTCAGGAAATTAGAAAAAGGATGTTTTATAACAGTTGTGTCGAATTAGATGAAGGAAATTAAGAAATGTAAAAGAAAAACAGCATTTTATAAGAATAGGAAACGTATACAAAACATAGTTGAGAAGGCTTTAGAATTGAAAAACAAGTTGTTTAGTTTAGTTATCAGTAGAATTCGATCACTAGATAAGTCAATCCATTTAATGAAGGCCAAAAGCAAGTGGAGAAGAGTAATTAACAGAAGCAATTTTTCAGATTTTTGTGGGGGTGAATGGAAACATAGTTCAAGTTCTGAGCCTTTTTTTAATGAAGAGAGTTATTTTCAGAATAATAATTTGTTACATGCAGTTGACACTAGTGGTCGTGCTTATGAGGTTAGAAATGGTTGTCCTATTGAGAAAGAGAAAATTGTTCCTAGAAATGCAGAAGAGGTGTTAGCTGATGAAGTTTTAGGGAGATGTTCTACAGCTCCAGTGTACACTTGGAATTGCAGTAGTATTTGTAGTGTAAGGCAGTAATCTATTGATTTTTTACGCAATTTCTTATGTGAGTATACTAAGAAAAGTGTTAAACAAAAGATTAAGATGTTGAAAGGACTAGACCCTTGCAGAGTGAGAGAAAATACTGCTTGCAAGGTCATTCTCTTGCTTGTCTTTCTCAAAAAGTATGTCAAAGTAATTTTCACCATTTCAGGATTTTAGCAGTACATCATACTCAAATGAGGAAATTAGTCAGAACTTTGTATTATGCAAAAAGCCCAGCACTAATGTTAAAAAAGTTGAACAGTGCTCTTTTGCGTGGATCTGTATCAGATGTAATGAATGTTTGTGATGAAATTCAGGTTAGTTACTTTAGTCTCGGATTGCATGTCTGCAGTAGCGGTCTGGATGAATAACAACTGCCTTCGTCTAAATGGCGAAAAGACCGAACTACTGGTGATCGGGAGAGCAACTTCAGCTTGGTCTCGATCATGGTGGCCTATCGAATTGGGTAACCTGCCCATTCCCGTGGAGTCGGTAAGAAACCTAGGCGTTATGCTGGACTCAGACCTCTCTGGCAAGACCCATGTCAGCAGGGTAACGGGAAGGTGCTTTGGTATACTAAAGGTTCTTCGAAAGGTGTTCGAACTCCTTCCTACCGGAGCCAGAAAAACCATTGTCCACGCGCTAGTGACTCCCCATTTGGACTATGGGAATGCCCTCCTGATTGGGCTCAGTCAGAAGGGTTTACATCAACTACAATGTGTGCAGAACCCTGCCGCACGCCTTGTGCTCGGACTCTCACGTAGAACTTCCGCAAAAACTGCCTTGGTCAAACTTCACTGGCTTCCGGTTAGGGAGAGGATCAAATTTAAGACCCTTTGCTATGCTCATCGCATCGCTCAGGACAAAGGTCCTGAATACTTAAAAAATCTCCTCACTATACATCGCCCTACCCGGAACCTAAGATCATCTGGCATGATGCTATTTAAACTCCCTCGAATCTTTAGGGCCAAAATGGGAGGAAGCTCCTTTAGGTACTTAGCCTCCAAACACTGGAATACGCTCCCGCTCC
The DNA here is from genome assembly GCF_964263255.1 of Lissotriton vulgaris. Classification (NCBI taxonomy): domain Eukaryota; kingdom Metazoa; phylum Chordata; class Amphibia; order Caudata; family Salamandridae; genus Lissotriton; species Lissotriton vulgaris. Next base: position 1,171,635,241 of record NC_141689.1, on the reverse strand, counting down.
ACTTGCGGATGGAGCCATCTGAACTGAGATTTCGGGGAAAATTGAAAACTTTTCTGTTCCCCAACATGTAACTTCTCCTGAGCTTCTTTTCTACAGCTGCCTTTGGATCTCTGTATCAGCAGTTAGCGCGGGGACACACAGTTCTGTGTAGCCAGGCGCTTTAAAAATGATTTATTATTATTATTATTATTATTAGTCCTGAGGAAGACAGTGCAGAAACTGATACATTAATAGAAAGAAATGTGGAAGAGAATGTACAACATTGTAGTATAGAAAATTTTGAGCAAGAAATTATGAAGTTTAAGTTGATTTCGGGTAAAAGGCCAAGTTATTCTTGTATTTGTTGTCGACGAACTCATTATGAAAATCAGACCAGGACTGTTGATTTGTATTTAAAAAGTGAGAAGGAAAATAATAATAAATTGCCTCCTTCAGATTTACAGAGAGGATTAAAGGAAAGAGTTGTATATTTGCCTCTAGATTTAAAGAAAAATATTAAAACAATTGGTGTAGAAAATGTAGAAGAAGAACCTTTAGTTATTCGTGTTAATGGCGTTCCTACTAAGAGTAAGAAAATCTGGCAAGAATTAGTGGATGTTAGGAAAGTGAAAAAGGCAACGTTGTATCTGGTAAAAAATAATCAATGCTATAAAAATGTGTATGTGGGAGAAATAACTGTAGAAGAAGATAGTGACCCGGCATGTGGACAAATTGAAAAAATGGATGTGTCCAGAACTGAAGAAATATAGTTATTTCAAATGAAAGAAGCAAAGGGAAGTCCCATTAGTTTACGAGAAGAAAGCTTGAAAGCTGGTTGTTTCCCTCAGTTGTTTCCGACAGGAAAAGACGGACGATATGATGACCGACCTTTGCAGATTCCTGCATCTGAATACTGGACATCAAGTTATATGCAGAAGATCCAAGAATTCGACAATGTATTCCGTATTTGTTTCACCTTTTGTTTGAGAGTGACTTGTCTGGACTTTCCTGTGCAGTCAACCATATATTGAAAACAGGTATACATCTGTAAAATGTTTCAGCAAAGGAATTTATGGATAAAGTACAGCAGAAAGATAATGTTTTGGAATCTCAGCTGATTAATCTCATGGCATGTCAGCGTGGTACTAATGAGTACTGGTACCATTGTCATGGAGAACTTAAATGTATGCTAAGGAACTTAGAAACTCCTACATGGTTCCTTACTCTAAGCTGTGCTTACATCATATCTTCAATCATAGATTTGAAGCTATGATGTCTTTTATCACCAATAAAAAAAATCCTCCTCTTGGAGAGGATGTGGACTTCTTTTGGAGAAAGGAGTATCAAGCAAGAGGTGCTCCTCACATACACATGCTAATATGGATCAAAGATGCTCCCAAATTTGGAACAGATTCGAATGACACTGTGTTGTCTTTTATTGAAGAATATGCTACATGTGCTATACCCAAAAGCACAGAAGAAAAGGACTTAAGACAACAAGTCTTACGATTCCAAAGTAATCGTTGTGGGAAATACTGTCGTAGAAAGTACAAATCTAAGGACAAATTCTACACCAAATGTCGTTTTTGATTTCCACGTCTTGTAATTTTGAAAGGAAGAGTGAACAGTTTTTATGTCATCTTTGCAACATACTAATGCAAGAAAGTCTCCAAAAAATACCTACAACTTAAGAAGAAATGAAGAGTCAAAATACATAAATGACTACAACCCAGTAATTCTGTCCATGTGGAATGCTAACATTGATATTCAATATGTTGCGGACAAGTCCATTGCTGTTGCTCAATATGTAACATCCTACATAACCAAATCAGAAAAGATGGAATTGAAGGAAATGTAGGAAGAGATTTTCCACGAGAAGAGTCTAAGTAAGAAATTATATAGTTACAGTTTGAAGATGTTATCTCATCGAGAAATTGGAGCGTATGAATGCTCGGATCGCTTATCATCTGCAAGTCTATACTCCAAATCTAGAATAATCATTTGGGTGAGTCTAGGTCTTGCTGCAACACGAAATCGAGTACTTAAATCTGTACAAGAAATTGAATATTTAGCTGAAAAAAGAGCCAGAAAGGACAGATATTGTGAAAACAAATATGTTGGATACATATTATCCAAATGGAAGTCATCATCTTGAGAACATGTGTCTCTAAGAAGTGCTGCAAAACTATATTTTTAAACGGAATAATACAGATAACATCAATAATGGTATATATGCTGTGATTGGTTTTGAAGGATGTTTGGTGGAACAAAGAAAAAGACATTTGATTAATCACCGTAAACTGAGTTGCGAAACTCCTGACAAAAGGGAATTTTACTATTTAGCTCTTTTGCAACTCTTCAAGCCGTGGTGTTCAGAATTGGAATTACTTGGAGATTTTGAGAGCTATGAAGATTCATTCAACGCAAGTAAAGATACTATACAATGTCCTGTTTTTGCTAATTATGTGTAAATGTTGAACGACGAAATTGAGCAAGAAGCTATAATTGCAGCTGAGATTGCTAGAGACAGTTTTCAAGACAGTCAAACTTCTGCTCCGTTGAGTCAGGATCCACTATGAGAAGTAATTGTTCAAAATGAAGCAGCAACTGCTATGGAAGAGGTAGAAACCGCAATGTATCAAGCTTAAGAAGATGTAACAAACTTAGGAAACTTGGAAAAACAACTAAATGTTGAGCAGAAACAAATATATGACCAAGTGAGAGAACAGATTGACCATGAATTACTTCATGAAAAGAAAGAGTGCTGTTGCTCATCATTTCAACCTATCCGAATGTATGTGAGTGGACAAGCTGGAACAGGAAACAGTTTTTTAATTAAAGTAATTACAACTTATCAACAGAAAACAACTGAGTTGCATTTGTCTTGTGTTGTCACTGCTCCAACTGGGTTGGCAGAACACAATATTAAAGGAATTACTTTACATCGTTTATTAATGTTACCAGTAGAGCTTGAAAACAAATTGGAATACCAAAAGCTATCTGGAGAAGCGTGTTGTGAAGTTTCAAGAGTCTTGAAGAAAATGAAACTTCCTACTGTAAAAGGACAAACAGTGTTTAAAACACTGACACATGAAGATACCAGAAAGTCTTTGGGGAGCATTGGAAATGTTAATATTTGGTCATATTTTGAGTATAAGGAACTTATTACAAATATGCAACAGGCAAATGAGGCTGATTATGAAACTATTCTTCAAGATATAAGAATTGGAAAAGTGACTGAACATGGCAAACAAGTGTTACAGAGAAGATTACTTTCCAATTTGTTTCCAAATGAAAATATTGTTCCTGAGATAATATATATATGAGAATAGCAGAAAACAAATCTGTAATCTGCTTAATGCCAACACTTCGTGAATGTTCTATTTTCAATGAAGACATTTTAAAGTTGGAAAAAGAAGAAATTATTAAATTGGAAGCTATTGATAAAATAGAGCATGAAGGAATCACTATTATTTTGACAGAAGAGTTGAAGAGGAATTGGATTCTTTAGAGAAATAAATAAGTGAAACTGCTGGTTTAGAAAAGAATTTATATGCATGTGTAAACTGTAGGATAATTTTACGATGTAATTTGAATGTGGAAAAAGGTTTGGTAAATGGAGCAATGGCTAAAGTTGTTGATTTGGTTAATTACGTAAATAGAGATGGTATTGAATTTTTGAAAATCAAATTTGATCAAATTGAAGAAGTACAATTTAGTCGTTGTTCAGCTTGGTTTTTGCTTGTAAAAGATTTGTATGTTCGCAGAAAACAGTTTCCTGTTTCTTTGGCGTATGTGGTGACTATTCATAAATCTCAAGGTTTAAGTGTAGATAGTGCTTTAGTGAATATTGGCAGTACTGTGTTTAAAGAGGGTATGGCATATGTTGCTTTGTCTCGAGTGAGAACTTTATCTGGATTGTACTAGATTGATTTTGATGAGAAAAAGATTAGTGCAGATAAAAATTGTGTGAAAGAGTATAATAGGTTAAGAAGAGAATACGCACCAAATTTAGGTCAATATCCAGTATTTGAAAAGCGTGTGGTAGGTAGAAAAAGAAGATGTGAGAATATCTGCAGTGAAGCTGTAGAGAAAGAAAAAAAACAAGATGAAGTTGCGATGGCAAGCAAAAAGAAAAAAGGACACTTTTGAAGAGATTGTTGATTATCAGTTTGAAAATAGTTCTGGTGTCAACTGCTATGATAATGTAGTTGTTAATGTTGCTTTTTTTCTTGAACGTTTGCAACAGCAAATTGTTGAAAATCGGGAAAAAAAGATTCTGTCCGTTGTTGTATTCTATTTATGAGAAATGTAGTAGTGATAAAAGTAAAATACAAAGTGTTTCTGATATTCGAAAGCTTTTGACCATATGTTCTGATTCTACTCAATTTACACAGAATATTCAGCAAGATTGTCAGGCATTTCTAATGTATATGCTTGTTGTATTGGAAGATGAAGGTATAGCTATTGAAAACCTTTTTGGCCTTTCTTATAAATGGCAACATGACTGTGAAAATTGTTTGTTTACATGTAGCACTAACATAGACACCGAAAGATTTATATATTTGACTTTACCAGACTGTGAATCAGTGTCTTTTAACAATCAAGTTAGAGGAGCAAGTCAAAACATGGAGTGTAGCCAATGTAAATCACAAATGTCATCAACATTATTTGTATAAAGATATGGACAGTATGTAAGTTTAATGCTGCAACATTGCAGAGCTGATGGAAGAAAATTGTAAACTTTAATTAAAAATGTTGTAGCTACTCAACTATCAATATCAGGAAGAACTTTTGTAGCTGTAGCAATTATTTTTCAAGATGGTCCTTCTACAACATCTGGACATTACACTGTTTATTTTAACTGTCCAAAAGGTTGGACACATTGTAACAAAAGTCAATTGGTTTTTAAACAACGTTTGCCCAAAGAGTTACCAAATTCTTACCTAATATTTTTAAAGCCAAAAGTTTAGGAACAAAATTTGGCCTTTCAGGATTACTGCTGTTAAGGTATTTTGGTATGGTGTTGTAGAGTACTTTGTGAGTGAGGGTGAGAAGCTTGAATATGATCCTCTTGTTGACGTTGAGGCAGTGGAGGTGTATCAGGTGGTGGGTGATGTGGCTGCAGCAGGGGACATTGATGATCAGTCGAGAGGAGGTGTTTTGGGTTTGTTGTAGTCGTTGTTGGTGTTTGGCTGGAATTCCTGTGTAGAGTGTGTTGCCATAGTGTAGTCTGGTGCTGATGAGGGCCTGTGTCATTGTTCTTCTTCTTTCAGTTTGGATCCACCTGTAAATGTTGCGGAGCATGTGTAGGGTGTTGTAGCAGTATGAGGAGACGGTGTAGACTTGCTTACACATGGAGAGGGAGGAGTTGAGGATGAATCCTAGGTTGTGTACATGGTAGGTAGGTGCTGGTACTGTTCACAGTGTAGTCTGCCACCAGGAGTCATCCCAGGATGAGGGGGTGAGTCTGAGAATGAGTATTTCTGTCTTGTCCGAGTTGAGGTTTAGAGAGCTGATCCTTATGCAGTTGACAACGGCTTTCATTCACTCGTGGAGGTTGCTTTTGATGGTATGTGGCTCCTTCGTGAGGGAGAAGACGAGTTGGGTGTCGTCGGCTTAGGAGATAATGTTGAGGTTGTGATGGCAGGCCACTTGTGTGAGGGTGGCCATTTAGATGTGGAATAGCATCAGGTTGAGGGATGAGCCCTGGGGGACACTGCAAATGATGTTGGTGGTTTTGGATCAGAAGGCTGGGAGGCGAATGCTGAGGATTACTATTGAAGAACTTCCAAACTAAGAATTTGACATATACTATTTGGCCATGAGGAAAAGTATGTAAAACCATTAAGGACTTTTTGTTTTATATTTTTTCAGCATATATTTGTAAGTGACTTTTTTTGCAGTGTATAAAAATTAATGATAGTGTTTTGTTATTTTAGGATTGTTTGAGATGTCTCATACTTACGTAGGACATTGCTCCTACATAAAAACATTTAACATATGTTGTATTTCTATTTTTTAGATTGGTATTGAGAATGTTGAATGTTTTTATTAAAGATAATCTTATTGATTATCTTTTTTTTGCCCACTGTTATGTGATGAGTACTATTGAACTCACTGTTTCTAGTGAAGTTCAATATATTCTGAGAACAGCAAAAACGGCAAATGAAATGCTTTACAAATTATTGTTTGTTGTAAAATATGTATTGTATCTGTATTTTTTCTTGTCTTCCACAGATGCTAATTTTCATAATATTTACTTTTTTATCATTATGTTTAAGGTTAGTATAAGTAACTAGTAAAAATGATCAATGGGATGTGCTTCTACAGCGCTGAAGTAACAAGAGATGGATGGAGTACATATCTGTGCAAAGATGGTTTGTATCTATTAGAGACATTTGAGAAAGTTAACATATATACTGAGTGTACCTGAGGACCTACTATCTTTGAACATATATTTAAAAAATGCCGGAGACTTTTATTATAGAGATTTTTAAATTGAAACATGGCTTCAGAACAGCAGTCTGCAACGTACCACTATGGTATTGAATAGAAGACATGCTTGACTAGTAGAGACCAGAGAGTTTTAGGATTAAAAGAGATCAATTTATTCTCATAAAATATGTCACAGAGAGTGTTTTCAAATACTTTTTTATGTGTAGAAGGACAGGATAAGTTACTGTGTGTAATTTTCCTTCTCAATGTAAATATGTCCTCATTATACACAATGCTTTGTGTTGAAGTGTTGTTCTATACCTGATGCTGTGAGTATTTTCAAATTATATAAGGAATCACTACTTTCTTATTATTTTAAAAGGTGACTACTGGATATGTCTTTAAAAATAAATGTGTGTGAAAACACATGAAGTAACAAAAAACTAGTGTGATAATGGTACCTAAATATACACAGATACACAGTGTTATTCTGGACAACCAACAGTATTCCTTAAATTTTACTAAAACACATTTACTAGTTTGGAACGGGTAAGGTGAATAGACATATTCAAAAAATGTTAGTACTGCATTTTACTATAATAGCCTGAATCTTTTCCTATAGTCATAAGGAGTGACTGGTTTGAAAATTTAAGAAAACGTAAAAACAGGATATTCATATACATAATTATATTTATATAACCTTATAAATTACTTGAGAATGGTATTTATATGATGTTTTTTTAAGGGCAAAATGGTTGATAAAGCCAGTTTTGTGTTATGTATTAGGAAAACTGATAAAATTAAGTGTTTATGTTTTTGTTCAAGGACCTGCAACATACGAAATTGATTATGGAAAGACAACAGAACAATATTGAGGACTGTTTGGAAATTAGCAACAGTCTCATAGAATAACTAAACATATCTTTCATAGGTAGTGAGAGTGAAGAACAAGAAATGAGTGCTGCAGATATCAGCTGTGATTTCCAAGACGAAAGCTTTGATGCTAATTTTGTGGAAGCATTAGATTATATCGAGTTTTTTGAACATATAAATTCTGAAATTGATAACCAGGAAATTGATGTCAATGAAAAACCTGATAAAATTATTTTAGAAGCCTTGTTAAATTATGAGATGTTAGAAGAATACATTTATTGTTATATAATAATAATGGTTTGAGTACTATGTACTAAAACATTCACTGTACTAAAAGTGAAGTACTTATAGATTCACTTATACATTCTTTACATTCTTTGCCCAGTTTGTATCCTTACACTCCCTTCAAACAATCTGCCACTTCTGTTTTAGTATTGTAGTGAGCCATATAGCAGTATGTGCTTACCTATACACTATGCTAAAAGTGAAGCAGTTATACATTCAGCTCGACACTGTCCTTGCAGAACTGTAATCATTCAGTAGTCGTGCAGCAAATTAGACCTTAGGGTATGGACTGCTTCAAATCCCTATGGACTATGCATGCACTCTTCTATGCACCTACAAACTTGTCTTTTAAACATTCAATTGCCCAGTGTGTATCCTTACACTTCCTCCAAACACTCTGCCACTGCTGTTTTTGTATTGTAGTGAGCCATATAGCAGTATGTGCTTATCTATACACTGTGCTAAAAGTGAAGCAGTTATACATTCAGCTCAACACTGTCCTTGCAAAACTGTAATCATTCAGCCAGTACCCAAGTAGTCATGCAGTAAAGTAGGCCTTAGGACATGCACTGTTTCAAACCCCTAAAGACTATGCATGTACTCTTCTATGTACCTGCAAACTTGTCTTTAAAACCTTCAATTGGCCTGTCTGTATCCTTACACTTCCTCCAAACACTCTACCACTGCTGTTTTAGTATTGTAGTGAGCCATATAGCAGTATGTGCTTATCTATTCACTGTGCTAAAAGTGAATCAGTTATACATTCAGCTCAACACTGTCTTTGCCGAACTGTAATCATTCAGCCAGTAGCCAAGTAGTCATGCAGTAAAGTGGGCCTTCGGGCATGCACTGCTTCAAACCCCTACAGATTATGCATGTACCTGCAAACCTGTGTTTTAAACCTTTAATTACTTTGGGCCCGATTCACAGAATGAACTTAAGACTAAATCCTAAACTTACTACTATTTGGTATTCATAGAATGCACTTACTACTTTCGGGATACACAGAGTGAACTTACTACTTTCGGGATTCACACAATGAACTTACTACTTTCGGTATTCACAGAATAGATTTAAGACTACTAACTTTAAGTCCACACTGGGGCCGGAAATTCCGGCCCGGAGGCGGAGTTTCCGGCTTGGGGGCGGAGCTTCTGGGCCAGAGGCGGAGCCTGCAGCTTGAAAGCGGAGCTTCCGACCCAGAGGTGGAGATTTCAGCCATGGCTAAATACCCACCTCCAAGCTGGAAGCTCCGCCTCCATGCGGCAAGCTCCGCCTCCAGCCCAGAACCTCCGCCTCAAGGCCGTAAGCTCCGCCCCCAAGCTTGAAACTATTCATGAAGCAAAGTAGGACCTAGGGCATGGACTTCTTCAAACCGCTATAGACTGTGCATGCAGTCTTCCATGCACCTGCAAACTTGTCTTTTATATCTTCAATTCCCCAATGTGTATCCTTACACTTCCAGCAAACACTCTGTCATTGCTGATTCAGTATTGTACTGAGCCATTTAGCAGAATGTCCTTATCTATGCACTGTGCTGAAACTGAAGTTCTTATAAATTTAGTTTGGCACTCTCCTTGCAGAACTGTAATCACCCAGTCAGTACCCAAGTATTCATGAAGCAAAGTAGACCTTAGGCCATGGACTGCTTCCAACCCCTATAGACTATGCCTGCCGTCTTCTATGCACCTGCAAACTTGCCTCTTATACCTTCAATTCCCCAGTCTGTATTCTTACACTTCCACCCAACACTCTGTCACTCCTGTTATAGTTTTGTAGTGACTTATTGATCAGTGTGTGGTAATCCATTCACTACATTAAAACACTAATTGGCAGATATACAATAACTGGCACATACCCAGGGATATGTCAGTTATTGTGCACTGTGACACCACCACCATGGATGCGCCGTATTTACAATGTGGTGCACCATGGGGCAAAAACGGCACAGATATGTGATGTACCTGTGCCGTGAAGGCGGCGCATTGCTTGAGTTGCGTTGCAAGTGCAACGCATCTTCAGCAATGCTCTGGGGGGCCCTATTCTCAGAATGCTGTGTTAATCCTTACGCCGGCTTCAAGCGAGTGCAGGGTTTTTACGCAGCATGAGCTCAAAAGTGACGAAGTGAAAACTTGTAGATTTCACTCAGCCACTTTTAGGAGGTGTTCCTGCGTGGAACACCCCCTTGTAGGAATGTCTCCTTCTGGTACAGGAATTTACAATGGGACGCACCTCCCAGATGCGTCACATTGTAAATACCACACACCATGGCATATCGTTTGCACCACCGCTGCGTCGGAAAAGTGATGCAATGGCAGTGTAAAAGAGGCACAAGGAGGTTGTAAATCGGCCCCTAACACTTACAGATTCACCCAGGCAGTTTCACCAGCATTGCAAAGGGAAGCATAGACTTGTAACGTATTTATGCACACATGTTACACTCAAGTGCTTCGGAAGTACTACAGTATACTATAAGTAAACACCTTAGATTTATGCTGTAGCACTTCCTTATTGTTCTGCACTTTCACTTTCACCATACAATACTAATGTATTCATTCATTCATTTCTGAAAAAAACAGTTTTTTGGGGTATTTATTGAAGTTTTGTATTTTTTTTTAACAGGATTTTTTTTTTATGACGTGAACAACCGTGCTCCCGTTTCCTCTGGATAATCAAGTCTATCGATTGCTCATCACAACATAACATTTCATTGCAAAATTTGCAATGAATGATGAGATCCGCAAAATCAGGTTGGATATTCGGAGGCGGACTGCTTGCCTGAGGTGGTGGTGCTGTAGATGTGCTTGGAACAGGAGGTGGAGGGTTGTCCCACAGCCTTTGTGTACAAGCTCTTGCATAATTATTAGGGTGCAGAGTTTTCACATGGCACGCCATGCTCGCTGTTCCGAAGGAATATTTTTTCCTGGGGTCGCCCCTGGAGATAGTTGTGTCACATATCTTACATGTGACTTTTGGAGCATTGACCTTTTTTTTACCTTCAGGGAAGGTAAAACATTTCCATATTACAGCCACTTTCCTTTTTTGCTGAGGCTGCTCTGGAACAAATTCTTCCCCTGAAGAGTGGTCAGAAGAGGACTCCACAAGTGCAGCCATTCTGAATTTGGTTCTAAATTGTAGTTGTAGAGCTGCCGTCACCCAGGTCTTGAACGCAAATGTGTCATTATGTCTGTGAAGTTCCACAACATGGCCAACATGGAAGGTTCGGGGAATCACTGACCCTACATTCATCCATAGTTCCACACATAAAAGATAGTAGACATGACACATTTCTGAGATTCTGAATGTTTGTTGTACTTCAGTGGAGTGCTGTAGTTGTAGTAATACAGGGTTATGAAAGCTTTAAGTTGTAGTTTTTGGCACATGAAGGGCAGCTAATATATATACGTATGTGATCATTCGGGTATACTGTCGAACTTGGTGTTGGAAATCAGTGTTCGGGCCTCGAAGTCGCATCCACATCCTGTTATTGTAGACAAATCACGCAACCTACACATGCCTGAAAATGTACTGTAAATACGGTGCTCATGTAAATCACTGACATAGTTTTGGATCAACTTCGTTCTATTTAAATATGCTTAAAAAAAACTCAAGCAATAGCACACACATATAAATGTACTATACACTTTCCTTGCAGTATTGTAATGATCCAGTTTGTACGTTCTGATTTGTAGAATGAGCGAGCGAAAGTCATATAACCAAAGTTCTTGTTACTGCCGGAGGTAAGATGGTTGCATATGCTTTTTACAGCAAAATATAATGTGGTAGACACAGATAGATAGTTGAAGTGGGTACGGGCACATGCGCTCAGCTCCATTTTATTATGTTGTTGTTTGTAACAAGTACAATAGTAATCATCATATCATACACAGATAAACTGTTTATGGCTTCTGCTGTACAAAGGTAGGACCACTACATGTGAAATAATATACAGAAGATTCTATCGTAAAGAGTTCATGAGCTCTGGTGCACTGAGGTAGGGGCGATTTGTGTGGAGCCTGCGATGATGCTTGGTCCAGGCAGACCACACTGGTAAGAATGTCTTTTGACTACTGAATTTTGTTTTAATAAGGCCATGTGGCGATTATTTATGGTGTACTAAGTTAGTGGTACGTCTGGTGCTCAGCGGCTGCTCATGCTGCGATGATGCGTGGACCCGAACAGGCTGTACTGGAAGCATTTTCTGTTTCCTACTGGACTGCATCATATGTAATCATGATTCAAATAGAAGATGAAACATATATGGAATACTTTGTCGAAATATGTAGGTTTCAGGGACATTATAGTTAAAATTGTGACCTCTGCTGTCAGCAGTGTAGACTATCATTAACTATTCCTTTGCACTCGCAGGGTGAATGTTGTTGTTTAATTAAACCTAGAACTGATATAAAAGAAGTTGTTGAAGGAAGACTACTAAATGGATATTGTGTAGGTTTGAGGGACGCTCTACTTAGTTTGGTACTGCACTCTGAAAATAATGAATAAAGAGTCTATTTAAATGCGAGCTCTGATGACCGCAGTGTAGGCAGGAGGCAGCGGTTAGCAAGAGCCCACGGCCAGGTGGCGTTGAGTAGAGCTGCACAGTATTGGTAAGTTAGTGTGTCTGCAACCAGCGATGATAAGTGGTACCTGAAGCATCAATGTTCTGTGGAGCCTGCGATGATGCATGCTCCGGCCAAGCCGCACTGGTAGCAATGTCTTTTGCCTACTGAATTCTGCCTTAATAAGGCAACGTGGCGAGGATTTATGGTGCACTGAGTTAGTAGTACCTTTGGCACTGAGCATGTACGTACCCTGTGATGATGTGTGGCCGGGAGGGCACAGTAATTGGACTAATGTCTTTTGTCTATTGAATTCTGCATCAATTCGATTTAAAAGTGATAGTATGAGTCATTGCTGACATAAAACTGTTCACTCTTCTTTGTGATCATTTATGGTGCACTGACTTAGTAGTATATTTGGCGCTGAGCTTTTAAATACCCTGCGATAATGCATGGTGTAGGGGGCTGCATTTGGACCAATGTCTTTTGTCTGTTGAATTCTGCCTGAATACGGCCACGTGGCGATGACTTATGGTGCACTGAGTTAGTAGTACCTTTGGCACTGAGCGTGTACGTAACCTGCAATGATGCATGGTCCGGGGGGCTGCACTAGTAGCAATGTTTGTTGCCCTGTGAATTCTGCCTTAATAAGGCCACGTGAAGATGAATTGTGGTGCAGTGAGTTAGTGGTACCTGAAGACCTCTGTGTGTGCGCACCCTAAGATGATTCGTAGTTCGGGCAGGTCTCACTGGTACATTGTCTCTTGCTTACTGGAATGCGTCATGTGCAATCGCCATTCCACCTGAATCATGAGACCTCACAATGTAGATCGAAGGCAGTAGTCAGGACAGACATCGAGGAATGCTTTTTGTCATATCCTTTAACAAAATCTGAAGACATATAGTACAATTGTCTCTGCCTTTAAATAAAGCAAGGCTGCATTTCATGCTGTCCGTAGTGTAGATCCAAAGCTGAAATCAAGTTGTGAACCCTGCTATCCGCAGTGTAGATTGAAGGCAGTAGTCAGCACAAACATCGAGGATTGTTTTTTGTCACATCCTTTAACAAAATTCGAAGACATGTAGTACAATTGTGTCTGCATTAAATAAAGCAAGGCTTGATTCAATGTTGTCCGTAGTGTAGATCCAAAGCTGAATTCAAGTTGTGAACCCTGCTGTCCACAGTGTACATCGAAGGCAGTAGTCAGCACAGATATCGATGAATGTTTTTTGTCACTTATTTTAACAAAATCTGAAGACATACAGTACAATTGTCTCTGCCTTAAAGAAAGCAAGGCTGAATTTCATGATGTCCGTAGTGTAGATCCAAAGCTCAATTCAAGTTGTGAACCCTGCTATCCACAGTGTAGATCGAAGGTAGTAGTCAGAACAGACATTGATGAATGCTTTTGTCACAACCTTTAACAAAATCTGAAGACATATAGTACAATTGTCTCTACCTTAAATAAAGCAAGGCTTGATTCAATGTTGTCCGCTGTGTACATCCAAAGCTGAATTCAAGTTGTGAACCCTGCTGTCCGCAGTGTAGATCGAAGGCAGTATTCAGCAGAGACATCGAGGAATGCTTTTTGTCACATCCTTTAACAAAATCTGAAGACATATAGTACAATTGTCTCTGCATTAAATAACGCAAGGCTTGATTCAATGTTGTCCATAGTGTAGATCCAAAGCTGAATTCAAGTTGTGAACCCTGCTATACACAGTGTAGATCGAAGGTAGTAGTCAGAACAGACATTGATGAATGCTTTTGTCACATCCTTTAACAAAATCTGAAGACATATAGTACAATTGTCTCTACCTTAACCCTTTCGCTGCTGATGACGAGCTCAGCTCGTCATCACCCACGGGTGTTGTGTGCTGATGACGAGCTGAGCTCGTCATATCTGCACCAAAATAGCAATTTGCAGCACAGCGCAAAAATCCCCGCAGCAGCCATGTGGTTAAATAACGCAAGGCTTGATTTAATGTTGTCCATAGTGTAGATCCAAAGCTGAATTCAAGTTGTGAACCCTGCTGTCCGCAGTGTATATCGAAGGCAGGAGTCAGCACAGATATAGACAAATTATTTTTGTCACTTATTTTAACAAAATCTGAAGACCTACAGTACAATTGTTTCTGCAATAAATAAATCAAGGCTGAATTCCCTACTGTCTGTAGTGTAGATGCAAAGCTGAATTCAAGTTGTAAATCCTGCTGTCCGCAGTGTAGATCGAAGGCAGTAGTCGACACAGACATCGAGGAATGCTCTTTGTCACTTATTTTAACAAAATATGACGACATAGATTACAAATGTCTATGCCTTAAATAAAGCAAGTCTAAATTCAATGCTGTCCATAATGTAGATGCAAAGCTGAATTCAAGTTGTAAACCCTGCTGTCCGCAGTGTAGATCGAAGGTAGTAGTCGACACAGACATCGAGGAATGCTTTTTTCCACATCCTTTAACAAAATCAGAAGACTTATAGTACAATTGTCTCTGCCTTAAAAGAAAAGAAAGGCTAAATTCAATGCTGTCCGTAGTGTAGATCTAAAGCTGAATTCAAGTTGTGATCGAAGGCAGTAGTCGATACAGACATAAGTCTGCTGTGCTGTGGCTCTAAGTTTGCAATGGGCCTGTATCGAGGAGACACGTGGTCATGGCGGCAGCCACGTGGCAGGGTGAGGACCTTCGCTGTGGCAGAGTCTTTTGTCTTAGCACAAGTGAACAACGCCCAAGGCATAGCCTAAGTATTTATACTCTTATGCTGGAGTTGCGTACCTTGGACTAGCCCACACCGCTTCTGCTTCAAGGGGGGGAAAACACAGCTACATGACTGAGATATTCTCCAGTGTTTGAGATAATATGGTTGCATCCACTATACGTATCAATACTATTTCTACACACGGAAAGGTTTTTGGTTTGTATAGTGAGTTGTGTATAGCATATCACCGGTAGTCTTGGCATTGTGTAAATATTGTTGATGTGCGAGTTCCCTCCCATATACATAGTTGGTTGCCACATCTCTTACCATTCAGCTCGTGTCCTGTTGAGGGGATATATTATTTTGGGAAGGTCTGTTGTCCTGTTTTACGCTGCCTTTGAGGTAGTAGATGGGGAGGGGTCAGGAGGGGTGGTTGTATTTGCGGTGGTGCTGGGTGTTGTGATTTTGTTGGGTGTCAGAAGTGCATAATTAGCACCTCTATCACATATTTGTCCTTGAAATGTGGGTGTGAGTTGGATGTAATTTCCAAAGTACATAGTCGACGTCCTTACACTAGTTAAATGTTGATAATAATTTGTTAGTGGTAAGTGGAACTATCACTTGTTTTTTAGGTAGCATTGCAGATTTGGCTTGTTTTTGAAAATATGGGGAAGTGTTTTATTTTGGTTTTTTTCTAAGGGAATGCCTAGTTTATATATTATTAACATCAGTTGTGGTTCTGGTTTGTGGCACTTTTGTTGGAGGAAGGAATCAATTGAAGAGTAGTAATATTTGCAGTTTTTACTAGGATGAGAATGGGATGATAATTAAAAAAGATAGAAAAAACAGATATGCTTAATGAACATTATAATTAGAAATTATCATTTAATAAACCTTTGAAATTCACAGAAAAAAACATAAGTTTCAGGTATTTTATGGTTAGGAATTATCATTTAAAAAACCTTAAAAATTCACAGAAAAAAACATAGGTTTCAGGGGTTATAGTTAGCTGGACATTTCACTCATACAAAACCATTGAAATTCCTCTGTTATAGTTAGTTGTACTAACTGTAACTTGCGCGCCCGCAATCCACTGCTGATGATGTCACATATTACATCATTCATGATATGGTCAGTGACATCACTGATGACATCACTTATGACATATCAAATAACATCACTGATGACATCACTGATGACATCATCCATGTGACAATCAGATACACCTCATCATACACTAGTATAACCTTTCATCACTCACTGTAAAATACAGAGTACTATATTTTAATCCATTGACACACGAATACAAGTTTCTGAAAACCCACTCCTAGATAAACAGACACATCTAATCACTTACCTATACATTCACTCATCCATGCTGTCAATGATCAATAGAACACTATCAAATATATATATACACCTATATCGACATTACACACTAGCACACATCCTATTCAGTTATGCAGTCATCCAACTCACTTATACAAACAATGAATTATACTTACATTTAATCAGCTACGTGCTTATATAGACACCACTTTATTTATTCATATAGATAGTAACTCATACTTAGTGTGTTATAACATCACTTTTACAAGTATACAGTTATCCATACAGTCACTCATACAATCACTGTGTCTTATGTATACTTATTTATATACAACAACTGTGACATACACTACCTTTTATAATTCTACATTTTTTGGACATGTATCATTGAGAAATATATTTACTCATCACTTCACCCATAAAGACATTCACTCACCAAAACAACTGTTTCTACATGTAGTCTTAACCTCATATACCTACTCAATCATTATTTACACATCTTTGGACAGTCACACACCTCCCACAAAATCACACACACATTCACTGTTCCATACAGATACTCAGTTAACTAATCAATGAATAATATAGACTTTCACATAGCTGGTAACCAACTGGTGCAGCAGTTTACACAACAACTGAAAAAGTGGTACAGATATTCACACAGTTTAGTCACTATCTAATATATTTAGTGACACATTATAAATAGTCAAGTAAACAGTCAATCAAACTGCTACTAAATCCTCCATCCAGATACTTATATATTCACTCATTCTTCAATGCAGATTGGTATAAATATAATACATATTTAAATAACGAACCAAACCACATTCACTGGATGATGTCATCAGTGATATCATTTGAGATGTCATCAGTGATGTCATCAGTGATGTCACTGACCATGTCATGAAGATGTAATATGTGACATTGCTCATTGAGGACGGACGCTGTTTGACACGGGACTGCAAGTCCCAGGGAGCCTGCTGCATTGGGACCACACCTGCCTCAGTGCCTCAACCCACCTGCTGCTGCTACATAACTCCTCGCCGCTCCCGCTTCACGGGACGCACACGGGCCAAAGGCAGGCCCGTTTGAGCCCGTTCGAGGATGTTTGAGGCCGGGCTGGGCTCCCCCTCTTAATTTTGCAGTACCCTATGGTCAGTCTTTATCGGTTGTTGTGCCTCCTGGTGGGTTTGAATTATCGGAACCCTTCCAGCTGTCATGCCTAATTAATGATGAACTCTCGGGAGGGAAGGGGAGAATGTTCCTACCAGCGGAAGTGTGGCTGGGACTCTGGACCAATTCCTAATTAGAGCCAGTTTTGTCCTAGCCCATGAAATTGCCTTGACTGAGCGTCGTCTATCACTCGATCCCTTGCAAACAAAATGCTCGTCACTAGGAGGATTGATGTCTGCATGTCCGCCCGACTGCTGTCTGGCTGCAGGCTCAGATTCCCCGAATTCGGTTGGAGATTCTAGCCATACTCCATCTATTCCGTTGGATATTTCTACAGTAAATGAGTTACCAATTAACCCTGCTCTTCCTGAACCAGTACAAGAGAGCTCAGCACGCTCTACACTCCAACTCGTTCACACAAGGTCTGTGCCTAAACCTAAGTCTCAAGTCTTGGAAATTCAACCGGAGTCAGCAACAAAGAGGAAATGAGGAGGGGTCCCCCAAAGGAAAAAAAACGCAAATATGTCCAAAACGAACAAGAATGGAGGGCTGGTGACCTCTATACCTCAAATGACAATTCAGCCTCAGCCTATTAGTCTTTCTTCTGGTACCCAAAATATGGATCCAGGTGGTGTGCCCATGTCTGGATCTGAAGAAAGGTTATGGGTTAGAATGGGGACCTTACCTTGGCACCCTTATCTCCAATACTTGAGAGAGTGACTCTAATTGAGGAGAAACTAATGAATTTTGAACTTCGTGCCATGGCTAATCTTGGTTCCATCATGGCCTCAATGGGGGAAAACAACCGGCCTTCCGAAAAGGCACCTAAAGTGACATGTAACCCCACAATTTCTAAATCTCCATTATCCATCCCTTTAACATCTAACCCATTGCCTTTGCTATCTAGTAGGAATAGAGGGGTAGTTGTTACTTCAGGTGTTGGTACAGTGGCCCAGGAAAGTGGCATGGGTGAGGTGGGGAATACATCGAGTGAATTTGCCCAGGTGAGCCTGAATACTTCCAGGGTTGAGGGAGATAGATCTTGTGCTAGGTCATTTAGTAATACCCTACAAAACAACTTTATGACTGGTTTAGATAACCATCCAATTACTGCCCCTGGGGGTACTTGTTGTGACTTTTCAGCAATGCATTCTGGATTTGTCAACAATCTGGCCAAGAATGATTCCAGGGTATTACATCTCCCACCTGCCCCTGCCCCATTGGGGGTGGTTCTGAGGAATGTACCTACCCTATATGTTGGCCAGACCGAATCTACAGGCCAGTTAATGGCAAAAACAATGCACTGGCTTAGTGCTCAACTGAAGTAAGCGGGGGTTTGGGGTTGGGATATTTGTAATCAACTGATAATGGCAAGATGTTCATCATGGGTTTGGTATTCCACTAAGGACGAGGGGGGAGATTGTGTAGTTGTCAATTTTAACAATGAGCATGTAGTCAGACTCCTATTGGAGTGTCTAGGGAGTAGGAATGTAGGGCATGGTCCCGGAAAAATATCTCTCCTTCCCTTTTAATTCCCTGCCAAGAGGGAGGGTTCGCAGTGACCATCATAGTGTCCATCATAAGGTCATAGGCCATCCCTTTGATCTAAACCTAGTCAACCGTTTTCCCCCATTGTCTGGACTAGATGGCTATGATTGACTGTCTCCTGTAGAACCACCTAGGACAGATAATATCCCTACTTACCCCGATACTTCCCATGCTATGGGCCCAAACCCTCTTTTAGCAATAGGTAGTAGGTTACAGTCTCCTGAGGACTTGGCACCGACCATCCAAAGAGAAGGTTCATCCCCCACGTTACTAAGTATTTTATCCTGGAACTTTGCTGGGCTGCTATCGAAGACTAGATCCTCTGAATTTGTCTAATTTTATAGAATCGTACGACATTGCTGCCTTCCAGGAGACTTAGTCTTTGGATATGATTTTTCGGCCAGGTTACCTGGTAAGCCTGCAATCGCTAGCTCAAAAGGGCACCCATCAGGTGGTTTAACTGTTTGGGTTAAACAACAGGCGGGCTTTCTGATGGAAGATCTAGTGATTGACAACCCAGATATCTAGGCCATCAAAATAACCCCTGTGTACGAATCTGAGTTTATATTGGTAAATGTCTACGCCAGGGGGCTGATGGGTGGAAAGGCTTCATCGACCATCACCGCCTGCATATATTTATAAATTATAAATCACTTGTAGGGACTTGTATCCGGATTTTCGCGGGGGACTTTAACTGCACGTTTGAGCCAAAAGTTACTCCTATCATAAAGAAACCTTCACTAGATCCCTCCAAACCTGAAAACTTTAGGCCAATCTCCCTTCTTCCGTGGATGGCCAAGATTGCTGAGGCCCATGTTAATAAGGTCCTCTCTGAGCATATGAGCCAAAATAACATCCTGGATCCATCGCAAAACGGATTCAGGCCCGGCCATAGCACGGAGTCTGCCCTTCTTGCCTCTACCGAACATTTAAGGTAGATCCTCGATGCCGGTCAAAGTGCAGCGCTGGTTCTGTCAGATCTCAGCGCTGCCTTTGATACGGTTTCCCATGAGATCCTTCTGCATCGATTGGAAGGGGTAGGGATCATGGGAGCTGCCTTACAGTGGTTTCGATCCTTCCTTGAGGAGAGATCTTTTCTGGTTTCGGCACCACCGTATATTTCTCAGTCTCACTCTATCGGCCAGGGAGTCCCGCATGGTTCAGCATTCAGTCCATCTCTATTTAATATATATGTGCAACCCCTGGCTGTTGTGGCAAAAGAGTGGGACTTGGAGCTGGTATCATATGCGGATGATACACAGCTGGTCATTACTTTAGCTGAAGGGCCATCGGGGTCTGCCACGAGGTTTAGAGAGGGCATGGCAGCAGTAGCCCAGTGGATGTCTGAGAACTGTCTGCAACTGAATGCCAGTAAAACAGAGGTTTTACTGGTAGGAAAAAATACTTCCCTCTGGAACGAACACTGGTGGCCTGCATCGCTGGGTACTATACCAACGCCCAAACCCCTAGTGAAGAATTTGGGAGTATGGATGGATGCCTCGCTCAACTTTCAGTCCCACACAAAGAGAGTGGCAGCTACTTGTGTGGGCCTGCTAAGGGGCCTTAAACCTATCCTGAAGTACTTTGACCCAACAGTTCGCCAGCTCATAGTTCAGGCCACGATCCTCTCGCGCCTGGATTATGCCAGCGTGCTGCTCCTAGGGGCGAACAAAGCCGAGACCTTGCGACTTCAACGAGTTCAGAATCTGGCTAGAGCAACGATTGGAAGACTACACTGGCTCCCGATTGCGTCACAGATTAAATTTAAAGCCCTTGTCATGGCGTTTAAAATCCTTAAATCTGGGAGCCCGGTTCTACTACGCCCATTGTTGTCTTGGTACAGGCCATCCCGGAACTTGCGTTCCGCCGGGCAATATCTGGTGGAGGTCCCACGTACCAAACTCGTTCGGATGGGCGGTCGGTCTTTTCGGCTACTAGCGGCCAAACTATGGAACACTCTGCCGGCCCACATCCATGGCATTGAGAAACTACTAGCCTTCCGGAAAGCCATTAAGACCATCCCGTTCTCACTGCCATAGGCCCCTTTACTTGCCTGACTGTCCTTGAGTTTGTGATCCTCTGGTCTAGCAGCGCTGAGACGCCTCTTTGCTGAGGCAGCTGTTGCGCTTTACCAAATCAGTAACATAACATTACATTACATAACTTGACATAGAAAACACAAACTTAACTAGTGATGAGGATGCAATTTGGGGTGTCCCGTCTCTTATGCTGGCACCAATTAAGAGATTGACTGAAGCTGCTCTTCAGTTAAAGAACCTAACAATGAAATTATCCCTATATATAAAAAAGTGGATTGTGCTGGTCCAACTAATAACCAGCCTATAAGACTTATAGACTCTATGGAAAAGTTCTCCTTGAAATTGGAATAGCACCGCTTAAGAAATAAGTCCAAACAGCCAAAAATATCAAATTTAGAGTCCTTATTGACATGCTGAGTCTTAGTATATATTTCAATGCTTATTAAATGTTCCTTTAGAAAAAATGAAGACAGCCTGCCGACGCATTTCGTTCTGTACAACAGAACTTTTTCAGGGCGATGTTAGATCGTAATTGGTCTTGTCCAGATATCCTTTTATCAGTAAACAGTAACTTCTACTCCATATTTGAGGTGTAATACCAATGCAAATCCGAACAATTCCCGTATTGAGGTAATTATATTTTCGAAAATGATCCTATGTCTTTATCCATTGAACAAGTCAACTTGAGTCCTAGTGTCAAATCCTCAATATACCGATATTGACATGTATTCCCATATGTATATGACCAAGAGAGTATATATAATCCAAATCCAAATAGTAATTGCTGAGGTAATCACCTCATTTGTTGGTGAAATTAGCCGACACCACGACGCTCCACTCTTTCGAAAGAACCCGCCACCACCGTGGTACCTCGGCAGGGTCAACAAGGTAAGGTAACAGAACGTTTTCCTGTAAACAAGGGAGTTCGGCAGGGGTGTTTTCTAGCCCCTACCCTTTTCTCTTTGTTCATCAATAATGTTATCTCTTACTATACTGAATATCCTACGGACGCTCCTACTCTGCCTGGTTCGAGGGTCCTCCTTTTAATGTTTGCAGACGATACTTTAATTTTGTCTCAAACACAAGTTTGTCGGCAAAGAGCCCTTGATAGATTTAGTCTTTTTTGTAATGACCATGATCTTGTTGTCAATGTTGACAAGACAAAGTTCATGGTATTGCATAAGTATAAATCAGTTAAAGCCAGAGTAGAAATGCATACTGTGACACTTGAACAAAGTGATTCATTTGCATATTTAGGTGTTACAATGGGCAAAAGTATTAACTGGAAGCCACAGATAGATCTGCTAGTCTTAAGGCACAACCAACCGGCAGGGGCCCTCCTAAAAGAACATTCTTTATCCCAAACCAAACCAATTGCTCCTGTTATAACTATATACCAAGGGAAGGTTAGAGCCTCAATTATTTATGGAGCTGAACTTTGGGTGTTCGAAAACCTAGCTCCTTTAGTCCCAGCGCAGAACAAGTTTTTGAGGGCATTGACCGGACTTCCTCAGTCTACCCCACTTAGACCACTATATTTACATCTGGGGTGTATTCTGTTTGAGGAGGCTGTGGGTTTTAGACCTCTCGCCTATTGGCGAAGGCTGTGGACAACCCCGGAGTTAGCTCCTTGTGCGCAAGCAGTTAAACATATTAGAAAAGCTGACAAAACTAACAAAATTTCATGGTTACAAATGATTAAGGCTACTTTATCGGACATGGGCCTTAACCACTTGTGATTTGACCCAGAAGGTCATTTCTTCCCTTCTAAATAAGGTTTTAAAGCCTTATATAGGGACATGGTCCGCCTGTAGTCTCTTTTGCAAGTGAACGGCGCTTCCCTAACAGGTCTCTTTTTGGTTCACATCATGAGCCCTGGCGATAGGAAGCTCTATCACCAATTCAGAGTGGGTACTCTCCCCTTAAAATCTTTTACAAATAAATGGGGGACGGTACAAGACTCAAAATGTCACTCTTGCCTAGGTGAGAAAGAGACTTTACCGCATGTTCTGTTTGTGTGCCCTACATATAAGGGTCCCCGTCATAAATGGCTCAAGCCAGTTTGTGCCAAAATAGGAACAAGATCTTGCCAAACAATCTTAAGAACTGATACTAGTGAGGTCATAGTTATTGCTATTGCCAAATGTTGGACTTGGACGTGGGTCCTTAAAAGGAACAGGCTGCATGGTACTATGTAACTGGTGTTATTGAGATATGGCATATTTTAGTCCCTTTTAACCTAACTTGCTTATAGGTTTGAGGTGTCTATCTAAAACCTGTGTATTTATAGTTATCCCTTTTCTCTAGGAAATTCTATTTGGTCCTAAGAAGAATAGGATTCATGATATGATTCATTTTTAGCTTGATATGTTTTTATGGAATTTTTTATGAATTTTACCATGTGATATGTCTTATTGTCTTAAAAAGTTATCTCAGTTTTTTTTAATATTGTCTGTTTATATGTGTCTTTTATAATTGTCTATAATTGAATAAAGACTAATTTAATTTAATTGAGGTGACACCGCAATGTAACAAGCACATAATGGAAATAAATAACATATTCTGTCCGTTACATATTTCACCAATAAAGTTGCATCGGAGTCATCAATACAGGAAAAGTAGTCCTTCATAGATTAAGGTTTTAACAATTATAAATGCACCATTGTTGCCGCCACGTGCCCTTTATGCTTGCGTGGTAAACCTAATCACTGAAATACAGCCTAAGTGGGCAATCACATCTTGCCATGATTTCATTATTGAAAACCAATATACATTTTCCGACTCAGTGGGCAGTTCATGTTGCCAGCTGAAATACGATAAAGTGTTCAACAGACGACCCTGCTGAAAAATGAAAGCAAATAAAGATTTCTTCACAGAAGGTAATTTGTACAATTTTGCCTAAGTGGGCTTTTTCAATTTCTCAATTAGCACATAGAAAATTCGTAAATCTGTTCCTACTGTGCAACAGTAGCTAGATATTTTAGCTCTTCAGCATTTTTCTCATCTGAAAGAAAAAAACAAAACAGATCAAAATCAGTGATTACAATCGATACCATGAAAATCTGTTACTATTAAAATAATTCTAAAACCAAAGATAGTAAACATTTGTTTACAGGGAAATCAGCTCACCACCTTCTCTTCTGTTGAGTTATCCTAAATGTACGGCCAGTTCTTCATTCAGGTTTAAACCTATAGGATGAAGAGTATTGTATTTATTGATAATCTTAGACTCAAGTCTTCTTAATTCTAGTGTCCTGTTTTCACCTCTTTCTCTAATCGGTATTTTGTCAAGCACAACAAATTTTAAAAGTTTGCAATTCCTCAAAATATCGAGCAATCGGATATTGCTTGTCATTGTTCTTGATTCCTCTCATATGCTCCAGCACGTACTTTTTTGCTTTGTGTATTGTGCTACCTATGTAAAATTTGTTAAATGAGCACCTAAGAGCATAAACAACATATCCTGTATTGCAAAAGAGATGTTTTGAGATGGTATAAGCTGGTTGATTTTCAGACAATTTGATCAGTTTACAATTTTCACTGTATTTACAGGCTTTGCATTTTGTGCAAGTGTAAAGTCCCTTAATCTCATTTTTATCTTTATCACTATTCACCAAACACATGCTCAATGTGTCTTTGAATGATCTCACCTTACTAAAAATTACTGCTGGGTTTTTACCTACTGGTTTCACTAGATCTGGGTCATTTTTAAGAACTTCCCAGTACTTTTTAAGACTTCTTCTGACATCCGATGCCTGGTTATGATAGGTTGTGATAAATGTTATTTGTTCATCTTCACTCACTAGTTTTGGTGTAATTATTAACAGTGTGCCTCTCTTCAGTTTGTCGACTTTGTCACTTGTTTTTTTGTTGTTTTTTTTGTGTACCCTTTTTCAAGGAATCTGTGAGTCATTATGTCTTTTTCATTTTGGAATCCCCCTTCAGTGCTACTATTCCGCTTGGCACTGAAAAGTTCACCAAATGGAAGGCTCTGAATTAGATTTGTTGGATGAAAACTATCCGCATGTAACAGACTATTGCAAGTGGTTTTCTTACAGTATAATTTGCTGGTCAATTTGTTTCCTGTTACTTCCAATTTCAAATCTAGAAATTCAATGGTGGTATTGAGGTATCTGACTACTGAATTTCAAATTTAACGGATTATCATTAAGTATAGCAATGAAAACCTGTGCTTGATAGTCAGTACCTCTTCAGATGCAGAAGATTTTATCAATGTAACGCACCCAGAGGACAACATGGTCTTCAAACTGTGTGATGTTACTCACTACCCGCATCCAACAAATGACCTCCGGTGGCAGATCCTTCTCCTACCTCAGCGCCAAGACCTGGAAAACCCACCCTACCCTACTGGCCTTCAGAAGACTCCTCAAGACCTGCCTCTTCGAGCAGTAGCAGCACCCACCTCCCCTCAGTGCCTTGAGACCCTCACGGGTAAGTAGCGTGCTTGATTGACTACTTGCTTTTCCCACCATCCCAGGTACAACCTGGCGAACATGGGGCGAAGCAAGTTCCCATCGCTCTTCCCT
Organism: Lissotriton vulgaris; assembly: GCF_964263255.1. Taxonomy (NCBI): domain Eukaryota; kingdom Metazoa; phylum Chordata; class Amphibia; order Caudata; family Salamandridae; genus Lissotriton; species Lissotriton vulgaris. Next base: position 1,171,609,770 of record NC_141689.1, on the reverse strand, counting down.
GGATTTGTTTATACAATTGGTTATTAAACAGGAAGAAATTGTTGGTCAGGCAAATATGCATCATTTTGAGCACCATCTCTGTATGCAAAAGATAGGAAAGAGATCTCCCTTTCAGGAAATATCTACAGGCATCAATGCCTAAATCATGAGGAATACAGGTGTATAGGCTATTAATGTCTATACTAATGAGCAAATAATCTTTACTCCAGTTGACATTATTGATTAATCTTAAAAAATGACCTTTATCTTTAACATAAAGGGTAAGTCCTGCACAAAAGGCTGTAAAAAAAAAATCAACATACTTGGATGTATTTTCCAACATGCTTTTTCTTGATGAAACCATTGACCTCCCTGGGGGATTGTGAAGGTTCTTGTGCAGTTTGGCCAATAGGTATAGTGCCAACATTTTGGGGAATTTGTACTGTAAAAGCAGGTTTTCATCCCATTCTAGAATGCCTTTATTTCGCCACTCACACAGTTTGTCTCGATAATCATTGTTGGCATCTTCATATTGTTCTTTGGAGGCTTCTGCATACCTATCTCTGTTCATCAGTTGTCTATTTCCTTCCTCTAGATACATATCTAAGGGCCAAATTACTACATTTTGGCCCTTATCGGATTTCTTAATACCAATATTATTGTTACTTTCTAACTCTTTAGGGCATCAACATCAATCTTTTTCAAATTATTTTGTGCGCTGGGATTGTGTTAAGGTGTTTGCTTGGACAAAACATGCTGAACAATGGAGCCACACCACTGTGTTTTTTTTGTTGGAAATGAGGAGTATACAGCGATACTAACAGGTTTTTTGAGGATATATACATATAGATATATTTATGTATATCTATGTGTATGCATGTGACTATATTGCAAGAAATCCAAATGCCATGATTCTGGACTTGGGAGAAGAAGTTGATTTTTTAGTCTCGGACCGCCTGCAAACACTCAGGCCTCTAACAAGGCAGCAGAAAAAAAGTCAAGACGTAACAAAAGGAGGAGGGAACGCAGAAAAAAGCACAAAGTCGCCCAAAAAACCAAAAAAGCAATACTGGCGCAAAAAGCGGTAGAAAATATTGCTATAATCAATCTATCAAGCTTGTCCCTCAACAAGGCTGAAAGACAACTACTCAGCCTTGGTCTTACCTATTGCCCGGCATCAGATTTTAATTATGCTAGAACCCGGGTTGACGTCTACTGCTATATTAGAAAACCCAAACTGCAAAAGTTTTTTAATATCAAGGACAGTCCATCAGGCAACACACAAAGCAGCAATACCAGTGGGGTCACCACAAATTTAAATGTGCCTGCTCGAGACGCTAAGGCATTTCTTACTTTACACCAACTGGCCAATAATGATACATCCAACTCTGTTCCCACCTCTACTCAGGAAGAACTTAGAGAGGCCTCCATGGCTCAGATGGGTGCAAATAGTAGTCCATTTAAACCCAAATCAAAGTTCATGCCTGTAATGCCAAGAGACTCGATTGACGTTTTTCATGACGTAGTTGTGGAAGATCTAAAACTGCATTACAAGATCAAACATAAAAAACGATACAAAAGTCAGCAAGAGGAACAATATCTATCTTTAGTCTCTAAATTGAGTAAAGACCACAAAAACATCGTCACCACTGCAGACAAGGGAGACAATGTGGGTATTTGGCCCCAGGACGCCTATATTGAGGAGGCCATGAAACAACTAAATGACTCCTCATGCTATACTAAATCTACAGGCAAGGATTATAATCTGGCCAAGGAATCACTGTTAAAACTGCTCCACAAGTGGAAGAGGGAGAGCATGATCTCAAAACAAGAATTTGACTTCCTCTATGTGGAATTCCCCACACTACCCAAACTTTACCTCCTCCCAAAAGTACATAAACAAGTGACGCCAGTACCGGGTCGACCCATCATCTCGGCCATTGGTGGAATGGTAGAACATATTACCGAATACATTGATTACTTCCTACAGGATTTAGTGAAGGAATTACCAACATATATAAGAGACACAGGAGACTTCATTGCTAAAATCAAGGATATTCCATGGAGTGATGATCTACTATTGATCACTTTAGACATTGAATCGCTCTACACCAGCATTGTGCACACTACTGGTTTGACAGCACTGGAACATTTCCTTGGGAAAAGACCTGTGGAATGCTATATGCATAATAAGATGATTTTAGAACTTACTGGTTGGTGTTTGAACAACAATTTCTTTTTATTCGGTAACAATATCTACATACAAAAACGAGGTGTAGCGATGGGGGCCTGTTTCTCCCCCAGCTATGCGTGTTTGCACGTAGGCTGGTGGGAGGAACAGGTCCTCCTGCGCACCCATGGCGCAATGTGCAAAAAACATGTCATACAGTGGATGCATTTTATAGACAATGTTTTTATTTTGTGGAGAGGAAATTTGGAAAGTGTCAATGATTTCCTTGTATGCATCAATGAAAATCAGGAAAATTTAAGATTCACTTCTAATGTAAGTGCAAATGAAGCTGAATTCTTAGATGTAAAAATATATGTAAAGGATGGTCGTCTTGTAACCAAACTTCATAGAAAGAACACTGCTGGCAATAACATCTTGCACGCCAGCAGTGCTCATCCTCGACACACCATAGACAATATCCCATTTGGGGAGTTGCTCAGGTTAAAAAGAATCTGCAGTAGTGATCAGGATTTAGAGGTCTGTACAAACGAAGCCCTTGATAGATTCAGATGCAGGGGATACAAAGAGTCAGTCCTTAAAACTGCCATCCAGAAAACCAATGCTAGAATCCGTGAGTCTTTGTTCACCAACAGTGAATCAACATCAACAACTGATTCAAGGGATGAACAATCTCCCAGGTTAATCACCGGGTATAGCAAACAGGCCAGACAAATTAAATCCATCTTAAAACAACGCTGGCCTGTTTTAAAAACAGACTTGGTTCTGGCCCCCAGGCTTCCAGACAACCCTGTCATAACTTATCGGAGGGGACCCTCCTTTAAAACCCAGATCAGTCATGAATTCCCTGAGCTTGGTTGAAATCCCGGCCGTGTTTTAAAAGTTGCTCTACTTGTAGAGCTTGTAAATTTGGAAAAAACACCTCCCAATAATCAACTCCATTCAGTCCAGTTGCCAAAGACATCAAGGGTACGTTCAACTGTAAAACTGACTTTGCTGTCTATGTCCTGACATGCACCTGTGGCCTCAGATATGTGGGCAGCACGAAGCTACAGGTGCATGCCAGGATACTCCAGCACTTACGTGCCATCGTCAACAACGATGGCGCGTATCCTGTTGCCAGACATTTCAAAGCAAAACATAACAACAACTTACAATGATTGGAATATTATGTCATTGCCTTTGTAACAAAATCTAGGCAGGGTGGCGACAGGGAGAAGATGCTGAGGAGACTTAAATCTCACTTTATCATTGAATTAGACAGCAGATTTCCTAATGGATTGAATACAACAGAGGATTTACATGTTTTCTTATAACCGATCCTTATTTGATGATTTGTTTACTGGCTATTATCTGCTTTATCTGCCTCATCCTTGTAAATTTTGTTATGAATTTCAGCATACACACTTTATACCACCCCTTTTTTCAGTATTTTATGCACAACTGTTTTTTTCATTATTCACTGGTTCAATGGATTCACATTACTTTCCCCATTTATTTTTGGGACACAGACACTAAGATACATTTTTTGGTTTGTTTTCACTTGAAATATTAATGTAGAGCATTCTTTGGAAGGTGGCTTGTGGTAGTTGCATTGTCAAAATATACACAACCAAAATATATATTGTGAATCAATGCTGTCTATATTGCAGTCACACTGTTATTGCATTTATGCAGTAATTTAACCGATTGCAAAAGATGAATAGACAATATATTTTTTGTATGGTCATATGCTTATTATCAAGATCTATTAATTGACGATACTGAGAGATTTTAACATGATACTATTTATAAATATTTATATATATATTTATTTATATGCCATGTTGCACAGGATACCCTGCGTTTTTGCACATTGCATTTGCACTTTATCTGCGCACATTGCACTTTTCAATGACAGATGACCATTAGATATATTGTGCCTTCTAACATTGCAATCTATCAAACTTGAGCATTTATGCGGGTATAACGTGTCACTTTAATTGGACACTCACAGCACATGTTTGAAATGAATTTTACATTGTGTCAAATATTGCAACTTAGTATAAAATGTCTGCAAGATTTTTGTTTAACAATATGCAAATATTGAAAAAATACTACCTTTTGCTCTACTCTTTTATATAACAACTGTGGTTTGGAAAACAGACTATCTAGGTCAGCCATATGTAGTGTGTCCTCAGTTTTTACTTTCTAATCACATGGTGTTGCAAATGAGAAAAAAATCACCAATTGAATTCGTGCAATGTACCATTTAAAAGGGATGTTTTTTCATTTACCTGACGATATGTGACCAAGGGCGGACGCCCGAAACGCGTCAGATTTGGTGAACTTTCCTTGTTAATAAATCTGCCGAATGAAGATTGGGACTCGCGTGGTTTTTCCTATTTTCTACCTGCCTGGTAGTTTTGTGGTGAGAGACGACTGTTCCTGTATATATATATATATATATATATATATATATATATATATATATATATATATATATATATATATATATATATATATATATATATATATATATATATATATATATATATATATGGTGGTAGACAGTAGGAAACTGTAGATAGGACCTAGTTTTCATAGTAAGAGCGCTTTTTCGTTTGCCAATAATTTTGCCGTTGTTTGACAAATCTTTGCGGATTTTTCAAAACAAATACCACGTTCACTTCAGGTGTCTTCTTGAAAGTTTTTATGTGAGCCATCAAGATGGGGGGCGAGAAAATGGGAGGGTCCCAAAAAGCATTTTTCCCATAGGAACTTTAGACATGGCTACAGTCCGAACCTCTGAACTAATTTACACAAAAATTTACCTTAAAGTTAGATATCGGTCCAGTTGAGTGCCTTTTTCATGTTTTGGTGTAAATCTTTTCAGTAGTTTTGGAGATTTTAACCAAAATCCAAAATTGTATACATAGGGACATGTAGGGTCCACAGCCCCTACGTGGTGCTGCATGGACTCACATGTCAGGAGAAGTGCTGTAATTGGCGGGCCGCAAGCTGTTTAAAAAGTTGCAGCTGCCCTTTTATGATGTGGGAGACAGTCCTAGCGGACAGAAATAATCAATAAAAAGTAAAGAAGGGGTTAGGGTAGGAGTAGGTCAGGGTAGGAGTACCCCAACCCCATGGATATATTGTAGGAGACTCTCAGTGATCATTTGTGAGTTTTAGAATGCCAAATGAGTTTTTTACACGTGTGTGGAGTTGTGACACCCATGACAGTGCTCAGCAAGCTCCCTGTGTAACTTTGGGGTGGATGCTAACCTCACCAAAACAAATTTAAAACATATAAATTCAAAAAGTCACTCATACTGTAATGCATGCACACAGATACTCACACATTAACTCACAGACCCATTCAGAGATGCATTTACCTACTTACACACCTACTCAGAAAGTCACTGACCCACTCACAGACCCACTCACAGACTCATGCACCCACTCACAGGTCCAGAAATTCATTCACTCACTCACAGATCCACTCAGAGACTCATGCATCTACTCACAGACCCACTCAGACAGTCACACACCAACTCACAGACCCACTCATAGACTCATGTACCCACCCACAGACCAATTCAGACACTGACGTAACCAATCACAGACCCACGCAAACACTCATGCACCCACTCACATTCCCGCTCAAACAGTTATGTACCAACTCAAGGATCCCCTGAGAGACTCATGCACCCACTCACAAGCCCACTCAGACAGTGATGCACCTACTCAGAGACCCGTTCACGGATGTGTACTCCCACTCACAGATCCAGCTAGAGACTTATGAACCCACCCACACACCTACTCAGAATCTTATGCACCTACTCACAGACCCATTCCGACACTCACGCAATCAGTCACACACTCACTCAGACACTCACGTACGCACTCACAGAATCACTTTACGACTTACGCACCTAGTCACGCACCTATTCAATCATGCACCCGCTCACACATCCATGCGGAGAGTCATACACCCACTCACAGACCCACTAAGACACTTAAGCTCCCATTCAGACACTCATACCCCTATTCACAGTTCCACTTACAGACGCTTGCTCCCACTCACAGACCCACTAAGACACTGATACATCTACTAACACAACCACTCAGAGACTCATGCACTCACTCTCAATCTAAGTTACATTCTGATGCACACACTCAAATACACATTCTGACACTCAACCATCATCTCAGAGATCCATTCACAAACCCATGGAGTCAGTCACAGACCCACTCAGAGACTCTTAGACCCACTCACACACTAATGGACCTGCAGTGAGATCTACTTAGAGACGTATGCACCCACTCAGAAACCCACATAGACACTCAGTCAGTCAGTAAAACTTTATTCAGCACAAGGCCATAGAAGATACGAACAAGCAATACATACTAATACATTGTTCCTAAAAAAAACACTAATTAATAAAATTTCATAAAGATAAAAGATTGAAACATTTAAAGTGAGTATTAAAACTGCAATGGTCAGCACTCGAGGACTACATGTGCAAATAACCAACACATAAAGTGCCTTATAGGGAACACACATTACTTACTATTACTAATGATTGGTGTAATACTTAGCCAATAGATTTTCTCATTTTTAAAGCACCACGGATAAAACGTGTGATAGCAAAACAACAAAGTTCTGATTCTAGGAGCAAAAACCGAGACAGACAAATTCTATAGAATCTAACACCTAATGAACACGGAATGGGCCGTAAATAAAGGACTTGGGTTTGACTATAAAAACTGCAAAAGAACACAAAATGGGTGAGTGTTTGGTTGGCAGGACCATCACTGGGACAGGACGGTAAACTGTGAAACACTGACCCCTGCTGTGGGTAGGCTACCAGGAACTGGACTGTACTTATCTAAAATAGTTTAGATATTTACTGTGGTCAGGGTCAGTGACCTGAGAAGGTATTATTAGACAAGCCTCTTCTTGTTACAATCTAGGTAGCGCTACAGTAACCGAGGAACATTGATTAGAAAATCTCATCTGGGAGCTGTAGTGTAAAAATGTTGGGGCATATTATCAAGGGGGTTTATCTCCATTTTTTTGGCTTTAAAAGCCAAGAAAGCAGAGATAAAATTATCTCCCTATTACCTAGCTGTCGCTAACACCAGTTAGCGACAGCTAGTAGGAGATAGCGACCATCTTGGGCCCCACTTTGCATGTCAGTGATATTTAT